>NC_134837.1:79545275-80745275 GCF_004210375.1 Tachypleus tridentatus
TTTAGAAACTTACTTATACTAGCCACATTATCCTGCTACTCTTTTTTTATAGAAACTTACTTATACTAGCCACATTATCCTCCCACTCTTTTTCTTTTTAGAAACGTACTTATACTAGCCACATTATCCTCCCACTCTTTTTTAGAAACTTACTTATACTAGCCACATTATCCTTCCACTCTTTTTTAGAAACTTACTTATACTAGCCACATTATCCTGCCACTCTTTCTTTTAGAAACGTACTTATACTAGCCACATTATCCTCCTACTCTTTTTTTTAGAAACGTACTTATACTAGCCACATTATCCTGCCACTCTTTTTTTAGAAACTTACTTATACTAGCCACATTATCCTCCCACTTTTTTTAGAAACTTACTTATACTAGCCACATTATCCTGCTACTCTTTTTTTAGAAACTTACTTATACTAGCCACATTATCCTCCCATTCTTTTTTTTTAGAAACGTACTTATACTAGCCACATTATCCTCCCATTCTTTTTTTAGAAACTTACTTATACTAGCCACATTATCCTCCCATTCTTTTTAGAAACTTACTTATACTAGCCACATTATCCTCCCACTCTTTTTTTTAGAAACTTACTTATACTAGCCACATTATCCTGCTACTCTTTTTTTTAGAAACGTACTTATACTAGCCACATTATCCTCCCACTCTTTCTTTTAGAAACATACTTATACTAGCCACATTATCCTGCCACTCTTTTTTTAGAAACTTACTTATACTAGCCACATTATCCTGCCACTCTTTTTTTAGAAACTTACTTATACTAGCCACATTATCCTCCCACTCTTTTTTAGAAACGTACTTATACTAGCCACATTATCCTGCTACTCTTTTTTTTAGAAACTTACTTATACTAGCCACATTATCCTGCCACTCTTTTTTAGAAACCTACTTATACTAGCCACATTATCCTTCCACTCTTTTTTTTAGAAACTTACTTATACTAGCCACATTATCCTGCCACTTCTTTTTTAGAAACTTACTTATACTAGCCACATTATCCTCCCACTCTTTTTTTAGAAACTTACTTATACTAGCCACATTATCCTCCCACTCTTTTTTAGAAACTTACTTATACTAGCCACATTATCCTCCTACTCTTTTTTAGAAACCTACTTATACTAGCCACATTATCCTTCCACTCTTTTTTTAGAAACTTACTTATACTAGCCACATTATCCTGCTACTCTTTTTTTAGAAACTTACTTATACTAGCCACATTATCCTGCTACTCTTTTTTTAGAAACTTACTTATACTAGCCACATTATCCTGCCACTCTTTCTTTTAGAAACTTACTTATACTAGCCACATTATCCTCCCACTTTTTTTTTAGAAACTTACTTATACTAGCCACATTATCCTCCCACTCTTTTTTAGAAACTTACTTATACTAGCCACATTATCCTGCCACTCTTTTTTAGAAACTTACTTATACTAGCCACATTATCCTTCCACTCTTTTTTTTAGAAACTTACTTATACTAGCCACATTATCCTGCTACTCTTTTTTTTAGAAACGTACTTATACTAGCCACATTATCCTGCCACTCTTTTTTTTAGAAACTTACTTATACTAGCCACATTATCCTCCCATTCTTTTTAGAAACTTACTTATACTAGCCACATTATCCTCCTACTCTTTTTTTAGAAACTTACTTATACTAGCCACATTATCCTGCTACTCTTTCTTTTAGAAACGTACTTATACTAGCCACATTATCCTGCCACTCTTTTTTTTAGAAACTTACTTATACTAGCCACATTATCCTCCCACTCTTTTTTTAGAAACTTACTTATACTAGCCACATTATCCTTCCACTCTTTTTTAGAAACTTACTTATACTAGCCACATTATCCTCCCACTCTTTTTTAGAAACTTACTTATACTAGCCACATTATCCTGCTACTCTTTTTTTTTTTTTAGAAACTTACTTATACTAGCCACATTATCCTCCCACTCTTTTTAGAAACTTACTTATACTAGCCACATTATCCTCCCACTCTTTTTTTAGAAACTTACTTATACTAGCCACATTATCCTGCCACTCTTTTTTTTAGAAACTTACTTATACTAGCCACATTATCCTGCTACTCTTTCTTTTAGAAACGTACTTATACTAGCCACATTATCCTCCCACTCTTTTTTTTAGAAACTTACTTATACTAGCCACATTATCCTCCCACTTTTTTTTAGAAACTTACTTATACTAGCCACATTATCCTCCCACTCTTTTTTAGAAACGTACTTATACTAGCCACATTATCCTCCCACTCTTTTTTTAGAAACTTACTTATACTAGCCACATTATCCTCCCTTTTTTATTTTAGAAACTTACTTATACTAGCCACATTATCCTCCCATTCTTTTTAGAAACTTACTTATACTAGCCACATTATCCTGCCACTCTTTTTTTAGAAACTTACTTATACTAGCCACATTATCCTCCCACTCTTTTTTAGAAACTTACTTATACTAGCCACATTATCCTGCCACTCTTTCTTTTAGAAACGTACTTATACTAGCCACATTATCCTGCCACTCTTTTTTAGAAACTTACTTATACTAGCCACATTATCCTCCCACTTTTTTTTAGAAACGTACTTATACTAGCCACATTATCCTTCCACTCTTTTTTTTTAGAAACTTACTTATACTAGCCACATTATCCTGCTACTCTTTTTTAGAAACTTACTTATTCCAGCCACATTATCCTGCCACTTTTTTTTAGAAACTTACTTATACTAGCCACATTATCCTCCCACTCTTTTTTTAGAAACTTACTTATACTAGCCACATTATCCTGCCACTCTTTTTTTTAGAAACGTACTTATACTAGCCACATTATCCTGCCACTCTTTTTTTAGAAACGTACTTATACTAGCCACATTATCCTGCCACTTTTTTTAGAAACTTACTTATACTAGCCACATTATCCTTCCACTCTTTTTTTAGAAACTTACTTATACTAGCCACATTATCCTCCTACTCTTTTTTTTAGAAACTTACTTATACTAGCCACATTATCCTGCCACTATTTTTTTAGAAACTTACTTATACTAGCCACATTATCCTGCCACTCTTTTTTTAGAAACTTACTTATACTAGCCACATTATCCTCCCACTCTTTTTTTAGAAACTTACTTATACTAGCCACATTATCCTGCTACTCTTTTTTTTAGAAACGTACTTATACTAGCCACATTATCCTGCCACTCTTTCTTTTAGAAACGTACTTATACTAGCCACATTATCCTCCCACTCTTTCTTTTTAGAAACGTACTTATACTAGCCACATTATCCTGCCACTCTTTTTTTAGAAACTTACTTATACTAGCCACATTATCCTCCCACTCTTTTTTTAGAAACTTACTTATACTAGCCACATTATCCTGCTACCTTTTTTTTTTAGAAACTTACTTATACTAGCCACATTATCCTCCCACTTTTTTTTTAGAAACTTACTTATACTAGCCACATTATCCTTCCACTCTTTTTTAGAAACTTACTTATACTAGCCACATTATCCTCCCACTTTTTTTTTTAGAAACTTACTTATACTAGCCATATTATCTTGCCATTCTTTTTTTAGAAACGTACTTATACTAGCCACATTATCCTCCCACTTTTTTTTTAGAAACGTACTTATACTAGCCACATTATCCTCCCACTTTTTTTTTAGAAACTTACTTATACTAGCCACATTATCCTGCCACTCTTTTTTTAGAAACGTACTTATACTAGCCACATTATCCTGCCACTCTTTTTTTAGAAACGTACTTATACTAGCCACATTATCCTGCCACTCTTTTTTTAGAAACGTACTTATACCAGCCACATTATCCTAGAAACTTACTTATACTAGCCACATTATCCTGCTACTTTTTTTAGAAACTTACTTATACTAGCCACATTATCCTGCCACTTTTTTTTAGAAACTTACTTATACTAGCCACATTATCCTCCCACTCTTTTTTTTAGAAACTTACTTATACTAGCCACATTATCCTTCCACTCTTTTTTAGAAACTTACTTATACTAGCCACATTATCCTCCCACTCTTTTTTAGAAACGTACTTATACTAGCCACATTATCCTGCCACTTTTTCTTTTAGAAACGTACTTATACTAGCCACATTATCCTCCCACTTTTTTTAGAAACTTACTTATACTAGCCACATTATCCTCCCACTCTTTTTTAGAAACTTACTTATACTAGCCACATTATCCTCCCATTCTTTTTTTAGAAACCTACTTATACTAGCCACATTATCCTCCCACTCTTTTTTTAGAAACTTACTTATACTAGCCACATTATCCTCCCACTTTTTTTTAGAAACTTACTTATACTAGCCACATTATCCTCCCACTCTTTTTTTTTAGAAACTTACTTATACTAGCCACATTATCCTGCTACTCTTTATTTTATCCTCCCAGAAACTTACTTATACTAGCCACATTATCCTGCCACTTTTTTTTTTAGAAACGTACTTATACTAGCAACATTATCCTGCTACTCTTTTTTTAGAAACGTACTTATACTAGCCACATTATCCTCCACCTCTTTTTTTAGAAACCTACTTATACTAGCCACATTTAGAAACTTACTTATACTAGCCACATTATCCTGCCACTTTTTTTTTAGAAACTTACTTATACTAGCCACATTATCCTGCCACTTTTTTTTTAGAAACGTACTTATACTAGCCACATTATCCTCCCTTACTTATACTAGCCACATTATCCTGCTACTTTTCTTTTAGAAACGTACTTATACTAGCCACATTATCCTCCCACTCTTTTTTTAGAAACTTACTTATACTAGCCACATTATCCTTCCACTTTTTTTTAGAAACTTACTTATACTAGCCACATTATCCTCCCACTCTTTTTTAGAAACTTACTTATACTAGCCACATTATCCTTCCACTCTTTTTTTTAGAAACTTACTTATACTAGCCACATTATCCTGCTACTTTTTTTAGAAACTTACTTATACTAGCCACATTATCCTGCCTCTTTTTCTTTTAGAAACGTACTTATACTAGCCACATTATCCTGCTACTCTTTTTTTAGAAACGTACTTATACTAGCCACATTATCCTCCCACTCTTTCTTTTAGAAACGTACTTATACTAGCCACATTATCCTCCCACTCTTTTTTAGAAACTTACTTATACTAGCCACATTATCCTGCCACTCTTTTTTTAGAAACTTACTTATACTAGCCACATTATCCTTCCACTTTCTTTTTAGAAACTTACTTATACTAGCCACATTATCCTGCTACTCTTTTTTTAGAAACTTACTTATACTAGCCACATTATCCTTCCACTCTTTTTTAGAAACTTACTTATACTAGCCACATTATCCTTCCACTCTTTTTTTAGAAACTTACTTATACTAGCCACATTATCCTGCCACTCTTTTTTTAGAAACGTACTTATACTAGCCACATTATCCTCCCACTTTTTTTTTAGAAACGTACTTATACTAGCCACATTATCCTGCACTCTTTTTTTAGAAACGTACTTATACTAGCCACATTATCCTGCCACTTTTTTTTAGAAACTTACTTATACTAGCCACATTATCCTCCCACTCTTTTTTTTAGAAACGTACTTATACTAGCCACATTATCCTCCCACTCTTTTTTTTAGAAACTTACTTATACTAGCCACATTATCCTCCCACTCTTTTTTTAGAAACTTACTTATACTAGCCACATTATCCTTCCACTTTTTTTTAGAAACTTACTTATACTAGCCACATTATCCTCCCACTCTTTTTTAGAAACTTACTTATACTAGCCACATTATCCTCCCACTCTTTTTTTAGAAACCTACTTATACTAGCCACATTATCCTCCCATTTTTTTAGAAACTTACTTATACTAGCCACATTATCCTGCCACTCTTTTTTTTTAGAAACGTACTTATACTAGCCACATTATCCTGCCACTCTTTTTTTTAGAAACGTACTTATACTAGCCACATTATCCTCCCATTCTTTTTTTAGAAACTTACTTATACTAGCCACATTATCCTCCCACTCTTTTTAGAAACTTACTTATACTAGCCACATTATCCTCCCACTCTTTTTTTTAGAAACTTACTTATACTAGCCACATTATCCTCCCACTCTTTTTTTAGAAACTTACTTATACTAGCCACATTATCCTGCCACTCTTTTTTTAGAAACTTACTTATACTAGCCACATTATCCTTCCACTTTTTTTTAGAAACTTACTTATACTAGCCACATTATCCTCCCACTCTTTTTTTAGAAACGTATTATACTAGCCACATTATCCTGCTACTCTTTTTTAGAAACGTACTTATACTAGCCACATTATCCTCCCACTCTTTTTTAGAAACTTACTTATACTAGCCACATTATCCTGCCACTCTTTTTTAGAAACTTACTTATACTAGCCACATTATCCTGCCACTCTTTTTTTAGAAACTTACTTATACTAGCCACATTATCCTGCTACTCTTTCTTTTAGAAACGTACTTATACTAGCCACATTATCCTCCCACTCTTTTTTAGAAACTTACTTATACTAGCCACATTATCCTCCCACTCTTTTTTAGAAACTTACTTATACTAGCCACATTATCCTTCCACTCTTTTTTTTTTTTAGAAACTTACTTATACTAGCCACATTATCCTGCTACTCTTTTTTTTAGAAACTTACTTATACTAGCCACATTATCCTGCTACTCTTTTTTAGAAACTTACTTATACTAGCCACATTATCCTGCCACTCTTTTTTTTAGAAACGTACTTATACTAGCCACATTATCCTCCCACTTCTTTTTTTAGAAACTTACTTATACTAGCCACATTATCCTCCCACTCTTTTTTTAGAAACTTACTTATACTAGCCACATTATCCTCCCACTCTTTTTTTAGAAACTTACTTATACTAGCCACATTATCCTGCCACTTTTTTTTTTAGAAACTTACTTATACTAGCCACATTATCCTCCCACTCTTTTTTTTTAGAAACTTACTTATACTAGCCACATTATCCTTCCTACTCTTTTTTTTAGAAACGTACTTATACTAGCCACATTATCCTCCCACTTCTTTTTTAGAAACTTACTTATACTAGCCACATTATCCTCCCATTCTTTTTAGAAACGTACTTATACTAGCCACATTATCCTGCTCCACTCTTTTTTAGAAACTTACTTATACTAGCCACATTATCCTGCCACTCTTTTTTTAGAAACTTACTTATACTAGCCACATTATCCTCCCACTCTTTTTTTAGAAACTTACTTATACTAGCCACATTATCCTCCCATTATTTTTAGAAACCACATATACTAGCCACATTATCCTCCCACTCTTTTTTTTAGAAACGTACTTATACTAGCCACATTATCCTGCCACTCTTTTTTTAGAAACTTACTTATACTAGCCACATTATCCTGCTACTCTTTTTTTTAGAAACGTACTTATACTAGCCACATTATCCTTCCACTTTTTTTTTAGAAACTTACTTATACTAGCCACATTATCCTGCTGCTCTTTTTTTAGAAACGTACTTATACTAGCCACATTATCCTCCCACTCTTTTAGAAACTTACTTATACTAGCCACATTATCCTCCCACTCTTTTTTTTAGAAACTTACTTA
Source organism: Tachypleus tridentatus (assembly GCF_004210375.1). Classification (NCBI taxonomy): domain Eukaryota; kingdom Metazoa; phylum Arthropoda; class Merostomata; order Xiphosura; family Limulidae; genus Tachypleus; species Tachypleus tridentatus. Next base: position 79,552,951 of record NC_134837.1, read on the forward strand.
TACTAGCCACATTATCCTCCCACTCTTTTTTACTTATACTAGCCACATTATCCTCCCACTAGAAACTTTATACTAGCCACATTATCCTCCTACTCTTTCTTTAGAAACGTACTTATACTAGCCACATTATCCTCCCACTTTTTTTAGAAACTTACTTATACTAGCCACATTATCCTGCCACTCTTTTTTTTAGAAACTTACTTATACTAGCCACATTATCCTGCCACTCTTTTTTTAGAAACGTACTTATACTAGCCACATTATCCTCCCATTTTTTTTTAGAAACTTACTTATACTAGCCACATTATCCTCCCACTCTTTTTTTTAGAAACTTACTTATACTAGCCACATTATCCTTCCACTCTTTTTTAGAAACTTACTTATACTAGCCACATTATCCTCCCACTCTTTTTTTAGAAACCTACTTATACTAGCCACATTATCCTTCCACTCTTTTTTTAGAAACTTACTTATACTAGCCACATTATCCTCCCACTCTTTCTTTTAGAAACTTACTTATACTAGCCACATTATCCTGCCACTCTTTTTTAGAAACTTACTTATATACTATCTACATTATCCTGCTACTTTTTCTTTTAGAAACGTACTTATACTAACCACATTATCCTGCTACTCTTTCTTTTAGAAACGTACTTATACTAGCCACATTATCCTGCCACTCTTTTTTAGAAACTTACTTATACTAGCCACATTATCCTGAAACTTACTTATACTAGCCACATTATCCTTCCACTTTTCTTTTAGAAACTTACTTATACTAGCCACATTATCCTGCTACTCTTTCTTTAGAAACTTACTTATACTAGCCACATTATCCTCCCATTCTTTTTTTAGAAACCTTATACTAGCCACATTATCCTGCCACTCTTTTTTAGAAACTTACTTATACTAGCCACATTATCCTGCTACTCTTTTTTTTAGAAACTTACTTATACTAGCCACATTATCCTTCCACTCTTTTTTTAGAAACTTACTTATACTAGCCACATTATCCTCAGCCACATTATCCTTTTTTTAGAAACTTACTTATACTAGCCACATTATCCTCCCACTCTTTTAGAAACTTTTAGAAACATTACTTATACTAGCCACATTATCCTGCCACTCTTTTTTAGAAACTTACTTATACTAGCCACATTATCCTGCCACTCTTTTTTTAGAAACTTACTTATACTAGCCACATTATCCTCCCACTCTTTTTTAGAAACGTACTTATACTAGCCACATTATCCTTCCACTCTTTTTTTTAGAAACTTACTTATACTAGCCACATTATCCTTCCCACTCTTTTTTTTTTAGAAACTTACTTATACTAGCCACATTATCCTGCCACTTTTTTTTTAGAAACTACTTATACTAGCCACATTATCCTTCCACTTCTTTTTTAGAAACTTACTTATACTAGCCACATTATCCTCCCACTCTTTTTTTAGAAACTTACTTATACTAGCCACATTATCCTGCTACCTTTTTTAGAAACGTACTTATACTAGCCACATTATCCTCCCACTTTTTTTTTTAGAAACTTACTTATACTAGCCACATTATCCTTCCACTCTTTTTTTAGAAACGTACTTATACTAGCCACATTATCCTCCCACTTTCTTTTTTTAGAAACTTACTTATACTAGCCACATTATCCTCCCATTCTTTTTTTTTAGAAACTTACTTATACTAGCCACATTATCCTGCTACTCTTTTTTTAGAAACCACTCTTTCCTCCCATTTTTTTAGAAACTTACTTATACTAGCCACATTATCCTCCCACTCTTTTTTTAGAAACGTACTTATACTAGCCACATTATCCTCCCACTTTTCTTTTAGAAACTTACTTATACTAGCCACATTATCCTGCCACTCTTTTTTAGAAACGTACTTATACTAGCCACATTATCCTCCCACTTTTTTTAGAAACTTACTTATACTAGCCACATTATCCTGCTTACTCTTTTTTTAGAAACGTACTTATACTAGCCACATTATCCTCCCACTTTTTTTTAGAAACTTACTTATACTAGCCACATTATCCTCCCACTTTTTTTTTAGAAACTTACTTATACCAGCCACATTATCCTCCCACTTTTTTTAGAAACTTACTTATACTAGCCACATTATCCTGCTACTCTTTTTTTTTAGAAACTTATTTATACTAGCCACATTATCCTGCCACTCTTTTTTTAGAAACTTACTTATACTAGCCACATTATCCTGCCACTCTTTTTTTAGAAACTTACTTATACTAGCCACATTATCCTGCTACTCTTTTTTTTAGAAACTTACTTATACTAGCCACATTATCCTTCCACTCTTTTTTTAGAAACTTACTTATACTAGCCACATTATGCTGCTACTTTTTTTTTAGAAACTTACTTATACTAGCCACATTATCCTCCCACTTTTTTTTTAGAAACTTACTTATACTAGCCACATTATCCTCCCACTCTTTTTTTAGAAACTTACTTATACTAGCCACATTATCCTCCCATTCTTTTTTAGAAACTTACTTATACTAGCCACATTATCCTCCCACTCTTTTTTAGAAACTTACTTATACTAGCCACATTATCCTTTCCACTTTTTTTTAGAAACTTACTTATACTAGCCACATTATCCTCCCACTCTTTTTTTTAGAAACTTACTTATACTAGCCACATTATCCTCCCACTCTTTTTTAGAAACTTACTTATACTAGCCACATTATCCTCCCACTCTTTTTTTTAGAAACTTACTTATACTAGCCACATTATCCTGCTACTTTTTTTTTTTTTAGAAACGTACTTATACTAGCCACATTATCCTGCCACTCTTTTTTTAGAAACTTACTTATACTAGCCACATTATCCTCCCACTCTTTTTTTAGAAACGTACTTATACTAGCCACATAATCCTGCCACTCTTTCTTTTAGAAACGTACTTATACTAGCCACATTATCCTTCCACTCTTTTTTTAGAAACTTACTTATACTAGCCACATTATCCTGCTACTCTTTTTTTAGAAACTTACTTATACTAGCCACATTATCCTGCCACTCTTTTTTTAGAAACTTACTTATACTAGCCACATTATCCTTCCACTTTTTTTTAGAAACTTACTTATACTAGCCACATTATCCTGCTACTCTTTTTTTTAGAAACTTACTTATACTAGCCACATTATCCTCCCACTCTTTTTTTAGAAACTTACTTATACCAGCCACATTATCCTCCCACTTTTTAGAAACTTACTTATACTAGCCACATTATCCTGCTACTTTTTTTTTAGAAACTTACTTATACTAGCCACATTATCCTGCCACTCTTTTTTTAGAAACGTACTTATACTAGCCACATTATCCTTCCACTCTTTTTTTTTAGAAACTTACTTATACTAGCCACATTATCCTCCCACTCTTTTTTTTAGAAACTTACTTATACTAGCCACATTATCCTCCCACTCTTTTTTTTAGAAACTTACTTATACTAGCCACATTATCCTGCCACTTTTTTACTAGAAACCTTCCACTCTTTTTTTTTAGAAACTTACTTATACTAGCCACATTATCCTGCCACTCTTTTTTAGAAACTTACTTATACTAGCCACATTATCCTCCCACTTTTTTTTAGAAACTTACTTATACTAGCCACATTATCCTCCCACTCTTTTTTAGAAACTTACTTATACTAGCCACATTATCCTGCCACTCTTTTTTAGAAACTTACTTATACTAGCCACATTATCCTTACTTTTTTAGAAACTTATTTATACTAGCCACATTATCCTCCCACTCTTTTTTAGAAACTTACTTATACTAGCCACATTATCCTGCTACTCTTTTTTTTAGAAACTTACTTATACTAGCCACATTATCCTCCCATTCTTTTTTTAGAAACTTACTTATACTAGCCACATTATCCTCCCACTCTTTTTAGAAACTTACTTATACTAGCCACATTATCCTCCCACTCTTTTTTAGAAACCTACTTATACTAGCCACATTATCCTTCCACTCTTTTTTTAGAAACTTACTTATACTAGCCACATTATCCTAGCCCATTATCCTTTTTTTAGAAACTTACTTATACTAGCCACATTATCCTCCCACTCTTTTTTAGAAACTTACTTATACTAGCCACATTATCCTGCCACTCTTTTTTTTAGAAACTTACTTATACTAGCCACATTATCCTCCCACTTTTTTTTAGAAACTTACTTATACTAGCCACATTATCCTTCCACTCTTTTTTTAGAAACTTACTTATACTAGCCACATTATCCTGCTACTCTTTTTTTTTAGAAACGTACTTATACTAGCCACATTATCCTGCTCCACTTTTTTTAGAAACTTACTTATACTAGCCACATTATCCTGCCACTCTTTTTTTTAGAAACGTACTTATACTAGCCACATTATCCTCCCACTCTTTTTTTAGAAACTTACTTATACTAGCCACATTATCCTCCCACTCTTTTTTTAGAAACTTACTTATACTAGCCACATTATCCTGCTACTCTTTTTTTAGAAACGTACTTATACTAGCCACATTATCCTGCTACTCTTTTTTAGAAACTTACTTATACTAGCCACATTATCCTCCCACTCTTTTTTTTAGAAACTTACTTATACTAGCCACATTATCCTCCCACTCTTTTTTTAGAAACTTACTTATACTAGCCACATTATCCTGCCACTCTTTTTTTAGAAACGTACTTATACTAGCCACATTATCCTCCCACTTTTTTTTTAGAAACTTACTTATACTAGCCACATTATCCTGCTACTCTTTCTTTTAGAAACGTACTTATACTAGCCACATTATCCTTCCACTTAGAAACTTACTTATACTAGCCACATTATCCTGCCATTCTTTTTTTAGAAACTTACTTATACTAGCCACATTATCCTCCCACTCTTTTAGAAACTTACTTATACTAGCCACATTATCCTAGAAACTTACTTATACTAGCCACATTATCCTCCCACTTTTTTTTAGAAACTTACTTATACTAGCCACATTATCCTGCTACTCTTTTTTTTAGAAACTTACTTATACTAGCCACATTATCCTGCCACTCTTTTTAGAAACTTACTTATACTAGCCACATTATCCTGCTACTCTTTTTTTTAGAAACGTACTTATACTAACCACATTATCCTGCCACTCTTTTTTTTAGAAACTTACTTATACTAGCCACATTATCCTCCCACTCTTTTTTTAGAAACTTACTTATACTAGCCACATTATCCTTCCACTCTTTTTAGAAACTTACTTATACTAGCCACATTATCCTTCCACTCTTTTTTTAGAAACTTACTTATACTAGCCACATTATCCTGCTACTTTTTTTTTAGAAACGTACTTATACTAGCCACATTATCCTGCTACTCTTTCTTTTAGAAACTTACTTATACTAGCCACATTATCCTGCCACTCTTTGTTTTAGAAACTTACTTATACTAGCCACATTATCCTCCCTACTTTTTTTAGAAACTTACTTATACTAGCCACATTATCCTTCCACTCTTTTTTAGAAACTTACTTATACTAGCCACATTATCCTCCCACTCTTTCTTTTAGAAACGTACTTATATTAGCCACATTATCCTCCCAGAAACTTACTTATACTTTATCCTTTTTTTTTTAGAAACTTACTTATACTAGCCACATTATCCTCCCATTCTTTTTAGAGACTTATTTATACTAGCAACTTTATCCTCCCATTCTTTCTTTTTTTAAACTTACTTATACTAGCCACATTATCCTCCCACTCTTTTTTTTAGAAACTTACTTATACTAGCCACATTATCCTCCCACTCTTTTTTTAGAAACTTACTTATACTAGCCACATTATCCTCCCACTCTTTTTTAGAAACTTACTTATACTAGCCACATTATCCTCCCACTCTTTTTTTTAGAAACGTACTTATACTAGCCACATTATCCTCCCACTCTTTTTTTAGAAACTTACTTATACTAGCCACATTATCCTCCCACTTTTTTTAGAAACTTACTTATACTAGCCACATTATCCTGCCACTTTTTTTTAGAAACGTACTTATACTAGCCACATTATCCTCCCACTTTTTTTTTAGAAACTTACTTATACTAGCCACATTATCCTCCCACTCTTTTTAGAAACCTACTTATACTAGCCACATTATCCTCCCACTCTTTTTTTTAGAAACTTACTTATACTAGCCACATTATCCTCCCACTTTTTTTTAGAAACTTACTTATACTAGCCACATTATCCTCCCACTTTTTTTTAGAAACTTACTTATACTAGCCACATTATCCTGCCACTCTTTTTTTAGAAACTTACTTATACTAGCCACATTATCCTTCCACTCTTTTTTAGAAACTTACTTATACTAGCCACATTATCCTGCTACTCTTTTTTTTAGAAACGTACTTATACTAGCCACATTATCCTGCCACTCTTTTTTTTTAGAAACTTACTTATACTAGCCACATTATCCTGCTACTCTTTTTTTTAGAAACCTACTTATACCAGCCACATTATCCTTCCACTTTTTTTAGAAACGTACTTATACTAGCCACATTATCCTCCCACTCTTTTTTTAGAAACTTACTTATACTAGCCACATTATCCTCCACTCTTTTTTTAGAAACCTACTTATACTAGCCACATTATCCTCCCACTTTTTTTTAGAAACTTACTTATACTAGCCACATTATCCTGCTACTTTTTTTTTAGAAACGTACTTATACTAGCCACATTATCCTGCCACTTTTTTTTTTAGAAACTTACTTATACTAGCCACATTATCCTGCTACTCTTTTTTTTTAGAAACGTACTTATACTAGCCACATTATCCTGCCACTTTTTTTTTAGAAACTTACTTATACTAGCCACATTATCCTTTTTTTTTTAGAAACGTACTTATACTAGCCACATTATCCTTCCACTCTTTTTTTAGAAACTTACTTATACTAGCCACATTATCCTGCCACTCTTTTTTTTAGAAACTTACTTATACTAGCCACATTATCCTCCCACTCTTTTTTAGAAACTTACTTATACTAGCCACATTATCCTTCCACTTTTTTTTTAGAAACGTACTTATACTAGCCACATTATCCTGCTTAGAAACTTACTTATACTAGCCACATTATCCTGCTACTCTTTTTTTAGAAACCTACTTATACTAGCCACATTATCCTTCCACTCTTTTTTTTAGAAACTTACTTATACTAGCCACATTATCCTGCTACTCTTTTTTTTAGAAACTTACTTATACTAGCCACATTATCCTGCTACTCTTTTTTTTAGAAACGTACTTATACTAGCCACATTATCCTTCCACTCTTTTTTAGAAACTTACTTATACTAGCCACATTATCCTCCCACTCTTTTTTTTAGAAACTTACTTATACTAGCCACATTATCCTCCCACTCTTTTTTTTAGAAACTTACTTATACTAGCCACATTATCCTCCCACTCTTTTTTTAGAAACTTACTTATACTAGCCACATTATCCTCCCACTTTTTTTTAGAAACTTACTTATACTAGCCACATTATCCTCCCACTCTTTTTAGAAACTTACTTATACTAGCCACATTATCCTCCCACTCTTTTTTTTTAGAAACTTACTTATACTAGCCACATTATCCTGCCACTCTTTTTTTTAGAAACTTACTTATACTAGCCACATTATCCTCCCATTCTTTTTTAGAAACTTACTTATACTAGCCACATTATCCTGCCACTCTTTTTTTTTTAGAAACTTACTTATACTAGCCACATTATCCTTCCACTCTTTTTTTAGAAACTTACTTATACTAGCCACATTATCCTCCCACTCTTTTTTAGAAACTTACTTATACTAGCCACATTATCCTGCTACTCTTTTTTTAGAAACGTACTTATACTAGCCACATTATCCTGCTACTCTTTTTTTAGAAACGTACTTATACTAGCCACATTATCCTGCTACTCTTTTTTTTAGAAACGTACTTATACTAGCCACATTATCCTCCCACTTTTTTTTTAGAAACTTACTTATACTAGCCACATTATCCTGCCACTTTTTCTTTTAGAAACGTACTTATACTAGCCACATTATCCTGCTACTCTTTTTTTTAGAAACTTACTTATACTAGCCACATTATCCTCCCACTTTTTTTTAGAAACTTACTTATACTAGCCACATTATCCTCCCACTCTTTTTTTAGAAACTTACTTATACTAGCCACATTATCCTGCTACTCTTTTTTTTTAGAAACTTACTTATACTAGCCACATTATCCTGCCACTTTTTTTTTAGAAACTTACTTATACTAGCCACATTATCCTGCTACTCTTTTTTTTAGAAACGTACTTATACTAGCCACATTATCCTGCCACTCTTTTTTTAGAAACGTACTTATACTAGCCACATTATCCTTCCACTCTTTTTTTTAGAAACTTACTTATACTAGCCACATTATCCTCCCACTCTTTTTTTAGAAACTTACTTATACTAGCCACATTATCCTTCCACTTTTTTTTAGAAACTTACTTATACTAGCCACATTATCCTCCCACTCTTTTTTAGAAACGTACTTATACTAGCCACATTATCCTCCCACTCTTTTTTTAGAAACTTACTTATACTAGCCACATTATCCTCCTTCCACTCTTTTTTTTAGAAACTTACTTATACTAGCCACATTATCCTCCCACTTTTTTTTAGAAACTTACTTATACTAGCCACATTATCCTCCTACTTTTTTTTTTAGAAACTTACTTATACTAGCCACATTATCCTCCCACTCTTTTTTTAGAAACTTACTTATACTAGCCACATTATCCTCCCATTTTTTTTAGAAACTTACTTATACTAGCCACATTATCCTGCTACTCTTTTTTTTAGAAACGTACTTATACTAGCCACATTATCCTGCCACACTTTCCTTTAGAAACGTACTTATACTAGCCACATTATCCTGCCACTCTTTTTTTTTAGAAACGTACTTATACTAGCCACATTATCCTGCCACTCTTTCTTTTAGAAACGTACTTATACTAGCCACATTATCCTCCCACTTTTTTTTTAGAAACTTACTTATACTAGCCACATTATCCTCCACTTTTTTTTTTAGAAACTTACTTATACTAGCCACATTATCCTCCCACCCCACTTTTTTAGAAACTTACTTATACTAGCCACATTATCCTCCCACTCTTTTTTTTTAGAAACGTACTTATACTAGCCACATTATCCTCCCACTCTTTTTTTAGAAACCTACTTATACAAGTCACATTATCCTTCCTACTTTTTTTTAGAAACTTACTTATACTAGCCACATTATCCTTCCACTCTTTTTTAGAAACTTACTTATACTAGCCACATTATCCTGCCACTCTTTTTTTAGAAACTTACTTATACTAGCCACATTATCCTCCCACTCTTTTTAGAAACTTACTTATACTAGCCACATTATCCTGCTACTCTTTTTTTTAGAAACGTACTTATACTAGCCACATTATCCTCCCACTCTTTTTTAGAAACTTACTTATACTAGCCACATTATCCTGCCACTCTTTTTTTAGAAACTTACTTATACTAGCCACATTATCCTCCCATCCTTTAGAAACCTACTTACTTTTTTTTTAGAAACTTACTTATACTAGCCACATTATCCTCCTTTATTTTTTAGAAACTACTTATATCACATTATCCTGCCAGAAACCTTTTTTTTTAGAAACTTACTTATACTAGCCACATTATCCTTCTACTCTTTTTTTAGAAACTTACTTATACTAGCCACATTATCCTGCTACTCTTTTTTTTTAGAAACTTACTTATACTAGCCACATTATCCTCCCACTCTTTTTTTTAGAAACTTACTTATACTAGCCACATTATCCTCCCACTCTTTTTTAGAAACTTACTTATACTAGCCACATTATCCTGCCACTTTTTTTTTTAGAAACTTACTTATACTAGCCACATTATCCTGCCACTCTTTTTTTAGAAACGTACTTATACTAGCCACATTATCCTCCCACTCTTTTTTTAGAAACTTACTTATACTAGCCACATTATCCTTCCACTCTTTTTTTAGAAACTTACTTATACTAGCCACATTATCCTCCCACTCTTTCTTTTAGAAACTTACTTATACTAGCCACATTATCCTCCCACTCTTTTTTTTAGAAACTTACTTATACTAGCCACATTATCCTCCCACTCTTTTTTTTTAGAAACTTACTTATACTAGCCACATTATCCTCCACTTTTTTTTTAGAAACTTACTTATACTAGCCACATTATCCTGCTACTCTTTCTTTTAGAAACGTACTTATACTAGCCACATTATCCTGCCCACTCTTTTTTTTAGAAACTTACTTATACTAGCCACATTATCCTCCAACTTTTTTTTTAGAAACTTACTTATACTAGCCACATTATCCTCCCACTCTTTTTTTTAGAAACCTACTTATACTAGCCACATTATCCTTCCACTCTTTTTTTAGAAACTTACTTATACTAGCCACATTATCCTGCTACTCTTTTTTAGAAACCTACTTATACTAGCCACATTATCCTGCCACTCTTTTTTTAGAAACTTACTTATACTAGCCACATTATCCTGCCACTTTTTTAGAAACTTACTTATACTAGCCACATTATCCTGCCAATCTTTCTTTTTGAAACGTACTTATACTAGTCACATTATCCTGCCACTTTTTCTTTTAGAAACGTACTTATACTAGCCACATTATCCTCCCACTTTTTTTTAGAAACCTACTTATACTAGCCACATTATCCTCCCACTTTTTTTTAGAAACTTACTTATACTAGCCACATTATCCTCCCACTCTTTTTTTTTAGAAACTTACTTATACTAGCCACATAATCCTGCCACTCTTTTTTTAGAAACTTACTTATACTAGCCACATTATCCTGCCACTCTTTTTTTTAGAAACTTACTTATACTAGCCACATTATCCTGCTACTCTTTCTTTTAGAAACGTACTTATACTAGCCACATTATCCTGCCACTCTTTTTTTTTTAGAAACTTACTTATACTAGCCACATTATCCTCCCACTTTTTTTTTAGAAACTTACTTATACTAGCCACATTATCCTCCCACTCTTTTTTTTAGAAACTTACTTATACTAGCCACATTATCCTCCCACTTCTTTTTTAGAAACTTACTTATACTAGCCACATTATCCTCCCACTTTTTTTTTAGAAACTTACTTATACTAGCCACATTATCCTCCCACTCTTTTTTTTAGAAACTTACTTATACTAGCCACATTATCCTGCTACTCTTTTTTTTTAGAAACGTACTTATACTAGCCACATTATCCTCCCACTTCTTTTTTAGAAACTTACTTATACTAGCCACATTATCCTGCCACTCTTTTTTTAGAAACGTACTTATACTAGCCACATTATCCTCCCACTCTTTTTTTAGAAACTTACTTATACTAGCCACATTATCCTGCTACTTTTTTTAGAAACTTACTTATACTAGCCACATTATCCTCCCACTTTTTTTTTAGAAACTTACTTATACTAGCCACATTATCCTCCCACTCTTTTTTTAGAAACTTACTTATACTAGCCACATTATCCTGCCACTTTTTTTTTAGAAACTTACTTATACTAGCCACATTATCCTGCCACTCTTTCTTTTAGAAACGTACTTATACTAGCCACATTATCCTCCCACTCTTTTTTAGAAACTTACTTATACTAGCCACATTATCCTGCTACTCTTTTTTTAGAAACGTACTTATACTAGCCACATTATCCTCCCACTCTTTTTTAGAAACTTACTTATACTAGCCACATTATCCTGCCACTTTTTTTTAGAAACGTACTTATACTAGCCACATTATCCTCCCACTTCTTTTAGAAACTTACTTATACTAGCCACATTATCCTGCCACTTTTTTTTTAGAAACTTACTTATACTAGCCACATTATCCTTCCACTCTTTTTTTTAGAAACTTACTTATACTAGCCACATTATCCTCCCACTTTTTTTTAGAAACTTACTTATACTAGCCACATTATCCTGCCACTTTTTTTAGAAACTTACTTATACTAGCCACATTATCCTGCCACTCTTTTTTTTTAGAAACTTACTTATACTAGCCACATTATCCTGCCACTCTTTTTTTTAGAAACTTACTTATACTAGCCACATTATCCTGCTACTCTTTTTTTAGAAACGTACTTATACTAGCCACATTATCCTGCTACTCTTTTTTTTTAGAAACTTACTTATACTAGCCACATTATCCTGCCACTCTTTTTTTTTAGAAACGTACTTATACTAGCCACATTATCCTGCCACTCTTTTTTTTAGAAACGTACTTATACTAGCCACATTATCCTGCCACTCTTTTTTTAGAAACTTACTTATACTAGCCACATTATCCTCCCACTCTTTTTTTAGAAACTTACTTATACTAGCCACATTATCCTCCCATTCTTTAGAAACTTACTTATACTAGCCACATTATCCTCCCATTCTTTTTTTTAGAAACTTACTTATACTAGCCACATTATCCTCCCACTTTTTTTTTAGAAACTTACTTATACTAGCCACATTATCCTGCCACTCTTTTTTTAGAAACTTACTTATACTAGCCACATTATCCTCCCACTCTTTTTTTAGAAACTTACTTATACTAGCCACATTATCCTCCCACTCTTTTTTAGAAACTTACTTATACTAGCCACATTATCCTTATTTTTTTTTTTAGAAACTTACTTATACTAGCCACATTATCCTCCCACTCTTTTTTTAGAAACTTACTTATACTAGCCACATTATCCTCCCACTCTTTTTTTTTTTAGAAACGTACTTATACTAGCCACATTATCCTGCCACTCTTTTTTTAGAAACTTACTTATACTAGCCACATTATCCTGCCACTCTTTTTTTAGAAACGTACTTATACTAGCCACATTATCCTGCCACTCTTTTTTTAGAAACTTACTTATACTAGCCACATTATCCTCCCACTTTTTTTTTAGAAACTTACTTATACTAGCCACATTATCCTCCCACTTTTTTTTAGAAACTTACTTATACTAGCCACATTATCCTGCTACTCTTTTTTTTAGAAACGTACTTATACTAGCCACATTATCCTCCTACTTTTTTTTTTAGAAACTTACTTATACTAGCCACATTATCCTGCCACTCTTTTTTTTAGAAACTTACTTATACTTTTTTAGAAACTTACTTATACTAGCCACATTATCCTCCCATTCTTTTTAGAAACTTACTTATACTAGCCACATTATCCTGCTACTCTTTTTTTAGAAACTTACTTATACTAGCCACATTATCCTGCCACTCTTTTTTTAGAAACGTACTTATACTAGCCACATTATCCTGCCACTTTCTTTTAGAAACGTACTTATACTAGCCACATTATCCTCCCACTCTTTTTTTTAGAAACTTACTTATACTAGCCACATTATCCTCCCATTCTTTTTTTAGAAACTTACTTATACTAGCCACATTATCCTCCCACTCTTTTTTTAGAAACTTACTTATACTAGCCACATTATCCTCCCACTCTTTTTTTAGAAACTTACTTATACTAGCCACATTATCCTGCCACTCTTTTTTTTAGAAACTTACTTATACTAGCCACATTATCCTGCCACTCTTTTTTTTAGAAACTTACTTATACTAGCCACATTATCCTTCCACTTTTTTTTTAGAAACTTACTTATACTAGCCACATTATCCTGCTACTTTTTTTTTAGAAACGTACTTATACTAGCCACATTATCCTGCCACTCTTTCTTTTAGAAACTTACTTATACTAGCCACATTATCCTGCCACTCTTTTTTTTTAGAAACTACTTATACTAGCCACATTATCCTCCCACTTTTTTTAGAAACTTACTTATACTAGCCACATTATCCTCCCACTCTTTTTTTAGAAACTTACTTATACTAGCCACATTATCCTCCCACTCTTTTTTAGAAACTTACTTATACTAGCCACATTATCCTTCCACTCTTTTTTAGAAACTTACTTATACTAGCCACATTATCCTGCTACTCTTTTTTTTAGAAACGTACTTATACTAGCCACATTATCCTGCCACTCTTTTTTAGAAACTTACTTATACTAGCCACATTATCCTCCCACTCTTGTTTTAGAAACGCCACATTATCCTTATACTCTTTTTTAGAAATTACTTACTAGCCACATTATCCTCTTTTTTTTTTAGAAACTTACTTATACTAGCCACATTATCCTGCCACTTTTTTTTTAGAAACTTACTTATACTAGCCACATTATCCTGCTACTCTTTTTTTAGAAACTTACTTATACTAGCCACATTATCCTCCCACTTTTTTTTTAGAAACTTACTTATACTAGCCACATTATCCTCCCACTCTTTTTTTTAGAAACTTACTTATACTAGCCACATTATCCTCCCACTCTTTTTTAGAAACTTACTTATACTAGCCACATTATCCTGCCACTCTTTTTTTAGAAACTTACTTATACTAGCCACATTATCCTGCCACTCTTTTTTTAGAAACGTACTTATACTAGCCACATTATCCTCCCACTCTTTTTTTAGAAACGTACTTATACTAGCCACATTATCCTCCCACTCTTTTTTTTAGAAACTTACTTATACTAGCCACATTATCCTCCCACTCTTTTTTTTAGAAACTTACTTATACTAGCCACATTATCCTCCCATTCTTTTTTTAGAAACTTACTTATACTAGCCACATTATCCTCCCACTTTTTTTAGAAACTTACTTATACTAGCCACATTATCCTTCCACTCTTTTTTTTAGAAACTTACTTATACTAGCCACATTATCCTCCCACTCTTTTTTTTAGAAACTTACTTATACTAGCCACATTATCCTGCTACTCTTTCTTTAGAAACGTACTTATACTAGCCACATTATCCTCCCACTCTTTTTTTTAAGAAACTTACTTATCCTAGCCACATTATCCTGCTACTTTTTTTTAGAAACTTACTTATACTAGCCACATTATCCTCCCACTCTTTTTTTTTTTAGAAACTTACTTATACTAGCCACATTATCCTCCCACTTTTTTTTAGAAACCTACTTATACTAGCCACATTATCCTCCCACTTTTTTTTTAGAAACCTACTTATACCAGCCACATTATCCTCCCACTTTTTTAGAAACTTACTTATACTGGCCATATTATCCTGCTACTCTTTTTTTTAGAAACTTACTTATACTAGCCACATTATCCTTCCACTTTTTTTTAGAAACTTACTTATACTAGCCACATTATCCTTCCACTCTTTTTTTAGAAACGTACTTATACTAGCCACATTATCCTGCCACTCTTTTTTTAGAAACGTACTTATACTAGCCACATTATCCTTCCACTCTTTTTTAGAAACGTACTTATACTAACCACAATATTCTGCTACTCTTTCTTTTAGAAACTTACTTATACTAGCCACATTATCCTCCCACTTTTTTTTTAGAAACTTACTTATACTAGCCACATTATCCTCCCACTCTTTTTTTTAGAAACTTACTTATACTAGCCACATTATCCTCCCACTTTTTTTTTTAGAAACTTACTTATACTAGCCACATTATCCTTCCACACTTTTTTAGAAACTTACTTATACTAGCCACATTATCCTGCTACTCTTTTTTTTTAGAAACGTACTTATACTAGCCACATTATCCTGCCACTCTTTTTTTAGAAACTTACTTATACTAGCCACATTATCCTGCTACTCTTTTTTTAGAAACGTACTTATACTAGCCACATTATCCTGCCACTCTTTCTTTTAGAAACTTACTTATACTAGCCACATTATCCTGCCACTCTTTTTTTAGAAACCTACTTATACTAGCCACATTATCCTGCCCTTTTTTTTAGAAACTTACTTATACTAGCCACATTATCCTGCTACTCTTTTTTTAGAAACGTACTTATACTAGCCACATTATCCTGCCACTTTTCTTTTTAGAAACGTACTTTACTAGAAATCCTGCCACTCTTTTTTAGAAACTACTTATACTAGCCACATTATCCTGCCACTTTTTCTTTTAGAAACGTACTTATACTAGCCACATTATCCTGCCACTCTTTTTTTAGAAACGTACTTATACTAGCCACATTATCCTCCCACTATTTTTTTAGAAACTTACTTATACTAGCCACATTATCCTCCCATTCTTTTTAGAAACTTACTTATACTAGCCACATTATCCTCCCACTTTTTTTTAGAAACTTACTTATACTAGCCACATTATCCTTCCTTTTTTACTCCACATTTTTTTTTTTTAGAAACTTACTTATACTAGCCACATTATCCTCCCACTTTTTTTTAGAAACTTACTTATACTAGCCACATTATCCTGCCACTCTTTTTTTAGAAACTTACTTATACTAGCCACATTATCCTCCCACTCTTTTTTAGAAACTTACTTATACTAGCCACATTATCCTCCCACTCTTTTTTTAGAAACGTACTTATACTAGCCACATTATCCTCCCATTCTTTTTTAGAAACTTACTTATACTAGCCACATTATCCTCCCACTTTTTTTAGAAACTTACTTATACTAGCCACATTATCCTCCCACTCTTTTTTAGAAACTTACTTATACTAGCCACATTATCCTACTCTTTTTTTTTAGAAACTTACTTATACTAGCCACATTATCCTCCCACTTTTTTTTAGAAACTTACTTATACTAGCCACATTATCCTCTCCACTCTTTTTTTAGAAACTTACTTATACTAGCCACATTATCCTTACTCTTTTTTTAGAAACGTACTTATACTAGCCACATTATCCTGCTACTCTTTTTTTAGAAACGTACTTATACTAGCCACATTATCCTGCCACTCTTTTTTAGAAACTTACTTATACTAGCCACATTATCCTCCCACTTTTTTTAGAAACTTACTTATACTAGCCACATTATCCTCCCACTTTTTTTTTTTAGAAACTTACTTATACTAGCCACATTATCCTCCCACTTTTTTTTTAGAAACGTACTTATACTAGCCACATTATCCTCCCACTCTTTTTTAGAAACTTACTTATACTAGCCACATTATCCTCCCACTTTTTTTTTAGAAACTTACTTATACTAGCCACATTATCCTGCTACTCTTTTTTTAGAAACTTACTTATACTAGCCACATTATCCTCCTACTTTTTTTTAGAAACTTACTTATACTAGCCACATTATCCTCCCACTCTTTTTTAGAAACTTACTTATACTAGCCACATTATCCTGCCACTCTTTTTTTAGAAACTTACTTATACTAGCCACATTATCCTGCTACTCTTTTTTTTAGAAACTTACTTATACTAGCCACATTATCCTGCCACTCTTTTTTTTAGAAACGTACTTATACTAGCCACATTATCCTCCCACTCTTTTTTTAGAAACTTACTTATACTAGCCACATTATCCTCCCACTTTTTTTTTAGAAACTTACTTATACTAGCCACATTATCCTGCCACTTTTTTTTAGAAACTTACTTATACTAGCCACATTATCCTTCCACTCTTTTTTAGAAACTTACTTATACTAGCCACATTATCCTCCCATTTTTTAGAAACTTACTTATACTAGCCACATTATCCTCCCACTCTTTTTTTTAGAAACTTACTTATACTAGCCACATTATCCTGCCACTCTTTTTTAAAAACTTACTTATACTAGCCACATTATCCTCCCACTCTTTTTTAGAAACTTACTTATACTAGCCACATTATCCTCCCACTTTTTTTTTAGAAACTTACTTATACTAGCCACATTATCCTTCCACTCTTTTTTTAGAAACTTACTTATACTAGCCACATTATCCTGCCACTCTTTCTTTTAGAAACTTACTTATACTAGCCACATTATCCTCCCACTCTTTTTTTAGAAACTTACTTATACTAGCCACATTATCCTGTAACCCTTTTTTTAGAAACTTACTTATACTAGCCACATTATCCTGCTACTCTTTTTTTTAGAAACGTACTTATACTAGCCACATTATCCTGCCACTCTTTTTTTTAGAAACGTACTTATACTAGCCACATTATCCTGCCACTCTTTTTTTTAGAAACTTACTTATACTAGCCACATTATCCTGCCACTCTTTTTTTAGAAACGTACTTATACTAGCCACATTATCCTGCCACTCTTTCTTTTAGAAACGTACTTATACTAACCACATTATCCTGCCACTCTTTACTTTTTTTTTTAGAAACTTACTTATACTAGCCACATTATCCTCCCATTCTTTTTTTTAGAAACTTACTTATACTAGCCACATTATCCTCCCACTCTTTTTTTTAGAAATTTACTTATACTAGCCACATTATCCTTCCACTCTTTTTTTTTAGAAACTTACTTATACTAGCCACATTATCCTGCTACTCTTTTTTTTAGAAACGTACTTATACTAGCCACATTATCCTGCCCACTCTTTTTTTTAGAAACGTACTTATACTAGCCACATTATCCTGCTTTTTTTTTTAGAAACTTACTTATACTAGCCACATTATCCTCCCACTCTTTTTTTAGAAACTTACTTATACTAGCCACATTATCCTCCCACTTTTTTTTTAGAAACTTACTTATACTAGCCACATTATCCTCCCACTCTTTTTTTTTAGAAACTTACTTATACTAGCCACATTATCCTCCCACTCTTTTTTTAGAAACTTACTTATACTAGCCACATTATCCTCCCACTTTTTTTTAGAAACTTACTTATACTAGCCACATTATCCTGCTACTCTTTCTTTTAGAAACGTACTTATACTAGCCACATTATCCTGCCACTCTTTTTTTAGAAACTTACTTATACTAGCCACATTATCCTCCCACTTTTTTTTTAGAAACTTACTTATACTAGCCACATTATCCTCCCACTCTTTTTTTTAGAAACTTACTTATACTAACCACATTATCCTCCCACTTTTTTTTTTAGAAACTTACTTATACTAGCCACATTATCCTCCCACTCTTTTTTTTAGAAACGTACTTATACTAGCCACATTATCCTGCCACTTTTTTTAGAAACTTACTTATACTAGCCACATTATCCTGCTACTCTTTTTTTTAGAAACGTACTTATACTAGCCACATTATCCTTCCACTCTTTTTTTAGAAACTTACTTATACTAGCCACATTATCCTGCCACTCTTTTTTTAGAAACGTACTTATACTAGCCACATTATCCTCCCACTCTTTTTAGAAACTTACTTATACTAGCCACATTATCCTGCCACTCTTTTTTTTAGAAACTTACTTATACTAGCCACATTATCCTCCCACTCTTTTTTTTAGAAACTTACTTATACTAGCCACATTATCCTGCCACTCTTTTTTTTAGAAACTTACTTATACTAGCCACATTATCCTGCTACTCTTTTTTTAGAAACGTACTTATACTAGCCACATTATCCTCCACTCTTTTTTTTAGAAACTTACTTATACTAGCCACATTATCCTGCTACTCTTTTTTTAGAAACGTACTTATACTAGCCACATTATCCTGCCACTTTTTTTTTTAGAAACGTACTTATACTAGCCACATTATCCTCCCACTCTTTTTTTTAGAAACCTACTTATACTAGCCACATTATCCTCCCACTCTTTTTTTTAGAAACTTACTTATACTAGCCACATTATCCTGCCACTCTTTTTTTAGAAACTTACTTATACTAGCCACATTATCCTCCCACTCTTTTTTAGAAACTTACTTATACTAGCCACATTATCCTCCCATTCTTTTTAGAAACTTACTTATACTAGCCACATTATCCTGCCACTTTTTTTTTTAGAAACGTACTTATACTAGCCACATTATCCTGCCACTCTTTTTTTTTTAGAAACGTACTTATACTAGCCACATTATCCTCCCACTTTTTTTTTAGAAACTTACTTATACTAGCCACATTATCCTCCCACTCTTTTTTAGAAACTTACTTATACTAGCCACATTATCCTTCCACTCTTTTTTTAGAAACTTACTTATACTAGCCACATTATCCTGCCACTCTTTTTTTTTAGAAACTTACTTATACTAGCCACATTATCCTTCCACTCTTTTTTAGAAACTTACTTATACTAGCCACATTATCCTTCCACTTTTTTTTAGAAACGTACTTATACTAGCCACATTATCCTGCCACTCTTTTTTTTAGAAACTTACTTATACTAGCCACATTATCCTGCCACTTTTTCTTTTAGAAACGTACTTATACTAGCCACATTATCCTCCCACTCTTTTTTAGAAACTTACTTATACTAGCCACATTATCCTCCCACTCTTTTTTTTAGAAACTTACTTATACTAGCCACATTATCCTGCCCACTTTAGCCACATTATCCTAGAAACTTACTTATACTAGCCACATTATCCTGCCACTCTTTTTTTAGAAACGTACTTATACTAGCCACATTATCCTTCCACTTTTTTTAGAAACTTACTTATACTAGCCACATTATCCTCCCACTTTTTTTTTAGAAACTTACTTATACTAGCCACATTATCCTCCCACTCTTTTTAGAAACTTTTTAGAAACTTACTTATACTAGCCACATTATCCTCCCACTCTTTTTAGAAACCTTATACTCTTTTTTTACTTATACTAGCCACATTATCCTACTCTTTTTTTAGAAACTTTATACTAGCCACATTATCCTGCCACTTTTTTTTTAGAAACGTACTTATACTAGCCACATTATCCTGCCACTCTTTCTTTTAGAAACGTACTTATACTAGCCACATTATCCTGCCACTCTTTTTTTAGAAACGTACTTATACTAGCCACATTATCCTGCCACTTTTTTTTTAGAAACTTATTTATACTAGCCACATTATCCTGCCACTCTTTTTTTAGAAACTTACTTATACTAGCCACATTATCCTGCCACTCTTTTTTTAGAAACTTACTTATACTAGCCACATTATCCTGCTACTTTTTTTTTAGAAACTTACTTATACTAGCCACATTATCCTGCTACTCTTTTTTTAGAAACGTACTTATACTAGCCACATTATCCTGCTACTCTTTTTTTTAGAAACGTACTTATACTAGCCACATTATCCTCCCACTCTTTTTTTAGAAACGTACTTATACTAGCCACATTATCCTCCCTCCCACTCTTTTTTTTAGAAACTTACTTATACTAGCCACATTATCCTGCCACTTTTTTTAGAAACTTACTTATACTAGCCACATTATCCTCCCACTTTTTTTTTAGAAACTTACTTATACTAGCCACATTATCCTGCCACTCTTTTTTTAGAAACGTACTTATACTAGCCACATTATCCTGCCACTCTTTTTTTAGAAACTTACTTATACTAGCCACATTATCCTCCCACTTTTTTTTTAGAAACTTACTTATACTAGCCACATTATCCTTTTTTTTTTAGAAACTTACTTATACTAGCCACATTATCCTCCCACTCTTTTTTTAGAAACTTACTTATACTAGCCACATTATCCTTTTTTTTTTTAGAAACTTACTTATACTAGCCACATTATCCACCCACTCTTTTTTTAGAAACTTACTTATACTAGCCACATTATCCTTTTTTTAGAAACTTACTTATACTAGCCACATTATCCTTTTTTTTTAGAAACTTACTTATACTAGCCACATTATCCTGCTACTCTTTTTTTTAGAAACGTACTTATACTAGCCACATTATCCTGCCACTTTTTTTTAGAAACGTACTTATACTAGCCACATTATCCTGCCACTTTTTTTTTAGAAACTTACTTATACTAGCCACATTATCCTCCCACTCTTTTTTTTAGAAACTTACTTATACTAGCCACATTATCCTCCCACTCTTTTTTTTAGAAACTTACTTATACTAGCCACATTATCCTCCCACTCTTTTTTTTAGAAACTTACTTATACTAGCCACATTATCCTTACTTATACTAGCCACATTATCCTCCCATTAGCCACATTTTTTTTTTTTAGAAACTTACTTATACTAGCCACATTATCCTCCCCTCTTTTTTTTAGAAATTTACTTATACTAGCCACATTATCCTCCCACTTTTTTTTTAGAAACGTACTTATACTAGCCACATTATCCTGCTACTCTTTTTTTTAGAAACGTACTTATACTAGCCACATTATCCTCCCACTTTTTTTTTAGAAACTTACTTATACTAGCCACATTATCCTGCTACTCTTTTTTTAGAAACGTACTTATACTAGCCACATTATCCTGCCACTCTTTTTTTTAGAAACTTACTTATACTAGTCACATTATCCTCCCACTCTTTTTTTAGAAACTTACTTATACTAGCCACATTATCCTCCAATCCTCTTTTTTTTTAGAAACTTACTTATACTAGCCACATTATCCTGCTACTCTTTCTTTTAGAAACTTACTTATACTAGCCACATTATCCTGCTACTCTTTTTTTTAGAAACGTACTTATACTAGCCACATTATCCTCCCACTCTTTTTTTAGAAACTTACTTATACTTATACTAGACATTATCTACTTAGAAACATACTAGCCACATTATCCTGCTACTCTTTTTTTTAGAAACGTACTTATACTAGCCACATTATCCTGCTACTCTTTTTTTAGAAACGTACTTATACTAGCCACATTATCCTCCCACTTTTTTTTTAGAAACTTACTTATACTAGCCACATTATCCTGCTACTCTTTTTTAGAAACTTACTTATACTAGCCACATTATCCTGCTACTCTTTTTTTTAGAAACTTACTTATACTAGCCACATTATCCTCCCACTCTTTTTTTTAGAAACTTACTTATACTAGCCACATTATCCTGCCACTCTTTCTTTTAGAAACTTACTTATACTAGCCACATTATCCTGCTACTCTTTTTTTTAGAAACGTACTTATACTAGCCACATTATCCTGCCACTCTTTTTTTAGAAACGTACTTATACTAGCCACATTATCCTCCCACTCTTTTTTTTAGAAACTTACTTATACTAGCCACATTATCCTCCCACTCTTTTTTTTAGAAACTTACTTATACTAGCCACATTATCCTCCCACTCTTTTTTTTAGAAACTTACTTATACTAGCCACATTATCCTCCCACTCTTTTTTTAGAAACTTACTTATACTAGCCACATTATCCTCCCACTTTTTTTAGAAACTTACTTATACTAGCCACATTATCCTTCCACTTTTTTTTTAGAAACTTACTTATACTAGCCACATTATCCTGCTACTTTTTTTTTAGAAACGTACTTATACTAGCCACATTATCCTGCCACTCTTTTTTTTTAGAAACGTACTTATACTAGCCACATTATCCTCCCACTCTTTTTTTAGAAACTTACTTATACTAGCCACATTATCCTGCCACTCTTTCTTTTAGAAACGTACTTATACTAGCCACATTATCCTCCCACTCTTTTTTTTAGAAACTTACTTATACTAGCCACATTATCCTCCCACTCTTTTTTTAGAAACTTACTTATACTAGCCACATTATCCTCCCACTCTTTTTTAGAAACTTACTTATACTAGCCACATTATCCTGCTACTTTTTTTTTAGAAACTTACTTATACTAGCCACATTATCCTGCTACTCTTTTTTTAGAAACTTACTTATACTAGCCACATTATCCTTCCACTCTTTTTTTTAGAAACGTACTTATACTAGCCACATTATCCTTCCACTCTTTTTTTAGAAACGTACTTATACTAGCCACATTATCCTCCCACTCTTTTTTTAGAAACTTACTTATACTAGCCACATTATCCTGCCACTCTTTTTTTTAGAAACTTACTTATACTAGCCACATTATCCTGCTACTCTTTTTTTAGAAACTTACTTATACTAGCCACATTATCCTCCCATTATTTTTTAGAAACTTACTTATACTAGCCACATTATCCTGCTACTCTTTTTTTTAGAAACTTACTTATACTAGCCACATTATCCTGCCACTCTTTTTTTTTAGAAACGTACTTATACTAGCCACATTATCCTCCCACTCTTTTTTTAGAAACTTACTTATACTAGCCACATTATCCTGCTACTCTTTTTTAGAAACGTACTTATACTAGCCACATTATCCTCCCACTTTTTTTTTAGAAACTTACTTATACTAGCCACATTATCCTGCTACTCTTTTTTTAGAAACCTACTTATACTAGCCACATTATCCTCCCACTCTTTTTTTTAGAAACTTACTTATACTATCCACATTATCCTGTTTCTGTTTCTTTTAGAAACTTACTTATACTAGCCACATTATCCTGCTACTCTTTTTTTTAGAAACGTACTTATACTAGCCACATTATCCTGCTACTTTTTCTTTTAGAAACGTACTTATACTAGCCACATTATCCTGCCACTTTTTTTTTAGAAACTTACTTATACTAGCCACATTATCCTGCCACTCTTTTTTTAGAAACTTACTTATACTAGCCACATTATCCTGCCACTCTTTTTTTTAGAAACGTACTTATACTAGCCACATTATCCTGCCACTCTTTTTTTTAGAAACGTACTTATACTAGCCACATTATCCTCCCACTCTTTTTTTAGAAACTTACTTATACTAGCCACATTATCCTCCCACTCTTTTTTTAGAAACTTACTTATACTAGCCACATTATCCTCCCACTCTTTTTTTAGAAACTTACTTATACTAGCCACATTATCCTCCCACTTTTTTTTAGAAACTTACTTATACTAGCCACATTATCCTGCCACTCTTTTTTTTAGAAACTTACTTATACTAGCCACATTATCCTGCCACTCTTTTTTTAGAAACGTACTTATACTAGCCACATTATCCTCCCACTCTTTTTTTTAGAAACTAGCCACTTATACTAGCCACATTATCCTGCATTACTCTTTTTTTAGAAACTTACTTATACTAGCCACATTATCCTCCCACTTTTTTTTTAGAAACCTACTTATACTAGCCACATTATCCTGCCACTCTTTTTTTAGAAACTTACTTATACTAGCCACATTATCCTGCTACTTTTTTTTAGAAACTTACTTATACTAGCCACATTATCCTTCCACTCTTTTTTTAGAAACGTACTTATACTAGCCACATTATCCTTCCACTCTTTTTTTTAGAAACGTACTTATACTAGCCACATTATCCTCCCACTCTTTTTTTAGAAACTTACTTATACTAGCCACATTATCCTGCCACTCTTTTTTTAGAAACGTACTTATACTAGCCACATTATCCTCCCACTCTTTTTAGAAACTTACTTATACTAGCCACATTATCCTCCCACTCTTTTTTTTAGAAACTTACTTATACTAGCCACATTATCCTCCCACTCTTTTTTTAGAAACTTACTTATACTAGCCACATTATCCTGCTACTCTTTTTTTTTTAGAAACGTACTTATACTAGCCACATAATCCTGCTACTCTTTCTTTTAGAAACGTACTTATACTAGCCACATTATCCTCCCACTCTTTTTTTTTAGAAACGTACTTATACTAACCACATTATCCTGCCACTCTTTTTTTTTAGAAACGTACTTATACTAGCCACATAATCCTGCCACTCTTTCTTTTAGAAACTTACTTATACTAGCCACATTATCCTCCCACTCTTTTTTTTAGAAACCTACTTATACTAGCCACATTATCCTCCCATTCTTTTTTTAGAAACTTACTTATACTAGCCACATTATCCTGCCACTTTTTCTTTTAGAAACTTACTTATACTAGCCACATTATCCTGCTACTCTTTTTTTTTAGAAACTTACTTATACTAGCCACATTATCCTGCCACTCTTTTTTTAGAAACTTACTTATACTAGCCACATTATCCTGCCACTCTTTTTTTTAGAAACGTACTTATACTAGCCACATTATCCTCCCACTTTTTTTTAGAAACTTACTTATACTAGCCACATTATCCTGCTACTCTTTCTTTTAGAAACGTACTTATACTAGCCACATTATCCTGCTACTCTTTTTTTTAGAAACCTACTTATACTAGCCACATTATCCTCCCACTCTTTTTTTAGAAACTTACTTATACTAGCCACATTATCCTGCTACTCTTTTTTTTAGAAACGTACTTATACTAGCCACATAATCCTGCTACTTTTTTTTTTAGAAACGTATTTATACTAGCCACATTATCCTGCTACTTTTTTTTTAGAAACGTACTTATACTAGCCACATTATCCTCCCACTTTTTTTTTTAAAACTTACTTATACTAGCCACATTATCCTCCCACTCTTTTTTTTAGAAACGTACTTATACTAGCCACATTATCCTCCCATTCTTTTTTTAGAAACTTACTTATACTAGCCACATTATCCTCCTCCCATTATTTTTAGAAACTTACTTATACTAACCACATTATCCTGCCACTTTTTTTTAGAAACTTACTTATACTAGCCACATTATCCTGCTACTCTTTTTTTTTAGAAACGTACTTATACTAGCCACATTATCCTGCCACTCTTTTTTTTAGAAACGTACTTATACTAGCCACATTATCCTGCTACTCTTTTTTTTAGAAACGTACTTATACTAGCCACATTATCCTCCCAATCTTTTTTTTTTAAACTTACTTATACTAGCCACATTATCCTGCCACTCTTTTTTTTAGAAACTTACTTATACTAGCCACATTATCCTCCCACCCCACTCTTTTTTTAGAAACTTACTTATACTAGCCACATTATCCTCCCACTCTTTTTTTAGAAACTTACTTATACTAGCCACATTATCCTTCCACTTTTTTTTTAGAAACTTACTTATACTAGCCACATTATCCTGCCACTCTTTTTTTTTTAGAAACTTACTTATACTAGCCACATTATCCTGCTACTCTTTTTTTAGAAACGTACTTATACTAGCCACATTATCCTGCCACTTTTTTTTTTAGAAACGTACTTATACTAGCCACATTATCCTTCCACTCTTTTTTTAGAAACTTACTTATACTAGCCACATTATCCTGCTACTTTTTTTTTTAGAAACGTACTTATACTAGCCACATTATCCTCCCACTCTTTTTTTAGAAACTTACTTATACTAGCCACATTATCCTGCCACTCTTTTTTTTAGAAACGTACTTATACTAGCCACATTATCCTCCCACTCTTTTTTTTAGAAACTTACTTATACTAGCCACATTATCATTATCCTCCTACTCTTTTTTTAGAAACGTACTTATACTAGCCACATTATCCTCCCATTCTTTTTTTAGAAACTTACTTATACTAGCCACATTATCCTGCCACTTTTTTTTTTAGAAACGTACTTATACTAGCCACATTATCCTCCCACTCTTTTTTTTAGAAACGTACTTATACTAGCCACATTATCCTCCCATCTTTTTTTAGAAACTTACTTATACTAGCCACATTATCCTCCCACTTTTTTTTAGAAACTTACTTATACTAGCCACATTATCCTGCTACTCTTTTTTTTTAGAAACGTACTTATACTAGCCACATTATCCTGCCACTCTTTTTTTAGAAACTTACTTATACTAGCCACATTATCCTCCCACTTCTTTTTTAGAAACTTACTTATACTAGCCACATTATCCTCCCACTCTTTTTTTTAGAAACTTACTTATACTAGCCACATTATCCTGCCACTCTTTTTTTTTAGAAACATTACTTATACTACTAGCCACATTATCCTGCTACTCTTTTTTAGAAACGTACTTATACTAGCCACATTATCCTGCCACTCTTTTTTTAGAAACGTACTTATACTAGCCACATTATCCTGCCACTCTTTTTTTTAGAAACGTACTTATACTAGCCACATTATCCTCCCATTCTTTTTTTAGAAACTTACTTATACTAGCCACATTATCCTGCTACTCTTTTTTTTAGAAACGTACTTATACTAGCCACATTATCCTGCTACTCTTTTTTTTAGAAACTTACTTATACTAGCCACATTATCCTCCCATTTTTTTTAAACTTACTTACTTATACTAGCCACATTATCCTCCTCCTTTTTTTTAGAAACTTACTTATACTAGCCACATTATCCTGCTTCTTTTTTTTTAGAAACATATTTATACTAGCCACATTATCCTGCCACTTATTTTTTTTTTAGAAACTTACTTATACTAGCCACATTATCCTCCCATTCTTTTTTTTAGAAACTTACTTATACTAGCCACATTATCCTGCTACTCTTTTTTTAGAAACGTACTTATACTAGCCACATTATCCTGCCACTCTTTTTTTAGAAACTTACTTATACTAGCCACATTATCCTCCCACTCTTTTTTTAGAAACTTACTTATACTAGCCACATTATCCTGTTACTCTTTTTTTAGAAACTTACTTATACTAGCCACATTATCCTCCCACTCTTTTTTAGAAACTACTTATACTTTATCCTTTTCTTTTTTTTAGAAACGTACTTATACTAGCCACATTATCCTGCTACTCTTTTTTTTTAGAAACGTACTTATACTAGCCACATTATCCTGCTACTTTTTTTTTAGAAACTTAATTATACTAGCCACATTATCCTGCCACTTTTTTTTTTAGAAACTTACTTATACTAGCCACATTATCCTCCTACTCTTTTTTTTAGAAACTTACTTATACTAGCCACATTATCCTCCACATTCTTTTTTTTAGAAACCTACTTATACCAGCCACATTATCCTTCCACTCTTTTTTTTTAGAAACTTACTTATACTAGCCACATTATCCTGCCTCTTTTTTCTTTAGAAACGTACTTATACTAGCCACATTATCCTGCCACTTTTTTTTTTATAGAAACGTTACTTATACTAGCCACATTATCCTTCCACTGCCATTTTTTTTTAGAAACTTACTTATACTAGCCACATTATCCTTCCACTCTTTTTTTTAGAAACTTACTTATACTAGCCACATTATCCTCCCACTTTTTTTTTAGAAACGTATTTATACTAGCCACATTATCCTGCCACTCTTTCTTTTAGAAACGTACTTA
The DNA here is from genome assembly GCF_004210375.1 of Tachypleus tridentatus. Taxonomy (NCBI): domain Eukaryota; kingdom Metazoa; phylum Arthropoda; class Merostomata; order Xiphosura; family Limulidae; genus Tachypleus; species Tachypleus tridentatus. Next base: position 79,581,917 of record NC_134837.1, read on the forward strand.
TACTAGCCACATTATCCTCCCATTCTTTTTTAGAAACTTACTTATACTAGCCACATTATCCTCCCACTCTTTTTTTTAGAAACTTACTTATACTAGCCACATTATCCTCCCACTCTTTTTTTAGAAACTTACTTATACTAGCCACATTATCCTCCCATTTTTTTTTTAGAAACTTACTTATACTAGCCACATTATCCTCCCACTCTTTTTTTAGAAACCTACTTATACTAGCCACATTATCCTGCCACTCTTTTTTTTAGAAACTTACTTATACTAGCCACATTATCCTCCCATTCTTTTTAGAAACTTACTTATACTAGCCACATTATCCTCCCATTCTTTTTTAGAAACTTACTTATACTAGCCACATTATCCTGCCACTTTTTGTTTTAGAAACGTACTTATACTAGCCACATTATCCTGCCACTCTTTTTTTAGAAACGTACTTATACTAGCCACATTATCCTGCTACTCTTTTTTTTTAGAAACGTACTTATACTAGCCACATTATCCTGCCACTCTTTTTTTAGAAACGTACTTATACTAGCCACATTATCCTGCCACTCTTTTTTTTAGAAACGTACTTATACTAACCACATTATCCTGCCATTTTTTTTTAGAAACGTACTTATACTAGCCACATTATCCTGCCACTCTTTCTTTTAGAAACGTACTTATACTAGCCACCTTATCCAGCTACTCTTTTTTAGAAACGTACTTATACTAGCCACATTATCCTCCCATTCTTTTTTTAGAAACTTACTTATACTAGCCACATTATCCAGCTACTCTTTTTTAGAAACGTACTTATACTAGCCACATTATCCTCCCATTTTTTTTAGAAACTTACTTATACTAGCCACATTATCCTCCCATTCTTTTTTTAGAAACTTACTTATACTAGCCACATTATCCTGCCACTCTTTCTTTTAGAAACGTACTTATACTTGCCACATAATTCTGCAACTCTTTTTTTGGAAACCTACTTATACTAGCCACATTATCCTCCCACTCTTTTTTTAGAAACCTACTTATACTAGCCATATTATCCTTCCACTCTTTTTTAGAAACTTACTTATACTAGCCATATTATCCTGGTATTCGTTTTTTAGAAACCTTCTTATACCAGCCACATTATCCTGCTACTTTTTCTTTTAGAAACGTTTTTATACAAGCCACATATTTGTAATGGGATCTCAGCCGATCCTAATACGCACCAAACAGGCACACAATAGGAACAGTCACTTCAATTAAATCCTATTGCCCTCTGGTGAAATATTATCGAACTTTCAACGTTCATTGTACGTTCAGTAGTCCCAACTAATTTATATTTTGTTTTTTTTGTTATCTTTGCTATTTCCTGAACAAAAAAAAAAAACTTTATTAAGATTTATGGGGAGCTAGTAACTCATTATATAGAGTCCTTTATCTATAATTTTCTTTTACGTTTATGATGTTAGAAAACTACGTAGTTTCAAACAATAAATTTAATATAAAGATATGATACCCTATTAGCTGAGTGCTTTCAAAAGTTGGATCTTTCTTCTTTAGGGACAAACTGAGAACTTGGCTCTGAATGTCAAAGATCTATCTTTTGAAAGAACTCGAGTTATATAGTGTTGTATCCCTTGCACATAATATTATACATGAGATAATTGGTTTAACAGTTTCAAGTTTGAAACAGCATTTGAATGAACTGGCGAAAAGATACAAATGTTCTAGTTCATACAAATTATAGAACTTCATGACAGTAGGATACAGACATCTAGAAACTTTACAAAATGGATCAAGTGAGACAGAATTACCGTGGTTGTATTAATTTGTATTAATTGGATCAAGTGAGACAGGATTACCGTGGTTGTATTAATTTGTATTAATTGGAATAAGTGAGACAGGATTACTGTGGTTGTATTAATTTGTATTAATTGTATCAAGTGAGACAGGATTACCGTGGTTGTATTAATTTGTATTACTTGGAATAAGTGAGACAGGATTACCGTGGTTGTATTAATTTGTATTAATTGGATCAAGTGAGACAGGATTACCGTGGTTGTATTAATTTCTGTCAATAATATATCGCAGTTAGCCCCCGCTAGTACCACGGTATGTCTCCGCATTTACAACGCTAAGATCAGGGGTTCGATTCTCCTCGGTGGGCTCAGCAGATAGCCCGACATGGCTTTGCTATAAGAAAAACAAACACACATCGCAGTTAAAGAAATGTGCGACAATCGTAAAACACCTTAAGCATTTCTATTCGATGTCCTTACTGACGAATAATATTAGATGTATAGTGAGATTTAATTAATAGTTTTAAAAAATCTTACGAGCGTAAATAAAAGAATGGGACAATTATTAGCAACAGATCAAAACCTCTGAATACTGGGTAATAAGTATAAAAACAGACCATAAACAACTAATCAAATTCATTATTACATTTTATTTTAGTTGCGGCACAGCGACTCACAGAATGGCTTTGAATTTTTTGGCTATTTGTTTGTGTTTGTTTTTCGAGTACAAACGTTGAGCTCTAGCTCATAGTTCTATCTCTTGACCAATTTGAGATCTAATTACTGCCGTAGCTGTTGAGCGTTCCCTTTTGTTTTACTTATGTATTTATTGTTGCCAGTGCCCTCTGGTAACGAATCAATATTTCCCAAACTAATACCGCTATACACGTGTGTTTACGCTTACTGAATAATGAATCTCATGGATTAATATGTGAATACCTACAAGGATTGGTTATTAACGCTCTTTATTTATCAACACGAAAAATAGTAGGTGAATTCGATATTTTCTGGTGCGTAAAAATCAAAATATTCCGATGAGCCAATCGAAGGACAGTGTGTAATTTACGTGTTGCTATAATTTCTACCGACAAATTAAGTAGGTGTGATGGAAAACTCTGCCACTAAATAAGACACGCGGCAGGACGAAAGTGTTTGGTTGGTTATATTTAATCACAAAGCTACACAATGGTCTATCTATGATCTTCCCTTCACAAGTTTCAAAGCCCAATTTTTAAGGTCGTAAGCATACTAACGTACCACTGAGCCACAAGGAGGGGAGGAGCAAAAAGTGGCTATAAAGTTGTTTTATTTATAATGTAGTTTCTTTTAAAGCTTTTTTTCTAAAACAAATAATATTTAAGTTGGTTTAAATTCTCTTCGTCATGTTTTTTTTTTTCAGTAACAACCGTGTAATACTTGTAACGAGATTTACCGTTATACGTTTATTTTAATACCTTTGATACATGGGACGTATGTAGTTAAATGTGAATTGCGCAAGTCCCGCCTGTTTTCTAAATTTGTAGAAGATTCTTGATAGTAGAAATAAATAATATTTCTTTTACAAAAACGCTAGCATATTTTCGAACACTGCTGAAACTTCGTGAATCCCGCGTGATTGGTATATAAGACAGACGCGCCGACAGACAATTATTATTATTATTAGTCAGCTACATTTAGTGTACTATAGACCTTGGAAATCATAATTGTGATTAATGCCTATCAATCGCAAAACTACAGAATTGGACCAGAAACTTCTATAGATTTTGAACATTACAAATCATTTAACTTCAGTGAATTAACTTCGAACGTTATTATTTCTACGAGAACATTATATATCTTCTTCGGTAAAAAGTGGTCTTGTAACCGATGTGAGGCCAGCCAAGAAAAGGCGACGTTAGCTTAAGCGTGCATAACAAGATCAACTCAGAATTAATTTGCTCGTTGTGGACCTAGACCACCGATAAAATATTCGGTTCTAGACCAGATAAAAAAGTAGTTATAGTTTGTACGTTTGTAAAACTCTAGTATATAAACCAAAATTTGTAATAACCGTAGTTATAATATCTGAGATACATTTGTGTTGTTGTTTGTATATTAATATATATTTGTGTTAAGACAGAAAGTTATGTGCATCAATCTTGTTGGCAAATATTATAAATTTGATACATATTAATATTTAATTAACTTCTAAATTAAAATTAAAATTTTCGATTATTTGAAATCGCAATAGATAACGTACGTAGCATAATAAATCAGAGATTCGTCAGAGATATATTATAATATGTAACATACTACGTATAACAACCGTACATTATCAACTATGTAGTAACTCTTTCTTTCTCTTGTATATAAAGGCTATTTTATCTAAATATGAAATCTATTAGAAATTCGTCAAATTGCCAGTTTTAACATTTTAATATTTATGGCATTTATATGAATTTTCTAGTGTATAGAATGTCCTAGTGACGAAACGAGAGGTTTACTTCTTTATACTACTTTTTAACAAAAGGAAAAAAGCTAAAAACCTAAGATTCCCAGAAAGGGTACCTTTCCTTCATCAGGGATAAATGAGTTTCTTTTCTGATATTAAATTTCATCTACCTGTCGTTCATCGAAAGACTTTTGATGATGTCTTTAGAGTAGCACTGGTTTGTTCTAGCTGCACATTAAAACTATGTAACTTCAAGGACAGTCAGCAAAGAACCAAATTATCTGTGATAATTTTCCGTAGAGTTAGCACTAACGTGTTAAACATAATAACAGCGAATCTGTTTAAAATATGCCACGAAGGTTCTTGCAAGCAATTCAAATACAATACATTAATTATTTTTCAATCTGTGCATTACATGTTTTTTGATGGGGTTTTTTTTGTAATATTTGAGAAATTTCCCAGGAATCTAAAATACAAAAAAATGTTATTTTTACGTTTGAATATTTTGATAGTTTCTCTTTATTTCCTCTTGTATTAAGCTAACAAATTGAATGGATCAATCTATAGTAAGTTTGACTGAATTACACCGTCTACAACGTGGTTGATTAAACAGAGCAATCTACAGCAGTTCATTGATGGCTCTATCTATAGAAAAATTAACTAAATGGCTCAATATATAACATTACTGATTGAATGGATTAATTTATAGCATAGATGAATGAATGGGTCAATCTATAGAAAGGTTGACTGAATTACTCAGTATGGTGTTTGAACAGATAAATCTATTGTATGTTTGACTGGCTGACTCAGTCTAAAGCAAAGTTGGCTGAATAGCTCATTCTATGCCATGATTCTTGAAATATTTTTTATTTCTGTGGCATGATTGATTGAATAAATCATTCTAGAGCATTAATAACGTTAAAATCATGTAATGAGTAAAAAACTCTTCATTAAACCATACTATAGACTGAGCCTTTAAGTCAATCTTGTTGTTGATGAAGCATTTAGTTGACTGTGTTGTAGACTAAACTTGCTAGCATATATACACATATTACTCTGCTGTTTGAAAATGCCTAACCAAGTTTGAAGACATAATATTTTCTAATAAAAAATTTATCTAATGTGTTAAAACCATGACTATAATAGTTAATTACGATGTGATAGGCATAACTTCTGAGAGGAAATAATCTGTGTATGAAACTTTTGGCATCTTTCAAAGAAGAACATTGATCAGAACCTGTTACAAAATAAGGCCTCTGGAAATAAATAGTGTGTTTTGTTTTGTTTCGCTCTTATTGTAAAAGGTAAGAGGGCAAGCCTTACTTAATTTACAAAATATCAAATACACTGTAAATATATAAATAATACATTTATTGTATGTTCAGTGTAGAACACACAAAGTAAATAAATCACATACAAGTATTTGGTGTCTGTAGATGTCTAATGGAATCTGTAAAATTATTATCAGAGTGAGCATCTGTGTTTCTTTATGCAAATTAGTATTAATATATTTCCCTTCACTTTATGTATTTGTACGGTCGTTTCTGGTTAGAAAAAAATGCCCCAAAATAGCACCCTGTGATAGCCTGTACTGAAGGGTTTTAAGTCTTTTTTTTTCAATTTTGTACTGAGAATTAAATTACAACCAAATTATCTATCCAATTACACAGTACCAAATGTTATCACGGCACCTTTTAGTAAGGATTCTTATTGAGAACAACATATTATAATTATACCGTCTTCAGTTGAGGTGAGCCTAATAATACCCTTTCAATCTGTTCACCTTGCCCTAATTCACAGCCACGCAAGTCTCTGAATTCAGACTCAACCAACATACACGAGACTGGTAGAGGTTACGAACGTGATAACTAAATAGATTTAGATTAATGCGTTGTGTGATCCAGTGTGGACGGAAATAAGAGTTGATTCATGACGTCTCTAGTCTTATTAATTAGAGCGATTAGAAACATCATCCAGTTAGATCAAGACATTAGCGATTATCATATAAGTGACATCCAATCCAGTAATGATAAAAATTAACAAATGAAACTAAAACATTAAAAGGCTTTAAAACATTTTTATGGACATGTCAGTTTGAAGTTAATTCTAACTGTCCATGCATTTCTTGAAAAGGGAAAAAAATTATATTGTTCGGCAGTTTATCATAAAATAAATGAGTTAACACCTTCGTTAGCAATTATTCTGTTATTTTATCTGTTTGCCAATGTGTAGATCTCTCCGTTTATTTATCTAAATGTGCATTTTCGTTGTTTTTCATTTTACTTTCCCATACAAGCATGTGAATATACATTTAGGTTTATTTGTAATTTATCGTTGGCTACTGAGTCACAATAATGATAAATTAACATTTGTTATTAGCTACTCTGTCTCTGTTTGTTGTTCTCAGACCTACAACAGTGTTTATCGATTTAACTGTGTTTTTTTCAAACAACCGTGTTCTACACCATACTAGTATCTAGCAAGAAAGATCTGCTTCAACAGTCGGGGCAGCAAACATCATTTCATAAAATCATTCAAAACTACCCGTAATTATAGCTTTACAGTCACGGGCGAGGACTACGGTCGTAGGTCACACAAAATAAGGTTCTCAACAGAGTGGTGAGATCAGCCAACGTGTTGTAAATCACTGTTACTGTAGACAAACACGTAGTTACGTTACGTACCCAAACATGTTCTGTTGTATCGTATCATTATAACAGTGCCTTACTTGGAATAAGTTATAGAATACACGCCCTTCCCCATAAAGAGAAAAAGAATGTTAATGAATTATTTATGCACTGGTAACTTCAGTATCACCACGTCCGTAGTTTGCTCAGCATTTCAAAACGTGTTAATTGATTTTGTAAAGTTAAAAACATTCAACAAGAATTAGAATACAAACATTTTGTAACTATAATATTATTAGTATTTTTTATCAATGGAAAAGTACGAATTAGTCTAATGAAAATCGTTTTAAGTACATTATACAACTAAAATAGAGCATTCACAGTAACTAAAGCTAAACGTGGGAAACCGTGTGCCTCAAGATTCATTTTGACTATCCAGTTTTCCAGACACACTTTTTTTACGTTTTTGGTTTGTTTTGAATTTCGCGCAAAGCTACTCAAAGGCTATTTGCGCTAGCCGTCCCTAATTTAGCAGTGTAAAACTAGAAGGAAGGCAGCTAGTTATCGCCACCCACCGCCAACTCTTGGACTACGCTTCTACCAACGAATAGTACGATTGACCGTCAAATTATAACGCCCCCACGGCTGAAAGGGCGAGCATGTTTGGAATTTTGAGGATTCGACCTCTCGACCTTCGGATAACGAGTCGAGTGACTTAACCACCTGGCTATGCCGGGTCGCTTCACATGTATTTCTACTACTTTTAATAAACATGTCACCCCTATTATTATGTCCTTACCTCTCCTTCTTTTAACCACGAACTTTAACTATCGCAGTCTCCGGTACGTTTTTTTCTCCAGTTTGTGGCTTGATTCGTTGGTTTGGCGTTTTATGGCGCAAAACAACTAGGTTATCTGCGCCTTGTAACTTGAAGGAAAGGGTCAAAAGTCAAAATATCAACGATTTCGACTTTATTGTCACTTCTAAATTGGTTAACCCTCCTTAAAAGGAAAAGATAATTATACTCTGGCAAATCAATCAGCTGTGAAAGATGACCTCTGTTATCCAGTTCATTAAAACGTTCGGGGGTATAATTGATTTTTTTTATATTATACTGTCAAATATAATTCGGTTAATATTGTTTTGTCCAGAACCTCTATTGTCAGCGTTCAGCTTTGTTTCTTACGGGTTTTTTTGTTTACGTCTTTTAATACTATTCTCATTCGACCACTAACAGAAATATAAAATAAATTCGTTGGCATCAGAAATTCTATGAACAAGAGTTTGTTTTGAATTGCGCACAAAGCTACACGAGGACTATCTGTGCTAGCTGTCCCTAATTTTGCAGTGTAAGACTAGAGAGAAGGCAGCTAGTCATCACCACCCACTGCCATCTCTTGGGCTACTCTGTTACCAACGAATAGTGGGATTGACAGTCACATTATAACGCCGCTACGGCTGAAAGGGCGAGCATGTTTGGTGCAACAGGGATTCAAACCCGCGCCCCTCGGATTACGAGTCGAGTGCCTTAACCACGAGGCCAAGACAAGAAGTATCAAATTCATATATTTATGGCAATAAATATGTAGGATCACGAAGGTTGGTCAATCACTTTCAAACAACCAGATGTAAACTATACAAAAACGACCTATATTCTCCATATATATATGTATATATATATAACCATAATTTTTTAAGCCATAAACTGAACACATTAACATGAAACAAAATACGCTGCATATTTTTAAAAACGACCCCAGGTTACAAGCTACAACGTCGGATTATAAAATGTATCCTAGGTTTTGAAGGTGACTGAGAAAGTAGGACCCACATTGCGGTGGGGATACACCGTCTATCAGTCTTAACCTCCAATTCGCTAGATTCACATAAGAAAATTAGAAATTAGGAGAGCGAGATGTGGGTGATCAAGCCCATAACGTCCCACACCTATATCGCCCTTCACTGATTTCAGACAGGGCACTACTATTTGGGGGTAAGTAAGATAAAACTTACCTCTTGAAGTTAGCATTCCTGTTCCCAGTATAATTTTGAATTTATTTACAACAAGAAATAACTGTGCTATGAGTTACGACAAAAAATAATGTGTTATGAACTGTGGAAAATAAAATTTATACATATATACAAAGTGATAAAAGGTAATAATTACGCATAGGTATACAAAACAAGAGAAATAACGTAATAATTAAACACATATGGGAAAATAATGGTATATACAGGGCAAAAACAAAGTGATTAAATATATACAAAGCACTTGCTTTGGGATTCGTATCATCATGTGTCCCGAGGTTGCCTGGTGGAAGGTGGTGCAATGTGTCGGTTCGGAAATGCACGATTACCGATACTGCCATGCTAACTTGTTTGGCAGGGAAGAGGTAGTGAGGAGGAGGATACTACCCTTGGTCTGGTACCTTGGGGCTGCTCTTCCTCTGGATGACTGCACTGCACGGGCTATTGAGCGCCATGTCCTCCCATTCCTGTGAGATGGCAAACCTATGGCTCTATCTCGGCTTTCTTTGACACTGCCACCTCGCAAGGGAGGTCTGGCCATACCATGTGTCCCAGCCCAGTGTCTTTTACTATTACTGTCTAACACCTTTCACTGTTTGTACTTGGAGGGTTATCCCTGTTGTCACCTCATTACATTCTTAGTTGGCTCGGGGCGCAGGCTCTTTGGTGGTCCATTGGGCCTGCAAACACCAATGTGTTTGACCTTCCTTCCAGATATATAGACGCCGCTGCGGCGTTACGACGATGTCGTGCCGTGTCAGCCGATGTTCTGACGGACTCCCGTTTCCTCTACCGCCTGCTGGTCCCTGAATGTACCCACAGGATTGAGCAACACCATTCTGCTCTGTCATGAAACATATTTGGAGCCGCATCACGCTGCATCATGTTGACAGCCATCTCAAGGTTTTCAACTGACGCGTCGTGCATAACATCCTTCCAGTGAGGGATTGCACGTTCCTATGGAACTATTAACCAATTGAGTTGTGTCCTTTGTGTCACACTCAGGTGGAGTCTGTCATGCACAGGTTGGTCCTCTGTCCGACGTCGGTGAAGATCTGGGAAAGGGTTGCCTTTTCCGGGTCTCGCCGCCGGATGAGACCATCTTATACCACGTGCCGGTCCCTTTTGCCAGCTATTTGGCCTTTTCGTTCTAATACACTTTAATTGTCTTTAAGTGCGTCATCTGGCTTGTTAGAAATCAACTCGTTTTCGAACAAGCACCGGTGTCGTACTTTAAGATACTAGCTAAGACCAAGTATAGGCTGCAACTCCGTCTCAGGGCAGACTTTGGCGACTGAGTTCCAGGGAGTTTTTTCATTAGTGACGGCCGGACGTCTCGCCTCTCTATGCGTTGGTGAGGGGTCGGGTTGAGCTTGAGTTCTGAGCCGCCCTATCTCCACTCTCACCTCTTGTGTATATATATATATTTTCCTTAAATATTTTTCTTATTTTTTGTATATATTTAATTATTAACTTTTTTATGCTTAGTATGTATTTAATTTTTAACTTTTTGCTTTGTATATGTTTAATTAATTTTGTTTTGTACTCATTTAGTTTTTGTCTTGTATATATTTAATCACTTTTTTGTTTTTGCTATGTATATACCATTATTTTTCTATATGTGTTTAATTATTACGTTTTTTTTTTTTGCTTTGTATACCTATACGTAATTCTTACCTTTTTCACTTTGTATATATGTATAACTTTTATTTTTTCATAGTTCATACCGCGTTCTTTTTTGTCGTGACTCATAGCACAGTTACTTCTTATTGTAAATAAACTCAAAATTATACTGGGGACAGGAATGCTAACTTCAAGAGGTAAGTTTTATCTTACTTACCCCCAAATAGTAGTGCCTTATTTTCAATTTTTATTTATTTTCATTTTTCATCTTTTTATGTTTATCTTTTTCTTACTCTTATTTTAACTTGGGAGATCAGTCACCTTCCCACAACTGTCTGAAGGCAGTGAAGGGTGATATAGGTGTGGGACGTTATGGGCTTGATCACCCACATCTCGCTCTCCTAATTTCTAATTTTCTTATGTGAATCTAGCGAATTGGAGGTTAAGACTGATAGACGGTGTATCCCCACCGCAATGAGGGTCCTACTTTCTCAGTCACCTTCAAAACCTAGGATACATTTTATAATCCCATGTTGTAGCTTGTAACATGGAATCGTTTTAAAATTATGCAGCGTATTTTGTTTCATGTTCATGTGTTTTGCTTATGGCTTTAAAATTTATGGTTATGATATAATTAATCGGAGATTGGGATTTGTTCTTTTTAACATAATTCTTCCCCATGATTTCTTATTTATTTATTTAGCTTCATGTGTATATAATTAATTAATTTCACACACACATATCAAACATATAGGCTACCCAGTGGCTCAGCGGTATGTCTGAGGACTTACAACACTAAAAATGGGATTTCGATAGAGGTTGTGGGCAAAGCACAGATAGCCTACTGTGTAGGGTTGTGCTTAACTGAAAACAACAACAATATATGTAGACACAAAAGATTTATTTTTATTTTAACCAAAGTGGCCCGGCATGGCACTCGACTTGCAATCTGAAGGTAGTGGGTTCGAATCCCCTCACACCAAATATTCTTGCCCTTTCAGCCGTGCGGGCGTTATGATGTTACAGTCAATCCCACTATTCGTTGGTAAAAGAGTAGTCCAAGAGTTGGTGGTGGGTGGCGATAACTAGCTGCCTTCCTCTAGCCTGACACTGCTAAATTAGGGACGGCTAGCGCAGATAGTCCTCGAGCAGCTTTGTGCATAATTCAAAAAAAAATTAACTACAGTTTCTCCTTATAAGTTTGACTAAAATACAAAAATATGAAAGTCATTCTTCCTAAACTTTTATCAAAAGTATTTTTTTTCCTTCGGGTTCCCTAACCCCATTCCTGCCGCAGTGCTTATAATATTAAAAAGTTTAGAATACAATTTCTTCTCTGTTGAGTTCCATGATTGTTCTCTTAAGCTTTTATGTACAGTTATATTCAATCTTGACTGTGTACGTTTCTTATTTTGTTCCGTTACGTCTATTCAGTTATTCCAGTTTTTGATTATCTTAAAACTGAACTCAAAGTAAGCGTCTCATAATCCATGTTAAAGCTGTTTTACTAAAGTGTTTCAAGTATAAGTCGTGCTTATATGTATTGTACAAGTTTCGCGTGTTAAGGATAAAAGAGGTTTGATTTTCAAGAAATATTTTTCCATGAAATTAGACAAATGTTAGACGAACAGCAAACTTCATAAAAAAACTTTATTAACTCTGTATTACTAAGTGTTTTAGAGTCAAAGATCTTTTCTGTCACACTTTTCAAGCATTTTTGTTAAACCTTTAGTAATTCACTCTGTGCGCTTGTAAATTTGTTACTAAGTTTTCGCGAGATCCTAACACAGTTTTGGAGTTAGCATAACCAAACTAGGTAAGTGTATTCGGAGAGGTTTGGAGATGTCCTTATTTGTATGACGTAGCCTTTTACTAAGGGGGAGTCTAAAACTCTCCCGGAAGGACACCCAGTCATAATGGAATCTAGGAGCGGGTTTGCAGGGCCGTGAAACTCGAATATGGTATTGAAGTTTGTGTTCCTGGTCCCATTCGGGATCCCTGGAGCGCAATGTTTGAAACTGTGTTCGTACCCCCAACCATAATTTAGTGCAACCAAACTTGGTATATGTGGTCAGGTCTATATGTTCGTTGTTGTTTTGTACTGCGATAGAATTAGATATAGAGTTAACTGCATATAATTGAAGAATTTCCCTGATACGTTGAAGCCTCTTTGAGGAGGCTTTTGAATCCCGCAGAAGAACGTGGGTATTTTATGCTAATATAGTGAAACTGTGATAAAAATAGAGAGATGAGCGAATCTCTCAAATCTTTAAAGAAAGGCAGATAATATCTAAGATTTATCTCTTACTGATATAGTGACTAGCTTGCATCTATCGTATTCATCAAAACGACTGAGAAAGAAATTAAGTTATGAAAATATACTCTTCAAAACAAGAAACGCAAAAGGGATAATTTTGTTATTTTAAAGAGAAATATATGTAATAACGTTACAAGCTCAGAGTATGTGATGTTACACGTGTTAAGGCACTGATTGTCAGACCAAAATGACAATAAAAGTTGTGCACTTTGAAAACGGAAGAAAACATCGGATTTTTCGCCAAAACGCATGCGTGTCCAATAAATTTGTTTGAGAGATCTGCATGTTCTGCAAGTGCAACATGTGCAAAATCTCTATAAAAGTGACGGGTCCTCGGTTTCCATAGCTCAGTGTTAAGCCACCGACACGCAATACAGTTACGCCAAGACTGACTGAAGCACAACGCAACAACGCCATTGGTCGCTTGGAAGCAGGTGAATCTCGATCAGATGTTGCCAGAGCTGTCAATGCCCACCCAAGCACCATCACAAGACTATGGAATCGTCACCAACAACATGGATCAACTCGTGACCGTCCACGATCTGGCAGACCTCGTGTGATCACGCCCGCACAAGATCGCAACATCCGGTTACGTCACCTTCGGGATAGGACCACCACTGCGACGTCTACTGCCTCAACCATACCAGGGCTGCGTAGGATTTCCGATCAGACCGTACGCAACCGTCGACGAGATTCTTAGGCCCCATGTGCAACCCATCATGGTGAACATCAACGACGTTTTTCAACATGACAACGCCCGTCCTCACACAGCTCGACTCACCACTGTCTTCTTGAGACACCACAACATCAACGTCCTTCCCTGGCCCTCCAAATCACCAGATTTAAACCCCATCGAACATCTTTGGGACGAGTTGGACCGACGTCTGCGACGGCGACAACCTCAACTGCAGACCCTACCTCAGCTTGCAGCAGCTTTGCAGGCTGAGTGGACAGCCATTCCACAGGATGTGATTCGTCATTTCATCGCTTCCATGGGCAGGAGATGCCAAGCAGTTATTGATGCTCACGGGGGGCATACTCGTTATTGACGTTGAGTGACGTTAAACTTCACCTAGTGAGCGTGGATTTCGCCTTTGCAGATTTGGATGTTCAGCAGTGAATGTGCAAAGCTTCACACATGTCATACAGAACTACCCGGAATAAACCTGTTAACAATGTGTCTCATATTTTGCCTTTTGCGTTTCTTTTTTTGAAGAGTATATTTTCAACAGCTTTGAATATTATATATACGTTCAATGTTTAAAACATAGTCCTTGAAAGTGTGACATTTTTCTGCTATTCTCTGGTGGGACTGAGGTAAGTTTAATGACGTACAATACAAAAAAAATCACAGTTGAATTCCCTGATGTGGATACAGCAAATAGATCAATATGGCTTTGCTCTAAAAACAAACAAATTATTCTTGGTATGTTTAACATTTTTACTCTGTCATGTAAGATCGTGCGAGCAATTTAGGTTATTCCATATGTACCAATTTCAGATTTTAATAAATAGTTACACAAATCAGAAATGTAGATCTAACTAATCAGCCAACATGAGTCGCCTATAGTCATTCTATTTAATGAAAGAGCCCGCTCTTCGTAACGGTAAATTTTAAATAAGTGGTTTCAACTTTCTACTTACGGGATAGGGGTATTTGGGGGCTACTAACCTGGAAGCTTGCGATAACTGCTTTATAATTGCTTGTAATATCGTGATACATTACAACTATGTTACAAGAGACGTTAAAATTATTAAATATTCGTCTGTTACATTTTATGTTTAGTAACGTTATTTTGGACTTGAAATCGTGAATTTTTTAAATACTTTTTTTCATTATAAATAAAAATATATTAAATGTTGAATATAATTAAAGGTCTGTTTCGTTAATTACATGGATTGATGAAAGGTAATTAAAAGATAGTTAAATCAAATACTAGTGGATACAAAAAAATAATTTTTAAAATTTCCGTAAAATTGTGAGCTTGGTTACCTAAATGTATTTTGTAATTCTGATAACTGTTTACCAAATTTATGAAATTTCTTCACCTCATATTTTACATCCTAATAAAGTTTCTCGCAGTAAGTCTTATTTTTATGTCCTTTTATCTTGTGGTGACTTTGAACATATTTATCTTCTACAATAACGTCCCTTAGATTATATCTATTATTATTATTGTATGTGTCCTTTACTTCTCCATTTTTGTGAGCTGTAGCTCCATTTGTAGTAACTTTTCTTTGAATTTTTCTCCTCCTCTCTGGATTTTTTATTTCGTTCTTTATGCTATACTCTTATTTTATTACTTTTATATCAACTATTCTCGCTTGGATTCTACATAATTCATTCCAATATTCTAACAATGTTTCAAAAACGTACTTACATTCTATTTTTTCGTTAAATAAATTTCACATTTTCAAACAAATTTTATCTTTTTTTTTTATTCAAACTTACAAAATTTCAGTTCCAATCTTTATCTTTTCCATTTCTGATATTGTTCTAACTTACTTTTCATCATTGGAAATAACCTCATTAACTGTTTCATGAGACATGAAAAGTACTAACTGGATCCTGTTGGATTATCTTCGCCCATAATTTACTCAATTTTTCTGTTCTGAAGTTTTTACAAAATGCAATTTTTTTTCTTTAGGAATATTTCTTATTATACAGAATATTGTCAAAAGTTTTTCTCTTTTTTCTAGTCTTATCCGAATATCATAATTTCTTTTCGAGAATCTGTTTTCTGCTCAAATATATTCTAGTAAAACTAGTGCAGTCCATCAATACTCGATTATTTTCCGTCCATTTATCGAAAGTTCTATTGGGTTTCTCTAAGAAATTCTCAAACACATATTTCCAATTTTATAGTTGAATCTTTAAAATTAGGTTCTTCTTTACTACTTAAAGGCCAATCTTACACACAAATCTGATACAGGTTTTTAAATTTTACTGACAATAAGCCAACAGATGATGCAGATATCCAAAACACATACAAGTTTCTACCTGTTCGTGTATACACATTTCTATAAGGATGTTAAAACACTTATTGTAGTTAATGGATACATATATTTTTTATTTCCAAACAAAAATATTTATCACACGATTTCTTGACATACTTTAAGTAAGGTTAAGACTTTTATTCCTCTCTGTGGATATTTCCTTCAAACTATATAACTGGTTCAAATTAAAACTCTAATTTTCACACTTGGAAAATCTGCATATGAAACTTGAGTGAACACAGTACAGGAATTATAGTTCGATACAAACAGAAATTGAAATAAACTATGATCTTTAAAGTGGGGTTATCACCAGTTGAATATTATGTGTGCTAACTACCTATTTAATTGAATTCCAGTATTGAAAGCACAAATGTCAGTAAATCCAAGAAAGGTCTCTTTCACTTACAGCGTGGTGTTGGAATGTTTTTACTTGTTATTTAAAGATCCAAAAACGAGCTCCGTATATTCTACCTGGTAATGATAATAAATATTTATTTTCCTTATAAGCTTAACAGATTTAAAAATACAACTCTTGAAGTTGTTTTTATGTCACCTATTCCTACGGTATTGTACTCGAGTAACACTTGAAATAACTAACAATTTAACAGGTCTATAACTTGTCATAATAGGTCATAATGATCTTTATTTTGATTTTTTTTATAAATTTTTATGGAGACGTACTACGTGATATTAGGTCGTACACATGTACTAAACCTTTTGCTTAAGTAAAAGAACTTACGTATGACAACAACTATCACGGTTTGGTTGTGTTTGAATTTTGCGCAAAGCTTCACGAGGGCTATCTGCGCTATCCGTCCCTAATTTAGCAGTGTAAGACTAGATGGAAAGCAGCTAGTCATCACCACCCACCACCTACTCTTGGGCTACTCTTTTACCAACAAATAGTGGGATTGACAGAATCATTATAGCGCCACCACGGCTGAAAGGACGGGGATTCGAACTCGCGACCCTCGGATTACGAGTCGAGTGCCTTAACTACCTGGCTATGCCGGGCCCAACGATCTCGTGGAAGTATGTAACACCTCGGCCCATTACCACTTCTTGATACAGGAGATTCATTTCAGCTCTTACGAGGTGAAGATTCTGTCTAAATAAATGTAATGTGTCGTCAGTTCTTACAAAAAAATGAGTAAAATTAGTTTAAGTAAAAACAAATAGTAATAATAAATAATTGGTGTTAACTAAATTTAATTGTGGTATTAATCCTTAATCTAATTATGATTAAAAATGATTCATTTAAAATTTATAAAAATCATAACTTAATAAAATAAATAGATTCTCAACAACTATTGTTTTTATCGTATTTCAGTCGACTATAAAGTCCTGGTATTGTTCGAAAGGCCTCGTCGGCATTGCATATGGCATATATAACGTGATTGACGTATTTCTGTACGTTCCACTTTACATTCGTTCTCATAATTCCTCCCAGAATTCATCCAATAAGTTTCTAATGTATTTTACCTTAATTTTAATTGAACCAAATGGTTCATGAATTTTTTCGTGATTAATTTATTTAGCTCTATTCACAGACGCTAAGAAAAACAACAAAAACAGTATGTCTTACGGTGTAAAGAAAAGATATCTGCAGTGTACGATGATGCACAAAATACGATTTGGTATTATTCTCCGAGAGAAAAGATGGTAAAAATCGTTGTGATATAATACATTAAAATTATACATGTTTTGATTATCTATTGATATCAGAAACAAAGTAGCATGATGCAAGAGTAGTGTATTATTCGGATGTTGTTTTTCAACGATGATAAAAATTATTACTTATCTGGTATTATTTGGAAGAAACCGTTGATATTTTGTTCTTAAACTTTAGAATGTAACGTAGATTTACGTGTTTGCCTTTTTTTACGCCTTTGGGAAATGCATTACGTACTTTCTCGTATTTAAACAAACACCAAGTTGTATCAACTGCAGCCACGCCTTCTTAAAACTGAAACAGCGTTCTTATGTTGGTAAAATGAATGACCACCCAGACTCCTCAAATATCTGGACGAAGTAAACGACAGCGGTTTCGTGGTCCGATTAAAGAAACTGAACTGTTACACACCGCGGCCACACAACCGTTCCTAATAAATATTCCTGTTAAGGGTAAAGCCAAAGTTATCGCTGTCTTGGTGGGCGGATCGTGCATTTTGAACGGTGACCAAACTTATCTCGCCGGCAAGTGACGAGGCCAAGTGATTAACCTCCTTATTGATGAACCCGTACTAGATGTTTTAGCAGGTTAATCACTCACTCACGCTTGGTAACATTTAGCTATTAGTTTTTGGAAAGGGAAAATATAGCCTACTGTTCAACCTCTGATCACGATAAGCTATGTCCAAGAAGTTTACAATCAAGTTAAGAATCTATAGGTGACCTTAATGACAGCAAGTTAAACTTGTCTATAATTAGATTAGTACTGATAGTTGTTGATTATAGGTTAGTTCCTCTAGCTTACGATAGACAGCGCTCATTAGAAATTCTAATTGACGACGGGCCGTCAGCTGATCAGTCAAGAAGTGGACATGTGAGGCACGCGAAAGCTTAAAGTGCCAAGGTTAGTTGGCTTAGCAATATCGACATCGTGGAGCGGTGACTTTGCTCTTGTGATTAGAATTGTAAATAACATAAACTGTTTATTGGAGTTTCTCGTTAGTTAGGCACGCGTTTTGACAAGTATATTGCATTCCTTTTTTAAAACGATCCTAATAAATTTGGCACCAATTCCTGCTTTCGTTCGTAAGACATCTCACATACAAGTCTCAAATAAAGTAGTGGTATAATGACATCTTATTCTTTAAGTGCAGCACATTTCATTCTCATTTTCACAGTTTTACCCATAAAAACGTACTAAAATGTATTGCATATTCCCTCTAAAGCAACACAAACATTACAAGTTTATTGTATGTTAAAACTATCTGTGATTGAAATAGCTGTAACTAGTTTACTACTTTTCATCATTCATATGTTGATTGGTCTGTAATACGCCATTTTGTCTATATATTGTTCCACTGTTATTTCTCTTTCTTTGTTTTTGATTCATTTCTTTAAAGTTAAAAGAAAAATACTTGATGCAGTAGGTAACTAGAAGATTATGACTAGGACCAGAATTTAGGATTTGGAGAGAGACACTCTTAAAAACTTCAATAAATTTCTAAATGATTTGAATGTATGTGTGTGTGTGTGTGTGTGTGTGTGTGCATCGAAAATCATGTGGCTGATGAAAATATTTCAAATTTATACAAATACTAGACGGTACGGAATGTATGTACATAGAAATGTGGGTGAATGGTAACAATGTTTTCACCTGAATAACTCACATGGTCGTGTGAGATATAAAGTACACAGAAACAAGGTGTATGAGGCTGATGATAGTAGTCCAGATTCAGTAGCCTACTACAGGAAGTGAGAAATAAGTACATAAAAAAGAACTGGTGACAGATTATGGTATTTCAAACACATCTGATTTTCGAACATTTCGAATTTCTACCTATGATGTCACACATAAGCTATATTTGCTCATAATGATGGACACACTTGATGGAATACACTTCTATTTTCCTTGTGAATTAGTTCTATATGATATGAGATTCGGGGATCTGTCCTTGAGACAGTATTTTAAAACAATCAGAGAGGATAAGGACACATTTGGATTCATATGACAATACTTTTATGTTACCATTAATTCTAGTAGATCAAGTGCAACCAGCAAAAATTTATTCCAATGCAACGTTCTTTATAATTAAAACAATGTTATTATATGTCAATCATTTTACATGATGAACAATGTTATTATGTGTCAAACATTCTACATGATGAAGAATGTTATTATGTGTCAAACATTCTACATGATGAAGAATGTTATTGTATGCCTATTGTTTTACATGATGAACACTGTTATTATGTGCCCATTATTCTACATGATAAGCAATGTTATTATGTGCCCATTATTCTACATGATGAACACTGTTATTGTGTGTCAAACATTCTACGTGATGAACGGTGTTATTACGTGTCAGTTATTTTACACGATGAACAATGTTATTATTTGTCAATTATTCTACACGATGAACAACGTTATTATATGTCAAACATTGTTCATGATGAACAACGTTATTATATGTCAAACATTCTACATGATGAACTGTTATTCCGTAAACTCAGTGTGGTAGATGTTTTTGTTCGTCACTCCAAGTTTAAAACTCATAGTCAATGCTTTGGATTAATGGATGTGATAATTGGTTTATGGACTGCAACACATCTCTGACGTTCAGTAGTTTTAAGCTCAGTATAGACAGTTAAACGTTTTAGGTTACAGTCATGAGTTCTCACTATCTTGTAGCATTTTTACATGAAAGACTATATCCCGATACACATTTTCTTAAGCCTATCCTGTATTTATTTCTTAATACGGTTCTGGTTTAACAAGGAAAGTCTGTTATTACCGCCATGAGAATTTCACGTGTCACTTTTCTAGTTGCATCCAGCCTAGACTGTCTCTTTCTTCTCACTTGTCGGTTAGGGTCTCATTATTCAAAAACTAATCTTGTAGGGCTACGAACTGAAGGGTCATGTGGGTAGAAACAGTTGTCGCTATTCAAGTTATCCTAACTACGATTAATTCAGTTAGTAGAAGCGATGCTGCTGTACATATCAATCAGTGCTATAGGGTCAGTCTCGTGAAAGATTTCAAAGTATCATCACCGCTTGCTAACTTATTTATTCAGTCATTATACTTTTGTTACTATTCCTTCGTTAAAATTCAAGCGAATGAAAATGATAAGTCAGGTTGTCATAGTTGTCACAGTATGCCATTTTGTTCTGAAGCTCATTCGCCGTTTCGCATCCTTGACAGTTTTACTGAGCTCTCTACTTCTGTTTCATTGATTTTGTATGAGTATCAATGCGTTGATAAAAAATCATCGAACTTTTGTATATTTTCTTTCTCTCTTGAATTATTAATATTTGCTTTATAACACTGGCACCCATCAACGCCAAATCCTCGAATTAAACATCCAGTTCTCACGGATTCTCTCTCAAACCAACTGAATTATCTTACGCTTTCATTTTACAACGTGAACTGAGGAATGACAAATTTGAAGTGTCCGAGCCAATATCTTACATTAACACGTCCACAATTATTCCATATTAACCGTATTCAATCTGGTGTGAATGAGTGAACTTCAATGTCCCACAGACTCATACTACTATTAAAGATGTGTGATCTCATTTCAACGTGAATCCCTTTGGTTTTTGCATTTTATTATTCCTGTTGAAGCAGCTGATGTCAGTGCACCATGGAATTTACCCATAAATTCACTAAGAGCGGTTCATTACCAGCTTGGGATTTACTGTTTCTTTGCTTTTGATAACGTAGCTTATATTGCTGACGTATAAAAATTGCACAGTCAGGCTATAATCAGAATATAATTGGAATAAACAAAAGCTACGAAATAAAAGAGAGAGAAATAAGATAAACAAGAAAATTCTTACGTTTAAAATACAGGCAGCTAAAGAAACACATGTTAGAGTTTATTGAATATTTTCAAAGTATTTTTGATCAGTCATTTGTGGTTTCATGCTCAGAATCTAAAACTATCGATATTAAATTTATTGTTTCATTGTTTGCTTTGTGTCTAAACATATAGATGTATTTGTTCATACGAAAAACTGAAACTAAAATTCTGTTTTAAAAGTCGCGTGTCATCACAGACACGTATTTTCGTTTATTTGTTATTAACCACAAAGCTACCAAAAGAGCTGTCTGTGCTTTGCCCATCAGGGGTATCAAAAAGTCTGCAGACATTCCACTGTGCCACGGAAGAAAACACGTGTTTTTTTTATTACATTCTCTTCAAATGTGAACTTTTGATGGTTGTATCATATTTTATATGTGAACAACTCGTGTTTTACTTTGTTTATGACAATTGCAAATTAGAAATCTTTCTCATGGTTACTATCCAAAAATCGTTTTCTTGATGGGAATGAGAATTTTATTCGAAGACATTTTTGGACAATATTTTCAAATTTTGTTTTCCATCTAAACAAATGTATGTATTGTACAACTTTACGTGTATTTCTACCTGGTTTGAGACAAATGTATTTCATAATATTTTGGTGTTTTATTATTGTTCTTCTAAACAATATGGATTTGTTTTCAGTATTTGTTCAAGTATATTCTATATTTAGATTGAGTCTTGCTTTTGATTCCAAAGCATTTGAAAACAATGCGAACTCCTATATATAACACGAGAAATAAATTCTGTTTCCAAGTTGTAATGGACAAATAATGTTAATACTTTTTCAAATTATTGTACTTCTTATTTCGATATTTCATGACAACAGGACTAAACAATCAGTTCAAAGACTCCTGTCAGTTGTGACGTAACAATTCTAAATTTAAAACTATTAAATATGATTGACTGGCACAATTATAACATCCTTAGACCTGAACTTGCAAAGTATGATCAGCAGTGCATCACAACTCGAATCTTGGACCTTTCTTTACGCAACTTAATGGCTGCTAGGCCATGTCAAGTTTTTTTAAAATCATTCAATGTCCCTTACTTGGCTTAGAACGCGTAACTAATAATCTCAGCTACAACATCTATCGTTTCGAAGTACAAATTAGTCATGGTGAACGATCAGCCTTGATTGGAGGCATTTAATATGTTAGTTTGTTTTTTTTAATATGAATGTAAAACTGATAAGGTAAATTAGTATCTGATACTACCGTGAGCTAAAGTTAAATGTTTCTGATTCGATAGGTTTACATGTTTTGGTTTTTTAATAAAATTATTTAAATACTGCCAATACAGAAAGCTCTTGTTAATGGTTAATTGTTGTTGTTGAACTACGCACAAAGCTACACAATGGGCTATCTGTGCTCTGCCAACCACGGGTATCGAAACCGGTGTTTAGCGTTGTAAGTCCACAGACATACTGCTGAGCCACTGGGGGAGCAAGGTTAATTGCAAACGTCTTTAGTAAAATGTTTCGCAATGCAAAGTTTATTCTATATGAATATAATAGTACTATCTGTTGCCTGTCGTATGTCCATGGAACTACTTTGCAGGATGTGGAGGGATCTTCACCCAAATTGGTATATAGGTTCAGTAGTTCCATGCGGGGATAAATATAAATTTTCAGTTCGCCGTCTCTTTAAGGATCTTAACCATATTAGGCATGAAGGTTTGTTAAACCCATACACATTTGCGGTTTCAAATTTTGTGTTTTGCTATGTTTGTTATAATTACCTACAAGGAAAACAACTTTCCTGTCCTAAGATAATCTTTCATTAATTATGAATTTACGTAATTTTCGTCCACGAGATGAGTACTCCAGCTAGTTACTAATTAAAATGGTAATAAAAAATCATATAATATTAAAATCGTTCTAGACGTTTAAATCAAAGCAGCGTGAAGATTATCTTCGCATAGCCGTCCCTAATATTGAACTGATAGGCTAAAGAGAACACAGTTTTAGTTAAAAGCGTCCACCGCCAACAATTGAGCTATTCATGACTGACCGAATAGATAATTCTGATTATTATTCTGTAATCTTACAAAGTAAGCGTCCAAAAGCCTCAAAGTGAGAAGCACCTTTTATGCCCCAGCAGAGCATGAATCACGAACCTTCGATTGCACAGTCAGGCCAAAGTAATCACTAGATCACTTCCATTGATATTTTGAAAGAATTTTAAATGTTTATAAAGATAAATAAAACACGTGTCCAGGTTAAATCACAAAAACATATCTCACTCATGCAATTCAGCGCTAATACAACACAGGAGCTACTTTGATTTTCTGTCAACGAAGGATAAGTTATGAAGTTGGCAGCGAGTAAACTCTGTATGTTTCTAATTATAATTACTATTACTAGCGTTATTAGGGCGGCGTTTCTGCTAGAATTAATAATCGTAGTATTCATACCTCATTAAAAAGCAAGGTACAAAAAGTAAACGTTCTTTTGAGAAAATATGTGACTTAAGGAAGTACGAAGGTAAAAAATTCGATATCTTTTTAACTGTTTGTTGTGAAGCGCAATTCTATACACTGTGCACTGTCCACTACGTTATCAGCTCTTAGACTAACGGCTGATTCACTGTAGGAAGAGAGGGACGTAGCTGTTTGTAGTCTTTTTGTTTAATTCTTTTATTATTCTGATATTTAATTCTGACAAAAGGCGTCAGAGTGCCGCAGAGTTAGTGTAGATCAAAATCCAGAAACATCAGTACTTTATGTTTAGTTCTTCTAGCTTTAAGGTTGAATATTGTTTGTTCGTTTAGAATTAAGCACAAAGCTACACAATGAGCTATTTGTGCCACCACGGGTATCGAAACCCGGTTTTTAGCAGTATATGTCCGCAGACTGTGAAGCACAAACTGTAAGATATTTTTAAAGTAATGGTCACGTGTCCTGCTAATAACATTTTATGAGCTGATTTTATTTGCGTGAAACAGTAACAAAATTCTTTGATCTGCAAAAGGCGTAAAACCAACTGCTACATAATAAAAGTAAAACTTATTAACAGTAAACGTACGCTTATGTTGTGTGAGACTGGCTTCTCAGAAATGATCAGTTTAACCATGGTGACTAAAGAAATTAGAATAGCATGAGAAAAATTCGGTTTTTATACAAAGTACAAGCATATGAGTATCAGAGATTTAAGCGTAGCCCAGTGGTTAGTATTCGAAGTTGTATATCAAGAGGTCCAGAATATACGTCTTGATACCACTGAACATTATCCGCACTTTCAAATGTGTGGCCGTTATAAGAGTGACAGTGAGCTCTGCTCTTCCTTACAAAGTCTAAAAACATTCCAGAGGTGATAGGGCTGCTGAATGGCTCTTTTCTTTGCACTCAGTAGTTCAGAATAAGGGACTGCTATACCCGAATCTTATGGGTCTCTGTCCTGACGTTTATTTTTGTAAATAACTCGTATAAGAAAATATGAAGTGAGAAACAAATGCTTAACCAAGTACGAACATTTATAGTGAAATATTTAATATACGTATTAAACTTATACTTAGATTTCTCAATCTTGCTCCATATTTGTATCTAACCTCAAGGCATACGACGGTTGCTATAAGTAAAATCTAAGCAAAGTGTTTAAGATATCATTTGTAACACTCTAGAAATACTGATTAGGACATGTTAGGTAGGAAATTTAAATAGGCCACGAAAAGTAAAGGATATTCAAAGTAGAAAATTTAAACAGGTCACGAAAACTAAAAGATACAGAAAGTAAAAAATTAAATAGATCACAAAAATTAAAGGATAATGAAGGTAGAAAAGTTGAAACTTATTAGTAAATACAAACGTGGCACTTGAAACTCTATGGGGAATAATAAAGATAAAAGTTGATTTGGGGTGTTATATGTAGAATGTTAAAGTTACTAGGAATTTAAATAAAAGTTTAATAATACATAATCATAGATACTGATTGGAGCGTTTTACAACTGGTTAGAGATATAAGTTAGAACATTTACATTTGGTCAAGGATACTAGTTAGGACTTTTTGCAGTTGGTTAAGAATGTTAGTTGTAATTACATCTGACCAAGGATACTAGTTGGAAGTTTTACAGTTGGTTAAGGATATTAGTTTTAATTACATCTGACCAAAGATACTAGTTGGAACTTTTACAGTTGGTCAGAGATACTAATTGAAACGTTTACAACTGCTTAAGGATACTAGTTAGAACGTTTACAACTGCTTAAGGATACTAGTTAGAACGTTTATAACTACTTAAGGATACTAGTTAGAACGTTTACATCTAGTCAGAAATACTAGTTGGAACACTTATAACTGGTCGGAGATATTAGTTAGAAATAGATAAAAATTAACTTTGAACAAAAACTGTTTCCGAGTTTCTTAGTAAGAATGAGTAAAATCCTACTTTAAATATATGCAAATTACTATTTACAATATTTCTTAGTTTTATGATTGTATATTACATATTAAATTAATTAATCATTCGAACCCAGAACCAGCTCATATTATCGCGAAATCGACTGTGATTATATTAATGCAGAACAGTGTGTACACACCCGTTCGGTAAATAACCTGGTACATTATTCTCTATTATGTTTATTTACTGAACACATGACATTAGACGAACAATGGTTGTTCCAGTCGGTG
Source organism: Tachypleus tridentatus (assembly GCF_004210375.1). Classification (NCBI taxonomy): domain Eukaryota; kingdom Metazoa; phylum Arthropoda; class Merostomata; order Xiphosura; family Limulidae; genus Tachypleus; species Tachypleus tridentatus. Next base: position 79,607,888 of record NC_134837.1, read on the forward strand.
TTTTTATCAGTTTGTTTTTGTTTTTTGTTACTGAGAACACGGTTAGTTACATGCTAGGAAACAACGGATGGCAGGTTGAGAAGTGACTGCCAATTAGATTCAACATTTCCATATATATACAGCTTTAACTGTGCCCTATGACGTGTGCGTTACATGTATTCATTACTTGCTCGTTTTTCGAACTTCACAGCAAATATTAGGATACTTAACTATATAAAAGAAACGGCAAAGCAGCAACGATATTGAATTACCAAAAGAGGGGTTTAATAGGTTAACGTCTGTCATCCAAGGTAGAAACAATAAGCACGTGTTCTTTCATTTCTATGCGAATTCGTGATCACACAGAGCATGCATCATCTGCACGTGCACACATATTGCATACATCTCTGCTTTGACACTGCTTACTTTCTACTTAAGTATTGATATACATAATAGCCGTTTTACTTTTCTTTTTTTCTTTCTTAAAAAGTTAGGATTTGCCCCGAGCGACAGTTAAATTCTAAGATAAAGGACGAGCACAGAGTAACACCGACATATTGCTTCTGAAATCCTTAGTTCTAGGTATGTACTAAACATTCCGTTTTGCATGTCTCAATCAGCGTTCTGATATATTGGAGTTAGGTAGGTACTTTAATTTCACTCGTATTGTTCGACTAGCACAACAAAGGAAATTATATTTGCTGTCATGTTCCGTACACATGGACCTTTGATGTTCCAGAAATTCGTTTTCGACTCATACTATCTATTTGTAAGAAGATTATTATCTACGGTTAATTACCTAAGAGTAACAATTAATTAAACAAAACGACCTTAGTGCAACGAAAATAAAAATATAGCAGTAATCTAGAACAGAAACTCAGAAATGTTTGATCTAGTTCATGTGTATCTGTTCTGTTTTCCAGGGTAATAATAATAATAATAATAATATAAACCTATAGAGGGTAGTGATAGCGTTGCTAGGAAACGAGACCGGTCGTTTAAGGTACATATACAACAGGTCACCAGTGATCAGACTCTAGTCGAGTCCAAAGTGTAACAGACGTTTGCTTAGATGGACAAGAAACTGCTCATTTTGATATCAGTCTGATAACTGAAGATTGCCTTAAGAAAAAAAAACAAAGATTAGAAAATCCAATTTATTTCAAACAAAATGATTATTAGTCGAAATAAAAACTGCGTTTTTGTAATATATATATGAGTTTGTTTACAAGAGTGGTGGGGTGAAATACTGAGTTTGGTATGGAGCAGACAGCAGCAGTTAGGCATTTAAAATGTGTTTGTTCCACAAGTGAACGAATATTCTTTACTTTTAGCCCTGCGAAATAATAGTTTGATGATAGTCTTATACCTGCTTTTACGCGAAGAGCATTTGAAACTTCCACTGTTTTACATTTATAAAGGGTTATTCCAAAATTTTTAGTTGTAGTTGTTTCAAAACGAACCGATAGAAATAGAATTTGGTCGCCTTTGATCGGGTTTGTTTTCAGTCAGTACTGATGCATGGTGTGAAGCGATGTTATGCTATAATTAATCCAAAGAAATCCAACATTCTTACGTTATGGTTTATGTCAGTACTTTCACACAATATTAAAGAAAATAGTAAGGTGACTAACATAAGCAAACCTAACATTATTATATTATATATTCTACCAGTAATGGCACAGATATTAAATACCTTTATATCGTAACAAACAGAAATTAATCAAGCGGTATTACTTTGCATTTTCGGCCAGTTGTAACACAGATAGTAAGTAAGTGTTATATGTTAACTAACATGACATCTATCGTTTTTGTATCGTGTTAATTATCAGTTCTGACACACAATGTGATGCTACTCTAACAAACACAAATGGATATATTATTATTACATTGTTTTTCAGCCAGTATTGTCAAAGGTTGTGACTGAGGTAATATGGTAACGAAAACAACCAAATTTAACACAGTTATGTTGTGTTATCAGTCAACACTACATTCGGTATTAAGCAATTTATACCGTAATATATCATAGATAAATCTAAAACTTTGGTATGTATAATATACCTCTTTTTCTTTGATAGATTGTTTAGGCAGAGTATTCATGATGAAACTTTGTAGAATGGACGGTAACTGATACACCGCAATAAAGTTTTATTTTATTCCTTTACTTCGTTATGTGAGACTGGCGAACGGAGGTTAAGACTGATAGACGGTGTATCCCAACCGCAATGCAGGTCCTACTTCCGCAGTCACCTCCAAAACCTGGGGTACATTTTTTATCTTTTCAATTCCGTTTGGGATAATTTCAACTGGTACAGCGTTTTTATTTTCGTTTCAGCTTGTTTTTGTTTATAATAAAATTTAATTTTTTGCATTTTTTAAATTAATATTCACTCCTAAAATTCCTGTATCATTTGTTGTTGTGTATTCTCCCGATAGTTCTGTACACTACTTCTGATACAAACAAATACCTTTTTAAACTTTCTTGTTTCAAACCTACTCTCTCTCTTTACTTCCCATCTTTTCCATTTCGCACACATACGCATGCAATGTAATTTATGTCATATCCTTAAAAAAGCGAAACGTGTCACTTCCGGTAGAACGACCACATAATTAATCAAAATACTTATTATGACCATTGGCTATTTGCGTAGCCCTGATGAAGAAAGGTCAACTTCCAGGTTATTGTGTTTCTCTTCTGATACTTAATCTTATCCACATTGAGACTCTTCTGATCAATATCCCTCTCCATTCAAAAGTACGGCCGTCTTCGAGAGCTCATCTGGGAAAGTTTTGTTCGTTTGTGTTTTGTGTATTACAAATAAACAAAGTGTTTTGTTGGTAGTTGTGTTCACTGAAAACGTTGTTGGCTAATTTCTTTTCTTAACTCAATCAGATGAGAATTCAGTTTAACCAAATAAAATATTTTTGACGAGCTCTCTAGTTAAAGCGATACTAACTACACTTATCTGTAGAAAATCAATGCACCTGAAAATAACACAACATTATTATATTGTTTTTCGCCAGTCGTGATTCACAGTAGTAAGTAAATATCAACTAACACAATTAACCCTACCATTATTACATCGTGTTTGAACCAATAATAACACACAGTAGCAAGAAATGTTATATATAGTAACTAACACAAACAAATCTACCATTATTACATCGTGTTTGAACCAATAATAGCACACAGTAGCAAGAAATGTTATATATAGTAACTAACACAAACAAATCTACCATTATTACATCGTGTTTGAACCAATAATAGCACACAGTAGCAAGAAATGTTATATAGTAACTAACACAAACAAATCTACCATTATTACATCGTGTTTGAACCAATAATAACACACAGTAGCAAGAAATGTTATATATAGTAACTAACACAAACAAATCTACCATTATTACATCGTGTTTGAACCAATAATAGCACACAGTAGCAAGAAATGTTATATATAGTAACTAACACAAACATATCTACCATTATTACATCGTGTTTGAACCAATAATAGCACACAGTAGCAACTAACACAAACAAATCTACCATTATTACATCGTGTTTGAACCAATAATAACACACAGTAGCAAGAAATGTTATATATAGTAACTAACACAAACAAATCTACCATTATTACATCGTGTTTGAACCAATAATAGCACACAGTAGCAAGAAATGTTATATATAGTAACTAACACAAACATATCTACCATTATTACATCGTGTTTGAACCAATAATAGCACACAGTAGCAAGAAATGTTATATAGTAACAAATATAGTTTCCAAATTTCTAAATCCATTTATATTAAATTACTCACAAAACGTTTGCTAATTTATTTACTACATGTTTATGTATATAATACACAGACATATTTATATAGAGAGAGCTACATAAATTCATACATCCGTATGCATAAATATTTTTTTTCAACTCGCCAATTTTTCTTGGTTATCATAGATAATGTAATATACTCTTCACTCTACAATTTTTCTTAGTTCTCATATATGATGCAATATACTCATTAACTCTATCATTTTTCTTAGTTTTCATAGATAATACAATATACTCTTCACTCTACAATGTTTCTTAGTTCTCATAGATAATGTAATATACTTTTCACTCTACAATGTTTCTTAGTTCTCATAGATAATGTAATATACTCTTCACTCTACAATGTTTCTTAGTTTTCATAGATAATACAATATACTCTTCACTCTACAATGTTTCTTAGTTCTCATAGATAATGTAATATACTCTTCACTCTACAATGTTTCTTAGTTCTCATAGATAATGTAATATACTCTTCAATCTACGATGTTTCTCAGTTCTCATATATGATGTAATATACTCTTCAACTCTACAATTTTTCTTAGTTCTCACATATGATGTAATATACTCTTCAACTCGTCAATTTTTCTTAGTTCTCATAGATAATGTAATATACTCTTCAACTCTACAGTGTTTCTTAGTTCTCATACATAATGTAATATACTCTTCAATCTACGATGTTTCTCAGTTCTCATATATGATGTAATATACTCTTCAACTCTACAATTTTTCTTAGTTCTCACATATGATGTAATATACTCTTCAACTCGTCAATTTTTCTTGGTTATCATAGATAATGTAATATACTCTTCAACTCTACAATGTTTCTTAGTTCTCATAGATAATGTAATATACTCTTCAACTCTACAATGTTTCTTAGTTCTCATAGATAATGTAATATACTCTTCAACTCTACAGTGTTTCTTAGTTCTCATATATGATGTAATATACTCTTCAACTCTACAATTTTTCTTAGTTCTCACATATGATGTAATATACTCTTCACTCTACAACGTTTCTTAGTTCTCATAGATAATGTAATATACTCTTCAACTCTACAGTGTTTCTTAGTTCTCAAATATGATGTAATATACTCTTCAACTCTACAATTTTTCTTAGTTCTCACATATGATGTAATATACTCTTCAATTCGTCAATTTTTCTTGGTTATCATAGATAATGTAATATACTCTTCAACTCTACAATGTTTCTTAGTTCTCATAGATAATGTAATATACTCTTCACTCTACAACGTTTCTTAGTTCTCATACATAATGTAATATACTCTTCACTCTACAATGTTTCTCAGTTCTCATAGATAATGTAATATACTCTTCACTCTACAATTGTTCTTAGTTTTATAACGTCATTAATGGAGGGTTCCCTTGAAAAGTATCAAATAATATGTTTAGCATTAATGAATAAGTGCTTTACCACGAGAGGATGTTGATATGTTTTTATAAAACAGTCAGACATACTATATAAAACAGTACTATATAAAACAGTCAGACATACTATATAAAACAGTACTATATAAAACAGTCAGACATACTATATAAAACAGTACTATATAAAACAGTCAGACATACTATATAAAACAGTCAGACATACTATATAAAACAGTACTATATAAAACAGTCAGACATACTATATAAAACAGTACTATATAAAACAGTCAGACATACTATATAAAACAGTACTATATAAAACAGTACTATATTAAGAAGAAGCTCCATCCGTATGCTGTAATACTTTATGCAACATGATAAAAACGAAAAACTTATTAGTAATATAAACACGTCTTTTTAGAATCTTGTATGAAACATGAAATGGTGTATTTCTTTAATGGTATATTTCTTTAACCATTTCCAAAGTTTTTAGAACGAAATTGTACATCGTAACGTACTTCGTATGAAATAAGCAGTTTTTTATCACTTTTTCACTTCAAACATTGAACAAAAACAAATTTTATTAGTTCATTATTTATTCTGAACTTTCTACACTAATTAGTAGTTTTCATAATTATTTTAAAATCTCTAACAAATCACAAACAAAAATACCTAATTTATCAATACGGTTTTATTTGTCTATATTTCATCTTTTTAGTCACTGTACTTCAGAATAATAAAGATTCATTTAACCATCGTACTAATAGAATCTATAATTTCAAAAACCTTCTGTCAAAAACAACGTAATCTGTGTTCTGAAGGACGAAAATTCTGGTGTTTGATTGGCTACGATAAAAATTCGAGTTTAAACAACACTATTATTTTGGGTTGTTAAAACAGACAACAAAAGTATTGTTGGATGCACAATCTTTGTGTTGAACTTTAAACACTCTAGACACACATAATACAGACTTCACATCACAAGAGTATGTTTAAGCAAGCACAATTATGAATTGTAAAACCACAGATCATTTTGAGTTTTTTAGAAAAGAAAAACATTTGGATTTACATCACTACATCAATCAATAGCGTTGCACTCCACCCAAATCCGTATTTGGGAAACACAGTTCGTGATGTTGTGAAATAACACGAAGTTTTTTGTTAAAGCACAACAAAAACTTTATTTATTCTGTAATTTGACGGAGAAGTTCTCACGTAAAAAAATAAGTTTAAAAACTCGCCTATAATTGTCTTATATCCAAATCAATGATCAAAATATATCAGTTTTGTTTCTATAAAGAGTTGCTCTAATTTGTGACTAATGTTTTAAGCCTAAACAAAACATGAACTAAGACAAAACAGCCTTCCATTACATTCCTTTATGTGTAAAAATATTAATAAGTTTTACCTAATTTCGGACTACCATTTCAAATATTGAACTTTAAAATTCAATCATGTCAGACTTACGTATCTAATAAACATAATGCAATATACAAACTGCAGTTTATTGGTAGAAATGTCCTTTAAGAAATTCTAACAAATAAAACGTGTAATTTCATTTCAGAGCACTTAAGGAAAAAACGCTTTACGAACTCAAGTTGTAACGAACACGTTGAATTATTTTGGTTACATATGAAAACATAAAGTTAGGGCAGAAATAAAAACTTTATTCCATCAGTAATCCATTCCTCAAAATATCTTATTTTATTGGAGCTCTTAACAGACTACTTTACTAAAGCTGTTAACAAACTGTCTCACTGAATCTTTTATTGGAGCTCTTTTAATACCATCTTATTCAAACTCTTTACAGACTATTATACTGAAGTTATAAACGAACTATATTTATTAAAGATTTTAAGACACCATCTTATTGAATCTCGTACCAGGCGATCTAACTGAAACTTTACCAGAACGTCTTATTGAAGGTCTAAACAGAACAGCTTAATGAAATTCTTAACACAATATTTTATTAGCACACTTAAAAAGATGTCTTAAATTAGCTTTTTTTTTCGTTCAAACAAAACATTTCATTCGGCAGATACACTTGTTCCCCAGTTGACTTATATAATTTTTGATTAGGCCTTAACTTGATGGTTTTGTGGATCAAACTCACCTAATTTATAACCCTGCAAAAATAACTCAAACTGAAATGATGAAAAAAAAATTATCAAATAGTTAATCGAATAGATTTTTCGCATAAGTTTTTTTGCTATTATATATCATTATTTATGGGGTTCTTCATCAGGTAATCTGTCTGATTTAAACAATAGCATATGTAATACGTTTTCTATTTTAGCAAAGTAGATATGGTATCAGTCCATGCAGAGCTCTGCTATCACTGTTTGTTTAGTTCCTAGCGATTAACCCAATCTATTCGTTGTGTAAAATAAACACATCAATTATACTCGGAATCGTTTAATCTCAACAAAATATTCAGGATTTTGTTCGATGAAATTGCTACTCCATTCATCCGGTGTAATTACTGAGAAGTTCTACTAACTGTCAACTCGTATGACACCAACAAAGTATCCCGGTATTTTGAAACAACTTTAGTTATAACATGCTACGTTTACACCGATCTAGTTGTACTCGGTACGGAGTCCATCAAGAGGTCACAATGGAAAGAAAATGGTTAGGTAAATATTTACCCCATCCAACAATCACATGGTTCAAAAGCATATTCTGTCTTCCGATATCAGCGTTTCTAAAGATTACATGGGACTTCAATATTGGGAGTTTGCGTGCTGTCACGGGGCACGCACCCACGCGACACGACCCGCTTGAGCTTACGCGCCGTTACGCCCAGAGCATGTCGTGGCCTGCCTCACCTTTCGTAGCCCGACAATGTCGAACAAAACGAGTTTCTATCGCTGGCCCCGTTGTTGACAAATCTAACCCTAACAGTGAGTGCTAGGGGCCTATATGAATTATACACCGCCCTCGGTATACAATGTATCATCAAGTCACGTGACCTTGAATTAACAATCGGTGACCACACTCTTTATGCTTAGCATAGCATAGTGGACATAAATGAATAAAACGCTGAAGTTTTTTTCTTTCTATCTGACTAAATAGACTCTTCTAAAACGTCTATCAAGTATAATAAAATTAAAATAAAATTATCTATCATTCATGTTTTTTTACAAACTCTCAAAATCCCCCTTTTCTCCCTCTAAGTCCACGTCCAAACCTTTTGTAATATATTAGAATACACAGACTTACGTATAATTATGTATGATTAAACGTTTCAAGAACTAACTGTTGGAAATTATTTCAGACGAATACGATTTAGGGAATAAAACGACAGAAGTTACGTTACACTTCAATGTTAACAACAATTTTTTCTTTCTTTTTTTTTCAGGTTAAAATAAACACAGACGTTTGTGTAATATCGCATTACGTAGAACCCGTGGAGATTTCGATTTTGATTGTCGCAAATTGCTAACAGGCGTATATAAACACAGTTTAAGTGGAACACTGCCTTGCTGAGAGAGAAAATACTGTTTATAGATTATTACAAAGTGCTCCTTATTAGATTTCTAACAGAAGTCCAAAGTCGAATAGTGTATACAGTTTTAGCCGATTTTAACGACAGAAATACTCAAAATGGTGTATCTAAACTTGACACGAATAATCTGAAACAAACAATCGATGTTTCAAACATTTCTAGATTTATTTTATTTACATTAAGCTTAATGCTGTGGCCAGGTAGGTTAAGGCGTTCGACTCATAATCCTAGGGTCGCGGGTTCGAATCCCCCCTCGTACCGAAACATACTCGCACTTTCAGCCGTGGGTGATGATGGCTAGCTGCCTTCCCTCTAGTCTTACACTGCAAAATTAGGGAAAGCTAGCGCAGGTAATCCTCGTGTAGCTCTGCACGAGATTAAAAAAAAAAGCCTGATAAATTTAGCCTCGACTCCCCTACTTGTTTTCATGTTGCTCGTTATCAGTGCTTTGTTTGTTTCTGTTGTAAGACTAGAGGGAAGGCAACTAGTCATCACCACCCATCGCCAACTCTTGGGCTACTTTTTATCAACGAATAGTGGGATTGATCGTCACATTGTAATACCCTCACGGCCGGGAGGGCAAGCATGTTTGGTGCGACCGGGATTCGAATCCCTTAACACGCTTGGCCATGCCGAGCCCGTTATCAGTGCGGCCAACATATTGCATAATTTTGAGTTTCGGCCTGTTACAATGATTGGTGTAGAGAAGTGATAGAAACATATCGGGTAAAACCATTTATTTTCTGTGTAGCGTATATAAGAAAGTCTTACGATAATTCAAGGAGTAAATCCAGTATTGATAGGCATGGCTTGGCCTGGTGGTTAGAGCACTGATTTGCAAGTTGAGGGTCGCGATTACGAATATCGTTCCCGAATATGCTTTCCCTTTTAGCTGTGAGGGTGTTATAAGTGAAGACCAATTCCACTATTCGTTGGTAAAAGAATTGGCGGTGGGTGATGTTTAATAACTGCCTTCCCATACGCTATCACTGCTAAGCACAAATAGCACTCGAGTAGCCCTTTAGGTTAAAAATTTCAGTGAAACAATATTTTTTCAAGTTTAGCTACAGTAACTCGATTCTAATTATTTCAAGTTATGTTTGTTTGTCTTTAAGGAAAATGTTTAGTTATTTGGAAAATTTACAAGTAATCGTTCTACAAAAGGCAGTTTAAATTTATGCTTAATAATTTGAATGCAAATTACTATGTTTGATCACGAGTTAATGAGTTACAGATAAAAAAAGCTGACATGTGATACTTTCCTGAATAAAATAGATATGAAATAAAATCAAAATATAAGTAAATTTGGAGGCGCGAAATGTAGAAGCCATACATATTTTTTGTTGTCAGGTTCTATTGATTCACATTTATTTCAAGATTCATAGTATGGTCTGTTGTATTTATGGCTAAGACTAACTTATCGTCATCCCTAATTTTGAACAACTGGCCAGAAGACAAGCATGTAACATCACTTTGTCTCCCACTATCCACGCTAGGGGATTGACTGTTACTTATGTGCCGTTTTCACTGATTAAAATTTGTACGGATTCAGAATACAAATATCTGTCACAGTGCCATCTTGCGCCCGTATCGACTGTTATCTCAATGCTTTAACATATTTATAATAATTACAAAAAATTCAGAATCTTCCCAAGTTTCCATGGCTTTCCTGAAGTACAGTTGGAAAAGATCTGAGTGTAAAGTTTAATTGGTATGGCTGTACTTAGAGTAAAAAAATATCACAACTTGCATATCTTAATCTGATTTATTTTTATTCGTATCTGTAAATTGATTTATACTGTTATTAACGAGTAACCGGAAGTTAAGTCCGATTTCATTAGTGGAACAAAGTGTATTATATTAGAAAGAGGTGTGCATTCATGGATCCACCCATTAGGTGGTCAGTAAAGAAACACGCGAAAAGTTGGACAGGACACGCGAGCAGAACGAGACGAGAATGAAGCCGCAACCACGCCTCTGTGGTTAGGAAGAGAACTAAAAGCAGATGGCAGGAGCCAGCGATGTTGTGGGAGCCAAACAGCTGAAATCACGTGGTGGTCACCCACTTTGTCCCAGCACATATTACATCAGTCAGGACGACCCGACTCTGTGTTCACTGAGTCTAGTCAGCCACGTGCTGCTACAGACTTAACCCGCCCCTGTTCGATGAAATAATAATAGTTCGGTTAGTTGGCATTCAAACTATAATTACATGAACAGAAAACGACACCTTTCGGCGGGAGTGAAAATATAGGAACAATAGCATACAGTTTTTCAAATGACATTTTGCACACGGAACGTTACAGTTCATAGCGCGTTCTACTTCGTTGAGACGTAAAACGAGCAAAATTAGATCATTCAGGGAAATTCGGCGAACGTAAGCAAATTAAGTTTCTATAGTATTCAATATAATTTCACGGTAAATACAAAAAAAAATCTATATATTCCACTTTTTTACACAGTTAGGATAATGATAATACAGCAAATAAAAAATCGTTATAGTCTTTAATATTATGCACATAACGTACATTAAAACCTAAAAATACAAGTGCAGCTAATGATAAAATAATCGTTTGTCTAGTATATTTCGCACAATAAGAAATGAATATTTGTTACGCAAGAGAAAGGAAAAAAGCAATTACAAGTTCAATGATCGAATAAATACTAAACACGCGAAATGAAACCAAAATTTAAAAGCGTTACTTCATACAGATATGCATATCGAGAGTGCTCGGGTATCGTTTGATATTCTTACAATGAGGACATTCTTTGAGAACTAAAACTAAATACAGAGATTTAAAAAAAAAAACAGTGTTTATCAACACTATCATTTAGGCCTAGCTGAGAACTCAGAAATGCAATTCGCTCATTGGATACAAAGTTTCTATTGAGTAATAATGTTTACAAAAGATCAGGTTTTGAGCTCGTATAATCAAACAACATTGTGCGATACACGTGTATTAAACATTGTACGGTTTGTGTTAATAACGCGTCATTATTTTCCTGAAAAGATTTTCGTCCCATGAGAGAGACTAGCCGCCAAAACTGTTTTCAATACTATCGCATATGCAAATATAAATTGAGGAAAGCTCAAACTCAAAGACAGGAACTACAAATACTCTATTTACTTATCATAAACAGCGTGTCTAATCATTTTCCAAGTGTAGCAACTGTAAACAGTTAAGGACAAGGCTGGCTGCCCAATCAAATCCAGTAAGTTAATACGTACAGAACAACATGAATATAGACTGGGTCTTTCATACTTTGAAGATGTTATGAAATTGAACCAAATCTTAACTTTTTAGGGACCATCTCGTTAATAACAAATAATTTAAATCTTAAATGCCCTTCACTCTAAAGCTTGTAAACTGTTTTGAGCACGTATGCCTTCTCTAATCAAGCATATAATTAACACTCCTACGAAAAGTGGGGCCTAATAGCCCCCGAGGAACTTGAGAGGTTATTAATATTAGGCTAATAATTTTGTATTTAAATGAAATTGCCATTTAAATCCATTAATGAATGGATTAACGAGATTCCCACTGTCCCTATCTACTATCTAGCGAAACCACAGTCAGGGGAACGGGCTTGGAGAAATTAGGACTAGAAAAGTCTTTTCGTAGGAGTGTTAACATAAAAACCCGATACTTAAAAGCTACTTTATTATTACTAAAAGATATTTCCTAAAAACTGTATAGTGTTTGTACAGTTTTATAATCGCTTCAAATGATATGTGCCCATACTTTAGTATATATGGATTAAGCTATTTTTGATTGACCTGTGACACATGGATCGATGAACGCAGATCCAAAACGCTGCCCATTTCTAACATCACGCGTTTATTTACGACACAGTTAAGCGGTTAGAACGACTACTACACACCTATGTGAATAAAATCATGTTTAATCACTGAAAATAGGCGTGTGTGTGTATTTTCTTTTAGCAAAAGCACATCGTGAATCGAACCGCTGATTTTAGCGTTTTAAATCCGTAGACTTACCGCTGTACCAGTGGGGAACCACTGAAGGCGGTCACATTTTTAATATTATATCTGTAAAACTGAACAATTTAAAGGAATTATAAAAGCTAAAACTCAAACAAGCAACTTACGTAATAACTTAAAACCAAATGACAACGTAAACAGATAACAATAATATTCTTCGATGATTGCTGTTTGTTTTACTGAATGAAAATGTAATTGGAACGTCACACCAATAAATATAAACGTAAATACTGAAAATTTTGTGATGTTTTTTCACTGGGCATGTTGACTTTATTTTACCAAACTGAACCACTAGTTAAACAAATAACATCATAATAGAAAAACAAAACAAGTTATCAAACCTTTCAATGATTAAATGATTTCATTTAATTGTTCAACAGAACATAGCCAGCCTAAAAAAACACACGAAAAAAGAGATATATTTTTTTTTCAGAATAAACTGATAACACAGCTAATTCTAGTCTATTATCGTTTTGACCAAACATCGGTTTGATCAAGTTTGTTTTGTTTGCATTTTCTAAACGAAGAGAAGTAAATTCACCGTTTGGTTAACTAATCTAGAAAAATAAAAATACACTTATTCTTTTCAAGGAAAATTAAATATTATTAGGGAATTATAATGTCTCTTTAGTTTACTTATATATTGTTGTTACTATACTGAATAAAATGCAAGAAACTTTGTTTACATTTTAATATGTAAGGTCTTCACGTAATATTCAATATACAAGATCATTTATGTGAATTTTCAGTAAAATTTCATCATTTTTCATTCATATAGGTTTAAGTAGCATACAAAATTATAAGTCAAAATAGCGAGGACCCGACATGGCCAGGTGGTTAAGGCGTTCGACTCATAATCTGTGGGTCGTGGGCTCGAATCCCGGTTGCACCAAATATGCTCGCCCTTTCAGCCGTGGGGGCGTTATGATTTGACGGTCAATCCCACTATTCATTGATAAAAGAGTAGTCCAAGAGTTGGCGGTGGGTGGCGATGACTAGCTGCCTTCCCTCTAGTCTTACACTGCTAAATTAGGGACGGCTAGCGCAGATAGCCCTCGTGTAGTTTTGCGCGAAATTCAAAAACAAACAAACCAAACAGTTGGAAAACCTGAGGTGTACTGAAAATGATGAATCTGTATTCGCTCGATCGTTTCCCTCAGGAAGTAGAGACTTCGCAAAATTAAAACCTAAAACCGGTTCTATATACAGACTCCCATTGGCTCAGCGGTAAATCTAAAGATTTATGATTCTAAAAAGCAGGTTTCTTTACCTGTAGTAAGCGCAGCACAGGTAGGCAATTGTGTAGCTCTGCACTTAAGAACAAACGAAAAGCTATGTACACCTAATGTATAGCTTCTTGTATCTCCCTCAAGAAATGAGCATAATTTTATAAAATGTGACAAAATAACTTTTTATCCAAAAAAAAACAGAAAGTTTCCTTGTTGAATTTTGCTCACTGGTGCTCGAGAGATATCTGTGTTAGTCGTCCTTAATTTAGAAGCGATAGATTAGAGTGAAGTCAACACCACAACTCCAAATTTTGGGCTACTTTTTACCAACGGATAATGAAACTGAAATGGATTCGAACTCGTGACTCGCAGACTATAAGTCGAAAAGAAAAGAAATATAATTGTATCCTTAAATTCATAATGTCCCAGATAATCCAAAAACAAACAAATTGACACTTATACACGAACTACAACACTATTGTAAGCCTTTCAAAAACTGTATATCATGACGTTCCAAATTAATCCTTATACTGTTACACGTTCGTGGACTGTCATGAGAACTTGCTTGCATAAATATGTTGCAGCATTTGTTAGGTCTTTCATACATAAATAGTATTTTCGTAGTATTTAACTGAAAAGTAATATAAAGCACTGTTACAGTTTGACCACCTTATCCATGTTCAATACAGGAATTTAAATGAGGTGTTATAAAACATAAGAACACGTGCAGGTGGCGCTGCTGTTGCTCAATTCTGGTTTCAGAATTCTTCTATGGCATTTGACATTTCCAACAACATCTCTATTATTTACTTTATATTTTATTTTCAATAACTTCGTGTCAAAGCAAGCTATCAAACCTTCCGGGAACAAAAGGTTAAACAACTAACAGTGTGCAACAAAGTTAATATATTAGTATAATTAGGAGCACGCTGTATCAAATACAAAATAATATATAACACTGCTTCGTCAGTTGAGTGCTCCAAGTGTCATCAGTATGATATGTTCATTACAAATAGCAAATGTTTAACTTAAATATTACTATTTTAGGAACAGTTTATTATGCTTATTCTTTCATCAACGGCCCAGCATGGCCAAGCGTGTTAAAGCATTCGACTCGTAATCCGAGGGTCGCGGGTTCGAATTCCGGTCGCACCAAACATGCTCGCCCTTTCAGCCGTGGGAGCGTTATAATGTGATGGTTAATCCCGCTGTTCGTTGGTAAAAGAGTAGCCCAAGAGGTGACGGTGGGTGGTGATGACTAGCTGCCTTCCCTCTAGTCTTACACTACTAAATTAGGGACGGATAGTCCTCGAGTAGCTTTGCGCGAAGTTAAAAAACAAACAAAACCTTTGTTTTGTTCATCTTGATCGTCAGCTCTAACTCTTTTGTTCTTTAATTCCATGTTTCTACTAAAGCTTGTAGTTCTTTGGAATATGAAGCCAAAATTGTATCATCAACAAACCTCCAATCTTTACAATCTCTTCCCATGCTTCTTCATCATTTCCTTAAATTAGATATTTAAAAAGCAATTTGAATAATGAGAAACCCTCTCTGATTACATTACCTATTTCTGAGTTTCCACCAGCTATTCCTACCATAGTTGTCTGTACAACGTACAAAGATACCACAAGGTCGAAACTTTGTTCTCTGCTTTATTAGTAAAAGTGTTAATACCTACCAGCCGTTTTGATATACATTTCTCCTCACTTATATTCTGTTTCGATTCTAGAGCAATGTCTTGTAGTTCTCCTCTCTGTCATATAACACTTCTGTATATTATTTCCATCTGGCTTTTCCTTCTTCTGATTCAGTTAACAGCAGTCCATCTTTGTTCCTGATTGAGTTACTGCAGACTTCTTTCCACTATCTTACTAACTATCTCAGTTTTCATACACCAAATCAAACTTTCCTTGCCAATAAAGGTTTTCCAAGTGCTCATATTGTTCTGTCCATGAAGTTTCTTATCAGTTTTTCTTCTTAATCCCAAGCTTTATTTTGTTCACCTTTTGTCCTTCCTCTGTGTTTACAGTTTTCTCTTTCCTGCCGTCTTCTGTATCATCAGTATGTGCTTCTTTTTGTCTTTCTCTTTTATTTATCCAACATTATTTTGCGCAGTCGACATTATTAAATTATTAAGTCTATTCCACTGATTTTCTACGTCTTATAATGTATATTCTCAAATCCCTGCTTCATCTGCAATTCGCCCCATTTCCTCGTTTCACAAAATTTTAAGATTCCTCTTTTCTAATTTTTATTTGCACTGGTTTTGTTTATTTGTTTGTTGAACTTCGCACAAAGCTACACGAGGACTATCTGTGCTAGCCGTTCCAATTTAGCAGTATAAGACTAGAGGGAAGGCAGCTAATCATCAAGACCCACCGCCAACACTTGGGCTACTCTTTTACCAACGAATAGTGGGATTGACCGTCACATTATAACGTTCACACAGCTGAAAGGGCGAGCATGTTTGGTGTGACGGGGATTCGAAATTGCGACCCTCGGATTACGAGTCGAGTGCCTTAACCACCTGACCATGCCGAGCCCCACACAGATAAGTACATAAGAAGATAAATACGTGAACCAAACACCCACTACATGGCTAGACATTACTACACTACAGAACACACCAAGAGAAGATTAAGTTCGTTTATAAACGTTGAAGTGCTTTTATTGGTAGACTTTAGCTGTATAAAAATAGTAAACAATAATAAAATAATTAATGACTTGCAAATTTGGAAGACATTAAGCCAGTTAGGTGAAACCTGAAAATGTACATTGGAGATGGAAAAATCAGAACATTCCGACTCGAGCAACAGTCGAAAGAGAACTCGACGTTTCAAAACTCTTGTTTCGTTTCATACTAATTCCCAATAACTTATATTTTCTACAGCAATATTTTTCACGTCAATACTGTTTAGCACAATAATAGATATAATATTCAATATTTTTAGTAAATATTATCATATTTTTTATATTTTGATCAGTGTATTTAGTTTTACTCTTTTAATTTATTTATGATAAGGTTAATAATATATGTGTTTATACATACTATATTTTTGCTTTTACTTTCTTATATGCCAAGCTCGTTGTGTTATTTAAGTCAGTTTACGTTTCACTTTTCAGGTCTCTATGTTACACTCCAAGCCGTGGTGGAAATTCTTCATACATAAATTTATAGAATTTTTGGCTCTTTAGATAACACATACTGTATCGGCATTGTAATTCTCTTCAATTAAATTGACTTACAACGAAAACAAAGTCTTCTTTGTTAAAGTGCTTCTTCGTTTTTTAACTTCAATTTTTTTTAATTTTCGTCTCTTTTCAGTACAGCGCCTGCAGTGAGTGTTACATGTACTACGCATCTGTGGGAAAGTCGTTATCATTACGCAAGTACATTGCTCCGCCTCGTGTCTGTTTCGAAGTTACGTCATTAAACCGATCGACTTAAATATCATGTGCATTGTTTCATTGTTCTTAATTTCAAAAAATAATGAAATACGCAATGTTTGAAAAGTACAATAAAGTAAATTTGTATTAAAACGTTCCACTTCTCTTCAAAGCGAAACATTTTCAAAAGATTTATGACATGGGTGGTATTCTTGTAATATAAAAGTTTTATTCATTTCACCCACCCCCCCATTCTCCTACTTTTTTCTTTCTCCCTATTGACTTGTACTAGTAAGCTATAAATTATCGTTCGTCATCGCCGAAACCGAAGTCAGACTTCCAAGTAATGACGCACATCCATCACCTTAGCTGCCAATAGCAATTTGACACAGTCATGCTTTAAAAATCTTCAATTAAGGATTCTCCAATCAGAAGTAACAAAATTATCATGTGACCCTATCAGAACTTAAAACCCCAGTAAGTTTGAATTTTTTTTTTTGCGTTTTAATAAAATAAAAAGAACAAAAACGGAAAATTAAGTGTTATTGATATTCCAGATAAAAACACAGAAATTATTCAAATTGTTCACTTATTTCAGTTTTTGATAATATTAGCAATCTGAAAAATGATTAATTTATTTTGTATCTGTATCTCTAACGCAAATTGCGTTAATAACTTAATATTTGAAAATCCCGAATTGTGTGCGTACTAGTTTAACAAACACGGTTTGGTTTGTTTTGAATTTCGCGCAAAGCTAGCTACACAGGAGTATATTTGCGCTAGCTGTCTCTAATTTGGTAGTGTAAGACTAGAGGGAAGGCAGCAAGGCATCACCACCCACCGCCAAGTCTTGGGTTACTCTTTTACCAACGAATAGTGGGATTGACTGTAACTTTATAACGTACCCACAGCTGAAAGAGCGAGCATGTTTGGTGCGACGGGGATTCGAACCCGCAACCTTCGGATTATGTAACGAACACGGTGCCAACAGTATCGTTTTGTATCAAAGATAAAAGTATAGCAGTTACGTGGTAAACAGACAGTATCATCTCAGGTGCAGATACTTAATGTAATATCATGTGTGTTTTTTCTTATAGCAAAGCCACATCGGGCTGTATCCATCGATAGGAATCAAACCCTCAGTTTTAGCAATGTAAATCCGAAAACTTTTTAATGTTCCATTGAAGGACTAATGTAATATCACCAGTTTATTTAAGGTTTTAAAAGCTTATTGGCGTCTGGAGTTGTCACAATATTTATATGTTTTAAAAGCAAAATTTTCTTTAGCAACAATATTCAAAGTTGCAAAGCTAGAGTATCAGATTTTCAAGCGACTGATAAGTTCTGTAATTATGATAATTTTTCAAAACGTATCAGTAACTTTGAAAAGTTACCAAATATACTGGCACATTAGGCACTTATTCAGTTTCGAATATAATAAGTGAATTGATATTTATTAATTGGTTACAGCGATGTAAACAATCTAAGATAACCATTAAAAATAATCAGTAATGACTACAAACAGTGCTTCAGAAGAGGAAAACATGTTATGGAATAATTTCAATAATTTATCTATAAACAGTCGCAATGAATAAGATAATGGTAATCGAAACTTGAAAGACGTGTATAATGTCATGACTCGCTACGTTAACTTATCCAACACAATTCGATAACCTGAATAGACATCAATATCTCTGCTAAAAGCCATACTCGCCCAAATACAGCGGGCTATAAACAAACCTACTTGTTACGATGCTAACATTAGACTACAAATTACTTATTTATTTGTTTCTCTTTCGCAATCTCTTTAGCTTGACTTTTTCTAGTTCAATGGTGCGTGTTAAACAAACAAAGTGAAGCCATTATATACTGCACAAACAAGCCCAGCTGTTTTATTCAGCTTATAGATTTGTAGTTTTCAAAAATCGATAGCCGCGTGTGCCTCGAGCCCTGGACTAGTAATGCTTCAGTTTGTTATTTCGTTATGAAAACACTTTAAGAAAAGTTTCAATAATTGTATTCCAGTTTTCTGACGAATTATAAAGGATTCAATTCTACTATAATATCAACATTTATTTCTTTTAGTGTGTGTGTCGGGGTTAGGGTTCTGGTAGTTGGGTGATGTAGTTACTTTTATTGTTTTATTGCTAAATAATTAAATCTTCCTGTGTTTGTCAACCATTAGAACTTTAATTACGATTTGTTTTATAACAACATTTGATTTAATTTGGTATTTTTAACGTGTACAGCGTCCTATTTGACGCTTGAGATAAACGGCCATTTCAAATATCCCTGACATTCAGGTATAGTCATCCTTGGTTTTAAAACTACTGATTCCTGAGATTCAGGTATAGTCATCCTTGGTTTTAAAACTACTGATTCCTGAGATTCAGGTATAGTCATCTTTGGTTTCAAAACTACTGATTCCTGAGATTCAGGTATAGTCATCCTTGGTTTTAGAACTACTGATCCCTGAGATTCAGATATAGCCATCCTTGGCTTTAGAACTACTGATCCCTGAGATTCAGGTACAGTCATCATTGGCTTTAGAACTACTGATACTTGAGATTCAGTATAGTCATCATTGGCTTTAGAACTACTGATACTTGAGATTCAGTATAGTCATCCTTGGCTTTAGAACTACTGATACCTGAGATTCAGGTATAGCCATCCTTTTCAGTCGCAGCCACAGATGTTATGCTGCTATTCTTAACCGATTAACGGTTGATTGTCAGTAAAACGGGTTCATTGTCAGCTACAATGCTGTCACGTTTAAAAGTGTGGAGACTGTTCGGTGATATAACGCAGCTCAAACCTTGGACCTGTGCTATCTCAGCCCCTATTTATTTGAAAACTAATTTATCAAAATTGTACAACATATATTAGACCTTTTTTCTTTAAATCTGGTTAGTGAGTAATAAGTTTATGTAGTTATAACACAGAAATGTAGGATTCAATTCCATGCGGTAAAGAAAGTGTAGATAGCTGTTTGCTCCAAGCAAACAACAGTTTCTTTAGTTCTTCATATAACACGTAATTTGGATACTTTTTAGATTTTGATAATTTGATGCTTTGTGAAACAAGATATAACCATGAATTCACCCTTCCACTAATAACCACATTACTAAAGCGAGAAATTCATCCATAATGGTGTTCATAGCTTCAGAGATATCTCAAAATTGCAGTTTATATAAATCATATATTTAGTATTTTAGGAATTGGCCTTATTAACATAAGTTGTATCTACATGTGTAAGTAGTCTTCTGTGAAAGTCGTAACGAGTTTAGTATGTTTCCACGATCATTGGACGTTATTCACGTTTAGATCATTTCAGTCCTTAGGGGATTTTGTCTGTTTATCGATAGTTTTTGTCTTAGTCCTAAGGAGTTCAAATTAAACTTGTCACTAGATGGCGTGATCCCATGAGAATTGTAGCTATCTATTGTCAGCCGATTTCACCCGTCCTCTGGGGAAAATTTAGACGTGTGAAGAGACATTTTAGACAGTTACCTCCTAGGAGTTTCTTTAAACAGTAATAGAAATGTTGCACATTATTTCGTTAGTAACTTTCATAGACCACGGTGTACATAATGGTTGAGACCCTAATGTGTACACAGTTTACCTTCTTTAAAAGATAATGTTAATAGCATACAGAGTTTTGATATAAATTTTAATTTTTCTTAACGGTAATGTCAATAACTACAACGTCTTGGAAACTAACTTGACTGTCTGGCTGTTTTTATGGCTCTGCTTCCAACAGCGGTAAGTCCGAAGGCTTATAACGTTAAATACCGCGTTTTGCTTACCTTTGGGGGACACAGGACAAATAGCCCATTGTATAGCTTTTGGTTTAACGACTAACTATAATACTAAGGTTTAATATTAAATACAGTGTTTCACACACGTTTTACTAGATACTAATATACAATGTTTCAGACATTGTTATGGTTTTGAAATGGAATGCAACGTTATATATATTATACATGTTTGTTTTAATGTTTTATATCAAAACTTCACAAATGACCCAATGAAATCCCCTTGAAATTCCCTTATATGAATTTGACACAACGAAGAAAAATATCCAGATTTCAAAGAAGAAAGAAACAAAGCGACAAAACCCTTTATTTCACGTATTAAATGTATTTACTCGTTAGAACTGTGAACGTAAGTCAAAAACATTCAAGAAAAAAATCATAGTTTGTCAAAATTAAAAGTTTGTTAACTTACTGAAGCCAAACTCATACGTGAAAATCTAATTATTTTTCTACGTTATTGTAATACATCTTTTTTTAACGACGTACTTTTATGTACATCTAATTGTGAGCTTAAGTTATATAAATATTATAATGATGTATGGTCTTGTCATAAGTTCTTAATGATAGGAGCAAATCCTCCTTTGACAAACTAGCGAAACGGCCGAACAGTTTGTTGTTTTTTTTTTTTTACAATAAGCAACAACTCACTGCATTCAACACAAACTGTCATGTCTTTCGAATAATCCTGTCACGTTGCTAAAATTGTTTTTAAAGTTTAAATCCCTTGTGGAATTTACAGAGAATAAATAAATAAAATTTATGAAACTAGGCGAGAGGTCAAAGAACAACAAGATATTCGCGAAGTGACGTTAGAAGTTTGAAACACGAATTAGGATATAATTTATTCACGGAACGTTTCGATCAGCCACCCGACTCCACGAACACATCAATAGACGAGATTATACACAGTGAGAATAAATAATAACTTGTAAAAATAGCGATGATTAAAATTAATATTAGATAATCATGAAAGATTCTGCAAAGTTAAATAATAATAATTTGACTATTGTTTTGAGCGGTAAAATGCTTACCAGTCTCTACTCTTGATGAAAGCCCGACAGATTAGGTGAAAGTGTACAAGTAAAAGTTAACTCTTAATCCATAATAGGCTTTCTTTTAGAAGCTCTTATATTGCGCTTTAAATGTCTTACCTTAAAGGTTTTACTGGTTGTTTTAAGAAGACCAAATAACTCCGTTTGTTCGTTTTTTTGTTGTTGTTATTGTTGTTTTGAAAATTCGGAAAGAGCACACAAATGTGCTAAAAACGAATAAAATATTTGCGAAGAGTTTTAGTAGCATTCATTTTCCGTGAAAATTATTCTAAGATAGGGGAAGTGAAGAGCTGCAGCAGTTGATCCGAGAAACTTGGAAGAAACGGCGAAGCAGTTGCGTCACTTCTTGTTCAAAATAGCCCCTTTCACAATAGAGATGTAGTCCAGATTTTCACTGTTTGGATTTGGTACATTTAATGCATTAACTGTTTTATCTACGGTAAACTATATTCTACATTTATAAGTTTGTTTGTGCTTTCTTATAGCAAAGCCACATCGGGCTATCTGCTGAGTCCACCGAGGGAAATAGAATCTACAAATAAGAAGCATCTTAAAATTAATTTTCTTTACAAAATGCTTCTCTAACTTAGGCTTAGTCATTTATTCAAACCCTAATATAAACAGGAAGTTAAGTGATGTGAATCAGAAAAGAATGGGAAACTCAAACAGCATTAATATCTTTATTTTACATATTGTAGTCTGGTAGCTTATTACTGTATATTTTGATTATCATTGGAATCAATATAAAATGCTGGAAGATTAGTTTACAGTCTCTTACACATAGAATTCCGTTGTGTTGTGAGCGTTATTCAAACCCAACTAGTTACAATAGCTACTGCAGTAATGATATAGGGGTTATTTTATTTAAAAGTTTCATTTTTCAATATATGGGAACTATTAATATGAATATGATTTGCTTTTACCTGCTCAGCTAACATGTCGCGTTTTGTCAGAATCGGTTAACTTGTTTAGAACGAAATGCGCCCACAGACAGACAAAAAGTTTTCCTTGGTATTAGAAAGTTACAGCATCTAGCTGGATGATAATGATAGATAAGTAGAGTATAATAATTTAATATGAACTAAATTACACGTTAGAGTTTATATTCTAAAAGAAAGCAATGTTCGAAACATCAGGCACCTATATATTTTAATTCATTTAGTTTAATGTGCTATAAAGTTTTTTTTTATTTTGCTCTGTTCATTCAGCACAGTGTTTGCAGCTTGTGGAAAACTTTTTATTCTGTGTATTAGCCTGCCATCTATGTTATAAAAGTGGCACTAAAAGGAGAATGAACCACTTTGAAGCAGACATTTTCTGAAGCCCGAAAGTTGTTGATAAAACTCTATGTTAATTGTAGTCTGTACAACTTTTGCTCATCTTAAATAACAATGACTTGTTAATTGCTACAAACTTGAATAATATTAATACAACCTACTATAGTTAGATCGATAGAAAGAATCTCATTAATAAATCTTTATATGACTTCAGGAGATGAAGTTTGTACGGAGTAGATATTTTAGTTAATATATATACTCATTACAGCCTTTCATTGTGGTTTGTTATTTGATTTATTTCAACTTTCGCGCAAAGCTGTACGAGGGCTATCTGCGCTGGCCGTCCCTAATTTACCAGGGTAAAACTAGATGGAAGGCAGTTAGTCATCACCACCCACCACCAACTCTTGGAATACTCTTTTACCAACGAATAATGGGATTGATCGTACCATTATAACACTCCCACAGTTTAAAGGGCGAGCATGTTTGGTGTGGCAGGGATTCGAACCCGACACCCTTGGATTACGAGTCGAGTGCCTAAGCCATCTTGCCATGCCGGATCCTTTTCATTGTGAAGGAAAGTTTAAAGATGTCTGATATAATTTCGTGTTGTCTTTCATATAAATATACAATACTAACCAATTATATATAAAATTGTATCATAGGCTACAAATTCTATGTTTAACCTTCATCATAAGATTATTATAACACAACAGCCCTCACTGGCACAGCAATACGTCTACGGACTTACAACGCTAGAAATTAGGTTTCAATACCCGTGGTGAAGAGAGGACAGATAGACCATTGTGCAACTTTGTGCTTAATTTCAAACAAGCACTTAACAATCGTCGAATTGAACGTATTAAAATAATTATATTGCAACATTTCGAACGACCTTAATTATATTCACAACGTTTCGAATGACCTCTTTTCGTGAAGCTTCTAAATTCTATAAAATCTTCTCAACCTCTTCATGAAATGATTTAAGATCGGTAGAGTATCGTGTTAACCAACAAAACGTAAGACATGATAAGGCACAAGTAATTTGGACGAAAATCTCAGACTGAAGAACTGAAACATTGCCCTAAAACTTATTTTGACAACAGCAATATGCAGTTTGTTATTTCATAACTCTACGAGAACTGTTTTTGACACTAGTAACATACTTATGCATACTTTTCAAATTGTCAAAGGCCCTTTCGACATTTGACAAAATGGCGTCATCTATTAGGCATTATATTCATTAAAGGGCATTAAAAATGCTCGCAACAATTTCCTATTAATTGCTAATGTGATATATTGGTTTTAGCTAGCCTTGCATAGTTTTCAGAACAGCTTATAAGCTTGACTAATAGAAATGTTTTCAAAGCGTGTTTATTCTAAATGTATTGGTTTCTCACCACGTGGAGCGTTGACAAACTAACAAATTGATAAAGCTACTTAATGAACATTTTCAGTTTTATAAGCCTAAAATAGAAAAAAGAAAATTACACATCAACAAAATATATGTTTCCGCCTGCGAAAGTGAATACCTTTCATTAAGCATTTTAACGAGATCTCTTTTTGATGTTGACTCTAAAACTATAACTTCCTTGAACACACAATGGTTTTAAATTATATGAAATAACATCCGTAAAAGTAGTTCGTTAGAACCAATGTATCTTACAAAGGGGAGTATTGTCGGTGATCCCTCTCAGTGGCACACCAGTATGTCAACAAACTTACAACGCTAGAAAATGAGTTTCGAAACCCGTGGTGGATAGAGTACAATTGTCCTTTCGTGTAGCTTTGTGTTTAACTGGAAACAAAATAAAGTAACTTTTCTTATCATCAGCTTATCTTATTAAATTAAATGATAACTTTCCTGGCGTCAGGAAAACAACAGCTAAGTTTTTGTTTTCAATTCTTTTTTTTTTTTCACCAAATATTTTGATCCTTAAAGTACTGACAAAAATGTAGAAATGAAATTCTCAATTTATTTATATCCTTGATTATGATAAAAATATATAATTTTGTATGAATAACAATACTGATTAAATTTTAGAAATTATACTTTAGGGCACACAAAAAGAAAAAACAGGCCCGGCACAGCTAGGTGGTTAAAATACTCGACTCGTAAGACGAGGGTTACGGGTTCAAATCCCCGTCACACCAAATATGCTCGCTTTTTAATGCGTGGGTCATTATAATGTGACAGCCAATCCCACTATTCGTTGGTAAAAGAGTACCCCAAGAATTGGCAGGGAGTGGTGATAACTAGCTGCCTTCCCTATAGTCTTACACTGCTAAATTAGGGACAGCTAGCGCAGATAGCCCTCGTGCAGCTTTGCACGAAATTCAAAACAAACCAAACCACAGAAAAAACAATTAATAAGAGAGGAGAGACCAAGACTGCTTTTCTTACTCAAAATATTAAAACTAAATGTTTCTGATTACCTATAAGCTTGTAATAGCTATCAATATATTGATGTAAACTGATAACTAAAGGTTTATTTCACCCGTTAAAAAGCCACACAGTGTCAGCGAAATTAGACCGCTAGGAATCAGCTTTCAATCTCCATAGTTGGATGTGTAACTTTGTGCTTAACTAAAAACAAACTAATTAAAATGTTTCATAACCAAATCTTGTTTTTGTTTCCTTGTTTTTTAATTTTGCGCAAAGCTACACGAGGGCTATCTGTGATGGTTGTCCCTAATTTAGCGGTGTAAGACTAGAGGGAAGGCAGCTAGTCATCACCACCCACCGCCAACTCGTGATCTACTCTTTTACCAACGAATAGTTGGATTGAGCGTCACATTTTAAGGCCACAGCTGAAAGGGTGAGCAATGTTAAGTGTGACGAAGATTCGAACCTGCGACTTTTGGATTATGAGTCGAGTGCCTTAACCGCCTGGCCATAATCATATAACTGGCAGAAGGAAATTTAAGTGGGTTTTGTCAATGTATTATTTCTACAGTACTTCAGCCCATTAAGATATTTAAAATTATTTTCAGGCCCGGCATGGCCAGATGGGTTAAGGCATTCGACTCGTAATCCGAGGGTCGCGGCTCGAATCCCCGTCGCACCAAACGTACTCGCCCTTTCAGCCGTGGAGGCGTTATAATGTGATGGTCAATCCCACTATTCCTTGGTAAAAAGTGTAGCCCAAGAGTTGGCAGTAGCTGATGATGACTAGCTGCCTTCCCTCTAGTCTTACACTGCTAAATTAGGGAGGGCTAGCACAGATAGCCCTCGTGTAGCTTTGTGCGAAATTCAAAAACAAACAAACAAAATTATTTTCTTATTATTTTTAACCCAAAAATTTAGTTATAAATTGTCATTTAAAACCTTAATAAAAACACGTTTTACTAAATTCGCACACTATTAAAATTAAAGCAATTGTAGTGTGGGTTAAATGTTTTCATTAATAAATAAATATTATTTCTCACAAAGTTTTTTTTTATATATTCTTTTTATGAGGTATTATTTTCTATTCAATCCAACAACAAAATAGGCTCTATTCTCCACACAAGACACGCAATAAAATTATATCTCGTATCGTTATTCGTTTGATAATAAACTAAAAAAAATGGCTGACAAAAGGAATTCTGTGTAATGAATTATGCTCTTTCTAGTTGTGCAACCTCAATGACTTAATATAGTTATATAAAAGTAGACATTTAGTTATTTTTTAACATTTACAAATAAAAACTTTAAAATGAAGTTGAGCATTTCGTCCAAAACGCTTTTGTTTCTCATGATTTATTATTTCTCTGATATTATGTTTGTTTTAATAATACATCTGGAATAATCACCACTAGAAAACCACGATACTTCCGGTCCTATTCCGCTTCAACAGGAAGTTAATATAAATTCGTTGAGAAGTTCTTTAATGCATTACTGTTATCTCAAATAAATTTTATTTAACAAATACGTATACATAAATACTAAAATATCTTTAGATACTTCTTAATATTGCTTTCAATGAGGAGATTTAAATTTCAAAAACGCAATGTCATTTTTTAAAAGGAAACATCTAGAATGGAACTTCTTAGTATTTTATGTAAATAAATATACAGTCAAACATTACTACACAGTTATACTCAAACATTGGTAATTTTAAGCATTTAGCAAAAAAAGTGCTTGTTGCTCAATTTATTCACTTCAGTCTGTTAGGCAAAACACGAAAACAAAGATAAGGATATTTTATAAGTTACAATGATTTGCTGCCTAAAAGTGTTACTTGAATACTAAATTGCATTAGATGTTTTAGACATTCAGCTGTTAGTAACTGAACAAACTAAAATCACTTTTAATTCTGATAAATAAATATTTTCCTCAGTTTAGCTGGTTCTCCTGTGGGTCAGTTTACGGACTTGCATTGCTTAAATTCTAGATTCGATTTCTTCGATAGAGACAGTAGATAGCTCAATGTGACTTTTCAATAAAACAGACATTTGGGATTTCTCAGAGCAGTGGAGGTTGATGCGCCATAACTCTAATAGGAACAAAAACAAAAAACAAAAAAACTTGAAACTCCTGCAAGAGTGCACAGTTGGTGAAGGTAATTTTTGCTCCTATAGGAACAAACGTTTCCATTGTTAAATAAGAAACGACCACATCCAGCTTTTCTTGTTGAAACTGAAGCTAAATGAATAGATGTTAAGATCATAACGGCATGATAACGATTTGATTTTGGCTTGAGACGCTGCGAATACAACATCTTAGAAGCTACATATATATTTTATATTGTTAATTGTGAACACTTTTCACGAGCAGGCTATGAAGAGTGTTGAGAAAAAAGCGTGTTCGCAGCTCTGTTTAGCTGGCACCCCGCTAGTACAGCGGCATGTCTCCGGATTTACAACGCTAAAATCAGGGGTTCGATTCCCCTCGGTGGGCTGAGCAGATAGCCCTTTGTGGCTTTGCTATACGAAACACACACACACACACACACACACTGTTTAGCTGTATATAATTAACTTGTCGCAGATGAACAATAGAGCTAATGGATAAATATCAATACTTCTACTTACGTAGTGATGTTATTCCCATAATATTCGTTGTTTAATCACTAAAAGTTAGAAGGTTCAGACGTTTGGGTGGATGGTTCTTCCGGGTAATTCGCATGGTATTCAAGTACACTGATATCCAACTGGTAGGCAAACGTTTCCACAAAAATCCAGGGAATTTTGTATAGAGGCTAACCGAACCCGAACAGTTAAGGGACACAAATGTACCTATATACAAATGAAACCGAAATCTTTAACCATACATCAGTGTCGACATGTTTCTTTACTCAATAAATTTAATATTCAGCTTTTATTTGTTCGTTGCGACTTCAACTGTCTGAGAAGACTTTCCAAATATAGCCTCACAAAATAAACACAGAAAGAAATATTGCACCTATCCAGGACAAGAATCGAAACAAAAATCACATCCGAATAGGACAAGAGCAGAAGAATAGTTTTGTAATCCATCTTCAAGTCAGACAAAGGGATCTTGATGTTATGTCCCATAATTCTAAATTACCTACATCGACAACTATCCTAAATAATATCTCCAACTTGTATAAGTTTCTGTTTCTCTCATTGAGATGGGCATGCCTTACCCCAGAATAGGCACAGGATCAAACTGGTAGAAACTTCTATGAAATATCCTTTGCTCTACGTAACCTTTACCTAAGCAGAACAATAAGAACATGTTTACAACGATGTATTTAAACTACATGCAGAACATCTACACGAACATTTAGAAAAAACACCTAATTATATCTAACTATTAGTCAGATCTAATCTGATTTAGTTATATCGGGATGGAATTAAAAATTATTTCAACTGCATGTAATTTTGAATTAGTACTTTATGATTCTGTTGTTTTTATCATCTTAAGGACTGTCAGCATAGACAACACTTCCAGACAATTTATGTACCTACTAGTTGTCCAGCATAGACAACATTTCCAGACAACTCATTTACTTAGTCTTTGTTATGTAATTGTGATCTAGTACGTTATAATTCCATTTATGGATCACCTTAAGGACTGTCAGCATAGACAACATTTTCAGATAACTCATGTACGAAGTAGTTGCTACAGTTTGTAACACCACTTCTACCCTTTACGAACTGGTAAGATGAAGTTCAAAGAAAGATTAATAGAATGCAATAACCTTAACAGGATTTCCTCAAGAATGACGTCTAGTTACAAACATGTTTTACTGGCGCATAGGGGGAAAAAATGCATTTCCTTCTGGCCTTCCATAATGTGTTATATATGTGTGTATATTTTCTATGCTACATGTATGTACATATTTATGTTGAGCTGCACCAACGATTGTTGTTTTCATTACGTGAGAGAACAGTGTGTTTAAGGTTTAGATGTAATTATATCACTAAGATTATTAAGCCCTTCAGTGGCACAGCAGTATATCTGCGAGCTTACAACGCTAAAAACGGGATATTGATATCCATCGTGATCAGAGCACTGATAGCCAGTTGTGTAGATTCAGGCATAAAATGCTTGAAAAGATATTTTTTCTATAAATGTAAAAGAGAAGGTAGCTAATTGGATAATTATCTAATTAGCTAATAATTGGATAAATAGCTAATTGGTAGCTGGGTAAAATAAATAAGAAGATTGTTATAAACGGAGTTCAGTAAAACTGGATTAATTTAACAATTAGGGGATCTCAGGTCTCAGTCTTTAGACCTTTACTTTTTCTAACTTACATCAATGATAGTGTTCAATAAAGTACTTAAATTCGCTGATGATATTAAGACCTTAGATGTTGCAGGCTGTGAGGAGAATACCGCTTTAAAGAAGGATTTAGGTAATTTATTGTGTTGGGTGAATAGATATCACTTGTTTAGTTATAAATAATGCAGTATAATGCATGTAGGTTATCATAATTTGATCCATAAATATAATTTGGATGGGAATAATTTCAAAAGTTTTATGAAATAAAGGGATCTTGGTGAAGTGGTTAATCAGTCTCTCAAACTATCCAAGTAGTGTCCTGTTACTAGTGATGAGACAAATATGATTCTAAGTTGGATGTACAGAAACACTGAATACAAGTCTAAAGAAGTTATAACTTCATTATATAGATCACTAATTGGGTCAAATTTAGAGTATTGTGTTCAGTATTGATCTTCTTACATTAGAAAGAATATTAAAATGTTGGAAAGGATTCAAAGGATTCTGAGCTGTATTTCCAAAAGGTACTCTACAATATTAAGAACTAGACTAAATAAATTCAGAGCCAGGAATGGTTTAACCGTGTCCTAAGACCATCTAGTCCCGGAATTATGCTTGGGATGGAAGGGCTGTCATATGAGGGGAGGTTAGGATCTATAAAGCTGTTTTCTCTTTAAAAAGGAAGAGTTAGAGGGAATCAGTTTGAGGTATTTAACATTGTTCATAGAAATGATAGTGTTCATGCGTCATCTTTATCATAATTAATGGTGTGAATGATAGTACAAGAGGACATAAATATAAATTTTGGCAAGATAAGAGTCATCTTCAGCAAAGACAGAACTCTAACTTTGGTTATTTTTGAAATTCTGTACATTTGTATATAGAAATTAAGAAATTTGATTAAAGATACGTACTGTTAAATTTTATACTGTATATTAAATGCAATCCTAGTTGACTCTGAACATCATATTGTGTTTTACAGCATGATCACGAATACTAAATTACATGTAAAAAAATGCATTCACTATAATACTGCCATAAGACTTAAATTCCCTCATTCAATCTGGCCATATCTATTAATATGAAATAGTAACAGTATTATTCAGTTAGTTGCTGTTTTATTTATTTCACAATAATCAGGTTTCCACAAATTAACTAGTGATGTCACCTCGATAAACTATGGTAATTTTCTCCTCAACAAATAACTCGTTGTTTATTTCATAAACAGTTAACAAAACTTTTTTATACTCCATAAAATGAAATGTATTCTCTAGGTACAAATTTTAAAGAAAAAAGAATAACTTATAGGTAAGAAGTAACTATTTTAATGTCTTTTAATATATATTTCGTGTATTACAAAAAATTTTATTAGGCTTAGGTAACACAAAATACTATAAACATTTAGATTGGTAGGCCTATATAAAATTTGGCGTAATGTAACTTGAAAATCTTAAATTTTTGTGTTTATTATTATCATTAACACAAACGCACAGTCCGTCGTTTTTATCTTTAAAAGCTTAAAATAGTTTGCGTGAAATTTAACAAAAACAACAAACCTTCAGACCATGTCTTAATAGTATCGCTTCTAAAGAAACTTGACTCTGTCCTGACAGAACAAAATATATTAACACAGCTATTTAACAAATTCTGATTAAGTGTGCTGTCCACAACAGTATACGGTCATCTACACTCATGCTGACAAAGGTTATGTATAATACTTAACAGCAAAGAATACCTGTTGTTATAGACCAGGGGTGTGCAACATTTTTCGTCGGTGGGCCATATAACCAACTTCATCAATCAAGCGGGGCCACTTAAAAAACAAGCTTATTCGTGTACATGCACAATAAATTTAAAAAAATTCTCAAAATGCAAGCAATAATATTTTATATTTTTGCATGAGTGATCATTTTAGTGCGACACTTGAAATTTAGAGTCCTTGCAGAGCTTGTCAATATCAGCTTTGACAGAAGTGGTTGCCACTCTTAACTGACTGGTCAAATGTTCATCAGTCAGCTGACTTCTACATTTGGTTTTGATGAGCTTCATTTTGGAGAAAAATTGCTCACAGCAGTAGGTGCTACCAAAAAGGGAGGCAATTCTTTGTGCATGACGGGACAAATTGGGAAACTTTTCACGTACACAGAGTTTGTAAAAGTCTAGCAAACTGTTTTCAGAGAATTTCCTTTTAGTGTCCATGTCAGCCTGCAGTTCAATGAGTTCCATTTGGCAATCATCAGGACTGTCTTCCACTGCCAAATCAAAGGTTGAGCGAACAATTTCAATCTAATTTCAGTTTGTCTGAAATCTGGAAATCTGTTTGCAAACTCATCACGCAGCTTTTGTACACTGGTTCCATATTTGGTGCAATCCAGATTAGGAAATTCCAGTTTCCTGGTTGCAAGACATGTAAAATGGGTCAATATGGCTCTTCTCAACTGAACCTGGAAAAGTTCCAATTTCTTCTCAAAAGCACAAATATGCTCAAACAACTTATTCACAAGTTGACTTTTCCCTTGTAGTTTTAAGTTTAAATCAGACAGATGCTGTGTAATGTCTGTGAGGAATGCTAAGTCATTCAGCCAGTTCTCATTGCTCAAGAAGTCCACATTCTGACGTTTGCTCTCCATGAAGAACTTAATCTCCTCTCGCAGATTCCAGAATCTCTTCAAAGTAGCAGCTCTACTAAGCCAACGTACAGCAGAGAAGTACAAAACATCTGAATACTCACTGTCCAGCTCATCTAAAAAAGTTTTAAATTGTCGATGATTTAATCCTCGTGTTCGAATATAATTTACGCATTGGACGACATTTTTCATGACTTCTGCAAAATCCAGAACTTTGGTGCACAAGCTCTCTTGGTGAATAATGCAATGGCTTACAACTACGTCTTGTGCTCCAATTGCTGTTAGAAATTTCTTGGTGAATCCATTTGTCCTACCTGTCATGGAAGGAGCACCATCTGTTGTAACACCACATAATTTATAAGGATTCAGTTCAAACTTTTCTACAACCTTAAGCACTTGTTCACAAATATCCTGTCCTGTGGTTGTGGAGGAAAGGCTTGCCATATCTAAAAACTCTTCGAAAACATCAAAGCCTGCACTAACAGCTCTGATGAAAATGACAAGTTGGGATGTGTCATTGATATCAGTGTTTTCATCCCAAAGCCAGACTGAAAGCTTCACACGAATTCAATCTCTCTTTCAAAGTTTCTTTGATGTCCTCTGAAAGATCTTTTGTCCTGCGTGAGACAGTAAAGCGGGAAAGGCTAGTTTGCTCCACCAAATATTTTTTCTCTGGACATGCATATTCTGTGAATATTGTTAAACAATTTTAATAAATTCTCCATCACTGAAAGGCTTTCCCTTTTCTGCCATACATTCACAAAGCTTAAAACTCAGTTTTGACACCAGTTCTGAATTTTTCTTGAAAGTGGTAAAAACACCTTGTTGCTTTTCAATGGATGTTTTAAATGTTCAATTTTGTCCTTTCGTGCCTGACCAACAATTTCATCAAACTGGGAGGAGTGCTTAGTTGCGTAATGTCGCTTAATATTGTACTCTTTCATGACTGCAATTGTAGTTTGACAGACGAGGCAGACAACACCTTGATTATGTGGGACAACAAGATATTTTGTGCACCATTCACTGTTGAATAACCTTCCCTCATCATCAATTTTCGTTTCTTAACTGCTGACATTTTACTAGCCCTGAAATCAAAACAAAAATTATTCTCACGAAAATAGCAAAGTAGAAAAAACATAGAATTTATTTACACATGGAACCTCTTATGGACAGAAACACATGTTTCTAAATTGGCATCCCGATCATAGCCTTCCGGTACTTAAATTAATTGAGAATAGCAAAATACAGTGTGACCTCGCCTATTCGCGGTTCGCCATTCGCGGCCCCGCATATTCGCGGGTTATGCGCGAACTGCGTTTTGTAGGTCACAGAGACTGAAAGGGCTTTTCGAGGAGATTTCTGTTGTATTTACTCAATCAAGCCGTTTTATCAATTGTCGTCTTCACCAAACAAGATTGGACTGCTATTGGCTGACTGCCTCAGCTTCCCCAACAACGCAAACGGCAAAGCACAGCCCGGTAACGCACGGTACAATTTAGTGAAATACATAACAGTATGCAATATTGCTACATTATTACTGCATCAATGAGTATAAGTATCATTAGTGTTTGGGAAGCATTTCATATAGTATATAATTGCATACATATACGTTTTAAAACTGCATCCAATATTCGCGGTTTTCGCTATTCGCGGGAGGGTAAAGAACGTAACCCCGCGAATAACGAGGTCACACTGTACATAGAATCAGATGCATCTGAAAGCAAAAATTTTAATAAATTCAGTAAAGTCACAACAATATGCTAAATAATAATCAATTTACCTTCAATCTCTTGTAGTAACTGTAAAAGGTAATAAATTTTTCACCAATAATGAATGACGGACAGCAGAGGTTAGGGAAAATTGTCGCCAGCGGGCGAAGGCGAGGTTCAGGACATGACGTTGAGTCGTAGACAATAGCGCTAGTGCACGTCACCTATTCATGCCCTAAGGAGGCCGACCAATCGAATTCGGCCTGCTCCTCTCTAGCAAAGATAATTTTAGAAGTTTGTCGAGTCGAAGCCTGGGAATCCCGTAGGATCGATGCTTTTAAAAATATTCCATTTGCGTTGGATTACAGATCAGGCCACATGGTTAGATTACAACAACTAGGGCCACACTAAATGGCTTGGCGGGCCGGGTTGTGGCCCGCGGGCCGCCTGTTGCACACCCATGTTATAGACAGTTACAACCAACAGCCAAATCATCATTATATTGTTCCCTCCTTTCTAGTCGACCTTTTCACTACAGTCAGTTTACTTTGTAACATGACGCTGCACTTTGTTTACTACAGCTATTGTATAACATATGGAAGGTCTTTTTCTACTTGTTTTCAAGTTAATTAACATACCTTTATTTTTCAATGTCATTAAGTACAAGGAGTATCGCCGTCTTGTAAATTCTAAATCCTTGACCTGAACTCATCTTTATGATCTGAGTTTAAGAATACATGGTGTCCCAAAATAACGTTTACACTCTTTGGATCATTATAACTTGCCTTGTTTATTGATTTTAACAATAAAACAAGATACATATGATAGCCAAAGGATTTATTTAAAGATTTAATACTGAAATCAAGAGAAAAAATAACAAATAAAATTCTTCCCAAGGAAAACTCTCCTTGGTTGAAATTGTAAATGTCACAATTTACTTGCTTCACTTCAGGTGTTCAAACTGAAATCCGTTCTGCTCCAGACACATCTCATAACAGGAAGAAATGGAAGTGCACACATCAAACACCATCACATCTGGTATTAAAGCACATTGTTCATCAAACTTGGCGATGATGCGTGAAATGCTGGGGCGAGATGGCGCATCCATATGGAACTTTCTAGTAAAACATCTTTGCACTTCAGCTTTGTTTTCGACTTTCCAAAAAGTTTTGAGAATGAATATTTTGTGCTCGATTGTAAGCTGATTATCCGCCATACTTGGACACAAGTCAAATGTGAAACAAAAGAAACGGTTTATTAGCTATACACAGTCAAAGAATGTAAACGTTATTTTGGGACACCCTGTATTTTGTACTGGGAAGAGTTGTCATGTATCCTTCCTACGTAATGCCAAACCAGGTGTAAATGTAGTTCTAACACATACAATTCCATTATAACTATATATAAGTTTCGGCTTTCACGTAAACTGCCGATTAGTATATTAAAAGTCGTCTTAGTGAAACATACTCATCCCTATGTAATCCTTAAGATGTAGAATGAACATCTCTTTCAGAGACTGGATAGTTTGTTTTTTAGACTTCATACACTTTATAATGTTTGTACCATTATTCAGCACCTGTATATGAATGAGGCCATAACATTAACACGTGTAAGAAACACCAAGATGGCCTCTAGTACTTGCAATATGTAAAGTTTGAAATATCCAGGACACCACTAGCTAAATCACATATTGAGAACCACGTCTCTGTGTTTATGCAAATGGTATAATACACCTTCCAGCACTCGTAGCTACTTGTACAATTATCGTATGTTACATCCATCTGCAATCGCATAAGTCATTTTAGTGAGTGTTTATTTAGGTAGAAAATAAAGAAAAATGACAATAAAAACATTGTTTGATAGAGAGAAGTTTAAACACAAACATGACAATGGCCTGTCTGTGCTCTGCTCATCACTGGTATCGAAACCCGATTTCTACTGTTGTAAGACTTAGTGCTTGCTGCTGGGGCCAGGAAAATGAAAGAGAAACAACATTTACTTGTGTAGGGTAATAAGATCAGTGCACGTTACTTAGGCTGGCTTAAACAAAAGACAATAAACTGTTTGTTTTTTAATTTTGCGCAAAGCTACTCTAGGGCTATCTGCGCTAACCGTCCATAATTTAGCAGTGTAAGACTAGAGGGAAGGCAGCTAGTCATCACCACCCATCGCCAACTCTTGAGCTACTCTTTACCAACGAATAGTGGGATTGACCGTCATATTATAACGCCCCCACGGCTGAAAGGGCGAGCATGTGTGGTGTGTTGGGGATTCGAACCCGCGACCCTCAGTTTATGAGTCGAGTGCCTTAACCACTTGGCCATGCCGGGCCAAGAGACAATGAACTATACTGTTACATCTGAAATGCCATTTTTACACGCTTCTGATTTTGAAATGGAATCTGGAGTGAAAAGCATATGTAATTTACTTGATTTTTGTCACATATATTATTTTTATTATATTATTCTTAAAGTAATATTTCTTCAAAGTGGTTTAGAATATCTGTTTAAGTTAGTTTTACTACTAGCGTATAGCATGTCAAAAATTTTATGAAATCAAGCTTGACCAACAAAAAAGTAACGTTGGTAATTTGTTTGTGAGCCAATAGAAATTAAGATCATTGACATAATGAATATGTGTACATTTGTGTCATGTTGCTTAGCAACAAAAGTTTTATTTGTTTGTTTGAAGTTAAGCACAAAAGCGCTCAACAGGCTTTTTTGCTGTAACCACCAATTTGGTTTCTGGTACTGCAACTCCACAAACACACAGCTCTGCCACTGAGGGGGGTTTGGCAGCAAAAAGATACAACTTAATATTGTTGTTAGTCTATTTGCTGAAAGTATAAAATGAAATGTATACACAAGAAGAATGGAAAAATATTTGTTGGTTTCTTAAGTTCGAGTTTCCATTTATTCAGGTGTTTGTTTTTAATGAAAAACGTTGATGATATAAAATAAAATAGCTTAATTCAAAACGATTTAAAAATTTAAAATTGATCAATACTTCACCTTCATGATAAATTTTATGCACTTGGCTCTAAGTTAGGTGATCCCACACTAGGCCCTTATTTTAGGCTAATTATACCAACATTCACTACACTTATAACGTCTCACGACACATACACATTCTTTATGGCCTCTTGCACCCCCGTCACTAAAATCATAATAGGCAGACAGTAATCGAACTATTCTATCTGGATACATGTATTTTGAGTTTTATGACTCCTATTTCAAGAAATTAAGCGTGACGTGACACACACTGGCGTTTATATCGATTAGATCTTATAATTTTAATTATTATCAAAAACACTATATAATTATATTTTCAGACAAATTCTATTTACTCTTTCAGTGTGTTTACTTTTCTATTAAAATAATATTCTGTTCATTTATTTCTAATAGTATTCATTGATGTGCTAAGGCTTTAAATCGCTAAAAATCAGGTTTAGTAACCTGCAGCGAGAAAAAGTTTGAATAGCTCCTTGTATTGCTTAGCACTTAACAACAAACTAATTCTGTCATATATAATATACATACTGGGTTAATTAACTCATTTTTGTTTTTTACAACTTATTAAAAAACAGAAACATTTTTTTACTAACACCGTTGTTTGATTGGATGTTTTTGTAAACGTTCACCAATCACTGGAGTCTTTGAACGATAGTGCAATTTTTGAAGTAAGAGAGTCAACAATCACGTTTGCCATAAGTTTCTGATAAAAAGTAAGAGAAGGGTAAGATTTAAGCATAGGAGATAGCTAATTTTGAAATGAACTTCATTAAGCAAACTGTAAAGAACGTGATAAGGCTATTCTAATACAAATGTATCTTGACTTTAGATGGGAATGTTAGTTATTTTGTTTTGAATTAGACGTTCGGATTTATAGTTGTGTAAGTTTTACTTTTAACATGCATTTGTAACTTTAGCCAGTTTAGAATCACGACTGAGGGTGGGACATTACTAAATTACTTACGTTATACTTTTTATTCTTAGTATAAATTAATAGTTTAAATACTAGTACTGATACTATAAAATATGTGACTTCGAAACTACTAATTAAATTAGTTTAAATAGAAATTAAATTGAATTAATTTGTAATTTCTGTCATATATTTTATAGTAATAACAATAAAGACATATTGTTGCTAACTAGTGTAACTGTAAGACAGTGAAGTCGTACAAAAATTTTACTAGAAATAAGTAAATTGTAAAGTTAATACTAGCAATAAGTACAGCGAAATTTTAACAGTAACTTTTAGCCTTAAAACTAATAAAGTAACAGAAATAGTATTTGTAAAGGCTAAAGTGTGAAATTTACCTAGGTTTAACTTTTAAAAGTAAATAAAAATATAGTAAACTTAATTAACCTTATAAACAGGCTTATCCTACGATTCATTATAGTGCTAAAAATACTGTTTATAGTACTTTATTTAAGATCTTGGAAGTTGAAAAATAAGATTGCAATTGTGTTAAGATATCATTGTAAAACTAAAATTGGGGCATAGTTTCTTTCATGTATAGTAAATGATATTCTAGTAACTAATATGCCTTGTTATGGAGAACCAGTAACATTTCATTTTCTCTTGTCAACCATGTATCAGTTTTAATTTTGTTTTTTCTATACTTCTAATTTATTAAAGTACTTAATTAGATAAATGAAATATTTAACCAGATGTACTTTTTACAGGAACAACTTTTCAAATTGTCCCTCATTTTCTGTATGCTTATGATATGGTCTTCCATCATTGTCCTGGTCTGGCAAGGTCAGGTGGTAAAGGCACTCAACTCGTAGTCTGAGGGTTACGGGTAGAATCCCCATCACTCCAAACATGCTTACCCTTTCAGCCATGGGGTGCATTATAATGTGGTGGCCAATCCCACTATTTGTTGGTAAAAGAGTAGCCCAATAGCTGGCAGTGGGTGATTTTGACTAGCTGCCTTCCCTCTTGTCTTACACTGCTAAATTAGGAATGGCTAGTGCAGATAGCCCTCGTGTCGCTTTGTGTGAAAACCAAACCTGCCAGAAACACTGCCCAGATCATTTGGAGAATCAATTTTAATTCATAAACTCATAATGGAGAATTGGGTTTTCTGGAAATAAATCTAGATTTCTGTAATATATAGCTAACACTTCTCTTTTTTATTCCAGTATATTAAATGCATCAGTCATGCATAAGCCAAAAATATTTAAAACAACCCTGAATAAAGTTGCTATTAACCTTTATGTATTTGAGTAAGAATGAAGCTTTAAGTTTTGTTTTATTAACAAAATGTCTTCAGTGAGTGAGGTACTACTTTAATGAAAACCTTGTTTTTTTACCCTTTTGAACACTTTATTAGTATCCTGTAATTAAGAATCTGAAATTAAATATAGTATTCTGAAAGTTCTTGCTAAAATTTTAAGCAAGGAGACAAACTTTATGTTCTCTTTTTAAATCTGAAATTACAAAAAGATTGTTTAAACATTCAGTTGGGTTTTAAGCTTTAGTTACTTATCACCCTGAATTTTTTCTCTTTCTTGACACCAATTATGAAATATGCTTCTTTCAGATAGTAAATGTATTTTTTAATAATTCATAAACTTATTGTTTGTGTTGATAGAGTATGTTGAAACCTGCATAATATGAAAACCAAAGTTTTTTAAGGTAAACAAGAAACAGACGGTTCAGAGTATGTGTGTAGTAGCAAATTAATTTGTTTTTAGGTCTAATGTAATTGCATAAATCACATTTGCCTGCCAGGAATGGCCCAACATGGCCAAATGGTTAAGGCACTTGACTCATAATCTGAGGGTCGTGGGTTTGAATCTCAGTCACACCAAACATTCTTGCCCTTTCAACTGTGGAGGTGTTATAATGTTATGATCAATCCCACTATTCATAAGTAAAAGAGTAGCCCAAGAGTTGGCAGTGGGTGGTGATGACAAGTTGCCTTCCCTGTAGTCTTACATTGCTAAATTAGGGAAGGCTAGCGCAGATAGCCTTCATGTAGCTTTGCTTGAAATTCTAAATAAACCAAACCTGCCAGGAGCACTACCCAGGAAGTCATATTTTTAATATTTATTGAAAGGTTAACTTGGCAATTTATTTTTCAGACTTAATTCTATAGGAGAAACTAATGATAAAAAAATATATACTTCATACTGTTCGAAAGCGAGAAATATACAACCATTATATTACAATTTGAATGTTTGACTTGCTTGTTTCAATCATTTTTAACCCTTGACCTATATGATAAATTATAAAGTCACAATTTAAACTTGTCAGTATTGTTTTTAGCTTTTGTCAAAGTTAAGGAAACATTGTTGAAATTTTGAGTGACACATTTGAGACATTTTTATGTACGTGTGTTTATAGAAAAGTATTACTAATGATGAACAATCATACTTAGTTGATGTAAGATGTATGAAAGTTAGCTCTACCAATTCCAAAACTCTGTGTATCAGTGCATCACAACTGGTGTATTCATGTTAACATTATAAGAATTGTATTAGATTCTCTTAAATTATAGTAGTATAATAATTTTGTGTATTATTCTTCAGTCATGTAAGTAAAGCTACAAATGCTCTTATTTTTCATTTACATTTTTTTACCCATAGATTTAGAATCATTTAAAAATAAGTCATGCATTTGATCATCCATATCAACATGACTAGTGCTTTAATTGTTTGTCATGGAGGCAAAAGTGAAATGAATGTAGTCATGTTCATTTCTTTAAACATATGCATCAGAAAGACTCGTTCAGTAAAATGTAAACCTGCATTTGGTAGAGAACACACTTAACATGTATAAGGAATTATCATTCTCCCAGTGCAACATTGCAGTGTACATATGGTGTCTAACATATTAAAAGTAACTGAAACCTGAGATTCTAATAAACTATCAAATATATTTTTACTGTAGCATATCTGCTTTGTCCAACTGGCAGCATATAAGAGTTTTGATTGGTCTGCCAATAGCAAAGCAAGTGATAAATGTAATCTTCTCAGATGGCAGCATACACATCTTTGTTACCTATTACTGTATTACTCGAGAATTTAACACCAATAAACTTGGATAAGGCAATGGTACTTTTTTAATTGACAACTAGTGACAGGCACCTAAAACTGCACATAGAATACTGTGGGTCCTGCTACCAAAACAAATTTGCATGACTTTCTTGTAAATGAATTATAGTCAAGTTATATTTGTCTTAAGACAATAGTATTAGGTATATTGTAATTTACACTTTATTGAGTGTTTGACTCCTTAAGGTTTTTCAAAAAAGAAGAGTGTGTAATACTTTAACCTTTTTTCTTATTGCTAATATAATTGCACCTCACCAACAAAATCCATGTACACCATAACAGTTGTCCTAAGATAAAACCTTGTATTTTTCTCAGTCTTATCAGACTTGGCATAAATTTCATAGTATGAATACATTCTTTGTAGATGAATTCAAGTTTCTGGTTTTACCAATGATCAATGAGTTGAAAAGCCAGAGGTGGGCATTATGCCAGTGTTCTATGTGACTGTTTTGATGGTTATTCTTTTATGGTGTAGAGAAGTACAAGTAGGGATGAACATGGAAAACTTTAAGTGCTTTCAATGGGATTGATTAACAATAAATAGTAATTTGTCAGTACTGAACTTAGCTGTGGAACTTTGATTTAATAAAACCAGGTTGTATTTCCTAAGTTTTAAACCTCTTTTTAGTTCTATAAATAAGCCTTATTTAAAGATTGCATAAATGTAATGTGGATTATGAAGTTTATTATTGACCTGTAATCAGAATTTTATTTTGTGTTATTAATTTGTGAAAAATTCTCTTTGGTTTAAAGCTACTACTGATTTATAGAACTTTGGAAGCTCTGATATATTCAAGTTTTAACTATAGCCAAAATTATATATGTAAAAACGGCTCATTTGTGTTGAGAAAAAACGAGCCGCTTTTACATATATATTTCTCTACAAGTGGGTTTTCTCGACATCACAGATTATAGCCAAAATTGTTTCTAAATGGTAATTGTAGAGAATAATAATTTATGTAACAAATAAAAACAAAGTGAAAGATAGAAACTTGTACATACAGCTTATATTTTGCATATATTCTCTTTGTAGCTTCAGGTAACCTGGTTTGTGAGTAGCCCTCTAAGATGACATCACTTAATGTTTTCAAAGGATCAACAACTAGAAAGGTGAAAGAAGAGCAGATGACAAAGGTAAAAGGACATAACAAATTATACATCTTATAAGTATTGAATATACACACATTTATACATCTATCAACAGTAACTGATGCATCATAATTGTTGGTAATGACCAGAGTTTCAACATACCCTGGCATATCGTGCCTTAAGGCAGTGGCTCTCAAAAGTTTATGCTAAATAGAACTCAATCTCGAACTGTATTGAACTCTTGGAAGTCTGGAACTATTTTTACATTCTTTGAGTTCATAATCAAATTGCTTATGGAATTTTATTTCTGGAATTAGCACTTCATATTGGTTTTTTTTTTCTGTACTTTGGTTGCATAACAAGTTAATTTTGTAGCATTTTGTTTTTCTTTCTTTCAATTCAGCCAATCACTGCAAATATTTAGACTCAAATGGGACTAAAAGCATACTATCAAGTGGTTGCTGATATCATGTGATTGTTAGCATGCACTCATTGCTGTTAAAGTAAATAACAATAGCCCCCGTTTTCCATTGCAAATCATAATGCAGTTAGGTTAGGCACACCATAACACCTTTGCTTCTCATTATACAGTGTTCTAGTGATGAGTAGAGTAGACCTGTTCTAAAACAACCTGCTTAGTCTGTTTATCACAGTAATTCTTATTTTACTTTCATTTATTGCAAGAATCCAACTAAGTTATAGTTATTTAGTATACTATTTTAATAGTTGCACATATTTAAATTTTACTTTAATATATGTTACATAATAAAGTTTTAATAATGAACCCTTTTATTTTTAGTGTAAAACTGTGTGTTGTACTGTAACCACACAACAGACTTAAAATGTATTCCATAAATTTTCTATATCAGACCTGGTTCCTACATCTGAAAATATTTGTAAAGGCCCACCTTAAGGGACCATGGTCCACAGGTCGAGAACCATGTCCTTAATGGTTGATAGATGATTTAATTGTGCAATTATAACTCAGTGAACTTTTGAAGTTTTTTAGATTTTATTCTTTTTACACATAATTAAGAGCACTTTTTGTGTGGCTTTAAAAGTTTAAGATTTCATTGTTGTATTTTATCTCATCCATATAAATACTATTGTTAAATAATATCATGTTTATCCCTGCTTGTATGTTTCAAGACTTGTTAACTCAATGCAATTTCAATAACATTTAATTGGCCTTGAATTTATTTAAAAAAAAAATTTGTGTTAACTACTAGAAACTAATGTAAATTGCCATTATAATAATCTCAAAGATGTATCTTATGTCTTAATGTTGTGGACATGAGTGTTGGTCAGATAGACCCAAAATGTAATAGCAGAGTTAAACTATGAGACAAGTGCTCAGTCAAGTTTTTATATGTGAATAATTACTATAGTCACACATCATTGTGTTTTCCCCTTCATCAGAATGATTTTAGTATTATTGCATAACTTATTAAATATGAAATGTACGTATAGATCTTCAGTATAATAGTGAAGTTGTAGACCCATAAAAACCATTTGAGAAGATGAACACTTATCTTGTCATTAGATTTATGATGTTGTTTTTTGTTTTTGAACCTGACATTAATCTCACTAAATTTATGTGGAATTGAGAAATTGTTTCTTCTATTTAAAACTCATCAATGAGGTATATACTTTAAGTGTTTAAAATTCTCTTTCTAATTAAACTTTAGGAACTAACTCCTAAAACTTTAAGGTTTTTTTTTTTTAATTTTGTGATTTCCGAATATGATTTAGTTTCTGGTTTAGAACTTTTGTTTCTTTTCATTTAACTTTGTGTCATTAGATGATTTACTTCATGTTA
Organism: Tachypleus tridentatus; assembly: GCF_004210375.1. NCBI lineage: Eukaryota > Metazoa > Arthropoda > Merostomata > Xiphosura > Limulidae > Tachypleus > Tachypleus tridentatus. The sequence goes on from NC_134837.1 coordinate 79,652,341, forward strand.
AACTTGGTTCTGATATTTGATGGTGATACTAATAAAAAACACCAACAGTTAAACTATTAATATTTGTATCACTGGATGGCAAGAATGACACATTTTATAACCTAAGCTAGACATGTATAATTTAAGTAAGTTTAACTAAATTGTGATAATAGGTCCCCTATATTTTAACTTTAAGGTAACTTTCTAGTTTTATTTTATTTGCTTGTCATCCTTTTCATTTTTTTTAATGAAGATTTGTTTTTGCTCACTTTATATAAAGTTGAAGTTTCTGTTTCAGCTTATTTTTAGGGCAAGTATCAATACTTTGTTTTTAACTAAGTTTTTATTAAAGGACAATAGAAAGTTTTTGAAAATTACCAGGTCCTTTGAATTGGTGGTATTTACAGAAATAGAAGACCAGTTAAAATGAGTTATTTATGTAGTCTGAATTTCAAATTAAAAAAATGCAATGAATGAAATAATTTAATAAGTGTACAACTGATTAAATGGTAAGTCTGACAACCATGGTTTCAAAACCACTGATGGGCACAGCACAAGCAACGAATTTAGTTTTTTTTTTCTTAACAATGAAAAAAATTACTTTATAAAAATCCTTGCATAACACATTTGTATATTTTATAAAATGCTAAACATATTTGAATACTTTGTAAGTCTTCTGTATGAGGTCTATTTTTATTGAATTTTGTACGTATTTGTATGCTAAATTTTATCTCATATAAATGAATACTTTTCAACTTTTATAGGTAGGTGTATGAAATGAAGTACTTCAAGTAGTTGGTTATCAAATTTCACATATTATATAAAGAAATACAGAAATTTCTCATATATTTTATTATTGCTCAGAATGACAAGTTACAGGTGGACATTTCTAACAATACCAAAAGAACTGCTGAAAATTCTCCAGACTTTTGCCCCAAAAAACGTTCAGTGTTTGGGGATATCACTAATGCTTTAGTGGTCGAGCCTAAGAAAGCTTTTGAACAGGTCGTTAAGAAAGCTAGCACCAGATTGTCTAAGAAGCAGAACAAGTCCGACTCTCAAAATCAGAAAAAGACACAAGCAGAAGACAACCAGTGTGACTCCCAAAAACATATTGATAACTATTCCTCAAAAGATACTTTAGATTCTGAGGAACAAGGAGAGGACACAACTCACTTTACAGCAGCCAAGGAAGAACAGTTAGTTATTGACATTTATATTTTGTTTAAACTGTGTTCTATGGATTGAAGTATAAAGAGGATTAATTCTTAAAATCTTGTCAATAATAAAACTTGTTTACTCCAACTTTCAGCTTTTGTGTTAGGTGAAAGATGTGTGTGTTTGTGTGCAAGAGATTCTGTTTCTGCCAAATGACATATATGTAAGAACTACTTTGTATAATTGGTACTTTAAGCTCGTGATCTTACAGCAAGCTTACCTGTTTTTTTTGTGGTAAAGATCTGTTGTGAAAACAAGTTGGAATGACTGTTGCTGTAAAACTTAAACATTTTTATCATTTTATAAATATTGTCTTGTCTTGTCTTAATCCTTTAAAATTAAATGGTATTATGAAATTTATGCATTAAACTATGCAATTTTTACATAATGTATTATACTGTGCTTTAGTTTTCCAGTAATCGGTGTATCATTACAGCAGTTTTTTTAACATATATACTGACAAATCTTTCAATGAATTTCAAAACTATTTGTATTTACTATCATATGTATAGGTTAAGGAAAACTATTAAGCTGTAGCTGTAGATAATTCTTCATTGTTGTAGTAGCATCTGTTTCCTTAATTACTTGTGTTCGACAGAGATGAAACAAAAGAACCCAAACCTGCATCAGAAGTTGCCACCTTTATTTCTGACTCTCTTCCACCTGGAGTTTTGGACTTTGACAATGAATGTCTTCAAGATCCCTTTGCAGAGCCTAATTATGTAAATGATATATTTAACTACTACAAGAAGAGAGAGGTAATGTTCTGCTACATGGTGTAAGTTTCTTTCAAACAATTCATTATTTCAAGATTTATTTATTTAAAAGTTAAACCATGTTTTAAAGATTAGTATTCACCTTTTTATAACTATAAAACAAAGATAGAGTAACTAATGATATACGAGTTATTCATTTGTTCATTTTTACGTTTTGCTGGAAAGTATAAATTATAAGTTTTTGTTGTTTTTGTGTGTTGGGGGGGGGGAATATATTTAATAGCATTGGATGTCAGTTGTTTAAATTTCATGCTCTTATCCTAGCAATTTCAAAATGTTTTATCTTGCCTTAACCAACAAAATTCATTGGCTAATAGGTACAATATTATGTTGCAATAAGACTGGTAATAACTTTAATCAGTCACTTATTTATTTATTTTTTTGCAGGCTTTGTAGATATATTGCAAGATTTTTATTTTTTTTCTATTTAGCAAATCTAGTCTCATTTTTTTTTATTGTTACCCTACTCTAAATTGTTTGAATTTTATGCAAACATGATCTATTAGTAGAGTAAGAGGGATAATTTATTTATATTGAGAAATAAGATTGTTTCCATTATTATTTAGTGTTTTCTAAGTATTTAGTAAATTATTGGGAATCAGAAGCTATAGTAGATGTGGCTTCCATTTTTAGTTATTTTATAAATAATTATTAATAATAATCAATAAGGAGATTTAAGTGTTAATTTGTGCTACATTCTTTCTATAAACTGTGAAATAGCTTATTTTTTAGTTAGGTTCTCATATTTGATGGTTAGGTACTTAATAGAAAACTTGTGCAAAGTTCAGCATGATTGGACGTAATATACAGACAAGTAAATGAGAACTAAAGCACACTTGAAATCTATAGCTTTCGTCTTTATAATAGATGAAAATAAGTAAAGTGGCTTATTTATGGTGCAATTAGAGCCAGGATTGAGTTGTTTAAATTGTGGGCCTTATTCTGATTTATTGGTAGGTTCAGAAAGATGCATGACATTTCATTTGCAGTGCTTACTTACCTGAAGATAAGTTAGAGATATGTTGGGTGAAGAGGTGTAACATTAAAAGCAGAAACCAAAGAAAAAGCTTAGGGATGGATTGAGTTACTTGAATGGAGGTGGAAAAATTAAATACTATTTATAAATTTACACTGTATCCAAAATGTTTTGTAGAGAGATTCAGTTACCACTGAGATACCAGTCTAATAGACTTTAACCAAGTTTTATAGAGCAGATTCAATTATCATTGAAATACCAATTTAATAAATTTGAGTTTTGTTTGCAATGAGGAATTAAATAGTCAAGAGGTTCATGTGTGGTGGACTCTTAAGTATGGTGATGTATAGTGGGGAATATGAAGTCTAAAACTCAATTTGATTGTTAGGTTCTAAAGTATAGGACAATAAGCTGTCAACATTTCATAATGCACTGCCATGTAATTTTCCATGCATGTCGCAAGCTTTGAACAAAGCTCCTACTCCACAAGTTGTCAGTTTATTACATCCTATGACATAGTCATCAGTAGACTATAACCCTCAACCAACACAAGAGTGGCACATCCTTCATGTGCAATAACCCCCAAGAGTTCTAGCACACAAATACAGGCTTGTTCATTTTTGTTAGACTATGACTAATCTCACCTGTTTAACTGCATTATACATTAATAAAAAGAATAATAAAGACAACCATTATTAATTCCAGGTCAATATTGATCATGCATTCTGAGATCCATGCTTCTGATACTTCCTAAAACCCTGACATTTGCTTCATCAGTGACCTGAATCACTTTCTGTTAACAATGCTATTTTTGTTATATATCAGGCAGTTTATACTCTTGTCTTCTTCTCTTGTCCAGGTCTCTTGTCATTCTGTTTCTATTACGTCTGTCTCATTCAACAGTGACTTCAATCAGCTTTTTCCTCTGATTGCCTTTGCTTCTTCCTTTGCAACTCTGATTACTTAAGTACATGACATCCTTTCCTTCAGTAGGTTTTGTTGAGTCTTTGGTTGTTTTGCTTAATTATCCCTTGCTGTCTGGCTTTCTCTTATTTCCCACCCCAGACATTTGACATCATGCTTGTGCTTTGCCGTCCCAACTATATATTGATATATATCAATCTCATCACTTTTGTGACTCCTTTTATTGCTTATGGTCAATGATTCTTTTGTTTTCCCCCAAATCCCTGTCCCTTGAATCTCTTCTCATTTGGAACACCTCATATCACTTGCTTAGGGGATAATACAAGCTAAATTTTGAAGCTACCATATTTGGGGACAAAATTGTTGGCACTCAAATTTGGAAAATGTCATGAAAAAGTTATCCCAAGGAAAAAACAAAGTAAAATGATAATACCAAAAATGAATGAAAATTTATGTGACTAATAAGTGTTTTTGCTGTTTTCTTGCTCTGGAATTTCTCTTGGGCCAACAACATTCTGAGTTGGTTGCTAGCCTATCATGTCCAAGAGGTCAAATCTATTGATAGATTGCTTCAACTGGATTTTTCCTAAGATTTATCTTTCCATGCTCTGGTGTTTGAGTAGATTTGCTGCCACGTTGGGAGTTCTCTGTTTTTGTTACTCACCTAAGTACCAAACTAAGATTGGTAACTATTTTCTTTAAGCCTTTCCTCTTGTCATCTTCTCCATGTCCTGCCTATTTTGCAATACTTTTTTCCCAGTTCTTAACTGTTCCTCTTTGGCTGGTTCAGTCATGCTCTCTCCTCTTGTGCAAATGAACAACTTTTTGATGTTGAATATCATACTTTCATCTGCATTCCATTAGTACCTTTAAATATCCTAAGGTATATAACCAGTATCTTTTATTGCAACAAGTTATAACTTATTATTATTCTTGACTTTGTCCCAGACAGGAGGTTATTATAAGGCATTTCTATTCAGTTAAATAAAATAACTTATAAAAAATGAACTTGTATGATACTGCTAGCTCCTGATAAAGCTCTAGAAGTGAAGCATTGAGTTAATAAAGGTACTGTCTAGAGATGTAGATTAGGTGATAGGTTGCAATAAAAGGTATTACGTGACACCAGTAACACCTAGATAATTTCTGTTAATTAAATATCCATAATTCATTTAATCTCGCATTTTATTATAATCGCTTCCAGCTATTATGAGTTTCTTTAGTAAATACTGTAAGGAAGGATTTGCACCTTGGGCAAGCTTGCATCTGATTTTACTTCATTATCTGAAAACTTGTTTTTCCAAAGTTTATTAATTTTCTTATGAGTTTTGTTTGAATTAACTTTCTTGTTTTGCTCTTAATGTGTCAGTAACTTTTCTAATTTCCATGCATTACAAAGTTCTGTTTGTTTGTTGGTGAACAGTTTTCATGTAATTGAAAAAAAAAACAGTTTTTAATATTTTAAGTTAAATTGAAAGATATTTAAAGATCGCGGTATTATCTTTTGTTATTTCAAAATTTTAGATTGAGGGAAAAGTTTTGTAATTTTTAAAAGATGTGGGAGAAGATTTAGATTTTTTATATTGTCATATGTATTTTTTTAAAAATTAATGAGAAATACTGATAGTATTCTTTATTTTGTTAATAGAAAGTAAATAAGAGACTGAATATTATACCATATAAAGTTAAATATTTTTTATTCTTTCACTTTGATATTTCTGATAAACCAATGTTTTATATGTATACGTAGGGTTTTCTAAAGTAGTTCTATATAAATGAATATTATATTTAAAAGAAATGTCTTTTTAAAATGAATTGCATACTATAATCATTAAGTTTTTTATATAAAGCTGTTGGATTTATTTGCACAGCCTTTTTAATATTTTAGATTTATTTATTATATTTGTCTATTTTTTTTCTTAGCTTAAGTTCCTCACAGAAAAATATCTGAGTAGGCAGTCTGAGCTGTCAAAGTCCATGAGGGCTATTCTGGTTGATTGGATGGTAGAAGTCCAAGAATCTTTTGAGCTGAATCACGAGACATTATACCTGGCAGTAAAGCTAGTTGATCACTACCTCATGAAAAACTCTGTTCCAAAGTCACTATTACAACTTGTTGGTTCTACTGCAATGCTTATTGCCTGTAAATATGATGTAGGTACATTATATGAGTTAATTTATTTGTATCTTGTCTTTCCTGTTATTCTTTATTTATTTTGTATGTGTATGTGCAAATGTAATTGTTTTTTGTCCCAAAATGTTTGCTTCCACCACCTTTTTCTTAAATGAAAGGTTATGGTAAATGTATAGGTTCATCCTATGGAATATCTACCATGTTATTGTATCATCAGTTTGAAGTTATGTTTTGAATGTTGTGAACACTTTAAACTGGCTTTAAAAAAAACTAACTAGTAATTTAACTATAAGGCTATGAGCAAATGGTGCTAAACAAGCTTGGATTTCATTCCTTCAGTGGGAACAGTGCAAGAAACCTATTGTGCAGCTTTAAAGAAAACAAACAAATAAAATCTATTTTACCTGTAAGGAAAAAGAAGTCACTTGTGTGGAACCTAGAGCCCACAATACTTGAATTATGAAGAATGGTAACATTACACATTATCACTTTGCCTGCATGATTTTGATATAAAAAATAAATTGCAATATTTGAATTGCTTTTAAACAATTTCATGCTTGAATGTTTTGTTGATTTTTGTTGTTAATTTTTTTATTAAGAAAAAAAAAAACTTAACTCCATACATACATCAAACATGTTATTGATGTTTTCTCATGGGTTTTATTAAGGGAAATTTTGTCTAATTTTTTTTGTTTTCTGTACTGCAAGCTGTAATATATACTTTTCAAACACCAATAAGAAAGAAAAAAAACTTAAAGCTTGTACACCCACACTAACTAAAATCATTCACCTAAAACAATTGTTATATCTATATATATTTTTTCAATAAGATTCTGAAATGGTTAACTAAAGTTCATGTGCAGTGTGCAGCCAGTTTATGTGAGGTGTAAACTCATAGGTCATAGCTTTTGATGTAGTTTAACTACACAAGAAACTTTTGTTTTGAAAAAAAGTGATGTGTTGAGCAATTTGTAAGAAGGATATGATATTAAAATATAAAAAAAAATACTGTATTTCATATTTATTTATCTTGGGAAAATATCAGGAGCGGATCCCTCCAGTGATTGATGAATTTCTTTACATTTGTGATGATGCTTATAGCCGTAAAGAACTTCTTAAAATGGAAATTAGCATCCTCAAGGCTATGAACTTTGATCTTGGTCTGTCACTCTCCTACAGGTTTCTTAGGCGATATGCTCGGGTGAGTTGAAAGTTGTTGTTTTCGGTTTATTTTATAAAATCTGTTCTGCTTAAGTTATAAACCACATTGTTAATTAACTTATGTTAATAATCATGTTCAAATTATGAATTGCATATTTTGCCATTTAAGATCAAGCTGTAGTTATAATGAAGTTGGACACTATTCATGTGTGAAGTAACATCAAGCAGAATTTTATATTAAAATTCGTATATGCCAAAAATAAGAACTTTTATATCATAAAGTTAGACAATTTGTTTGAATTTGTAAAACTTTTCTTTTGGTGGACTTCTAGAAATGAAACTGATGACCTTCTAGAGAGAATTGTAAACATCTTAACCTAATTAGGTTCTTAAGATATTCATTTGTTCAGAAACTGACTGAAATGTTTTTGTTAAGCTTGGCAAGTTGAGTTTTAAATTGTTATTTTCATAACTTAAGCATTTTCTTTGAGTCATTCAGGTGCTTTTGTTATAATAACTTTTGTATATATTGTAATGCAAACATATGGGTATGTTGTGCCAAGGATTCTTCTACAGTAAATGTCTGACTTGTTAGCGATAAATTCGACAATAAAGAACAGCATACACTGCACTGGTTTTTAAAATATGTAGTTGAAAAAGGTTAAATGTATGTACAAAAATTCTTTACACTATGAAGATCATAGTTGTATTTTAAGCACTATGCAGTTCTCTTTTCATTAAAATTCCACTTAGGCAGTTTAATTGCTTTAGAATTTAGTTGATAAGCTGAACTATTTTTCTCTATTTTTATCACAATAGTATCTGTGTATAATTCACTTACCTAGTCACACAAGTTACCTGAATTGTATCCTGAACTTTCAATAACCATATGCCTTTTGTCCAAATCTACATAGGTGGGTTCTATTAATTTAGAACACCCTTTGACAAGACAAATTATTCTCCTTATTTCTTTCAACCTGTTATTCTTACTCTAACATACCAACCATTGGCTCCCACAGTGATTAACTTTGTTGTTGTTTTTTTTAACTTTTCTCTGATCAACCTTCTCTTTCATGTGGCTTTGCATTTACTCTGTTTCCACTTGTATGATTGTAGCGATTTGTTTATTGCTTAGGACTTAGAAATCTCCATGGCCTCAACATCAATGGATTGCAAACACAACATTTGATACCATTGACATTGGTGAATTAAATTAATTAATAATACTTTATACACCAGTCTTTTTTTATATCTGACAAATTTAAACAACAATTAATAATTTATTGTCTAAAGCTTTTAACAAAAGTGCTTATTGTTTATTTTCAGAATCTCAATACCATTATAAGTGTTAAAATACATTTTAATGATTTGTGTTAACATTTTTTTTTATATAACAGTATCATATTCACAGAACTACTGTTTTAACCCTATAATTATGAATGAGGTACAAATGCTTTTTAAACACACTTTTCTAAACTAATTATGTGTCAGATTGCTTGTGGATCTATTATTTGGTAGGTTACAGGAATTCTAGTAATGCATGTTGAACACAAATACCATTAATACTGCATCAGTGAATTCTGCTGGAGTGGGACCCACTGTATATTTCACCCAAAAGATCAGTAATTTGATTAAACTTTGTCAGTTCTTTATACATTGTGTTGAAACAGGTGCAAAACATAAAAATTATACTTATTTTACAATACATAATTCCCACTGGTATTGAACAAATAAAATCAAATCAATAATTTAGGTTTAATATTTCTCAAATTAATGTTTATAGGGACAATCAGGTTATTTCTTACTTTAATTTGAAATTTAAATCAACATGGCAAGAATTTAGTAAAATCTGAACATGATGCAAAACATGAGAAAATATAATACTTGAAATAATTTTTTAAAAAACAGGCTAAGTTTATGTAGTTTGCCAACAATTATCAACAAGGTGACTTCAGTTTAAGCTTAAAATAAATAATTATGTAATTGCTTATCTTTAAGTTCAAGATTTCTTACAAAAAACTACAAAGAATTGTCCACTTTATTTATTTATTTTGTTTAACTAAAATATCCCACTTCTAGGCTTTAAGTTATGGGGAATGAACTTAAAGCATTAAAATTGCCTTTTCTTAACAAACTGATTTTTTTCATCTTATAAGCCTAATATCATAATCATGAAGATAAGTTGGACATTTAACATGCAACTTTATCAGATTAACATGTCAAAGAGGTGTGTTATACTGTTAAAAAAACAAACTTGTGACAAACCTTTATTGTACTTTTTAACTAGTTGTAGGTGAGTGTAGTCCTGCTGTACAAAGAGAACAAGAAGTAGGGCATACACTGTTAATAATGGCTGACTTTTAATGATTTTTGTCTAGTAGATTAGTATTAATGGAATATTGTAAAAGTGAATGCCATGAATATAAAATAAATATCAAAAGTGTTTAAATCCAAAGATATTACTGTCCCCCAGAAATATTGATTTCAAGAATTTATTTCACTTAAAGAACTTTTTGTCTGCAGAAAAATATTTTATTAGATGTTTTTTGTTTTAAGTCTAAAAGGTGGATCTCTCTTTGAACAGTGTGCTAAAGTTACAATGGAAGTTTTGACCTTAGCCAGGTACATATTGGAGACTTCATTAATGGACTATGACCTGATTGATATAAGAGACTCTATGGTTGCAGCAGCAGCACTGTTATTAGCAATCCAAATGAAAAACCTAGGAGAGTGGGTTAGTTCATACTGTTTATTATGTAGTTTGACTTATGAACTCACACCAAAAAAGTACAACCATTTAATATCAGCTGTTTTCAAACACAATAATACAAGAATAATTTACTTCTTATTTTAAAGATTAATTTATGATTTCCTTGTATGTTCAAAACATACCTTTAAACCATAACAAGATATAAAAAAAATAAATAGGCACACATGTACATTGTGTGATACTCGTAAAATAATTTTAACTGCAGCACTGATGATGTTCATGTGCATCATGGTACAGTTTAGTTGAATAAGTACATAAATATTATATTTTCATTAATAAAATGCCCCTAATCTAAACAAAAGTCAGTGGCACCTGGTATAGGTATTAATCTGTGAGGTGGAAATGATCATGTTAACTTTGTAATATCAAACAAATTGTGGTGAATTCTGATTTTCACAGACTTCAGTATATTATAATAAAACTTACTCATCTTCACAAAGTTGTTATTAAAGCAGGCCTCTCTTTCATTATATTGTAAATGCACAGTTTATTCTTTAAAAAAATTGTTTTATAAAGGGTTAGTTGACACGTTTTTACAAGGTAATAATTTAGTATGTTCAACAATGTCAAGTGGTAATAAAATTCTTTACAAAAATTTAGTACTGGTGATATTTATGTATCCAGTGGCTTTCATAATAACAGAGAAAATAATTTGCAAGAGTTTGAATGAGAAGTGATCCTGTTGTGCTTTTCCAATCTCTGTAGTCATAAAGTTTACCATTAAAGACAGATTTGTTGTCTTTGAGGGTTAACTTAAGCTGTGTGCATTTTTGTTATTTGGAATTACAGTATTGTGCATCTTTGGTTGGAAGTAACTAGTAATTATTTGGGATTTTTGTTTCAGGTGGATTAGCTAGTTGATTTATCTTTATTACCTTTACAGTCTGATATTGGTGATCAGATCACCTCTAGGTACAACTATTACAAATATTTTCCTTTATTATGTATTTCAGTGACAGAATAAATGTCTTTTCCAAACCAGTATTGTATGGAAAATACTTTTTATGAAGTACTTTGTTACAAAAGAACTTTACTCAATGTGAAATCTGTAGCCTATAACTATACACTGTTTAAATGAAGTCTGTTCCTGCACTTGCTATTCAATAAGTCTTTATTGATCAGCTTGCTTCTATACTATAGCATTTTGGAAATGTTTGTTTGCAGTGTATAGAAATAAAATATATTCAGTAACTAATAATCATGATGACCTTAAAATGTCCTGCTGGAAATGTGTTTTAATTTGATTTTATTATTTGAACCCTAAACTTTTCTTAATTCAGTTATATCCTTTATTAGAAATGAATTTTTCTTTGCTGGATGTTATGACAGCATTTGACATTTGTGAGTAATAAATGTTTAAAAAAATCATCTGTTTTTGGAATGTTTATAAAAATACTAGTTGTTTAAATGTCTACATTAAGTAAGATAACTAAAATTATTTTATGTATTTTATATTAAATGGTGCTCTACATCTGTGGAATTTGTGTATGAGATATAATAAAACTGTTCTTCCTCATAGACCCCAACTTTGGAATATCATTCAGGCTACAAAGCTTCAGATTTGGAAAGCCTTGTCCTACGGCTCAATAAACTTATAATGACTCCTCTTCACAAAAATCTTCAAACAGTGAAGACAAAATACTCTCACAAGTATGTTTCATCATTACTTAAAAATGTATTTGATTATTGTAGAATTTATTTTAGTTTTAATACCATACCACCATCTTGAGAATACAAATGTGGTTTCATACTACAGTTTGAAGCCATTCAGGAAAAAAAGGTAATGCATTTTTTAATTGCTATTACAAGGTCAGTCAAGTTTACCAACCTCATATAGTTAGGGTGGAAAAAATAGTTTGAAATGTACTTAGGAGGTTTTAGACATTATGCAAGTAAAATTGGAGATTATTTAGATTAAAAGAATTTTTAATCTTTCCATAAAAATTACTTTGCACTTGGAACATTCAACACTTTGACTCCATATATTCACGGAGAAATTTTAATGAAAATACTTTACTCAGAATTCTAATTTTTAATCTACTAATGCTTCCTTATGATTACTGAAAGTTTGCAAAATTTCATAAGGGTACATAAAACATAGAATTTATATTATAGAAGCTATAAAGGTCGGTTTGGGGTCACAGACTTGGTCAATTTGACTAAGTCTGTTGTGAGAAGATTTAAACTAGAATGAGATTTTTATAACTAAGGTTGTGTGGTATATTAGAGTAGACTACTGGGTAGATCATCGTTACTTTTAAATCTTTTAAAATATCATTCCACTCAAAACGTGCTAAACAAAATAAAAGCATTTATAAACTATGTTGCTTACTTTTCAAACAAAGTTTTATTTTGTTGTTGTTGTTGTTTTTATTTATAAAGGTTAAAGCAATTCTTCCTTACTGGTGTAACAGGGAGTCAGTATCACTTAATTTTTGTTTTTTTTATCACCATTAATCTAAAGTCTAAACTAATATATAATACTTTTTTTTTAAGAATCAACAGTTTTTTGAGCTTATTAACCAAGAAGAGTTAATTTGATTGTTCATGTTTAGTAATGAAAACAATGTCATTTCAACCATAAATGTGTTAATGATAAGTCACACTTATAATAAGTTTATGAAAGTTTGAAAAAATGTACAAGGTCACTTTGGGCCTCCTTTATTGACACTGATTTTGAAGTACTTAAATTAGTGCTTTCACACATTCAACTATTGACTTTTGGCAAAGAAACCTTAAAACCATTAATTTAGGAGATGGAGTCAGTTTTAAATATATTTAAAAATGAAGAATCTTATAAGAAATATTTTTTTTATATATTGGTGATTTTATATCATTTCAATGATATGTTGCTTTCTCTACCCTGATAACTAATTAGGCTAAGTGTAAACAATAAGTCATTTGATGAAACTATTTAAAGCAATATCTGTTAATGATTTCACTTACAAATTTAATATATTTTGCATATAGTTGGTTTCAATGATGTCATAGTATTTTAACAGTTTATTTTTCCAAACCAATCTGTGCTAAATATGGAGAATTATATTGTATTTTAATTATTAGGTAATTTTATACATGGCTTAAATATGCTTATTTTACTTTTATACAGAGTATTTTTTGAAGTTGCCAAGATACCCCCTTTGCAAACATGAAACCTTTGCTGTATACTTCCTTAATTTGTTGTGAATATTGAAGATATAATTCACAAGTAAATTCAGTGAAGAGTTAGGATTTTCTGTACAAAGTGTTTTATGCTGGTTAACAATCTACTGTGATTTAAATTGTGGTTTTCTTAGTGTTTATGTTTGTGTGTTTATAAACAATGCATTTTTATCATAATTTTAGTTATTTGTTCATAATTGTAAATGAAAATGTCTATGTAATCAAGATATAAAAAGTCCTATAATATGATTTTTTTGTATTTTATTTTAAAAGCATTATCTTATTAGATGATGGTTAAGATAGTCCAGTAAATGTGTAGTGTTCATAAATCATTTTAAAACAAATGTTACGGGTTTTGAGAAATTTCAACAAGTCTATTGATACTTCTAATTTCATTTATGATTTTACTAATGAAAGAAATTGTTGATGAAAGAAAAAAAAATTGTTTAACTAAACTAAATTAGAAAAGTAAAAAATGAACCATTTTCATTTTATTTTTCTATGTTGAAAAATAGTTTTGCTAAGTTTTTGAGTGATGCAGTAAGACAAAAACAAAAGCCAACAAACTCAAAAACAAATTAATTTATTAGTGTTAAAACTACTTTTTGCTCTTGACATAAAGATAAAATTGTAAATGTGGTGTTTAGTGTCCAAAGGCAGTTGTTCAGTTACATTAATTAATATTAATAAGCTTAAATTTTTTCTGCTCTACAAGGGAAAATTGTTTGTACCAAAGGTTTTTAAAATAATGAAATCATTTGTATTCTTGTGAATAGAAAGTCATTCTCATTACTACATTGTATACTTGTAAATAAATTCCAGTGTGTGTTGTTATTGTTTTTTGTTCATTTCTTTTATATTTTTGTACTCATGATCTTATAAAATGGTGTTTTTTACATTTTTTATATATTGTCATAAAAATCAGTTTTTTGTGCAATTGTAGATAAGACTTTTCAAGGAAGGACACTTTTATCAGCAAAATATCAGACATATGGTAATGTCTCCAAATATCTGAGTTAATTTTTTTGGAATGTTGTTTTTATATGTAAAGGTGATAAGTAAATTACCACATTCTGAAATATTATTCCTTCAAGTAATAAACTTGTCACACTTAAGCTATTTATAAACATTCCATATAGCTTGTTCTTTGAAGTAACGTTCTTTGAGAACATTCAAGCTTTCTCGTACAATACTTTGTATTTTCTAGAGAAAGATTGGGATTTGTTTCCACTGGTACAATCTGAGTTAGAGCTGTTGAAATTTTTAAGCAAAACTAATACTTGTCATGTTTTAATACAAATATTTTCTTGGTCTCTTCTACAGTTGTGATACTGAACTAAAGTAGCAGTAATACCTTCTTGATTTGTTTATCATACAAGCTACCACAATTTATGTACAATGTAAAATATTGTTTAGAGCGTGTGTAACAGTTGTATTGGTTTAACAAATGTTTTTTCTTCCATTCAGGTAGGTAAGAAACTTTATAGGTAGAAATTATTTTTAATACATCACAATAGAGAGCAAAGATAAATATTGTAGTAAAATATACCTCTACCTATAATATTTGTAAACTGTGTAGTTACCTTCTGGTAAAACACAATCAGCAACTTCTTTATTGTATATATTGTAACATTTAAGTTACTTATAAAATGTGAACACTTAAGAAATAAGGTTATTAACAGCTTGGAACACTTGATGTACACTTTAGGGATTGAAGTCCTTATTTAAATGTTTATTTAAACAAATAAAATTTGCACATTTTATAAAAATTGATAGAAGCTGATACTTTTACCACTTTGGATAAATCATAAAGTGGATAAAGACCCTAAAACTTGCTACTTTTGTTTTGCCACATGAAACAAGTTTAGTGGTTACCACTTTTCTTGGTAATTACTGTCAATTTTCATATGTAACCATTCTTAACTTCTCAATTCTCTTAATTCATTCCTGTATTTAAGTCAACATTAAATAATATTGTAAAATTAATTTTACACTAAAAATATATTAACATTTTAAAGGTTATTTGATGACATTTCAATCTTTAGGTATAACTTGGCCAACTATATAAACTCAATGTGGCACAAAAGTTATACACATGGGTCTACAGTGATTAAAAAAATTGTTTAATTTGGCAAAGGAAAAAGGCTTTTTGTGAAATTGTATTGCAACTTCTATGACCATATATCATTCTTGTGATACTTAAAACTTCTTCAGTCATAATTGTTAGATTGTTACAAAAATCTTCAAATTTACACACAAGTATCAGATAACAAAGCTATTTGTACTTCTAAGTATTTGGATAAGATAGTTTTCATAAAGGAATTTCAAAATTAACATTCCCTGGTATCACTGAAAATTCATTAAGTTATTGGAATTTTAGCATGTCACCACTGAAGTGTGCTAATGACATGACATCATTAAAAGTTCAATTTTATGAATATGTTTTACTAAAATGTATGCATATATAAATTGGATAGCCATAACCATCAATGATGCATAGGTGAAATATTAAAGACACATTCAAGTTACAAATATCATTGGTTCAGAAAAATTAACATATCAATTATTATCCTACATGCCTTATGCTGATGAAGCATGATCCTTAGATTAGTGATTGTAGTTTGGTATTGCACAACCCACAACTGACTATTTTAAATAAATTATTTTCTTTTCCCCATAGGAATTTTCAGTAAAAGGAATAATCTTCCAATTTTACGATGTTGATATTCTTGGTTGAGGTTTTCTAATCACCCAGTGTTTTGTAATGCTGGAATATATCGCACATTTATTATTATTTCAGTGCTGGGAAAATATTTTGATATATACTTCTCTTACCTGTCTTTGCATTATTCTACATGATAATTTTATTGACTGTAACAGCTTTTAATCCAATCTGTTATTTTTTATAACTGCTGGCCAGAATCATAATTTGACTGTTGTACTCTGCTGAGTGAAAACAATTGACATATTAGTGAAATTGTTTCCTGTATGATAATTTATATTCAGAAATATTGAGTTTTTCTAAGCCCTCAACAGAAGCATTACTTTGAAAGTCATAAAATGATTCATTGTTCAAAATAGTACATTCTAGCACTTTTTCAGTATGTGTTGTATGCAAATACATCTTGCTCTTGCATAGTATATTTCATACTAAGTATTCATTTTATAGCTACAAAATGTTTTGAAATTCTGATTTGGAACATAAATAATCCAGTTGAGGTTATGTGAAAATTCAGACCTACTTAGTAATTTTCTGTAGCCAACTCCAATACAGAAGTTATCTGTACTTTGAGGTGGTTGTATCCTATGTTACCTTTTATGTAGAATACTAGATTAATATTAGACACAGGGAACAAGGATACTTTTAGATTATTGATTCATTTTTCTCATTGATCAGCTACAGACAAAGTGAACTGAAAACAAATTTAGTATTTTTAATCACATTTGCTCTGATCCTGTAAGGCTAAAGACACCATGAAGTTGTTTTTTATATTTAATTATATCTTCCAGCATCTGCTGAATGTGTTGTGCTTAAATTTCATTTACAGCAATGTTGTTTTTTTTCTTTTACATCATTAATTACTTTACGTAACACAATACCTTATCAATATGATCACCAGTTTGTTTTTTATTAATAAAATTTGTTTCATTGTAACTTCGTATTGAGTCTCCTTGTTCCACCTACAAAAGAAATCGCCAAACTTGATCTTCCACACACCAGATCCTTGAATTTTAGTTGTTACACAGATTAGGTAGCAGTGTTAATTTTACCATTAAAATTTCCACAATATGCTTGAATAACTTTGTGCTGTTGATAAGGATCCTAGGTATTGTAAAATTAGTACTTAATTATTATCTTCAATTCCTTCAAGTTTAATAATCCTCATGTTCTCCTCATGAGAAATTAGAGACCACTTTTGCAAGAATTGTAATAGAAGATTCAACCTGCTTTGAAACCAGAGAATCCCCATTTCACTTGGAAAAGGTCTATTTTGAGTGCTCCCTATGCTTCAATAGGTATTATGAAACCATATGCTGTAACCATCTACATTGTGTGAATTACAGTTTTGCCTATCAGGAATCATTAATAATGTCTTGTTCTTCAGCAGATCAATTGAGCTCAAGAATAGTGCTTTAAAATCACCTGTCATAATTACACTGAACTCTAGTGAACTGTACAACAATTATGTAGGCTGACATGCAATTCTCATAAAGGTCTAAGCTAGATAAGCTTGTTGAAAGTAGTTAGAGACAAGCTGCAGTGGGTAGATGGTATCTGCCAACCCTACTTGCCTTTCAATGACATGATTGGCATAATTTACAATAAATCTGTAATAGGTGTTAATGATACATGCCAGTTAGAATCAAATGTTCAAAAGATCTCGGACAGTGGCACCACAGTTATGGTAATATGTTACTCCAGTAAGAACATTAAATCAAGAATTTAATATTTGTCAAAATTTAAATACTCCAGATACTAGATGAAGAATATTCCCATATGAAATTAAGTTGTCTTTACTATTAATTGTAGAAAATAAGTGGTGCTAATGGATAGTTGTGTTGGATTCATGGACCCAATAACAAATGTACATTAGCTTAGTTCAGATGGTCTAACATTAAATCCCATGGAATACCTGGAATTGCAATAACTTTGCAGCTGGGTAACCATTGTTATGGAGTTGTATCACTAGTTTGACCCTGTAGGTTTTGTTATAATACTGATTATTAGAGACATGCCTGACAAAAATTATCTATGACAACAAAGTAAGAAGTTTTAACTTTAAAGGAGTTATCAGAATCAAACTGACAATGTTAGCTGCAGTGGTCTTACCAGAGTTAGCTATTAAATATGCTGATCCTATCTTGCGAGACTACAAAAAGAATTACAAAGATGTTGTGGTAACTTAGTTTAGTCTGAATGGCAGGAATATCTCCAACCTGGTAACCTGCTTGGACAACAGCAAATATTTGGTTTTACAACATTATAATTGAGAGTTTGATTCCCCTTAGTGGACAGAGCAGATAGCCCAATGTGGCTTTGCTGTAAGAAAAAAAACACACTCACACACGTATATCTCCAACCTGTTATTCTGGTTGTTCCTATAATGTGGATGGAATGTCCTGATCCATGGCAAAAAGATGTGTTATAATATTGATAATTTCATAATTGGTATTATTGATATTCTCTCTTTTCAGCTTCATAGAAGCATGCACATCTGCTAAGTATAAAACACAACTAGCAACAGGCTGCATCTGCTAATTTAAGATAAGTCACAGTTTGGTTCGTGCCGATGATGTCGGTTAACAGACATATGTTTCTCCTTTGTATGGTTCTTTTAGTAATGTAAACAGAGCCAAGTATAGTTTGATATGGACCTCAAATAGAATTTCTAGCAGATACAGGTGCAAGAAGTATTCTCTATAATCTTCTGACGTATTGATCACTATCACTTAAAACACCATTCTAGCCAGTAAGTACAGACTTTTTTCAGGATGGTGGTGAACTTGCCTTGAAAGAAGATATCTGACCCATTACAAAATGTCTTAAGACTTATTGTAAGAGACTGCAACTAAATATTACCATTTTTCCTTACACAAATCAGTTGTGATAATTCAACTCACTCCTAAAGCAAGATATGTTCCAATTATAGTTTCTAAATGTGGGAAGTAAATGGTACAGATATTGGCTGGAATATTTTTTGTAAGAAACTAATGCTATCACTAGTATTACTTCAGCCACATTGAAACAATAAATTCATGGGTGCCAATAACCTAAAGTTGTTGATTTAAGATCAACTTGGCAAAGAAATCTTGGAAGGTTGGTAGAACCAGTGGTCAGCTGGAATGTATGAACATTACCCAGCATGTTGTATTGTGTAAAATGGATCATTCAAACATGAAAGTGCATGATTTGTAACCACTTATACTATTAAGAAAAGTGCAAAAGATTTTGTATAGACTTTGAATAGGTAAATATTAATGTGAGTGTTAGTGTTTCTATCACTGGATGTGGATGAATGTTTCAAAACATCGGAAGGATCCCATTAGTTTAGTTCAACATATTTCACTTCTAACTACTGAGATGTCAATCTAGATGATATAAACAGAGTCACATGTTTTTAAGATTCAAAGTTTGTACTCCTGTGTTTTGCTTTATAACATTCACTCTGTAATGTGTATTGAAGTGGCTGTTAGAACTGGTATTTGTTATCATATCTAATGTACACTGATATTACTTGTTGGCACATTTAAGGATGCAGTTGAAAATTTTAAAATATTTGCAACAAGTAGGTTTGACACTTAAGCCAAAGAAAAGTTCTCTATGTAGACAGACACAGTTTCTTTGGCATCAGTGAATAAGGATGGAGTGTCTATAGTTAATGGTAAATTTGCCCAAACCTACAAATGAGAAGAAAGTCTAAAATTTTTTCAACAATAGCAGCATTGACAGGGAAATGTAAAGCCATTTCTGTCACTAGCAAGTGTCATGGTTAGTGCTTTGGTGTTATATTATTTAAGATGAAATATTTCATTCATCTTAGACATGGGTGACAGCAATGTTGGAGCAATAATGCTGTGAGTACATAATGGCATGGAGTGTGTTATACATAAAACAGACTCTAAGGTCTACTGGATACTGCTACTTTACCATGATTGCAGACGAGAACTGCTTGAAATCAAGACATTCATCAAGTACTTTTTCCACTACTTGTATGGTTTAAAATTTGATGGTTGCATGCAACTTGTTTTGTTGAAACTGAATAAATCTCATGGAACCAAAACATATGATTACACAGAAATCTTGATGTTGCAGGAGTATACCTTCACAATAACAACAGAGCAACAATACAGAAACACAGATGGGCTTTCTTGCCAACAGGTAAGAACTTATTCATACGTTAATTATTTGGTTCCTGAACATAATCCTATTGTGATATCTATAATCTCAACTTTGACAATGAACCATACAATATAGATAAAATTCTGTTCAATTGATATCAAATATACCAGAAAGCATGAAAAGAAAAACGGTTCTTTTTTTGGTTACTATTTGACATGTTACAAGGTAAAGTATGACAATTACAAATTAGTGAAAATAGTAGAGAACCACATAAACATTGATAATTGTTTAACCAACGCAGTTTGTAGGAGGGAGTGATATACATTTGCTGCAATCTATGGAAAACTATCCAAATTTTCTATTTAGTGTCACTATTGGCGAATGGGATGTTGAAAAAACAGTAACAAAAACGAAACAATCAAAATCGCACAGAAAGAAGCCATGCTTGTGATTTTATCCTTCGACAGTTTGGGTACCTTGTCTCTGTGTATATATACATTGTATCGAATGATGCTATACATTTTCAATTTGGTGATTTCATATTTTAGGTTGTAGTAATGTGTTTTGGTCCTTCATGAAGCCACAGATACATGTAAATGTCTCAACTCTAAGTCAAACCACTCCATTATAAAAATGAGCATCACAGACTATTTAGTTTTAAGAAAAAAAGTAAGCTTTGTAATTCCAAATATTCCAAGAAGGAAGAAAAGCGTATCACCGTAATCCTCATTAACCATGGATACCCAGAATATTTTATAAATAAAAAAAAAAAGATAAAGGAAGAAACAAACGTTAAGAAAATTATATACGAATAACTTATCCCCTTGCGTCAAAGATCCGTCTGAAAACATACAAAGTGTACGTAACCAGCATAAATCCAGAAACTAGAAAACAATACAGTTTCTATCACATACCAAATCGCTTAAAAATACAATGGAGAAGAAAACACTTGTGAATACGAACTCCAATACAATGGAGAGACTACAAAGGACAAAAGTTTAGAACTCAGGAAAGTGGTAGGCACACAAGATAGCCAAGAACCTGCGACATTGATCTATCTGCAATAGTTTTATCATGACAAGGAAGACCATACAATATATTGGTATAGTGCTAAAACATAGGAAAATAAAATAAGTATTCTTCTTCCATTTAACTGATAATCTGGTAACAAACTCAACCAACATACAAATCAACAAAACTTGAAGACTTGTATCTTAAGTATTCAAATAAGGTTGTTGATTAAAGACATAACGAGAGCGAGAATTGAAACAAGAAGAGAACGCATAAGCCTCTTTATCAAGAAAACTAGTGTTCAAATCTACCGCAACAGAAACAATCTCTTTCAGGACTCCCCCTGTAAATGGCAGCGGTTGAAACATAATCTACAAAGTTAGTGATTAGCACATCGTGACTAATAAGACATTTTAAGCTAATTAGAAATTAGATTCATGGAGATATTATGTTAAATTCTAAATTTTTAAATTGTCGTTAAATTTTAATTAATTTCAGCTTGAAGATAAGGTAAGAAAAGGTTGTGGTTTTAAAATACCACATAACATTCTTCCATATTCCAAATTTTTATATGCTCTTACTGGGAAGATGCTAAACTTAGTAGTAGGTCTGTGCAAATTCAGTCATAATGTTTTTTGTTGTTTTCAGTGGAAGGGTCTAGTTATAAAAACTATCCACTATTTCGTGGGAAAGCTGTGTAGTACCATACTACCTTTGTGCTTTATCACTGTCACGTAGAGATGAAATATTTCTGGTTTTTTGAGATCCAATTTTCTGAGTAATATATTTCCGTTACCTGATTTTTACACACACTTGTAGCAGACAGCTCGTGGCTCCTGCACACATACAGTACATCTCGATAGCTATAATACAGTAATGTATTGCCTTTATATTTAATATATTTTTCTTTTTATGCATCACAGAATAAAATTAAACCAATTATTTTCATCTGAAATTATCATTAATTATCATTAATATTCGTGTTGTTTGTGTGTGTACGTGTTTAAAATTAAGCACAAAGCAACACAATGAGCTATCTGTACTCTGCCCACCACGGGTATCGAAACCTGGTTTCTAATGGTAGGAGTCCACAGACGTACCGCTGTGCCACTAGGGGACGTTCGTGTTTGTTACTACAGTAACAATATACGCTCAGAAAATACAGGAATATCATACTATATGGGGTAGTTATACGCGCTCTTTAGATGTACATGGGCCATGTTGTATGCTTCAAAGGATTCCTATTAATCAGCTGTATCAGCTGAGTGGTTTCGTGAAATGTTAAATGACATTTTGCCACACAAAATTAATCAATATATTGAAAAGCTAAAATCTTTAACATCTTTTTAATTGAGTTTTTGAAGTTCTGGCTATTATTTTCAGTTGTGTAAGCTGGTACCAGCTGTTCTTATCTATAATAATCGAACAATTATTCCCCCACGTACAGTGAACGTCTCTTATAGTAAAAATATTTTGATAATCCAGAAAGTAACGGCTAAGAAGCTTTTTTGGTCCAAAAATCTTTCAAGAATCTGAAACGTTTCTGGAAATGAGAATAAAAACGTAGGCTCTTGCATAGTTCAACAGCAAGACAATTTAAGATACAGTTAAAAGTTCGAATTCTAAATATGCTATGTGTAGCCAGTTCCATTTCTGGTGTGCTGGATTCATTAAAAAATATATATGCTGCTTTCTTCACTTTCCAACTTCCTTATATTTATGATTCACCACATAGGCTTTAGCCTTTTGTGCAATATAATTAAAGTTTTCTCAAAAATGTAGCACAAAAGTGAGTAGAGACTTGAAAAAGTTTCACAACGTCAAGCACGTCAACATCAGTTTACTACAGAAAAAACTTGTATCATTGAAACGGCTCATTATTCTATGTCAGATGAATGTTATTATGGCAGTTTGTATTTTATTTTACCAATCTGTATGCTTCTACCCTCGCACTGAACCTGATGTTGTGAGCATTTGTCTCCATAAGTACCATTTTAATTATTAAATAATAGAAAAACATTGATTTTGTGATACCTACTTTGACGCTTCATCGAGTCTTTGACAGAGTTTTGACCACAAGTTTATTTAAGGTAAATTGTTTTAGAGTTGTTGTAATTGGTAGATTGATACAGAACGAAAATTGTACAAAGACTGTAAATATGCAAAAGAAAGCAGCACATCACAGAGAAGGTTAAGCAAATGTGCACTGCATGGAAGGAAGTATACAATTGGATTAAGTTATTTTACTCTTTCGTTTAGCTTTGTGTAAATGCTTAACATGTTTGGAGCATATAGTTCTGCCCTTGGAGTTAAGAAATATCAGTCTGACATCTTCAATTAGCTTTGTGATTATGACTGCTATGTTTCGATCTTATGAGTGTGGAGTTTGAGTAATCTTAAAAACAATTCAACTGGCCTTTCATTTGGTTTTACGTAATGAAAATAAAATTAAGCAGGTCAATATGACCAACATCCAGTTAAGAGTCTTTACTGGCTGAAAAACTACTTTGTAGTTTTGATTTCAGTTATTATGGATTATTATACTTTCCATGGTATCAGATGAATCAATTCTTCATGGATAGTTTTTGAAAGATAAAACGTTATTCCTTCTCCAGCAACACTATATTTTTCAATGTATTGTAAAAATAATAAAACTTTGCCATCAATTCAAGAATTCTCATAAAGCACTCGTCGTTCTAAAATCCTAAAGTTTCGTCTTCACCTCGATAGGGAAGCATTTTTCAGGGAGAAATTTTTATTATTTCAACAGTTATTTAGCCAATCTATAAATATTTTGACTGGGTGCAATTGACATAGTACTCTAAAGAGTGATTGAAGTTTTATAATCATAACTGTTTCCATGTCCATTGACTCGATTGTGGAAGTTTTTCCAATCACCAAACCCACTCCAAAACCTGATTATCTGTTGCTAAATATCTTGCAAGGTACACAAAAGACATTACTGATAGATGGTGAATAAGCGAGCTATTTGCAGTTCACCTTTTCCATATTGTCCATTTTGCATTCCAATAAGCTCAGTGGCAAATATCGTTTTAAGGTTTTCCAAGACGTCTTTGAATGCCGAAACCCTAAGGTTCTGTTCTATCGGTTGCCTTGAAATCTGTTCACACAGTACATTGTCAACAATAAATACACCAGGATCACGAAAGGCAGTTGCAATATGGTAAGTTAGTGATGGTAATGTTTAAGTTTTTGTTGATTTTTAGGCTTCTGCTGTATTATGTCTAACCCTGACGAACTTTCTGCTATGGTTTGAGTTTAATGATATTCAGTCAAAAGAATTGTCAATTTTGGTCCCGATGACAGCACCAATTTCTGTGTAGATTGTTTCTTTCGCTTTTCAACATCACTAAAATATGTTCTGCCAGACATGACTATCAAATACCATATATATTACAGTAGGTGTAATGCTAAATATTAACATCAAACAAACTCGTATCAGCGGGTGGACGCAGCAAATAGCCCGATGTGGCTTTGCTATAAGGAATAAAAAAACACACACACACTCGTATCAGTGACGTCACATTGAAATATTAAGAACCAATTATAAACACATAATTTGATATTCAAAGATTAGGTCTAATGGGATTTTTAAATAGATCTATATTACCTTGTTTCAAGTAAACAAAATATTATAAGTAAAAAGTATAGCACCACATTTAAAATATCTTAGCCTGCAATAAAATAAAATAAATATTTCGCCTGTGGTGTAAGAAAACAACAACATACTCTCTTCAGATCTAGACGCGGTATAGCCATGTGGTTAAGGCGCTCGACTCGTAATCTGAGGGTCGATGGTTTGAATCCCGTCACACCAAACATGCTCGCTCTTTCAGCCGTGGGGACGTTATAATGTTACGCTCAATCCCACTATTCGTTAGCAAAAAAGTAGCTTAAGAGTTGGCAGTGTGTGGTGAGGACTAGCTGCCTCCCCTCCAGTCTTACATTGCTAAATTAGGGATGGTTAGCAAATAACCCTCGTGTAGCTTTGCGCAAAATTCAAAACAAACAAACAATCTTTAGATTTAAAATCGTCGACCCCTTACATTGGCGCCTCTTAAAATTTACTGAAATGCGTTACGAGGGCTGCATTGAGAGGACAAAGTAGGCCTGTTCAGAGACGTATAATTCTACGTATAAATCATGGCGATGATTTGCAAAATTATGAATGATAACGTTGTTCGTCACTCATCGCAAATATAATAGTAACATAAAAGCTCCTAACAAAACTTTTTAAACAGTTTTTAAATAGTGGAATTTTAAAACCAATAGGCCTAGACAGTTTACTTATTTACCTATATTTCCAAATGTTAACTGTCTAACCTATTGGTTTTAAAATTCCACTCTTTAAAAACTATTAAACAATTTTATTTTTGCAAAATATTTACAATGATTTGTTTCTTTACAATAGCCCTCAGTATCATAGATCTACACATTTTATGTTAATTTTAATTTTATACAAAAAGTTAATGTCACCACTGACCACAGACAGATCTGTGGCGTTATATTGAAGAAAGAACCTAAGTATAATAATTAAACACCTTCTAACGATAGACCTATTTCAGGTACAAAGTTATGTTTGTACGCAAAATGCATAGATCAAATTATAAAGCATTCAAGAGATTCGACAAAATATTTATTATAAAATAATTCTGAACCTTATGTGTTTGACTGAGTTTGAAAAAGAAAGAGAATGGACATAGTGTAAAACATATAATGAACATCATCTTTATTTAAACTTCAAAATACAATTAAAATAGCCCCCCGCTAGTACAGCGATATGTCTCCGGATTTACAATGCTAAAATCAGGGGTTTTATTCCCCTCGGTGGGCTCACTAGATAGCCCTGGGTGGCTTTGCTATAAGAAAAACACACACAAATACAATTAAAATAATATATGTATTGAATGAAGGACTACACCTTCCTTCACTTAATAGTTATTCCTCTAAACTCTTCTAAACGTTTAGTAAACATCACAGAGTAAACTTCAGAAGAGTATCATTATTTAAACAAAAGGTTAAACTTCGTTTGCCAAACTAAAAGCTCAAGTTGTAGAAAGAGAGAGAACTATAATATACCAAATACGATAGCACAATCTCTCAAGGTGCAAGCCCCACTTGTGTCCCTGTTGATCAATCTCAATAAAACATAAGAGTTTTTTTTTTTTGGAATTTCGCACAAAGATACTCGAGGGCTATCTGTGCTAGCCGTCCCTAAGTTAGCAGTGTAAGACTAGAGGGAAGGCAGTTAGTCATCACCACCCACCGCCAACTCTTTGGCTATTTTTTGCCAATGAATAGTGGGATTGATCGTAACATTATAACGCCCCCACAGCTGGGAGGGCGAGCATGTTTGGCGCGACACGGGCGCGAACCCGCGACCCTCGGATTACGAGTCGCACGCCTTACGCGCTAGGCCATGCCAGGCCCAAAACATAAGGGAGTTAATAATGTCGAAATATCACATGACTCGCCACTGGATAAAACTGCTTTCCTCTTAACACACGTTGTGTATTTTCACAGGTATATTTTTCACGGACAACCAAGATATCATCTGAATGGAATGACAGAAAATAAAGATACTAAAACAACATAATTTCTTTAACTATTTGAGGCCGGTTTAGTTATTGTAAACACAATGTCCCATTTACGATATACTCACCACGTGTATCAAAACCCGATTTTCAGCGTTGTAAGACTGCAGACGTAGAAGTGACCAACTGGGGACGCTTGAGTGCATTTTTACATTTTGAAAAGGCCGGCATGGCCAGGTGGTTAAGGCACTCGACTCATAATCCGAAGGTCGCAGGTTCGAATCCCCGTCGCACCAAACATGCTCGCCCTTTCAGCCGTGGGAGTGGTATGATGTGACGGTCAATTCCACTATTCGTCGGTAAAAGAGTAGTCCAACAGTTGGCGGTGGGTGGTGATGAATAGCTACCTTTACTCTAGTCTTACACTGCTAAATTAGGAACAACTAGCGCAAAGGCATGAAATTCAAGAACAAAAAAGAAACTTTACCATGTCCTAACTCGCAGACACCACTTCATGTCGCTCTTACTTCTCCAATCATAATTTAAATACAAAGTTTTGAAACAGCTATTTCTGGATTAATAGATTTCTTTCTGTGCAACTTTTCGAATCTAACAATGAGATATGATCCTGTACAGCAAAAGTAATAAATTTGAATTCGTTATATTTCACCACAACTTTGTTGGCTTAGAATATGCATGAAAGTTTATGCGTGTTTTTCTGATAGCGAAGCCACATCAGGCTATCTGCTGTATCCGGTGAAGAAAATCGAACTCATGATTTCTAACAATGTAAATTCGAAAACTTACCGCTGTCCCAGCGGGAGACACATAAAAATTACTTTCTACTCTAATTAACGAATTATGTCACCATTAGTTTCTTATTATTATCTGTCAGTCACTAACACCATGCACGTACGCAGGGGAGGGGTTGGTTGAGCTCTTTTTTTTTGTGATGTATAAAAACAACAACAAAAACTTGTATAATTATAGCGGAGTTGCTTATGGTATTTAATGTTTTTAAAATTTGTTGATTTTATGTGAGGAGACATGCAATTGTTTAAGCGATATTTCAAACCGGATTGCTTCCAGATTTAATTTCATAGCACCTTACTTTTTTAAATAAATATGCCTCCAAATCGCTGTAGTATTAGTAAAGTACAATATATGTGGCTTCTGACCTTACAAATTAGGAAAAATAAATAAATAAAAACGTTCAAACATTGTACATACGGGCTTGAGCACGTTTTGATTTTCTATGTCAATTTTTTAAAAATAAATATATTAACACCATTTTACTTTGGGAAAAAATATAGCATTACCTCTCATCCAAGCCTTCACACAAATTAAGAAAGAGAGTGAGAGAAAGAGAAAACGAAAGAAGACCATGATTATCTGACGCTGTGGTTCTTGTATAGCTGTACTGTCTCGTTAATGACGGTATTATTCGAGAACTGGATGTCACAGGAGTAAGAGGCGACGGCCGGCATGTTTCAGGTAGTGAAAACTCAAGAAATTTTGTAAGAAATATATAACATAATTTTAAAGGAAATTCCGATATTATTTTCTTAACTTTATAACTTTAATGGTTATTTTGGTCTAAATTTCGTAACCATTTACCCTTCCATTCTCGACTACTGTACTGCCAATGTCAGTCAAACAAACTCAGTAGTCGAGCTTGTGTTTCCAAACATCAGTTGCATGAGTAACTAACGTATGAACGAAACCAGGTGTCGCTAGTGTTTTGATATCAGAAAAGAACAATTTTTACTTTTGATGGTAAGTTTAAATAATGTTTTCGTTCAAGTTTTATGTAATATTCAAGCTCATTTGTTTGGCCGTGATGTGGAATTGCATTTATGTGTGAAAGCTTAAAAATAATCTCACTTGTGAGCAACGAACAGCATTTCTTCAAACTTGGGGTGGTATTAGGCTTATGACGTTGTTATGGTTAAGCCTTGCCTGTTCTTCAATTTTTTGATATTGAGTCATGATTAGAAAATTGTTACTTTAAATAATATAACATATCTAATAAGTAACACTACCATTTGCTAATTTCATTTGAATTTAATATAAATACTAAAATAGAACAGGAGTGTAAAGGGTATAGCCTATAGAGAAATGCATTATTGCCATTGAATCAGTAGGTACAGAATACAAAAAATCATTGATCCAAAACCAATGTAAAAAGAATAATTTTCACTGGCATTTAGTAATGATACGCTTGAATGAGGTTTGCACTGAACAAACATGATTAGTATCGAAAATTTAGGTTAATCTTTAAATGCTGTCACATTCCTCTTTTGAACAGTTACCTATCAAATAAGTTACTTATGATTTACAATGGAAGTTGTATATTATGAATGATAAATGTAAAAGCCATTGGTATATTTGTTAAGTTAAGGTCTTCATTTATTTAAGTTAATAATGTTTACATTTAAAGCTACAGTTGTTTCAGTAACAGTACATAAAACCTTTAATTCTAGTAACCCAGTTGGACATACTTGTTTTAAAATAAAACGTTTTTGAAAATAGAATTGAAATTACATCATTAATACTATTTTACTGAATGAGTACTTGATATACAAACAAGTGAAATACAAACCTAATAAATTATTTCTTACTGTTTGGAAAAGCTTCAAGTTATGCATTAACCATGTAACTGTCATGGATGCTGATTTTTTTTAAACATATTTTTAAAGCTCTGCATGTATTGTGTAAAATACTATTTAATTCTTTTAAGAAGAAAATTGTTTTTTTGTTTACAATTATTTGTTGTGCATCTTGGATGTAATTTTTATAGATGTGTATGTGTGTATATATATTGGCACACTTATTAAGACCTTCATTTTCTAAGGTTGTAATATTTTTTCTTTGATATTAATTTTATTTTAATTATGGTTTGTATGTTATATAGTTTCCTATAGGAAAGTAGTACAACATTACCTCTCCATTCCTGCACTCATGCAAATTAAGAAAAACAAAATATAGAGAATGAAGTGACACTTCTCCTTTACTGAAGGAAAAATAAGTTAGAAGTTTGCATATTTAATCTTTGACTGTCTTTGAAATGCTAGGAAAACCTTGTATCATCATAGTGATTTATCTGTTTCTGTCTTCTCAGTATTTAAGTAACCACAAGAGAGTAATATTTATTTAGTTTAAGTAAATTCTAATGCTATCTATAAAATATCAGAGTGGGAATATTTTCAATATATTCTTACACAAACACACACACACACACACACACACACATATATATATATATATACACACACACAGTGGAACCCCTCTAAAGCAGCCACCTTTGGAACTGAGACAAACTGGCCTTATTAGAGGGGTTCCACTGTAAATAATTAGGGATTATGTAAACAAAAAAAGGGACTGTAATTAAATGACTGCTTTCAAGGGGTGACCAAATCTGAGGGGTGGCTGCTTAGAGGGGTTCCACTGTATATATAAAACAGAAGATAGCATTAAATACTAAGTGTGTATCAATCTTGTTGGCAAATATAATAAATGTGGTACATACTGATATTCATTTAACTTCTAAATTAAAATT
Organism: Tachypleus tridentatus; assembly: GCF_004210375.1. NCBI lineage: Eukaryota > Metazoa > Arthropoda > Merostomata > Xiphosura > Limulidae > Tachypleus > Tachypleus tridentatus. The sequence continues at coordinate 79,682,407 of NC_134837.1, forward strand.
AATATTTCTGACTATTTTAAATCATAATATGTAACATGCATAACATAATAAATTGGAGACTCGTATGAGATAAAGCATATTATGTAACATAGTCTTTTAACAAAACCTTTCCATCAGCATCCTTTAAGGGCCTAATTCATATTTTTGATATTTTGCTGACCTTTAACATACCTAAAAATAATCCTCACTTTAGTTTTAATCTTGCACACTTTTGGATTTACTTTTTTTAATATTAAATCTCTGGTTTCTGTGTAGCTCTGTAAATCAATCTTTCTGTGTGTTAATGTAAACTTCTTAAACTATTAGCATTTTTCACTGATTTTCTATTTGTCTTCAGTTATTAGGTGTAACCTTTCCTGTTTCATTTTTTTTTTACAAGCATGTCTGTTTTGAAATAAAATCAAGTGATCTTGAACAGTTTTCCAAACCTATGCCACATCACCTGATTTATTAATTATAAACTTTGTTGGCCTTAAAATTGGCTTTTGAAAATTAGGAACTGAAATTTCTTTTTTATGTTAGCATGTATCTGAAAATCTTGACTTGAGCATTTTTTCAAATGTCTGTCCATTTAAATTCCTTCAGTTACATACTTATTACCAGCAGTAGTGAAAAAACATATTTAAAATGGTATCTATTAGGGTTTGTTCCCTGACCAGTTGGTGTATAAAAACCATCCTGGATCACTTCAGAAGACCTTTCTTTATCACTATTTAACTCTACTGTCCTGGTTCTATGTGTCTTGAATTAGTCTCCTAAAGTTATTATGTCAGTGTTGCCCCTCAGTGGCACAGCAGTATGTCTGTAGACTTACAATGCTAGAAACCAGGTTTTGATACACGTGGTGGGCAGAGTACAGATAGCCCATTGTATAGATCTGTGCATAACTTCAAACAAAAAACACTTCAGTGTCCTAATTAGTAAAATCTCATCATACAGTTTTCCACTGACATTCTGTCTTTTCCAGTGGCCTAATAACAGTTGCCACTTAACAATTTTCTGCATTTGAAACCCCTTATTGTACCTTTCATAAATTAAATCTCAGCTATCATTTTTTTACACGTTCTGTTCCAACAGATTGCAGTTGATTCCTATCCCAAAAATGCCATCTTACCCTTTAAAAATAACATGTAATATTAAATAATGTTAAATTAAAAAGTAATCTTGTATTATCAGTGTCACCTTACATTTAACCCAATTTCAGTTATTCCTATTATATTGTGGTGTTTCATTTCACCCAGAACTTTGAACTTGCTTGTTTTGTTCCTAATACTCCTCATTCAATCAGACATGATATTCTCTTCAATTATAAGGGTCAACTGTGGTTCTCCATTGTTCTGTTTATTATTGGATGCATCATCTTTCCTAATTCAACTGCTTCATCCACAATGCATCTATAACATTATTGAGTGAAGTGTTTTTGCTTTCCTTTTTAATTTGACTTTATCAGGATCTCCACCAGCTTTCCTTGTGATCTAATTATGTCCAAAGTAGTGCATCCTCCACTTCACAAGTATATTCAACAGTTGTCTTTTAGTATTTGCAGGTTTCAATATTTCCTTGTTAATTTTTCTATGTTTCTGATCTTAATCATTCATCTATAAGACCACATTTCAAATTAATACTCCTAACACTAATAATAACAGTTAAATTTATTTGTGAATTCACAGTGTTTATCTTTACATCTGACAGACTTTAATACAATTATTTATCCTATGCTGTAAATCTTTCTCCAATCTCCTTATTGCTTTATTTATCCTTTCAATTTCCCAAGCTTTATTTTCACTATGCTGGATTATTTTAAACCATCTTTAATGAAAATCTTTAAAGTTTCCCCAAACATACTACTGTATAGTCTCTTTCTATGTAACATATATTCCATGCTTATCTTAGATCATTCACAGATCCAACTATCCTACCTGTTACTCTAAATATTATCCCTTATAATCTTTTATTTATGCCTTTGATGAATTGTACATGGTACTTTCTATATTTAGCACTAGGTATCACTTCCAAAATGATTTCATATTTCTTTATACCTCTAACCCCTGAATGAGTTCTTTATACACTTTTAAACAGCTTTTCTGATTTCTGACATTATTTGCTACTAAATGCATTACAGAAAGAGACTGCTTTTTGCTTACAACTGAATTCTCGATACACTTTGTAATGTGATGTACTTCAGTACTTAGCTACCAAATTTTACTCCTAGTTTCACTGTGCTCTTTATTCTCAACTATAGACAACTTTATCATTATTTTTAATGTGGAGTTTCCTACTATGTAAACCTCTTGAACATTCTATTCCTCTTTGTAAGTAGTCAAAGGCTTAAGTCTATTAGATTGGCATCTGAATGCTCATTGAACCTGAATCTATAGCCCTAACTTTCTTGTTAGTACACAACTTTGTAAAGCTAACACACTATTTATCACCTTTATCCCAAAATAACATTATTTGTTCATTCACAATTTCCAAAGCTTCCTTGCCACTATGCTGGTTTAGTAGAAATTGTAAACTTGTATATCCAATGAAATCAAATGTGGTTAGAGTGCATGAGTAAACAGAACAATATTAAATTGTTGAAAATAATACATAAAATTGATCTTTTAATTAAAAACAATAATTGTTAACTGATATGGTACAAAAATATAATTTATGCAGAATGGCTATGAGAGAGTTATTAAAAATACAAATAATATTTTAGTAAGTAGATTATGTGATAAGAACTGGGTGGCTATTGGAACTTGTTATCAATTAATCATAGGGTTTTTTAACTGATTACATTCAATTAATCAATTATTCTGAGAGATATCTAATAAAGAAACAATTTACATTGTTAAATCAGATCTATGTATCTGTTCTGGGCAGATCACATGAGTTCATTATGTAGCTTTATGTGTAACAACATAGTAGCAACATTTTAGTTACTTGGTTAGTTGAAATAATAAAAAATGATAATAATCAGAAACCCTAATTTTGAGTTGATTCTTTTTGTAAGTTGTAATGGTAATTGTCTAAGCTGAACGACTTGAATTAATTAAAAATAATGAAAAATCATAATATTAAGGTTACTGAATAGGTACAACAATTGAAAACAGCAATAATCAGATACAGCATTATTAATTAATTTTTGTGATATTAATTGGCTATTGTAAATGAATGTTACAGTAGTGAGTGTACATAAATAGTCAGTTATATCGATTAATGAAGTTGATGTCAACAGCGTAAATACATAACAAAATTCTTTTTGAAATTGCTGAATAAATGGTCAAGCACAGTGAGATGATTTTTTAAAAATTAAAAATGCTCATCTCAGAATTTATGAAGTTTGTGCATCAATAATCCTTTTGATATTATTAGTAATCTTGCATTTTCTTTTAATTTTACCAGTGTATTGGATAGTTTTTTTACCAGTTCAGATTGATGTTCCCATATGTTTGCAGGCTAACAGGTGTAACTTGCACATAGTTTAACTAACATAAGTGGAATTATAGCCACCATGTGTACTTATACATGATCCTGAAACACACAAGGGTAGGGATTGAATTCTGTATTTTGAAAGGTGATTTAAATATCAAAATCCATCAGCCTCCACAATTTACAAACACGGTGTAAACACCAAACATCCTGTCTTGATTGTTAATTTTAAAGTAATCTCATTTGGATCATCCAGTATTCAACATTTAATGAAAGAAATTATATCTTTTGTAAATAAACTCCAAACTAAAAATAACACAACTACACTACAGTTAAGTCAGTTCTAATATTGTGTTATTATATTATTCCTTGTTTATTTGGTTGTCTTTTAATTTATTTTATTCTGTATTTTAGTTACCGGTTTAGTATGGCCAAGTGTGTTAAGGCATGCTACTCATAATCTGAGGGTTGCGGGTTTGCATCCCTGTTGCGTCAAACATGCTCGCCCTTTCAGCCGTGGGGGCATTATAATGTGATGGTCAATCCCACTATTCGTTGGTAAAAGAGTAGCCCAAGAGTTGGCGGTGGGTGGTGATGACCAGCTGCCTTTCCTTTAGTCTTACACTACTAAATTAGGGACGGCTAGCACAGATAGCTCTCAAGTAGCTTTGTGCGAAATTCAAAAAAAAAATGTAGTTACATATTACAAAATGTTTAAACTTTATATATATTTGTATATAATAATTTATTGTGTTCAGTGTAGCTGGTATATGTATATTCTGAAATATATAATAGTAAAATGTTTGTTACTGTACACACATCAAAATAATTTATTACTTGAATGTAATCAATTAACCCTTTTGCAACTGGTAATAGGTTAAAGGTCATGTCATTGCATTTGTTATATTGCATTAAAAATTTTATTGAACTACTATTTTATGAATTTGTCAGTAAGAATGGAATCAAATTGTAGATAATTCAAACTTTATGTATGATTTAATTTCTTGTTTTAAAAGTAAATATTAAAGAATGCATCTAAATATGGATTTTAGTAAGGCATGTGGCATGCTGAATGCAGGACTGTTTATAATAAGATGTTTGTGATGTCAAAATACCAAGTCTGTAGTTTTGTACAAATTAGAAACTCAAATTACTGACAAGATAGATGTAAAATAAGAACCTTGTATCTTTTTACTTTGCTGAGATATGGCTTATGTGCTGAATAAAACAAGATGGCCCCATTAAACTCCATTTTTTAAAAATGATTCCTTATATACATATTAATAACTAATCAATAGCTTAGAATGTCCTCATAGTAGTTTTCTCAGTCATTTTAATCTATGAAAACTCTACCACGTTCTTTCATTCAAAGTTTTTGAGGAGGTAATTTGTGTCTTTAGTCTGCTCGAAGTTTCACATATTTTTAAAAATATAAATACATCTTAGTTACTAAGCTTAAGAAATTAGTGGAACTCTATGGTATTAGTGTAGTTATTTATGATTTTCTTGTTATTCAACTATATGTGTATGTATATGTTGAAAGACTTGACAATTATGTTCAGAAACAACCAAGTACAAAGGTTGTGGGAGAAGAGAGAATCGTTTGATTTACTTCTTAATTTATTGTTCTATTTATATATATATTAACAAAAATAAGTTTTTAATACATTTTCTAAATAGTAATCAGCTGTATACATATATATAAAGTATATAATAACTGAAATGTGACTGTATATTACAAAATACTAGTCCACTAAAACACACCCAAGACAGGGAAGACTAAAGATCAGTTTTATATTACTGGATATGTAACATGAGTGCACATGCACTGCATTAATGGAAGTTATGTAATTTTAGATAAGCATGATTGAAAGGTCAATACAATAAAAAATAATAGATATGTTTCTAAATATATAGTGTTATGAAACTTGAGCTACTTAGACTAAACATTTGTATTTTTTTATAATATGTAGTCATTCTTGCATGATAAAACAATTTATATTTATTTTATAATTTTTTATGATTATTATGAAATTGGTTAAGTGGCAGACCCTACATAGTATTATAAAATATAAAAGTCTTACTGAAAACAAACATTTCAAATGCATTTAAGAGGTTTTGGAGATCATGCAAATAATATTTGAGATTTTTGGGATGAAGAATAATTTTTTAATCATAACATGAAATCACTTTGCACTCAGACTAATGAAATGGGCTCTATTTTTACAAACAAATTTTTAGTAAACATATTTCACTAAAATTAATTTTTTAAATATAAAATGCTTGTAATTTTTACCAAATTTTGTGAAAACACATGTACAGTATCAAAAGTTTTAGTGCAAATACTTAGCATGTGCAATTGTATAGATGGACTCATGTATTTTATACTGAGCTCATCGTGAAAAGGTTAATGAACCAAATGATTAATAAATTATGAAATTCCACTAATTGGCCAAGCTGTGTTATACTTCACCTATGTAGGCATTAAAACCAAATTATATGTGGCACTTAATCATGTATGTATCTAACAAAAGAAATAATTAAAACCAACTGGATCATTATTTGAAAACCAAAAGCTGAAGTACAGTTAATACTAAACAAAAGCACTATCAGAAATGGTGAGGAAGTGCTTATAAAATTTTAAAATTGAATCAAATGTAGTAATTTGACTCTATTTCAATACTTTTTTGCTCAAAAATGTTTTAGAGCTGATATTTTTATTATCTATTTAATGAATTTTATAAAAAAGGATGAAAAACTTTTAACTTTCATTTCTACATAGTTCTGAAGAGTTTTGCCTGTAAACAACACTTATTTTTAGAATTTTCTGGCTATTCGAAAGCATAGGTTTGCATTTGCTAAGAAACTATCATTCCTTAAAAGTATAATTCTCAAAGTTTTATTTTTTGTTATTTTTCTGTGTTTGTTTTTCTTTTATCAATACAGCCTTTTATTCCCACCTTTGAACCTTAGAACATGTGACATGATTAACTATTAATGAGTTCATCTTTGAAAACTGCTACAGACAGAGCTTAAATACTATTTTGTAGAGGAAACTAACAAATATTTATGTCAATGTACACTAAATAAATAGTGGTGTGAGAATTATGTAGTTTTGTGTGGAAATGATTAGAAGTTGCTGCTGTAGAGTGAAACAGGATAAGGACTAAGTCTGGCCAGACATTGATTCACCCAAATATATTTTATACAGTCTGTCTTTTTATTTATTTTTTATTACTTTTTTTTAAGACATCTTGAAAGTTTGTTTCAAAGTGAGAACTTAATTATGTCAGGAATATTACTTAGTGTTTGTTTCCAAGTGAGAATCTGATTAGGTAGGTAATATAGTAATTATAACTTGTATTTTTCAAGATGAGAAATTACACTGTTGCATAAAATTGGTGTCTCATCAGAAAGAAATGGTTCAATTTCAATAAAGCAATTGTTAAACACATTTTTCAGTCAGAAACAAGAGACTAAAAATTTTCAAAAATGATTGGATAATACAGAAGACGTGCAAAAAAAAAACAATTTTGTCTGAACAAATAACAAAAATGTTGGGGATTGAAATTCATGTAAAGAAAAACTTAGAGCAATTTCCCATAATTGAAACATTGTTCAAAAAACTTCTTGAATATTTATAAATTGAGAAATTTTGGTGGTTGATTTCATTTGAATACTGTATTCAAGTCATAATTTTTCACAAAGTATGCACCTTACACTTGATCAAATTTTTGCAACAAAGTATGAAATTTTTACAAAACTTTATTTACAAATAGGAATGCAACATCAAAAGTTAGTTTCAAAGCAAGAGTCAGTCATCATGAAAGTGAGACATTGTTTTGGATCCAAGTGGAAGAAAGGAGTTTAATGAGAGGAATTGAAGACTTATGAACAAATCACAGATCTGTGAATTTGTTTTTTTAAGTTTTTCTTCAGGTGCTCTTTTCAATGCTGAATATGTTTTTTTTTGTGTGTTACATTGTACTTGTTTGAAGCTTTAAAAATATTAATGTATGACAGAAACTTTGGATAAACCTAGTTTGGTTTAGAGATTACAACAGGTGACACCAAAATATTCCAGTGACTTGGATTTTTAATTATTGAATATTATCATTAAATTTTTCTTAATCACACAATATGATAAAATAAAACAAATTGTTATTTATTAAAAATACACTGTTTGTCAGACATAAATTGGTTTCAACCAAGAATATTTTCAGCAAAAATACTGTTACCTAGTCTGATCTGAGAATAAGACGGGTTTATTTTACTGATAGTGTGACTGGCTTTTGGAATTGGTTATCTTTTGGAGTGATGGATATAGCTAATTTAAGGAAAAGCTCAATCACATTTTTTTCTGAATAAGGGTTAACTTTGAGTGTTTTTATTTTAAAGTTTAGGGGACAACCATTATGATCCAACAGCTCCCGTGGTCTTTAAATTTTACATATGTATCTATTATTGTGACAGAAAAGGTTGTCTGTCACTGATAAATCTTTGCCAGTTTTTAACAGTTTATGGCTGTACATGATATTTACTGCAGTAATTGAAATAGTATGAAAATAAATAAGTTAATGAATATGAATGAAGCTGAAACTGAATTTACATATTAGAAAAATATAACTTGATTAATAATAATAGTAACAAAAATTTTAGATGCAGTATTTTTTAATGTTTTGCAAAGCAATATCTCAAAATTTCAGAATTTCACAACATAGTTATAGGAAAATTAAATCATGAGATTTTAAAATGGAAACTAGTTATTATTCAGTAAATTTTACAATGATTTATGCAATTTGGTTGAAAAGTTAAATTGTGACAAGTTTAAAGTTAAGAGGTGCTTATTGTGTTTAAAAAGGTAAATGGTTATTTTTTAAATGGAGAACAGTTTTCAAATTCTTTTCTTTGCAAATAGTACAAGAATAGAAAAGTGAGTTCTGTAGAAAAGGAATTACCCAAGAAAGATTTTACAGTACAGCTTATGTGAAACATAGTCATTTTGCAGTAATATTGGCAAAATTTATTCCAGAGACTTATAAATTAACTTATTTAAAAAAAAATTGAATGCTATAAGTAGCATTTATCCTGGCAAATTTAAAATTATATAAAGATATTTTTGAAATAAAATGTAGAATAGAAATTTACTAAGTAAAAAAAAAGATTATTTTTTGCTTTCTTATGGTACATTGAACATGTTTGTGTTTCAACATATGTAAAAAATTACAAAAAACTTCATACAGGTGGTATCATAATGTTTAATTTATAACTTAAATGTGCCTAAGACAAGAAACTTTATGAATCTACAAAAACTGTTGATAATCATACTTTTTAGAAATATGCATGAACTTCTAAAGCATGTGTTACAAAAATTCACAGATATCTTAAAAATGTAGCACAGCTTGTATTCTTTAAAACCATAATCATGGGCAAACACTCAGAATACTGAGTGTTGTAGGAGTGTTAACATACATTTGAGTTTGACCCACAATAAAGAAATTAAGTTGGAAAAATACATCAACAGTTTGCTTTTTTTGAACACATCGGCTCCCAAACCTATTTTGCCAATACTTTCTAGGGTCCCACTGGTCATTTTACAATTACTTTTTTAGGAAGAATGTATATGTAGCTATTTTGTCCTAGCCAATAAGTGTCCCTTTAAAAAAAAAAAGATCATGACTCACCTGTGAGTCGTATTGGAAGACTATTTTGACTCACTGGTGGGTTGTGCGGGAGCCAATGTGATAAATAAATGTACAGGTCTAGTAGAGTACACATTATTTTGAAACTATATGTGTAGCATGAAATATGTATGAAAATTTAACTCTTTGAAAAGAAGAACATTAAATGTTTGTAAAATACGTTTATGAAGCTATTGTAGAATTAAAAACAAAATAATTACAAAATAAATAACAAAGACACTAGAATTCTGAAACACTATGTTCAGTGATGAAAAATTAGCAAGTTCTTTTAACCCATAAAATTTACTGATTACACTGTATTAACTCTTTTTAGTCTGGGCTCAGTCCCAAGGACCAACCTTGTGACCATTTTGTGCTTATTATAATTTTAATGCTGTAACATTCAAATTAGAAAATATGTTTATATAATTTGGCAAATTATTAGTAAACACTACAATGCTTTAATGTACAAAATATATTTTTATTAAGTCTTAAAGTTTGTTAAGCACTGTATTTTTCATGCTTTTTTTATGCAAAAACCTTAAAATGTCCAAACGTTATACTTATCTGTTACTTTAACTGATAAATATCTGTATGGGTTCAGTCAGTTTGACCATTAGTGTGTCCACCATAAAAAAAAAAAAAAAAATTAGGAGATTATTACATGTTTGCCTTTTTTTCATTCTAGAATGACAACAGATTGTGACATGACAAAACAAATATTTAGTCTGAATAGCTTGAATCTTATAACATTTATATAATTATATATATTTATTATTTTATTATATTGACCTTTCAGTCATGCCTGGCTAACAGTACAGAAGTTCCAATGACAGATTTTTGTGCATTTATCTTAGCATATCCAACAACATAAAGCTGACTTTTGTTCTGTACTAAGTAATCTATCTTGACTGTGTTTTTAGTGGAGTAGTATTTTGTAAGACATACTCGCATTTTAATTACTATATATTATATTTATATATAGATCATTGGCATTTACAAACATGTTTTTGCTTATTTCTCTTAAAACATAGAACAGTAAATACAAAAGTAAACTTTTGTACCCAGTTTGTTGTTTCTCATTCTTAGCCTTAAGAAATGTCACACATGGAGGATGTGAAATGAAATATATTTTTTGATTTTATGTATATATATAAATTTGAATAATTAAAAAAATTTATATTACTATATTGACACCATAGAAATCCATTATAATTTATAAAGTTTAGTAGCTAAACTGTATTTGGCTGTAATAAAATATGAAATTTTGAACAAGCTAAAGGCTCGACATACCAGCATTAAAGTTGGTCTCAAAATAAAGAAAGAAAGCCATTATATTTGAAAATGGCTAAGAAAACTAGAATGGGATAATTCTGAGCTTTTAATTGGTTATTTACATGTCATATATAGAAGTAAGTGTATATATGGGACTGTTTCAAAAAATGGAAAGACGTCAGCTGGGCTACTCTGTTTGATTCAGTACATGTGTGATATCTCAGCAAAAAGAAAACAATTAGATTTTTATTTTATATTCTACCTTGTAAATATTGGTAATTTTTGGTAAGTTCCTAATTCGTACAAAACTACATACTTTGTATTTTGGCATTACAGACAGCTATGTGATGCACAAAAATTGATGTTTAGGTGCATTTATTTAACATTTATTTTTAAATTAAGAAATTAAATAATGTATAATATGAAAACTTGAATTATAATCTACAGTTTGATACCACACTTTATGACATAAATTCGTAAGATACTAGTTAATAACATTTTGAATGCGAGTCAACAAGTGTAATGATGTGGCCTTTGACCTATATAGAAAGGGTTAAATACTAGTAAGCCAATTGTGCTGGCAAGCAGCTACAATTACATTTAGAAGGAATATTCTCATGACTCCAACATAAATGTAATTGCAGTAATGTGTATTGTTACATTCTGGTACTGTCATAAGTACAAATTAGTACATTTCTGTGGTATATTTGTGTGGAACTATTATTATTTTTTTTTTATGATTATAATCTCTGAATACTTGTGGAGGGGTTTTGGCTGATTGGTAAGCTGGGCTAAAGGTAGCAAATACCTCTTAATCTTATTAAAAGTAAGGTTATTTTATTGGCTATACAACATTATTTATTCATATAGCCTTGAAAGAAAATCTTAAGTTGCCGAAGAACATGTGAGCAGAGTTGTTACAAAGTTTAAAACTTTGACTATATGCATTGCTTAATAATAAAGAAAACAGTTTTCAGGTTGTGTTTATAGAAGTATTAACTGCAAGTAAAATGATGTCATCAGTTCACCCTCAGAGGTTCTAGCTAGACTTTATTTGGAACATTGTACTAATTTCTGTTATTTATAAAAGGGTTCTTCGTAGAGATACCAATGTGTTTCCAGAAGTATTGTATAGAGACAGGCAGAAATTGTTTTCCACATTTGTTATTGGAGAGGTGAGAATGGAAGAAATGTGATTAAGGGTTTTAAGATTGTTCGAGGTTTGGAATGCATAAACCCTACTGATGTTTCCAAAAAATGTTTGAACAGTAAAGTCTTGAGAGTCTATGTTTGAGAAATTGGAAATTTGAACACAACTACAGTTAAAACAGAGTTAGTGGTTGACCTATGAAACATTTTACTTTTGTGTGGTAGAACCTCCAACATTGAAGGAGTTTAAGAGAGAATTTTATTTGTATTGTAGATGTCGGGTGGACATAAGAAAAGGTTTTTTTTCTATGCATTTTGAGGTATAGTATTATATAATGGTGGTAGTAGAAAAATGGGACATCAAAAATTGGCCATGTGGCCCCTCGGAAATGAAATATTTCAGCCTTAATATTAACATTTATTATAACTGATTTTAGTAAAAAGAACATTAGAAAAGGCAAGGTGGTAGAAGGCTATTTAGCCCATCAATGTCACCCTTGATTCACAAGAAAAAAGAGTTAGTGTAACTTGTTAAATTGCTAATTAAAAACTTTCACTCCAAGTGAAAGCATATTTTTCAATAGCCATCTTGAAAACTTCTTTAACTCTGGGCTAGGGTGTAAATTAAAGTTATTTTAAGAATGTAAGCTCTGGTAATAATTAAATGCTTCCATCAGATTTAAACTCATGTTTTTAAAGAAAAAACCATGATATTCCTTAAAAAGGTCTGTGGAGGTTCATAGGGCTCAGATGTCAATATTCATCTGTTAACACAGTGGTTGTTTTTCTAAATTGGTACAGCAAGTATGGATGTGAAAACATCTGTGACTGACACAGTAAGTGGACGTTATAACAGTAAGAACAGGTAGGACAGTTATGATATGCATTTTACACAAGGTCACATAAGGAGATTCCAGTTGCACTCTTATTGTCAGGGGGGGAGCAACTTTTTTTTTTTTGACATGTTTAGAACCTACCAATAAAACTAATGGTTGGTGCCATTTCACTTGGGGTGGTCAGGTAAATGGAATTGCAGTGTTTTTTATAGATAATATAGTAGGTTTAAGAATTCATTTTTTATTCAGTAAAATCATACTAAAATCTGAAATTTATATAGAAGTTAATTGTATTATCACATTATTCAAATAAGCACAGATATTTTTCTGATGTGAACTAGTGCATTATTATCAAATTTAAGTTTTTAATTGTGCAAACAAATTTTTATTTCTTACCATTTGCTATGAACTTTTGTTCAATTGATTTTCAGTTTAGACTGAAAAAGATGGAGTTTGTCTTGTATAAGGACCATCTGTAAAGTATATTTACAAGAGTTTATATTAAATTGTTTTCACGAGAAGCTTGCTTTAATTTACTATGAAACACAAGCGCAAGAACTAAGTGTGTGGGCCCAGCATGGCCAAGTGTGTTAATACATGGCCAAAGCGACTCGTAATCTGAGGGTCGTGGGTTCGCATCCCTGTCTCGCCAAATGTGCTCACCCTTTTAGCCGTGGGGGCGTTATAATGTGACGGTCAATCCCACTATTCTTTGGTAAAAGAGTAGTCCAAGAGTTGGCAGTGGGTGGTGGTGACTTGCTGCCTTCTCTCTAGTCTTACACTGCTAAATTAGGGACAGCTAGCACAGATAGCCCTCGAGTAGCTTTGTGCGAAATTAAAAAACAAACAAACTAAGTGTGTGGTGTATGCAGACAGGGCCAAATTCTTTATTAGTTACAGTGCCTAGAGTCTATAAAAACTATGGGTCTGTGAAAAGTTAATCTTGAAAGTTAATCTTAGAGGGCCAAAAAATAATAAGTGTAAAACATGAAACACACATTTTACTGTGAAAACATTATTACATCTCTAAATTTTACATTATGTTTTGTATATACACATTAGTCAGTGAAATACATTTATGTGAACATGAGTACACAAAAAGGCTTTCTTATTCCATACTTTATTTCATACTAAGCCATTTTTAATCAAATTCAATATATTACAGGGTATTAATATATTATTGACAAAGATGTTAATTTGTACAGTATTTGTGCAGCTACAGCAATGTATGCTTAAAAAATCTATAATTTATCTAGTGTTTGATTTAACTTGTATGGCTGGTAGGGCCAACAAACAGAAGGTGCTTGACATTGTATGCAAGTAGATTCTGTAATGCAGCCTAAATCAAGTATTAGGTGAGGATTTTATGGATACAGATAAGTGAGATAGTAAAATAAATGCATGTTAGCATACTTCAGTCCCATGTAATGTCCAACATTCTTGCTCATGGCCTTGAAACTGTAGACTTTTTTTATTGTCTTGCTTGTATAGTTGCATGTGCAGGTAAAATTACAAGTCATGTAGTTAATGGTTTTAATGATGGAGAAGGTTAATTATTTTGTATTTAAAGCTTCAGTTGAGTTAACACACAATACTGATATAATTTTAATATTTACTTTCAGCTCTCTCTCTCTCTTGAAAACAGTGACATTTTGTAGGCATATTGTACATGTTTCAAATACAGCTGTTTGAATTAACCTTCAATACACAAACTTTGAAGTTCCTTAAGTTGTGAAGAAGCATGACTCTAGTCATGCAAGAGGACCAAGGAGGTGGGGGAGATTCCCCTCAAGATAATAACCCTGTTCAATCACCCCAGACCACAACAGACTCTCCTCTTTATTCTGTAAGTATGTTTTTTAAGTATTATTTAATTTGACCATTAGTAATGATTCTGAATTCTTAATGTTCATGAACATTGCTTATAACATGAAACAGCACGTGTAGAATTTAGTTAAAATGTATGACTCTCTTTGGACATTTTTTAAATATCAAGCTCTTTGTTTTTAATTTAAAAAAGTATTGGTAAGCAAATGGATTTTTTTTATTATGTGGTAAATATAGGTAAAACTTAATTAAATACTAGAGCAATTAAATAAGTGCTTAATAATAGGAAAGTTAAAGATGCTGATTAGGAAGCAGTGCTAAATGTCTGAGTTACAAAGTTATTAACACAAAATAAAAGAGACAATGTGATTGATCCCAAAACTATGTGTTCTGTCTCTTTTATACAACTGAGGAAAAACAAAACAACAATATTATAACAGATATAAAAATACAAACATTTGATGGTTTGCTCTCACTTACATAAGACAAACACTTCTACTGGGATCCTCTATTTTCAATTATTGAAACTGAACCTATGTACTTGACTAACTAATTCCAAGATTCCTTCAAAAGAAATATATTTACCCTGAGCAGCTAGCATTATCCACGTGAGTACTGATTATCATTCAAACATAAGTGAAGCTGTAATCTACAGATGTCATTTGAATTTCCATTGAAAGATACAGCTGTTGACATCCTTGCATAGTGTACAATCTTATAGCAATACTGGTGTGGCATCGTACTTCTCACATTTATGGCTGTTCTTGTTCAGTGCTTTCCTCTGTGCATGCAAGCTTTGAATTTATATGTACCCCATGATCAATGTGGTTCATTGTGTCTTGAAAGTAAATAATCATGCAACTCAACTAATAGGAGTATGACACACCCTCTTGAAGCATGCAATTCCTATTTGATTTTGCTTATCTGTCACTTCTCATTAGACAGTGCAGACATATTTCAGTTGTGCATTTAATGTTTTCATTTAATTTTTAATTGCAAAGTAGTGATTTGCATTAATTATTATTTTTTGGTTGACTGGTGTTTTCTGGTCCATTGGGGGCATCTTTGGTCAATTTTGTACCCTTATGGTGGGAATTCACTACTGATTCTTGTATGATTCAACTTTTGTCAGAAAGACTCTTCATCCATTTCCTTTCCCTCCCCTACTGTCTCCTATACTGACTGACTTCCTGTTATGTGGGGATCCTGCTACTGGTCAGCATCTCTCCAAGGTTCTGCAGACTGTTCTGTCTCTTTCAGAGAGCTATCAAGCCTGTCATTCAGCCTTATTCAGGTTTTTACTCCAGGCATTATGTCATTCCCAAGGAAACTGGGGATGGCATTTTGTGATCACCCTCTCTTGCCTCAGTCAATTTCTGGATCTTCTTTACTTTACCATGGAGTTATTTCTCATATTCCTGTTTTGTTTTTCTCCAAGACTTTGGAGGACAAAATAGACATCTTGATTGCTTATCTCCATATTCCTATTTCTCATATGTTGTGACACTGTCAACAATTTGTCCACAATAGGGCTGTGCTTCAGTTTTGTGCCTAACCTTTTGAGCTTCTACTATAATATCTACTTTAGGTTATCTAGGCCTTTGCTGTATTTATGTGTGGTTGAGGATTGTGTTTACACCACTTCATGGACAGCTGGCTTCTGTTAGCTTATTCCACACTGGAGTCTTTTCAACACATACATCTGATACTTACAGAAGCAACTTGTGTTGGTTGGATTCTCAAGCTGAAGAAGTCTTTCCTGTTGTCTACCCAGTATCTTATCCACTTGGATGTATTTTTCAACACCCACCTCTGTTGGGCCCTAACCTTTTCCATTACATCTCTATTTGATGGAACTTTCAGTTCTCTATACACTTGCTGCTCCTTCTATTTCTACAAATGAATGAGGTTTAATTGCTTTCAAGTCCATGGGCTTCTATGGACCCTTAACTCTTTTGGTTGGACACTTATGCATTCTCTTCAGTGGACTCTACATGACTAATTGAATCATTCTTGCAATTCTTTCATCTCCCAAATTACTCTTCCTCCTTACCTTACAAATGATTTGCATTAGTGGTTCAAGAAGGGCAACATGATGACAGAAGTACTGCTTTCTCCACCTTGTCCAAGTTTGCATCTGTTTACAAATGCTTTTCTCTAAGGTTGGGGATATAAATCAATCAGTCGGAGGCTTTTAGACAATGGATCCACTTTGAAAAGTCTTACCATGTTAATATCTTGGAACTTTTAGCGATATGATGTGTTTTAGATCATTTTTGTTTTCATCTGGTACGGAATATGCATCCCAATCCATTCAGAAAATTCCAAATTCCACCTTGTGGCCTATATCAATCCCAAAGGGGGTCACTCATTTGTTCCCTTTGCAGTCAAACATTAGAACTCTTTTTATTGGGATATAAGTATGGTTGAATGTCATGCTTCAAGTGTTTTTGACTTTGTAGTGAATTGTTTTTCAAGACCTAATCAGGTTTATCCCACAAGAGTTATTTTTTGATCCTCAAGTTTTCAAGTTTCTGTGCAACTGATGGAGTACTCCTCATCTGGATACTTTCGACACTTTCCTCAACACCAAGTTACCTTTTTTTTTTTCTCCAGTTCCTCAGCCTTAGACCCTGAATTTAGTTGATCCATATCAAGACTGGACCAATCAGTACTCTTATGTTTAACTTCCCATCTGACTCCTTCTCCAGGTTATTTAGATCATCTATGCCACTCCATGTCAGATCCTTCTGATTGCTTATTACTGGCCAATGCTACCTTGGTTTTCTCATCTTACTTAGCTCTATAATACTACTTTTGCTTCTTCCTCTCACTTCAACCCAACTCAGTCAACCTCAGTTACCAGTACTTTATCCTACCCTTCACACCTTTCATTTATCTGGTTCCTGGCATTGTCTTTGCATGTTTATTTCTTTGTACCATGAACAATTCACTCTTCCTCTCTCGTAGTTTAATGGTGGTAGACACTCCATTTACATTGATAGTCATTGATTTTGGATTTTCTCAGTCTCAACCCACTGTTTGTTGTCTTATGGATATTCTCACCTGGCAGTTTGATCATGGAGCATTTGTTTTTTCCATAGCCTGTTATTGAGTAGCCTTATCCAACACTTTTAATTTTTCCCTATTTTGTTTGGTATTTTCCTCTGCTACCATTTCTCTTCACTGCATTATTTCAAAATACATACACAAGACTGGATTGGAATGTTACTATTGTTCTTCACTGTTCTACACTTTGAATTTTTGTTTTTATATTCCATGTTTTATGTATCTCCTAAAAATTATTTCCTGCTCCTTTTTACCCATAGACATCATCAGTTTGATTATATTTGTTATTGACATTCACATATTTGGTTTCATTACACATTTTCCTTTATCCAAATTGATCTTTTCTGCCCAATACTTCGATAGCTTGTAAGGGAAATTTTTTCCTTCCAGGTTTTATTTTCATCTGTTTCATACTTTTAGTCTGATCTGGATAAATTTCTATTTCTGTAAATATTATTCATTGTTACATTGCCTGTACAGCATTCTTCCATGGTTCTAATTCCTACCTTTCAATCTCCTGGCAACATTTCTCTGCAGGATAATTCTTGCTACTTGCATGATCTGAGCCACTGGGGTGATGGCCCATAGAGGAATCCTTCTGAATATGATCACTTCCATTTAGTAGAGAGTAGATGGTGGTGGTGTTATGCTGGTGTAGTTGGGAGTCAATCCTCCAATCATGCCTTCCACTTCTATATGGTGGGCCCCAGAGGTTGATGTTTTTGTTTAACCTTTGTCCAGTCATATTCAAATAATGATGTTGGTTTCAAGTAGATCTGTCACATTGCAGCTCATCCTTCCAATTGGGATCTCTCATTTTACCATCACCTGGATGTCAGTTCCCAGTGAGTGGGGTTTTGGATTAGAGCTGGACCAATCAACATAAATCCTCACAAGTGTTTGGTTCTATTTCCTCATCCTGACCCAAATTAAAAGTTTTGTCTCATCATCTCCAACTTTGTGCAGTGGGTCCCAAAGATTGATGTTGTGCACACATGCACTCCAGTTTCTGTGCAGTCCTATCCAGAGGATGATGATGTTTAGGGTGAAGGTTATCACTCTCATGTTAAACTTCTCTGTCCTTTTTAGTTGTGTTACTCCCACTTTCTGTCCCTGTAACACTTATTTTTTTACTGGGTGCAGAATATACCTAGTACAGAAGTGGTGCAGTCTCACATGTGTGTTCCTTTCCTAATGGGGATTAGACTTCATGGATGTTCTTCAGATGCTTTTGAAGGATACTACTTTCTATTCCTTCAGGTCTCTCTGCTTATTCAATGGGGGATTCTTGCAGTACATATGGCAGTGGTAAGGTACTGTGTCATGTGCTATTATTTTCCTACTTTAAAATTTTTTCTTCTAGTAAGTTAATATTTTCTCTTACAATTCCTGCCCTTTCTCCCCACTAAAAACTAGTACTTCTTTTTTTGCCTAATCTCAAAGTGATAATTTGGTAAAATCAAATAGAGGGAGTCGTGTGTTAGGAAGGATTGTTGGAGCATTTATATGCAAGATAAAAGTGAACCAGGTTGATCACTGGGTAGATGGAAGTTTAAGACTTGAGGCATGCAAAAATATTTGTACGTACAGAGGGCAGCACAAAAATAACTATACATGTGAAAGGAAGTAAATACCTAATGAAAATATATTTTAATTATAGAAATATAATATTTACTGGAGAATAAAATGGGAACAAAAGTAGCTTAAATGAAATTAATGCAATGACTTTCTCCTCCATATGTGATATCAAACCTACAAATTTATATCATATCAAATTATATCAAATGTGATATAAATTATAAGTTCAAAATAAATGCTATAACATAACAAAAAGATTGTAATCATGTTCTCTTTTCCATACTTTAGCATAAGTTACTACACAATACTTTGTTCTACAACTGGGATACACATGTGGTTCCAGTATAACTGGTGCTGGTGTCTAAAAGGAATTTGCACCAACACTGGTACTGCTACTAAAGTACATTTGAGGGATTAGAATGCTTGCATTTATTCCTTACTCCATCTGAAGCATGTGCTTATCATGAGAACAGTTAATCATAAGGCAGTTTTGGAAAAGTTTGCCACAAACCATCAATAACATGATGCAGGACCAACAAAATGGCATACTTCTCATTTGGTTATAGATTGAGACTAGCCTTGCATTTCTGCTGTTTCAGCAGGATAGATTCCATCTCTATTAACAATATGTCCAAAGAATTCTATTTCCACGCACATTTTCCAGGTCAAGGTTCAAGCCTGCTTTTTTATTTGCTGAAATTCAATTTTAAGATTTTCAGCCATGGACTAGAACACATGACCAAAAAAGCTATGATATGGCTGATTAAGATCAGATGCCTCTCTCATTGCATTCCTTTCAGTGTATTCTTCATTAACCTTTTGAAAGTAGGAGGTGTGTTACATAAGCCATCTCTCATGCTGAAAACAGTTTTAGGTTACTTAAGTCATCCAGTTTTGATATGCTAATATTTAGTTGTCAGGTAATGTATTGAATGATAGCACTCCTTCCTTTTCATCCAGACATTCTTCTGTTAATGGTAATGGAAAGTTATTAGTGTGAGTTATCATGCTCGCCTAGAGTCAATGCAGAACCTGGTTGTACGTTATTTCTTTCTGATAGTCTGAATATAACTAAGCTCCCTCTGAAGTCTGTATAATTCCATCCTTTAACATCCATAGTACTTTAATGCTGCCAACAGGTCACATAGCTGTTGCTGTGTTGAGTCTAGACTATTTGCACAATCCTCAGCAAACTCTAAGGCATTGATGTCTGTGTGTTAACTTTCAGAGGTATCCTTTTTTACTTTCACTTTGTGCACTGTGTCAATGACTATCACAGTATTCATCTTGATAATTGATTGTCTGTAATTGCAGAACAACACTGGGACATCATACCCACTTGGAAAGAAAGTAGTCTGTTTCATGGGCTCTGTAAACCAATTACATGGCATCTGTGCACTTGACTTTAATAGTGAATCCCAGAATATCACTTGTATACATTGGAGTACTATATCTTCTCCTCCCAAATACCCATCCAACCATGGCTTGTTACTATCCCAGTCTCTGAGAAAATGAACAAAATAAAGACTGCATACAAAGTGAAACACAAAATGAACAAACTTTATTGTAACTGTTATAAAACACAAACAACGTGTGCCCTTGCTTCTATGAATAACATAGAATTATTTCTTCTACTTGAACTATTCAAGATGAATCCATGTACCAGAATGACTAAATCCAATGTTCCATACTTTGCAAGAAGTTATTTACCCAGAGTAATATAAATGAAGTCATAGCCTCTGGATATCACCTGAACTTTTATTGAAGGACACTTTTGTTAACATCCTTGTATTGTGTGCTCTATTACAGTAATATATTCCCAGGCAGAACATGTATTTATGTACTAGAGACTTCACAATAAAACAAAGGTAGAATGGAACCAGTTTAATCCTTTGATTGCAGCTGCTTTAAATGTGCACAGAATTTTTGTTAACCATACACTATATACAGCACACTTACATTCAACTGCCAGAGGCAGACCATATCCTGTACCAGGGGTGGGCAACTCCATGGCCACTGGCCACATGTGGCTAGTAGGATAGCACAGTTGTGGCCAGCTCAAGTTCAGGAATACATTTTTTCTATCATTTATTATTCTTATCGCAAATTTGTTAATCGGCAACTGCACTGCCTGGCATCATCCCTAATGTTGCACGCTTCATCACTGCCACAGACTCTGTCTATTTTGTAACGTTTGTCTGGTTTAGATGTTTGCTGTCAAGTCATCTGCATTGTTTTACATGCACTTGCAAACATATTTTTATTGTGTGACTTTCAAGTGTTTAAATATGCTTTGTTTTTAATCCCATAATATAGATAAGTGGATAATTCAAAAACAACAGAATCCATATGATGGTGAACACTGAGAAAATAAAGATGATTTAATTGATTCTTGTATTACTGCCAAAAAGAGAATGGTGCATGACTGGAAAAACATGAAACAAGAATTTGATGAAAGTTGGGAGTTGAAATTTGCAGTGATTGAAGCAAATAATAAGCTAGTGTGTCTTTTGAGTAACAAAGGTTTTAGGAATAATAAAGTATATGACCTTAAGCAACACTAACAAGTTTCACAACAAATTTAATGAAAAATTTCCAGTTGATAGCAAAAATCGTATGAATGAAATCGGTTATCTGAAAGCACATTTTCATGAACAAAAGGGAGGCCTAAAAATAATTTTTATCATCGATAGAACTAGTTACATTAGCTAGCTCTAAAGTAGCTTGGATTCTAGCTCAAAAAAAAAAAATTATTTTCTGATGCTGAACTAGTAAAAGAAATATTGATTGTGATCATTGAAACTCTCTTGGAGAATTATGATTCAAAAATAAGATATTCTTCAAAAGGTAAATAATTTACAATTAAGTCAAAGAACAATTGTCTGCAGAATGCTAGAGTCAGTGAAAGACATAGAAAATCAGTTGCTTGAACAACAAAAACACTGTTTGTATTTTTCTTTAGCTCTAGATAAGTCAACAAGTGTTAATGACACTGCACTGTTGATATTTTGGGTTTGATATGTAACTTCAAATTTTCAAGTGAGGGAAGAAATGCTTGGCCTTTTGTGGATTATGAGATTGAACATATGGGGAAAACATATTTGAAAAATTGCTTGAAATGTCGAAAAATTCAATCTGAATTTTAAAACATTGGTTTCTGTCACAACAGATTGGGCTCCTGCCATGACTAGAGCAGCAAAATTATGATTTGTTTCTCTTTTGAAGCAGCATTTTAATTGAAATAATGGAAAGTCCACGCTGCCATCTTTCCATTGTATTTTGCATTTGGAAAATTTATGTGCTAGTTATCTAAAAGTGATGAATTGAAAAATTTGACAGACATTGTTGTAAAAATTGTGAATTATATTAGAAGTGTAAGCTCTCTCATCCATTGACAGTTTGTTGAATCTTTGAAGATCTTTGATGATCTTGCTGATTTTGCAAATGTAAGATTGTGAGTTGAGGAAAAGTCTTGGAATGAATTACATCCTTATTTCTTCAAATAAAAGAGCATCTTGTTGAAAAAAAGAATTGAAAATTTCCCTAAAATTGAAACTTTGTCATGGCAGTGTGACTCATTTTTAAATAATTTGAATAGGAAGCTTCAGGGAAGAAGTAAAATAATAAGCGAGCAATCACAGTCTGTTCATGAATTTCAATTTAAGTTAAACCTTTTTGCAGAACAATTACAAAAGAATGATTTGACACATTTTGCAAAGTTAAATAATTTTTTAGAAAATAATAATGACTATGATTTCTCTGGTGCTAAAGATGATCTCTATGTAAACTGGATCAAAAATCTATCTCAAAAATTTGAATCACATTTCTCCAAATTTAAAAATTTGAAATTGATATTTGAATTTTTGCATGATTCAATTCAATTTGATTTGGGAAATTTTAATAAGGAAATTACATATTTTGGATAAGTGTGGATTTGAAGACAAGATGCAAAGTGTAGAACACATAAAAGGTAAACAAAAATTTCCATTGGAGAAATGTAGCTCACTATCCTGATAAATGAGAATTTGACAAAGTTAAAGATAACAATTTCAAAATTATTTTCCATGTTTGGATCCACATGGGTGTGTGAGTCAACATTTTCTACGCTGGATTTTCTCAAGTCTAGATACAGATCTCGCCTTACTGACATAAGTTTAGAGGCAGAGCTGTACTGCTCATTGAGCATAGATGTTAAGCCAAATTTCATGAAACTTGTTGATTAAAACCCCCATCAATTTTTTTTAATAGTGTGGCCACTATGAAAAATAATCTGCCCACCCCTGTTCTGTATGGTAAATGAGCAGTCAGTAGGTTGAAAGGTGAAACCTGGGCATGAACAGAATCAATGATAAATTCAGAATAAATAGAATAGTATCTCAAGAAAATAAAAATGCATGTGTACTGTAACTTTAGGAAAAGAAAACATTAGTGTAAATCTACTTTTAACAGTCCAAATAAAATCTAAATTGCATGCTTCAGATTTTATGTGAGTACACTGTGACTGTTAACTGTAGATCATTTCATCATGAATAGCAGTTTTTTCCAAATATTGTGTTTTAAAATACCTGTATTTAAAAGCTAGCAGGCTGTATACTTTTTGTTACTATTTATTCTTAGTTTGAAGATGTTTTGGCTAAGCTATTAAACATCAGTGTTACACATGCAGCTCACTTGCTGTTGTATTGTTAAAAAAAGATTATTTGTTGCACTTGTTAACTTGACCATTTTGAACTCTTGTTAACAACTTTTAGCCACCTGAAGAGACTGAATCAAGTGGAGAACAAGATGCAGATAACCAGAAGTTGTTGGAGGGACAGGAGCCAGACTTTCCTCATGCTGAGTTAGCTCGACTGGATGAGATGATAAACAGACCTCGGTGGGTGGTTCCTGTACTACCAAAAGGAGAATTAGAAATACTTTTAGATGCATCTATTGACTTGTGTAAAAAAGGTATGCAAAAATTTTATAAACTATGATGGACAAGCTGAAATGCCCATCAATTGATGAGAAATATTTAAACTTTTAAATATTTAAAACAATGTAACTTTAACAGCAATCATTTATTTCAAAGTAGTAACTCAAACATAATCTTTATCTAATATTAAAATTATAATAAAGCTTCTTCATAAGCAACATTTGAAGTTTGCTTTCCATCTTCCAACAAATAAAACTTTTGAGATGATTCCACCCATGAAAACCCCACATCTCACTGACTGTGAAAAAAGCATGTTTTTGTTTTTGAGAAACAGTCCAGCAACTTTCATTTTTTACCATGAATCTCTTCAGAATATTCACTATTGTCTAAAATGTAAACCTGCCAAGATAGATTGAAATTTGGAATAAATAACCAACAAGATATATATATATATATATATATATATATATATAAAAGTAGGGTTAAGTTCAATTTTTGATTCCTTCAGGACATTCATCATAGTTCATTGTGTTTACACACAAATGTTGGTTGAGATTGGTTCAATAGACTTGAAGAAGTTAGGATCCAAAAACACACAAATTAGGAAGTAGTAAACCAGAAATTTTGATGTGACAAAGTTTCACATTTTGATTTTATGAAAGAAGATATCTTTTTACTGTATAACTAATTGTTTTAGTAAAGTTTTTTATAAACATACTTGTTACAGAGGTTTAAAAGAAGAAAAACTACTGTACAAAATTTAAAGATGCCAACACTTGTATATAAATGCAAAATGCTTCTGTTATACAATCCCAACATGGCTAATTTTGACACCAAACAAATTGTGAAAAAGACAGAAATATTGAAAACTGTTGCTGCTTGAGATTTGCAAAAAGGTTTCCTTGTACTAAATCCTATATAAAATGGTTTAAACAATTACTTAATTAATCAAAATGCCTAACAATATGGTTTATTTAATCTTTTGACCAAAAAATGGGTATATCTTAGTTTTGTTTGTTTGTGTGTGTGTGCAGGGGGGGACATGAAAAAACAAACTATCTTGTGTATCAATTCCCATGTAAATTTACTAAAATGTAGGAGAATAATTACCATAAAACTGTAAAATTATGCTTTTTTGTAGTATCATAACCCATCTCTGCAATAATTAAAAAAAATTTTGCAAGTCCACTATTTTAATTTGTCAATGTGTGAGACCGATAGAAAAGCACCTTTGTGCCAAATCTCATATAAAATGGTCAAAATATAGTTGAGTAATGACCAATAATTATAAAATTATGGTTTCTATGAGTTCTGATCATCCAAAGAAGGCTCAAAATGGACAAATGTAACTTTTTTTGTCAGTATGTTGGGTACATGAAAATTTTAGGGCCCATTTTCATCGTGATTGCTGTGCATATGACTGCATAGGAGTTGAAAATATACATTTTTTTGGTTGTTTGATCTTTAATCCTATAAAATTTTTAAGATGACTTAAATAAATGAAAAATTATTTTGGGCATATTGAACCAAAGTATAAACAAACCAAGTTTCAAGTCATTCAGTCAAGAAATGAAGGAATAAGGTTTATTGAAACATCTTTGTAAAAAGAAGAAACAATTGAAACAACAGCATGTATCTCCATAGAAATGTGAATGAGCAATAATTATAAGTGTACATAAAACTAATGACAAAAGTGTAGTTTGAAACTTCCGGTATTTGCAGAAATTTATGTTAATAAATGTAACAAGTATGAAACAAAAATTGAATAAAATTTGTTCTCTTGAAGAAGAATAGTCAAGTAATTGGAAGTGCTGGAATTTTGGGTCTTGTTTGAAAACATTACAATTTTGATAACTTTGTTTATTCTTGTTCCTTCTTTACCTTTTATTATATATTCTTCAGATAATATATGTATGCATCTGCATTTTTTCATAACTTTATTTCTCTTAGAACAGAACAAATGATGATTTTAGTTTTGTTTTTTATACCTTTCAGTGCTCATATGATGAGCAGTGTTTTGTGAAAAATGAATGTTTTAGTAATACAAACTATTGCATCTTATAGTGCCTGTATGATTTCATAGTTTGTACATTTTAAATGTTTATAATTTTATATCTTTTAAAATTTTTAAGACATAAACAAAATTATTTTATTTATGCAGTAATTTAATTTCTAGTGGTATCCTTCATTGTTATAGTCAAGGATGTTATCACTGTTATAGTTGAAATCATCATCTTAATTTGCTATGTTGTTCAATTGTATTTGCTGTGAAGCTGCTAGATGGATACATGTGTTTAATATTGTAAACCATAATCATATTATAAATTTTATTGTCATAATCTGGGTTCAGTATGTGTCAATTATGTTTATTGGCTATGCTGTGTTATCCTGAGGTACAAGATTTAATGATTATTTTGTTATGTGAAAGATTCCTAGTAACTTTTCATGAGATTATTTTTTATTAAAGTAATGGAAAGTATTTGAAATAAAATAATTCTTCATCACTCTTTAACTGTTGTAGTGATAATTAAAATCTAGAAAATATAAAAACCATTCAAGAAAAAAAACGTTTATGATTCTGATGATTGGTTTTGTATTGCTTGATATAGCATTTAGGAGCAAAGCAATATCAGACTAATTACAAACACTAAAAAAAGAAACTAATCCATTTGAAGTTTTTCAGTGGTCAGTTTTTGTTTGTGAATATTAATTGTAATATGGTTTCTTGTTTTGTTGTATTATAGTTTGTAAAACCCAAATTGTCCATACATTTTGACTGTAACAGAAACAAAAACTAACAACAAAGAAATGGAAGAAGAAATTATAGTATTGTAGGATTTGTTGGGTTATTTTCTTGTGAAATTAAGTAGAAATACAAAACAAAGTATATCATAGTTTATATTTTAGCATGCTGCATTTTATTCTTCTTTTTGTTTAATTTTAACTTGGAAGAAAAGACCTCATTTATTGTTATTCTGCATAACAGTAAAACTTGTAAAATATTAAAAATAAATTTAAAAGTAATTTATTACAAAAATGCTTTTTCCAGCATGGTGCCAATTACAGTTGACACATCTTTTAGGTAAGACTTTTGGTACAGTTTCCCGTCTTCAAAAATAGTATTAAACAAAACTTTGACTTTTAGAAGGATTTAGAGGTGCATCAGAATTTAAGTAAGAAGCTTATAATGATGTGTTACTTTTTTTTTTTAATTTTATAGGCTTAGATACCAGGAGTGAAGCTTGCCAAAGATTCTTTAGAGATGGTCTTACAATATCCTTTACAAAAATATTAACAGATGAAGCAATGAGTGGGTGGAAATTTGAGATACATGTGAGTGAATTGTTAATTTATCAATGACATAGCTGAATTGTTGAATATTGTCTGCTATTATGGAACTTTAATTATGGACGAAATTGATACCTGTTAAGCTTGAAACAAATGTAAAAACGTGTGTGTGTGTGTGTATATATATATATATATATATATTTTTTATTTTAAATACAAGGAAAGATGCCAACAAATCCAGTCTGTACAAAAAAATTTTTTAAATTTATTTTGATGTTTTAGTCCTAGAAACATTTAATATTTTCATAAAATACCTTGTCAGGGTTTTATGCATATGTGCGATAAGGATTCTTCAACATTAGTTGTCTATGATTCATTGGCAATAAATTCAACAATAAATAGACAGTACTCACTCCACTTATCTTAAAATAATATATTAAAAGTAAGTCAAACATATGTAAAAAAAAAATTCTTTATGATATAGGATATCAGTTTTATCTTGAATTTTAAATTCTTTTTTGCCAAAAGTTCACTTTGGTTAACTCAATTACTTTACAATCCAATTCACAAGACAAATTATTTTTTTTTTACTTTTGCCATGATAATATCAGTAAATAATTCCCTTATTATAGGATATAACAGTTTCATCTAAAACTCCAAATTGTTCTTTTTCTTGTGAAACATCCTCTAAGATTGATTCAATTTCTTCAGAATCCAATTGTCAAGACAAAGTATTTTTCTCTACTGTTATCACAGTAGTATCAGTGAATAATTTACTTAAGCTATCCTGTGGGTTACCACAGTTGTATCTGAAACTTTAAATAATTCTCCTTTTTTGTCAGAGTTTGCATAGATGAGCTCACTTGGCCTCCTTTGTTTATATGTTGCTCAACTGAAGCCTCAGATTTTCTCTAAACTATGCAATGCAGTGATTTAACAATACTCAATTAAGATAATATCAAGAATTCAAGTAATGTGATGTCAACAACATTGATAAAACCTAGACAACAATGTTATTGCAAACATAATACACAACTTTTACAGAGTTATGTAGCCAAACTTGTCATAGCTATTGCCTTTAACCTGTTGACTGTCAAGTATTTCAGTGTTTTGGCAGCACCTATGCTGTGTTTTTTCAGCAAAAGTGAGTAAGTTTTAAAACATTGGATAGAAAGTGAAACAGTTTGTAAGTAGGTCAAATGCATGTATGGTGTTGACATCTAACGTTGAAGTTGGGTATTATTGAGAATGAATTAACTCATCTGTGGCACTGTGTTACCGATCGGCTTGGATGAGTTATCTCGTCTCCAGCACTGTACAGGTTAATATAATTACTTTTAACTCTTGTTATGAAAACTAAGTAATCATTAAATAATAATGCTTACACTAAACTGTCTTATATAACCAGCGTACACCTCAAATATAGATTATTCCATTTTAATTTCATGAAACACAATTACAGTTAGCACATTAATAAGGAAACAACTTAATGCCAATCATTCCCAATTACTGGAAGTCAGTGACTTTCTTTTGTGTTAATCTCATCCTTAGGTTGGCTATTTAGGTAATTGTGGTCTTTCCAGTGATCAAAAAACTTCTCACTGTACATGTTTAAATTCAATGCTTTTATAAATTTTGATTGTAATTTTACAAATTAGTGCTTTATTATCTATTTTTCCTTTTATACAGATTAAATCTTGCTTATTTTATGTATTATTAAACAGTTTGCTGAAAGCTAAACAACCTATTTTTTGTGATGTGCCTGTTTCAACATTGTATTAAATCTGCAGAAATATTGGATAGATTATTTCTAAACCAATATAGAGCATCTAAAGAATAAAGTAATATTAGAAGAAAGTTGTGCATTAAAATAGAAATATTCTTCAACTCCATAATTGTGTATTTTGTTGGCAGTTTCTGCTTATTTACTTAAACTTTAATACAACTGCCATTTAGGTAATGATTATTGTTTTTGTTAAATATTTTTGGCACACATATTAATTTGTTGATGTCTTTGGTTTTTTTTAATGTGACAAGAGCTTGAGTTATTTTATTAACAATTAAAGTCTTGTCTACTCAGTATTAGCTATAATGTACAGTTCTTGTATTTGGTGTAAGAATATATGAGTTGAAGTGCTTAAGTACTTACGAGGGCTGTTCAAACAATACGCGGACTGTTTGAATTGGGCGGCTCCATTTGGTTCCAGGGGAATCCGCTTGGTGTCGCTAGGTTCACACAGATCAGCTGATTACTACGCCATTTCCCAATTGCAGATATCTTCATATGTGTATTAGCTACGCGGTTTTAAGTGAAGTGCGATTTTTTCGTTTGGCGGATTTCAGAATGAATGACCTGAAGGAGCAACGACTTACTGTGAAATTTTGTGTTAAACTTGGAAAATCTGTGACTGAAACTTTTGCTATGCTTAACACGGCTTATGGTGATGTTGCTATGAAGCGTACAGCATGTTTCAAGTGGCATGAACGTTTTAAGGATGGTCGACAGTCCATTGAAGATGATGAGCTTCCTGGATGTCCTTCCATGTCAACTGACGACCCACACGTTGACAAAATCAACACCCTGGTGCGGGCAAATCGACGTCTGACTGTCAGGGAGCTTGCTGAAGAGTGTGGGATATCAGTTGGATCTTGTTACGAGATTTTGACCGAAAAATTGAAGATGCACTGCGTTGCTGCGAAATTCAGCCCTCAGAACTCGTGAGTTTTTGGCCAAACACTTGATCACTGTTCTTCCCTCCCCCAACCCCCTACTCACCTGACTTTGCTCCTTGCGATTTTTTCTTGTTCCTCAAACTCAAAAGACCCTTGAAAGGAAGAAGATTTGAGACGATTCCCGAGATTAAAGCAAATGCGACGAAGGAGCTGGAGGACATTACAAAAGAAGCGTACCAGGACTGTTTCAACAAGCGGAAACACCGTTGGGATAAGTGTGTGTGTTGGGGAGGAGAGTACTTTGAAGGGGTCCCAGACCTGTAACTTCTAAATAAAGTACATTTTGTTTTATGACGTCAGTCCGCGTATTTTTTTTGAACAGACCCTGTATAGCAGATGTTGGTGGAGTTTAATATTTTGAACAAGAGTTTTATGGAACTTTCAGTTTTGAAGAGCTTTGTAACAGTTATAATATAGCTGATCTCATACTGCTTGAGTCCCTTTTATCGCAGTAAGCTGATATTAAGTGAGAGACTTAAGACTTAATTAACAATTTTAATGTAGAAATACTAGCTACTGTTTGTATAAAAAAATAGAAAAGTTAAATTTACAGATTTAAATGTTAAGATTACCTTAAATGAACACAAGCTTTCTCATACAGCTTAAAATTGATTTTTTGCCAAGCATAATTCAAGCAATAACAGATAGTTTTATATATGCTTATTGGAAGTTTTTATTTGTCAAGAAGGGTGTTGGAAATATTAGTGAAATTCAATAGTGTGAGGAAATGTGACAAAATTATGTATTGAAAGAAACACCAGAAGAATTAAGTACAATAGATTGTGACTTAATGCACTAACCACTGATAATTACATAGTTGGGTACTTGTTGCTTCTTAAAATGGCAATACTGGAACTGTTGAAAATCATTACATTGAAAACCTACAATTAGGATATTTCTGCATTTAGATTTTATCATTTTTATCTTCCTCTTTTCATTTTTTAAGTTTTTATGTATGTTCATAGAACACCCATTTTCCATAAATTTGCAAGTGAATATGTAATTTTGAAATTATTTGTAACTTTTCTACAGAGGTGCATAATGAAAAACACAGAAAGGCTGATAGAACTTTGTGTCACAAAGCTAAATCAGGACTGGTTTCCACTCTTGGACATGTTAGCTGTGGCTCTTAATCCTAACAGCAAGTGGGTGGTGCTTATTTAGATCTTTTAAAGTTTTATACATTTCATTAGTGCATATTGGTTTTTATAAGAACTTTTGTTATTTGTTGTAGCACTGGTTGCAGTCTGTTAAAGTTTGAATCTAAAATTTGAAAATAAATTGTAATTTTGATAACATATGCTAACCCTGTAAGTGAAGTATTAGTGCATCTGTGAAACTTTTTGGTGCTCATTATAAATATGAATTTAATGTATGTGTCTTTATACAAAATTTATCAAGATTTTAGTAAACATTTTAAGTCTGTTGAATGAAAAAACCTATTTTTTTAATAATGTATTTTTACTAAAGATTTGTCTGTGAATTTACAAAGCCTTCACTGAGTCAGTCTGACTCAGATCCTGACTAGACTGAGTGAAAGGCAATCTTCATGTTAAGTGTTAAAATACTTATTTGCATTTTACGCTTATTATATTTCCTTTATATAACCTTTTAGAACATTCTAAATGAATGTCAAAAGCTTTGTTTTGATAATTTTTATGTATTTTGTTATTTTTATCTTGACACTAATTAGTGATGTTATAAATGCATAAATATAAAGTGAACTGAAAAGTAAAAATAGTATGAAGTAAAGTGAACAGAATAACTTTTTCTTGAATGTATAATTCTACCAAGATTTCAAAATTGTTTATCTTCACAATTTCATCTGTTAACCTTTCACAAGTTTTTTTTTAAATTTTGTAGTTCTAACCTGGAAATTATTCCTCAGAAACACTTTACCCATCCATGGAAAACTATAAATTATGTCAGGATCACATTAGTAATTTATTTTACATAGCATATATTTGGATCATTTATTATGTGCATTTTCCATTTGCAGGTGCAAGACTATAAGGCCTAATTTTTTCTCTCCCTTGTTATTATCCAAAATAAAGTAGTGTTTCTTTCAGATATGAATTAAAAAAAAAAAAAAAGGTATCAACCACAAGAATAGAATACTACTATAATTTATCTGGCTTTCTGTATAAGTTATAAATATATTTAAAATATTCCTTTTACAGTTTGGTGTAACAAGTTTTCCGAACATAGACCAAGCACTTTTATTAATTAGCATCTTTCATTGCTAAAGATAAACAAAGGATCATAAGATTTATGTAGAGGAGAATCTTCTCTTTATACTGGTTATAATAATTTCCATCAGATATATATTCATGATAATGTAATTGTTCTTGTGCTTGAAAGGCAGAGGGTTTGGAGAGGTTTCTTTGTGGTGTTTTTTCTTGTGATTAGGCATGTTTTTTTTTCTTCTCTAATTGGTTATACACAACAAAAGCTATGTTATTGAAGTTACAAAATTTAAAAGAAATAATTCAGAGGGCAGATGCACCACATAACACAGATGTATGAATATTGAGAATTTCTTAAATATTTATCTTTGAAACTGAAAAGTAAATAATACAAAATTTGAATTATAAATGGTGTTTTGATCTGAAGTTTATTGCCATACATTGATAGTAAAGATGTGTAATTAAATATTTCATATAACTTTGTAAAAGATCTTTTAACATGAACACTTTTACCTGATCATACTCACGAGGTTAAAGCTGTTAATAGTTTTGTCAGTTTGAAAGTAAATGAATGATTCTTCAAACATAAAGGCATTGAGGTTTAGGTCAGTCTTAAATAATTCTGTACAAAGGGTATTATAATGAAAAATACTTTTTTTACTTTATCATTTATACTTGTTATCAAGCTTTTCTAATACAAGGAAACTGAGGTTTTTGTGACCTTCAATTTAATGAGGTCACCACAGAAGATTTTTTTAAAAAGTTACCTTAAAAAGAAGTAACAAAAACTTAGTGAGGGATCAGCCTGAAGAAAGAAAAAGAGATAATATATGAGAAGTAATTCCTAAACAAATTTTCTTTATGAACTTTGAATCTTTAATGAAAATACAGTCATAATAGTGACGTGATTACAGTAGTAAACCTGTGTTTGTTGTATGTTTGAAGACCTTTGCATGAAATATACTGTACTGTTGAAGTATTTGTAAATTATGGAAGTGCTTTAACTGTAAACTGATAGTGGCTGATAACATGTAATGTGTTTTTGTTTTTTTAATTTTCTAAATTTGATATCTAAAGAATGAACAGCTTAAAAAAATACACCGTATACAATATTTTAACATGCACTGTTAGTTTAAAAGCTATTTCTTTTGAGATAATTTTTAGTTTTATGACAGTTTTATCTCTAATTGTGTATGAACAATTTTTATTCTGTATTTGGCAATCAGATTCCACACCTTTAATGCCACTAGACCTTCAGAATCTGTTCCTCCTGGATCACAGTTTTCAGACACAGAACTATATGCACGACCACCAGATGTGCGTACACCAAGGGTGAGTCATCATGTCAATGTTATGTCGTATGTCAATACCATAATTTAGATCTCAGTTCTCCTTGGTGGATAAAGTGCAGCTTTATTAAAATAGTAGAAACAACCACATGAAATTCATATATTTTATTGAAAAGTTTCTTGTAGATATAAGGAGGAACTGAGTTATTGAAAAAATGCATTTGGAAAGAGGAATTATTGTTGTTTGCATACTTTAATTACACTTAGAAAAATATAAAAAATAGTAATATTTATTTTGAAATTTATGTTAGGTGTGAACTGATAAAGGTGCAGATATAACAAACCAGTTTTTATTATTGAAAGCATACATTCTTGTTTCACAAAACTAGTTTTCCAGGCTCATAATTCAGGTAAGTTAAAAGTAATCCTGATAGATAAACATATAAAATAATTAAATGTATCTCACCTTCATTTTCTTTTTACTAAGAGTTTGTGATGTGCATCTTACATTGTAATAGTATCACTTTAATGCAATAATATTATGAACTTTTATCATAACTTTGAAAGTTTTTGATATGTGTGCTATCCATACATTTAGAAAACAAATTGAAAGTTCAAAATTTGTCAGTTCATTTTTTTTACTAACTCTAATTACGCATGATTAACAGCTGATCTCTTGGATCCATGCATTTTAAAAAAAATATCCTTTTGTACTGAAGAATATATAGAAAGCATCTTTTAAGTTGTTTTTTTTTCTGTCTCTCTCTCTTCTGGTCTAGGGCTGGTTGGTTGATCTTATTAATAGGTTTGGAGTTTTAAATGGATTCAACATTCTCTTAGAGCGATTTCAAAGTGGGCCTGTGCTTTCAATTCCTGTAATTGCAGCATTAATTAGGTAAGCATTGGTTATTAAAAGTTTTTTGTAATTTTAATTTTAAACCAGTTGTGTTGATTTTCAAAAATCACATTTTCACATGTGTATTATAGTTTGTTATAATACATATACAAAGATTCATTATTCAAACATACTTAAGTAAACAATCTTAATTAACATGAAGTAAAAGCTTAAGAAACCAAATATAATGATAAGTTTCTACATTGCTAATTTTACACCTAGAAAAAGTCTTGCCAGTAAAACATCTAATAACACTAAACATTATAAATAAGTTGATGTAATTAACATGTCACTACTGAACGCCTCTTCTCTTGTTATAACAAAAAAAAAACTATTCTTTTTTAATAATCAACAAAATTTAGAATTTGAAATTTGATCATTGATTCATTAAAACTATATAACTTTCTTTGTTTAGTTCCATATAGATTAAAACGTGAAATTTGGTTTTTAGTGCATATCTTAATTGTTAGGTTACTTTGTTGGGTGTTTTATTCAGGCAGGCTGTTGTTTAATGTGTGTATAATAACTTGAATTTGTAATTAATCCAACACCTAGTTGTAAATAAAATATTTTAAATTCTTTCATAACAACTGTCATTTAGCCTTACTTGCTTTGTGCTTCTGCAATGCTATTTAAACATTTTAAGTAAATTTTCTCATAAATTTGAGAAATAACTGAGTGTAGTGAAAATAATGTTTTTTGAAAATTTAAATTGCAGAACTTGTATATATGGAGTTACAGGTATCATTATTGAGAATAAAGTTGTTTTTTGACTTTTTAATGGTCATACTTTTCCATACATTCAAAATATACAATCAGGAACTTAGCCATATGGCTTCAGAAGATAAACTCAGTGCACTGTATCATGATCTAAACTATGCAGTTACTGTTTCCTGATAAGGTACTCTCTCTTTGCTCACAAGATTAGCTTTTCTCGTTTTTTGCTGGCCTTTGTATGTAATTTCTTTCAAAATGAATGCCATAACCCTTCATCATCTCTTTGTTGGAATCCAAATTTCCAACACATCTCATGAAAATCATCATGTATGATCTCTCTACCAATAAGAGAGCACTATTATCATCTGACATGTGTGACTCCCTTTATGCACTACTATGAACCATCACTTCAAAGTTTGGCAAAAGACATGAGCACTAGAATATCATTGTGAGGAGAGGATGGAAGTACCAATAGGAAATACATTTACATTAAAGAAGTTTATAACTTCACATAAGGTACTCTCCCTCTGATCACAACATTAACTTGAGTACCACATTGAAATGGAGGAGGGACCAGTGCTAGTGAAGCACAGGTGTGTACCTTAGAAGTATTTGGAGGACACCCTAAAAATGAGAAGAACAAATCTGATGACCTGAGGATGGGCACTGCACCACATCTTAGCCAGGTATTTCTTCACTTGGAAAATCAACATGATTAGGAAGATCAGACATGGCAAAACACAAAGGGACCACTTCCACTTAGAAGAGGATAGTTAAGCAGTGAAATCTTAAACATAAATCAGAATTTCTCAATCCCATGGTGGAAAGTGGGTAAGTGAGAGTGTGTTTCATGGTATAGAGCAACTAGGGTGTGATGGACCACACTCAGTAAGTTCACTACATCCCAAACCTCACTCTCTGGGTACTAACATCCTTGTGAGGGTAGGATGAGGATCATACTTTCTTCATCATAAGAGGGAACTCAACATTCAACTCCAGGAACTCTCATGGTGACCTATTGTATCATCCAGAATTGAAAGGAAGTTCATCACATGCACTTAACCTCTGTGGCCTTAAAATCAATCCCAGCTCTGTAACAACATAGTCATCAAACAAAGGAAAACTCGGGACAGAAGCAGAAATAGGGCATGTAGACTTTCTGTAAAATATTTTTAATTTTTACCCCTGTAAGATTGAAAGAATGATGCAACTTTCAGTTCTGAGTGTTCATCATACAATATAATGTAAGAAATACTTGTATGTTTGAAAACTAGATATCTGGAATTAATAGAATTTGCTAATCATTTAATTGATGATTTTCACATGAAGCTGATATTGTTATTTTTAAGTTATTTGGGTTTTTTTAAAGACATTTTGAACTTTTAATTTGGTATGATGGATTTAACCAGAAACAACAATTTGGGATTAAATTACATTTTTAATACTGAAGTGTTGTACTTGAAAATATGTCATAGTAGCAGATGCCCATCAAAACAGTTCACCATTATTATTATTTTTTTATAAAAACAGTAATAAATAAATATAAAATATGTAGACAGACCAATCTAGTATGCAGTGTGATTGTCTGATGAGCTATTTACGACTATCTTATGTCATTCCATGTTTTATTTAGGTAAAGAAAATTGCCTTGAATTTGTTTTTAAGCATAGAAGACTGACTGCAATGCATTGTTTACAAAAATGTTTGAGTTTTGATACAATGAGTGAATTTAGCACAATACAGATTTCAAGTTGACTAAGTAGCTGTAAGAATTTTTTTTCCTCTGGATATTCTTGTCATTTTAATGAAGGCAAGAAAAGACTGCTAACAAAGTGAACACTTTTTGACAGTTGTTATTTCTATAAGAAGTGTCAAAGGGGACATATTTAATTAAATCACATTATTTGACATGGAACTAAAATTATACATGTATATAATTCTGGCATGAAAAATGTACACACACACACACACACACACACACGAATCAAGTAACATCAAATATATACTCAAATATGTTCCTATCTTTGAAATATTTCTTTCAATCGATTGTTGTACATGCCACAGTTATTTTTCCAATGTCTGAATCTTGAATACTTTGAAGTGTGAAATTGTTTTTGTTTGTTTCTAGTGGTATTCAGCATATGAATTTTATTTATGATTTCAGTTACATAAATAGATATACATGCCACATACATTTTGGTAAGAAGATAGATAGATATGGATCATTATGTGAAACATGCATTAGACTAAAAATATCAATACTATGGCTTGGGATTTTTTTACAAATTTTCTCAAGACTACAAAAAATAAACTTGAATTGATGGAAATAAATATTATTTTGTGACATTGATTGTAAATCAGAAAAACACTGAACTTGACATACTTAGGTTTTATTGGTAGTTACCTTTGTGCATGTTTTTAAACATTTTCCATAGTTATTATAATTCCCTCATTTAACAAGCTACTGGTCCAAAAGCATAGAAACTTGAATGAATAAAAAATAATAATAACTCATAAAAGTGAGTAATGTTGAGAAAATAGTATTGGATTGTTATGGAAATCTGGGAAACTTATTACTAAATAGACTATTTCTTTATTAAAAATATTTGATTAAAGAAATGTTACAGAGAACTGGAATATCTGGTGTTAGTTCATTGTTACTAAAGCTAATTCAACATTACAAATAATTGTTCTCACATTTCATGTGATTAATAAGATTCTTGTCTGAGTGTCTGATAAATCATCCATAAACCAAAAAAACATTTTTGCTACATGGTATATCCATAAATATGTGATCATGTTAATTCAAAGTTTTCAGTATTTTTAATAAAAGATATATGAATTTGATACACATAATTTCAATGCACATGTGAAAATAATACAGTGGACTGTGGATCAGTGAATGATTTTATTAAGATGTGCAGTTGTTTTATGTATATTGGAAATGTAAGCTTATTATTCAGCAAATGAATGTTTTGTACCTTTTTGTGTATTTATGCAAATTAGAAAATATTATCCTCTTCCCCCAATGGGGCCTGGCATGGCTAGGTATTTGGTTAATTAATATTAAGTTAATTTGTTCAACTTGTAATTTGAGAGTCACAGGTTTGAATCCCCAAACATGCTCACTCTTTCAGCCGTGGGAGCATTATAATGTGACAGTTAATCCCACAATTCATTGACAAAAGAGTAGCCCACAAGTTGGCGGTGGGTGGTGATGACTAGCTGCCTTCCCTGCTGTCTTACACTGCTAAATTAGGGAAGGCTAGCACAGATAGCTTTCAAGTAGATTTGTGCATCATTAAAAAAACAAAACAAACACCCCCAGTGGTTCAACAGTAACTGGAAAGGTCTGTGATGCTAAAAAAATGTTAGGTACTAACAGTTGATAGGGTACAGATGCTAGGTGTAGATGTATGAATACATCTTAAACTGCATTTGTTAAAGAATATTTCATTTTACAACAGTGAACATATCTCTTCCATATGTTAAAGTTTAAAATGTAGTGTTGTTTGTGGTGTAATAACATGCTTGTGATTAAACTCAAAATTAAAAAGTGATTGACGTGAAATGTTATAAGCAAATGAATAAACTCACTTTTTCTGTACATGTTCTGGTAAATTATCAGTAACATATTTTGGTCAACGAAAAGCTAGGTAATTTCAGTCTACTTAAGGTATGGGAACAATGCATATAGTTTTTGTACAAATTATAAAAGTTTATAGTAAGAGGAGGACTTGATCACACAAACCAATTCCCTTCATTGCATACATGCCCTAAGACTGAAATAATGTTTGTATCATGTAATAAGTAAGCATTATAATTGAACAAAGCTAAAATGCTGTCTAGTTTAAACAAGGTAAAAGTGGACAACAGTCATTGCTGTGGCTAGGTAATTAACTAAAGGCTGCTAGGCCACTACCTCCCATTTGTAACTTGTATATAAGCAGAATGCGATGTATAAAGTCATGCCAATAGAAATAGTAGCTGTATTATGTGTGAATTCAGTTTATATATCTGAAACAACACATTTGTATGAGTTATGGCAAAATTGCTAGGACTTTGTGCTACTATACTAAGTTTGAACTGCTTACCAAAGAGAGAGAGAGAAAAAAGAAACAATTGGCTGACAGCATCCATCACTAACATTTAGGCTATTCTCTTTACCAAGGGTTAACTGCCACATTTTAGTGTCCATAGATTGGTAATTGCATTGTTGAGATTTGTCGATTTAATATCCAGTGGTACAAACATACTCACCCTTTAAGTCATAAGGTAATTTTAATGTCATGATAAAATCCATTATCTGTAGGAAAAAGATAAGAGCAAGATCAGATGGTGGCTGGTTGTTTTCTCTTTAGTAGGCAGTTCAAAGTAAGGAACAGTGGTAAATAGGTCTACAATAACTCAAAAATAGAGAACTAAATATTGAAGTGTATCATTATTATACTATTTATCTGTTCAGTTTTAACATATATTTGTGTATGTTTACTTAAGTATTACTGTTTGTTTGTTTTTTATAAATATTACAGGCCTTTTGGACTTTGCTTTGAAATGCTAACAGTACACACCATTGAAAAATATTTTATGCCTATTGTTGAAGTAATTCCTGCTTTCTTGGACAATTTAACCGATGAAGAACTCAAAAAAGAAGCCAAAAATGAATCGAAGAATGATGCACTTTCAGGAATAGTAAAATCATTGAAATGTTTGTCATCACGAGTTCCTAATCAGGAAGAAACTGTGAAGAACTTGGAAATATTTAGGTTAAAAATGATATTAAAGTAAGTAATTTTTCAATTATTGGGTTATTTAGTTAAAATATATGTTGAAATATTATACTTTATTTCTACACTACTGGCCAAAATCGTAAGGCCAATGAACATAAAGGAAAAAATATGCATTTTGCATTTTTAGGCTCAACCATTTATTTGAGTAGAGCTTCGAAAGATGAAAATAAGAAAAGGGAAGATAAAAATAAAAACCATTTTTAGCATTTAATAGGGAAAATGTGAACACTATGAAATTAGCCTAAATACTAGCTGGTCAAATGTTTAAGATCATACTGAACGAAGTGTTAATCAGTGAACATGTAATGAGATTTAGTCATTTGTGTTCAAGCATTCGCGTTTTCAGCGTCTCCCACTGACATCTCCTGTGTTACATTGGGTAAAAACATGGCAAAGGCTAAAAAGTTGACAGAGTTTGAACGTGCAACACACTACTGAGACCACTTGTTGGGCATTTCCTACCCTGTTTAGGACTTTTTTTTTTGGTATAGTCTTAAACTTTTGACTAGCTAGTATTTAGGCTTATTTCATAGTGTTCACATTTTCCATATTAAATGCTAAAAAAGTTTTTTTACTTATTTTTCCTTTTCTTATTTCATCTTTCAAATCTCTAATCAAATAAGTAGTTGAGTCTAACAATGCAAAATGCATATTTTTTCTTTGTTCATTGACCTTAAGATTTTGGCCAGCAGTGTATATAACAAAAGATGTAGTTTTTACTAAATTATTAAAACTTATTGAGTTTTTACAAAGATATTTAAGTTTAAATTGCAGCATTAGTGGGTTATTTTATAAATTTATGCTTAACCCAAACTGATAGATCTACTTATATATGATCTTGAATATACCAGTAGAAAGATACTGAATAGATGAAAGAGTATTACATGTTTTAAACTATTGTGTAACATGTTTTGTTTTGTATGTATATCTTGTGTTTTCTAAGTGAGTATATTTCTTATTTTACACTTCCCATTGGAGCAGTCTTCCAATTAACACTTAATCTTCTTGTCTTAGATGCCCTTTAATGTACATGACACAAACTTTTAGTGTCTTAGACTTAAAATTTTATTAAATAACTCAATGTTTAAGTTGTATTAATTAGTATAGCATAAAATTGTGGCTAGTAATCCATATTTTAATAGTGTATAAATTTGAAGTTCTTAAATCTACAAGTCAATATAAAAAAGATCCTGAATTTCTCGATATGACACGTGACATATTTTCCTTTGGCATCTTGTCTCCTCTTTTTTATTCATGACCTCTTGAAATAGTATGAAATTAAATGTAAATTGCTCACTATAAAACCATCATTCCTCAGACAAGCCACAATTTTTATAGCTTTCAGTTTTGTTTGGTTACAGAGCGACCAAATAGAAAATCACACCTCTCCTGCCACATCCTCTTCTTCAGAATTTGTTAGTAGTTCACTCATGTTTTATTATATATTACCTGTTATGCTGTGTTCTGAACAGATAATTGTAAATTGCAGACTACTAACTTCATTTCTGTGAGAATTTTAACAGCTCTCGTCATGTAGGTCTGGCATGGCTATGTGGTTAAGGCACTTGACATGTAATCTGTGATGGTCGTAGGTCGAATCCCCATCACACCAAACATGCTTACCCTTTCAGCTGTGGGGGCATTATAATGTGACAGTCAATTCCACTATTCATTGGTAAAAGAGTAGCCCAAGAGTGGTAGTGGGTGATGATGACTAGCTGCTTTCCCTCTAGTTTTACACTGCAAAATTAGGGATAGCTAGCTTAGATAGCCCTCATGTAGGTTTGTGCGATTTTCAAAAAACACACAAACTTGTTATGTGATTACAAAGCAATGTTTAAAGTTAGGGAAAATTGTATACTTTCTGCACATTATTAGCCAATGCTCTTTGGTGCATTATTTAATTAAATAAAACAATTATTTAGTGCATTACTATCACAAGTATAAAAAACAAAAAAAGTAGGCTTAACTGTTATTGACAGTTGACAACAAGTAAAAAAAATATAATTGGGTATGTATGTACTTTATATCTTATTTTTCATGTTTATTTTTATTATTATAAAAGTAAAATGTAAAAATAGGAATCTTTTTAGATTATTTGAGGTTAGATTAGGTAAAATGTATAATAATGTAATAAAAATGTTTCTTGAAGCACAAATGCTCAATGTAATTTGTTAGTGTAATGTGGACTGCATTTTCTGATTTATAACTTAGGTTGGCAGAGATATTTGTAGTTTTCAAAGAGCAATAAAACATTAAAATTTAATTATGAATAATGCATACTGTTACAAGCTTAAAGCAACTTATGATAAACTAACGTAGTTTCACGATACAATTTGAAATCCTTATAGAAAGAAAAAAGAGGTTATTTAGATTTTTTTTGTGTGGTTATGAGGTGAGTCAAATTTACTGATTCTGTATAAAGATATGGTAGAGGAAATAACAGATAAAATATAAAGTTTTACTGAAAAAAAAAAGTTTGAAATATATTTAGGAGGTTTTAGGTATTACTGAAAAGAAACTTGAGGTTTTTGAGATGAAAAAATATTGCTTTTCATACAAAACTATTCAGAACAAATACTCAGTATATTCATGGAAAAATCTTTAGTTTATCAAAAATGTTTTTCTAAATGTTTTTTTTTTTTGTCTGTTAAAGACTTGTAATGTTAAATGGAACACTGCCAAATTTTGTGAAGATATACACACTATACTGAAAGACAGTAGTATTAAATCTAAAAAGACTAAATGAAAGCAAAGAGGTCATGTGTTTGGTCAGATTGATTGAGCTTGTGTTGAGAGAGCTAATTGCCTTTTGTTCCTCATGCAACTTGACATTCTGAATCAAGTAGTATATATTGTTTTAATAACTGAGAAGTTATAGTTCCTTGTGCTGTCTGTATAATAAAAAAAATGATTAGATTGTGTCTAGTAAAACTAATAATTAATATTTT
This sequence comes from Tachypleus tridentatus, assembly GCF_004210375.1. Classification (NCBI taxonomy): domain Eukaryota; kingdom Metazoa; phylum Arthropoda; class Merostomata; order Xiphosura; family Limulidae; genus Tachypleus; species Tachypleus tridentatus. Next base: position 79,725,003 of record NC_134837.1, read on the forward strand.
TACTTTTAAGTTAAAAGTTTTTTGTTCAGTAAAACTTAATATTTAATCTGTTATTCTATCCTAACTGTATGGACATGGTTCATTTGACTGTATTTATAACAAGTGTAAAAAAATGTGAATTAGATCTAAGTTACCTTTTTTTTTCTTTCCACGATGACTGTAGATTGTAACCAAAACCTACAATTGTTTATTCTAAATAGCTTAGGACTTGTAACCATACACATGTTTTTTGCCCTTTGAATCTTGTATATATAATAATCTTGCCAGAAAGTTGTAAATAACTGGAAAAACAGTTAACTTGCATTACTGTATTGAATGACATAAAACATGAGGTGTTTATGAGCATGCCTATAAAAATTATTTTACATCATTAATATTTTTCATTATCTTACCTAATCTAATCAGTGTCTGATTTTTACATTTGAATTTCTTTTGTAACAATAAATAAAAGATGTACATGAAAAGTAAGAAATGTACTTACCTTTGACATATTGCTTATTTCCTGTTAGTTGCAGATGAAATGTAACACTATTTTTTTTTCTAATAATTATACTAGTTCACAGCATAATAAGATGCATAAAGCAAAATATGTTCTATAAATATTTTAATTTAACTGTCTTTCTAACTAAGACAACAAGGGATTAAAATAATCCTCTTATCTCTTTGATCTGAACATTATGAGCTGAACTCCCAAACTGTTGACCAAATAATACTGACATTACTCACTTCTGAAAATAATATAGCATCATACATCATTTAGTATATTAAAACATGTGTTTTCTATGAATTATAAATAGTAGTAAACACCAGAGAAAATTATTGGCTGTTTGTGAAAGAGATACGAAGGTTAATGTAACAAGTGGGTGTCATTTTTAGTTTATGACTCCATAAACAAAGAAAATTAAAAGGCTACAAAAATTAGACTACCTTTGTAATATTTTTATTATAAATAATAAGTACTTTACATGATATTCCATTAAAAGACGGGTGGTAAATAAAGCCAAGAAGGAGGAAATATCCAAAGAACAAATGTCATGATTCTCTTATTAGGGGGATTGAGGATTGCTTTAAACATATTCTTATAAAATTAAGACGTGTGTAGTATCAAAATTCGATTTATTATGTATGTTTTGGTACCATGTTTGTTTATTCATATATTAATAACAAAGTAGCTTAACCCTTTCGGTGCTGAATAACAATTTTGAATGTTTGGCATGGCGCTGAATATATATGTTTGATACTTTAATTAAGGTGTCAGTACTAAAAGCATGATATCTCGGCAATAACTCAACAAAAGTCCCTGAAATATTCAGTGATTGTACCCAATACTGTATATGTTAAATTCAATACATAAGAATAACAGGAATAAAGGAAGGTCGCCTGCCACGCTGAGCCTTCAAGTCGACTGTGGTCGCCAAACGTGCCGAAAGGGTTAATTAAGTTTTGAATATACTTTTGTAAAAAGTTGTGGCATGTGCAAGAGTAAACTGTATATTTTAGTAATTCAACAAAATTTATTCTGTGCTGTTTTATTTAAGAAATATGTGAAATATGTATCTTAATTGTAACAAATATTTACAAGTTGCAACTCAAGAGGTTTCCTTAAATCTTGAATTTTAAAATGAAATATGTTTTTGTGTTTGTAGCTTTTGGTTGAAATTTAAAACTATAACACTCATATCTGTTTTCTGTAATTTCATGTCTCTTGTATTTCTATGCATAAGTCAAAGTAACCTAAGGTATGAAAAGAAAGAAAGCTTTAAGATTAAGAAATGCTTACACCTGATTCTGTTTTTGAAGGTTGTTGCAGATATCCTCCTTCAATGGGAAAATGAATGCTCTTAATGAAGTTAACAAGGTGATAGCTAGTGTGTCTTATTATTCCCATCGTCATACGGGCATTGAGGAGGAAGAGTGGCTTACAGCAGAAAGAATGGCGGTCAGTTTAGTAGGAATTGTAGTTTACTTTAAGTATGATATGTGACAATAAAGTTGTATGTAAAGAATTTAATTTTCCTATTATACAGTTTTTACTTTTGAGTTATATATCTGCACTGTATGCTTCTAAAAGTGGTAATGTTAGCAGAAGTGCTCATTATGGTTGGATGAATAAGAAAACAACTGAATAAAATATTCCAAAATGATAATTCACCTTCCCACACAGTTCAGGTATCTTTCTCAGTGCATCTGCCAAAAAGACTTGCATTGCACTAGCCTCGGCAAGTCTCATGGAATTTCATGAATTGTGCTATTGCATAACAATGTCATCATGTAAGATGATGATCAAAAGAGCAAAAACATCTCAACCAATAGGAGGGTGGCATACCCCCAGGTTCAATAACTCCTATGTGCTACAGTCTTTTCCTTAGCATTGTATTGTATGGAAGTGTGTAAATTTTTTACCTGTGTTCAATTTATTGAGATTTGCATCATTAATAAAATGTTAATATTCATTATGATGTGGATTGCCACATGCTTTGTGGGCCTCCTACTATAATCTGTTGGCTAAATTTTGTTGTTCTTATTAAGGAGTAATCTGTTGGACTGTGTTCTAAACCTGTTTTGCTTTTGGTCATTTCTTACTATTTGTGGCACAATCTTAACCTTCCATTCACTCCTTCTGGATTTCATTCTGATATGTTCTTTTACTTACGCTATGCCTGTGTTCCTTTTTTTTTATCACTTTATTACTTTCTTGGATTTAAATTTTCTCCTTGCATGTTATTAACCCTTTATGCACGGTTGGCGACAGTAGTCGACTTGAAGGCTCAGCACGGCAGGCGATCTTCATCGACAAGATGTAAACAACATACCCTCGTGGCTAATTATCATAATCACACAGGCCTGTAGACTCACTTGAGGCTAGAACCACGTGTATTCATTATTTACTTGGGATTTCCAGCAGGTATTTAAACCGGAGGTCATGTGATTTCTTTGTTTTCTAGTCTGTGTAGATCATGCTGTTCATTACTTTAGAAGACTCCTTCCTTGCATATTCTGTTGATACTTGCTACGTTGTTACAATGCTGAAAGGAAAAGCTTATACCACTAAAGAAGTAATCGATTTCTTTTAACGATGAAGAGAGTTACAAAGAGTTTGAGCCAGATGATAATGAAAGCTTACTTGTAACAGACGAGAGTGATAATGAAGACATTTGTGGCCTGGAATCTGCCCCCGCTTTAGGTAAGCACATTGTGTAGTTAGGGTCATATAACTTATTGCATAAACTGACTGACCAAGGCTAGTTCTTGTTAACGGATATATAATATGTTGTGCAGACTGCAAGAGCAATGGTGAAAACCCGGTATCTCCAAGACTATTCAGAGAGCAGATTATTCAAAATTTGCTGGAGCGATATGTCAGCAAAGCCAAACGAAAACGAAGACCAAGTACTGATAAAGGTCAGCTCTTGGTGGAAAGACATAGTATTGGACAATATGAGGACAAAACACACAAATCTGATTGTACTGTTTGCAGCAATAGATACACAGCTGGATGGAAAAGAAAGCAGACTAATTATTTCTGCAAACAGTGCAATCTCCCCATGTGCTTTTTACCATGCCATGAGATATATCATAACCACAAATAATATCGATGGGCTGCTGCACAAATTGTATACAATTTATAATAAATTATTGTGCTTTACATGGCACTTCTTCATTGTGTATCAGGGTGTCTTCCTTTATTCCTGTTATTGTTATGTATTGAATTTAACATGTTTTGTATTGGGTACAATCACTGAACATTTCAGGGACTTTTGTTGAGTTATTGCCGAGAAATCATGCTTTTAGTACTGATACCGTAATTAGTTGAAGTATCAAAAATATATATTCAGCACCATGCCAAACATTACAATGTTTTATTCAGCACTGAAAGGGTTAACATTTATATTATCTTTTTTTGTAATAGCAGCTTTCTCACGCCCAAAATTCTTGTTGTCATCTTTTAAGTTCTTTTTATTGTCCTATTTGTAACCTTTATTTAATTTCCTTTCATTGTTGTCTACTAGCCATCTTGACGATCATGCCACTTACTTTCTATTTCACATTTTCATTTCTTTTCTCTCTACCTTCCTTTACTTTTTATCTGAGGTACTTCTTCCTACTTCATGTGGGTGTTTCTTCCATTCTCTGATTGACTCATGCCAATTTTTCTGTTCTATCCCTCCATTCTTTGATTCTTTGCAGTTGGGACAGTTTGAGTCGTGTGCCCTTTTTTACACACCTTCTTTTCTTATGCACTTCATTTCTTGCCCAGATGTATGCACTAGTTTCTCTTTCTCTTTAGTAACTTAGACTAATAACCCACTACTTCAGTTTCTTTCATGAGTTTTATCCTCATTCTCAATCTTGCCCTTTTCTTCCATCTTTTCATTTTAGTCAGTTTCATTCTAATCTTTCTGCTCCAGATTCCAAGCTTTCCTTTCTTATGTTGTCTGTCTATCATTCTTTTTGTCAGAATTTTCACCCACTTCAGGTTCTGGGGTCTCCATTTTTTTGTTCTATTGTGTTGTTGGTTTCGCTCTCTGAAATGTTTGACTCATAGTTTGTTCTTTTTCATTTTGTTATTTATATCTGTCAGCCTATTCTCAGAAGTTTTCTACCTTCTTTTACAGTGACTACTCAGTTTGAGAGGGAAAGCATTATATTGGGATAAGAAGCTCTTACACCCATTTGGTGTTGGTAATTTGGAGTATTTTCTTCTTATTTCTCCTTATCCAAGTTTGACCTCTCATCTTCAACTGTGAGATATGGAATGTCTGGTCACTGGGTTTTCCTGTTTCAGAGGTTCTTTCACTTTTAGAGATTCTTTCTTCCCCAAAACCCCTCATTCTTTTAGGGCATACCCTTCTGTATCTTTCACAACATACTTTGTTGACCCACTTTTTTTTTCTGGGGTCCTTTGTCATCTTTTGTGAGTCCATTCTCAAGGACTTGTCATGGTTTTTAGACTGTACCCATACAACTTCCTGCATTCACTTACTAACTCTTTATCTCTCCCTTCCTCAATGTTCCTTCTTCTCTTATTGAGGCAGGACTTCAAACATTTGTACCTTGAACAAGAGTTCACATCAGTGTGCTTTGCCTTTTCACTCTTTATTGAGTACATTTCCATTCCTGGCCCAACAGATGCTGCACTTGGTCACATTCCACTTAGTCTAGTCCAAGAGTAAACTCTAAGAAAGACCAGAGGTTGTAGATGCTACTCAGTTGATAGAATGTAGACTAGCTAAGAAAGTTTGTCTACCACAAAGAATAAAGCTCTTAGAAAATGATGGAAATTAGCTCAAAAACCACAAAGACTAACTGAGCAGCATCTACAACCTCTGGTCTTTCTTAGAGTTTACTCTTGGTTGGACATGCCTCTTTAGAGTGCTTTTGGGCTTCCTTATCCATTAGGTCTTGCTGTCAGTTTTTTTACAACTAGGCCTATTCTTATCTCATTCTGTGAACCTACTTCCCTATACATCTTTCCCTGGGCCTTGGTTTACACACTACTCTTTTTCTTGAGCTCTACTGTAGACACCTCTTTGACCACTTTTACCCTGGTTCACTTGATACTTGGCTTTACCCTTTCCTCTCCCCATTATTTCCTCTCTCCAACACTTTTCTTCCTTATAGAGAGATATCCTCTCTCTGCCTGATCTCTCATTTATTAGGCTATGCTTTCAATTAATGTGGCATTATTCTTGTCACATTCTTGTGTTGTTGGTAATTCCAACACTCCTTTTCTCCTGGCAGTAATTCTGTGGACTGCCTTTTTGCTTTCCTTATCTGACTATTCACTGGTGGATTCTCTTTCTCTGATTATCCTGATTGTCAGTTGGCCTTGCCCTTGGTCTTTTTCATTTTCAAGTACCCAGAGGTATTTCTTCTCCTGCTCTTCCCATTCTGTTTTTCTCTTTCGTTCTCCTTAATCTTCTCTGCTTGAATGAAACCTGAATGAGGTTTTGCATGGTTTCATATGTGCTCAGTTTTTGCTGCCACCTTCCTGACTTGTATACTATTTTTTATCTTGATTTGTTTCCTGCTTCTTCTCTCCTGCAGTTACCATTGTTCCAATGTTTTTTCTTATAGGTGCTTCTCTTCTACCACCCTTATCTTTTCTACTTTTGGACTGATATTTTTTTCCTCAGACTTTAACCACTTTTCAGCTTTCACAGATCACTATTCTTCAAACACTTACTGTATTTAAGAATACTTACTGTTTCTCTTCCAAAACCTTTATTTCATTCCAAACGATTCCATCAGGTGGCTGGTGTTACCTCCCAGGGCTTAATTACCTAAACTCTACTTCAGGCCAGGAAAAAAGAAAGCAAAGTACTCATACCACCTGTCCTGACTTTACATGTGCCCACTGTGAGATGGAGTGTTCTGCAAGATTGCTTGAAGTAGCTTCATGGCACACACACACTTCTCTAATTTGGTTAAAATATACCTTGCATTGAGCATCAGATTACTTAAATTGTTGAATTCTGTGAATATTTTTAACCAATATGTCATGATCTTTATGTCCTATTAAATATTCTTCTCTTAAGGTTTAACTTAGAAAATACATGTGCTACCAGCTTATATCTATTTACATGTCCTTTTAGGAATGGATTAAAGAGAACAAGGTCCTTCAAATTGTACTTAGAGACAGCTTACATCAGCCTCAGGTATGTAAATATACTGAATAGTTTTTATTTCTTCAGTCTAGTTTGATCAAGAAAAATTGTTCTTCACCAGAATGTTTCTATTTCTTCTGCTAATAGACTTAGTATTTGGTTTTAATAAGCGTTAAAATGAAACCAGTTTGTCTGTAAATCGTTCATAACTGGATCTCAATGTTTTGAAATTTTTTTGTTAGGCAAGTCAACATTTGATTAGCGCTAAACAAAACCTTCAAAACACCTTCAGTTATCAGTTGAAGGATATACTGACAAGATTTGTTTGAAGATATGAGAGATATATGCAACCAATTTATGAATAAACTTTTAAATTACATCTTGATGGATTGTTTTTCTAGTTTAATTGAATTAATAATGTGACAGAATCTTGGTATTGAATGTTATTAAACTGGTCTTAAAAACTTGAAGGTTTCTTGAATTCACTTACATTTGCTTAGTGATGTTCCTAGACCACTTGTCAGGGCAGGCTGCTAGTTCCCCATCTTGAGGCACATTATTACCAGTCATAAGGGCACTTATTAAAATAAACACAACCATATATTTATATCACCTTCATCCTTGCATAACATTCTTCTTCTTGATATCTTGTACTTTGGTTGTTATAATAAAGGTTTTCATATGTGTTATTTTTCTAAGACCATTTTAATAAAACTTTTTCTTTGGCATCTTGACATTGTTTACAATGGGAAGAGGAATTCCAATACAGTATTTACCTCTCCTCACAAGATTAACTATTTTCATTCATTGCCACCCCCTGTGTGTAGACATTTTCTTTACAGATGCCACAGACCTCCTGCCCACATTGGAATTGAATGATTCCAACTTGTGTCTCATGTAAATTATCATGTGTCACCTCCCCACCAATAGGAAAATAATATATTCATGATGCACCTCAACCAAACTGTAACTTAATAATATATTCATGATGCACCTCAACCAAACTGTAATTTTTCATTTGGCAGTGCTTCTGCTCAGACATGTTTCTCTTTTTCACCTTATCTCAGTCTGATATACAATTTCTACATGAAATTGTTATACTTTAAAAAACCGAGTTTTCTTTAGAATTGCTTTAATTATACCTCACTGTAGTCCTCTTTTAACATACACGTATATATTAGAGAAAATTAATACTGATAAATACTGATGTGTGATGGTTAGGTGCTGTACTAGTTTATTTAGATAACTGGATAGGACTATCTTCATACTAGTATAGTTTGTTTACTGGGCTACCAATTAGTGTCTTTCTACCATAAGGGGGGCTGGAATGCTGACTTCAAGAGGGGCGTTTTTAACTTAATTACCCCCAAATGGTAGTTCCTTATTTTTCTTATTTTTTAATTAATTTTTTCTTTACATTGGAGAGCAGTTAGCTTCCCACAACTGTTTGCAGGAAGTGAAGGGTGATATAGATGTGGGATGTTGTGGGTGCTCATGCCCACAACATCCCACATCTCACTCTTCTAATCTTTTGTTTATTATCTTAATTTTTTTTTTTTTTTTTTGGCTTATTTTGAGGTGTTAACAAACTAATATGTATATACATTCACTTTTTGTTGACTCTGAAAGCATGAATTCTGAAGTTAATGTTACTTCTTTGGGTGTGTCAACTTTGACAGGCACTTTATCTCAGGCTTTAGGTGTGGGCAACCCAACAGGAGATTTGTGAACATTTATTTGCAAGGAGATTGAATGTTACTTGGGTCAACTTCTATCTCAACCTTTAACTTTACCCTGACATCTTTCTGAACATGGAGAACTTGCTCAGGCTGAGAACTTCGATCACCTGTATCTGCCTTCTGATTTTGCCATACCTTCCAGTACTCTTCCTGAGGATTAAGTTTGGCCTTCCACTGTTTTTTCAAAACTTTATTTCTTGGGTGTAATTTTTTATCCTTTTCCCCCTTATTTCTTATGGCCCACATCCTTCCTTACTACTTGAACATTCTTTCCAACCCTATTTTCTTCCCCCTCTCTCATATTTGGGTCCATACTAAACAATTTGCCTCCCAGTTAAATGATGGCATTAGGATGCTTCATCCCCACAGGCTTCAGATCACCCTGCCCTTGCTTATCTTCATACAAACTGTCTTTGTCTTATCCAGTAGCTGTTGGGTTCTGTTTTACTCATATTTTGGGTAGCAGACACCAAATCTCTTATGAGTTTAACCCATACCCAATTCTCCTGCATATATTTTTGCAGTATCTCTCCACTATTTATCTGCTATCTACAACACTTAACAGAAATCCTGAGAGCATTTTTGGGGACATCCTTTCCTTACTTCCATGTTTGTTCATTTGTTGTCTTCTGCTTTGACATTACATATGTGGCTTCTCTATTGGGACCTTTAGAGGCTTATCAGGGGCCCATTTATCCACACCTTATATCCGGAATTTATGTATGACTTCATTTTTATGGTGCTTCATCTTTAATACAACCCCAGAGTCTTTTGAATCTTAGGTAGCTTAGGTCCAACAACAGTCTGCTCTTTCCCATCTGTAGCCCATTTATCTCAGTCAGTCAAGCGTGGCATCTGTTGTGGTTTCCTATTCTTCCCCTTTCAGGTGCCACAGCTCATTGTTTTCTTTGACAGTGCACATCACATTGCCAACAGTGCTGGTGGTCTCTGGCTTAGTAGGGGATTGATTTGTAGTCTTTTTCCATGAATGGTGTCATCTCATCAGTAATGTTTGGGTTCTTCAAGTTTTGTTGGGAGGATTCGAGATCCTATTTCTTGCTACATTTCCTTCTCTCCACCTTGGGATCCTCTTCTTTGTCAGCATCTATCAGAGGCAGTTCAGGACCTCCACATTCAACAGATTATTGAATCTGTTCCCCACCAGTTGTCAGGTTTCTACTCCCAATTATTTGCTATTCCCAAGGAAACCTGCCATTGATTTGTCCCTCTTCAGTTGCTTTGTTCACCTTCCCTCTTTCACCCTCTCTCTTCAGGTTTATGGATGACCAAGGTAGACATCTCTAATGCTTATCTTCATATTCCCATCTTAGCATGTTCTCATTTATATTTCTGGTTTGTCCATCACAGGATGGTGTATCAGTTTCGTAACTTACCTTTCATGCTTGCTTTTGCATCTTATGACTTCTGTCAGGTGGGCAGGGCTTTTACTCTTAATTTTCATGTTCTAGGGCTACATTTTCATTATTATATGAATGACTTGCCCATTTTAAACTGGAGTTGGTCAGTCATATTCGTCTGCTCCTTTCAATGGCTGCTCGAGTAGGTGGGTTAATCAAATTGGAGAAGCTCTACCTCAGTCAGGTACATCCTTCTCTCTGACTTTTTTCCATGAAATTGTTAGTTCATCATACCTTGTTTGCTTCTTCACATTCTGCACTCTAGGTTCTATCGTTCTTGGAGAGATGGTCTTCCATGACATCACCTGTCCTCCGTGGTTGTTCACATATGCATTTCCTTATTGGACTCTGCTCTGTCATTAGAACCTTGCTCAGGATCCCTTGGCTACTCCTGTTGTACATCTTTCTTTCCTAGTGAGTGATTTGCAATGGTGGTTGGACAAGACTTGTACATTGGTGGGTGTCCTGCTTTTTTCTACTTGACTAGAGTCACGTCGGTTTACATCAGGGCTAGGGTGAATGGGTCAATCATCCCAGAAATATTAGGTCATTGGTATGTTGATGAGCAGCCTTTACATATCAGTCTTCGCAATCTTCTAACTATCCATCAGGCTTTGAATTGCATCCTACCTCTGACCAGACATTATCTGGTGATGATTTATTCCAAATATTTAACAGTGGTGGAATATATCAATCACCAAGGTGGTATCCAGTCAAGATCCCTCCATTTTTGTATGATGTATCTCCTCCATTGAATCTATAAACACTACATTTGTTCATTTGCATGCATAGTTATGTTCTGGATGTTTTCAGTGTTGTGGAAGATCATCTTTCCCACCCTGACAAAGGTTTATTCAGTAGAGTGGTTGCTTTATATATATATATAGGTAACTTCTCTTTTTTGCCTATTTCCCTTTTTTCTATCTCTCATCTCTACCCTTGTCCCAATTCAGATAGACTTCTATGGCTAGTGCATATGTTGCTATATTGTCAGAAGTTATATTTTCTTATACTGAAAATGTATTTCCGATAGGTACTTCCCATCTCTTGAACTTCCCACCCTTCTGGTGCTTCTATGTTCTGCCATTTTTTGAAGTGACAATTTGATAATGGTGCATAGAGGGAGTTGCATGTGTCACATGAGCATACCATTCTCCTGTTGGTGAAGAGGTAATGCATGACATATCTGATTATGTCTCCAAAATGAAATACATTTTAAATGACAAAACAAACTTTAAATCCCTCGATACTAATTGACTGCATGTTGTAATAGACAGTTAGACATGTTATTTATTCTTATAGCCAGAGCTGATAGATTTCTTAGTTCTGTGTTTGTTTAGTTTCATTGCTTTACAGCTGCAACTAGACTCTTTCTTTTAGAGTACACCATAAACTATTTATTATTGCCAAATAGCTTTGTGCAAATAATTGAATTACAATTGCAAACCAACTGAATTACAAACATGCCTTATGCTCATAGCATGTTACAATATTGGAGACACAATTCTCTTTTTGTTGGTTATAAACATGTTATTAAAAGAAGGATACATGATATAAGTAAATTTGTTCAAAGCTATGATAAGATGGGAAAGATTTTAATGGTGGTTATATTATGACCTGTTACCAGCTACAGATTGAGTTCTGATTGGTTGATCTTTCTGACAGCTCAGGTGGGAATAGATAAAACCAAAAATAAAAGAATTGGAGTTAAGATGCATCGCATGAAACACACAGAAGTTAAGATTAATATAACTTATTTAAATGTGTTCTTATGAAATTAAGAAATTAAAATTTAGATAGCATAAAATTGTGAATTATAAACTAGGTTTTTGGTCAAGTGTATTGATATACACTTGCAATAAAATTATTTGATTAAATATTGAATGTTACTGTGTAAAAAAAGGTTTTGGCATGCACTTTAGAACCTTTCATACATATAAGATTAATATTTACTTCATACTTTTACTGTTTTTGAATGCTTAACAAAATAATAGAGTACGTCCAATATGTTTAACTCTGAAATAAAACTGTATGGAAGGATAAAATCAGTTTATAGGTATAAGAAGTTTAATTAATTTCATGAAAAAATGTAGTTGTTTTGATTAATATGTATGCAAATTTTAGTGTCTGCAGTCTCTCAGGCCTGTGCGTGTTGTTGTAAACAATGACGGTGTACATAGTGAGTTTTAAAAATATGTAACTTGTTAATATATAAGTGTGTGTTTATAGCAGGGCTGTCCAACTTCAAACCATTTGGGAGGGGATGATTACAACTTGCTAATCCACTTGTGGAGCAGAATGCTAATTAACATTCTAAAATGCTTAGTTTTGTTTTTAGTTTACTTACTTATTAGAATAAGTGTTTTATTACAAGTTGCAGCTTTCACGGTAAGTTGGAATCTTTTTAAAACAGATATGAATCTTCAATGATTAATGGGATCATTCTCAAGCACAGTTTTGTGTAAAAATTTGTGTACTTAAATGATCACACCAGCGATCAAAACGTCATACCTGTTTCAAAAATATTTTTCCATACTGTAAAATGTGGTCACTTGTAATAAAATAATCTAGAATTCTACATTGTATAATTATATTTGAATTCTGGAACAAATAATATTTGTCCACCACATAATGCAAGTAATATACGAACAACACTTTGCTTTCCTTACAATGTGAAACAAATAATGTGTTTTATTATAGAAACTTTAAGTAATTCTTTCAATGATCTTTGATCGGATGCAGCCTGCAGGCCACCAGTTGAACAGCCCTGATTTTATAGTATCTTCTTTTAAAAGGTTTGGTATTCAAGCTACTTATCTACTTTCAGTATGTGGAGAAGCTAGAAAAAATCATAAGATTTATCATAAAAGAAAAGGCATTGACCTTGGAAGATCTGGATGACATCTGGGCTGCTCAAGCAGGAAAACATGAAGCTATTGTAAAGAATGTTCATGATCTTCTAGCTAAACTTGCTTGGGATTTTACTTTGGAACAACTTGACCATTTGTTTGAATGTTTCAGAGTAAGAACACCACATTATTCTTTATTTTGTGTGTATCTTTATAAAATATTTAGAAATATACAGATATGAGGTAATAACTATGATATATGTGTCACACTTGTGTAAACTATTAATACTTAATTTTATGTAGTTGATAATTTTTAACTGCACAAACAACTTTTCTAAATTAAATTTTGTGAAGTTCCATACTTTTTATGGGATTTGGTTCAGAGCGAGAACCTCATTGACTTGTAAATTAATTGCTCTTTCCATTTACAGAACAGTTTCTTAAATGTAGTGTTCACTATCGAAAATCCATTATAAAAAAAATAATCTAATTGCATCCATGAACCAATAAAACAAATGTAATTAAACGTATACTAAAATCAAGCTGAAAGCTGTTTAAACTTTAAATTCATAATGGGGTGAAAGTTCACATTTTCCTTTTACCTAAAAACATAATGTAAACATTATTCCACTTGTAATTATCTAGGAAATCTTGTTTTTTCCACAAGTAAATTTTTAGAATGTTGACAAATGCAAAATAAAAATAAGGCCAGAACACGACAACTTGAACCTTAAAATGTTAAAATCCATATTGTTAAATGTTTAACACATAAGGTTTATTGATAAGTTGTTATTCATATCAGTAGAAATATCTTATAAAAAGGTTTGTTTTTCTAAAAATTGTTTTATAAATCATTATTACCTATAGTCTTTCCAAGCCAACAACTTTGTAATAATGTATTTTTTTCTCTGGACAGCTAGAATATGAATATTAACTACAAAATTACTTTTTTATGTTTTAATGTGATGGGTTTTTGTGAGCTGGAATATCTGATGTTGATGTAATATTCACCAGCTTTAGCCTGAAGTCAGGTTCAGCATTCATTATGAACAGTCATAATTCAGAGTCACAAGTGTTGAAAATTCCATCTCACAGAGGAAAGTAGTATCATATGTCATCAGAAAATGAACTGCTTTGTCTGCAAGTTTTGGATATTCTCCAGTTTATTGCATTCAAAACTAATAGTGAATATATTTAAAATCTGACCTTATTGTTTCATCACAAGAAAGCTCCAACAAGGACTATTCTTTTATAGAGAAACCAGTAGGGAGGTCATTACTTTACAGTGGATGAAAATGTGCAGTTAAAGAATACATTTCTGTACTTTAACTCAAAATCTGTAACATAGAGTTTTAGGCTTTTTTACTTGTAGGTATTGTACCAGTATATATGACTGAATTATCAAGATCTCGTGTTAAGTTTGAGCTGAGATCTACAAACTCTTCCTTTCTGTTATTTATCAAACCTTACCACAAACCACTAGAAAGAAGCTTGTGGACTACCATATACCACAGTTTGGGAACCTCTTTTTTGAAGAATCTCGTAGTCTTGTTTTTATATTAAATTTCCATTTCCATTATCACACCAAAACATACAGAATTCCCCACCTTATTCGGTATTTCAAAATGTGTTTTGGTGAAAAATAAACCCTTTTTGTCATGACTAAAAGCTTATTTGTGATTTAATTTCTTCTTATTTGAAGAATAAAAATGTTGAATGATTGTATGTTTTTAGGTAAGATAGTTTGTCACTGTGTTCTCGACTTAAATGTAACTTTATAAAATTTATCATGCTTCTTTTATTTGCTGAGTTTGTTCATGAAGATATTAAGTATTTCTGCTACATAGAATATTTAATATTTTGAAATATGAACTTTGCATTAAAAATTAGTTTCTGTCTCATTTTTAACAGGTAGAGTTTTTGTTGTAGTAGTTCCCTGGTAAGACAGCTGTAAGTTCACAGACTCACAACACTAAAATTTGGTAGATGCAGAAAGTAGCCCAGTGTGGCATTATTACAAAATAAACAGTAATTTTTAGTATATACTCGAATTGTTTGTTTGTTTTTCAAAAATACATTCTGCTGGTAAATAAAACAAAGTTAAGTATTATTTATTGTTTCAGGCAAGTTGGACCAATGCTACTAAAAAACAAAGAGAAAAACTTTTAGAGCTGATCCGAAGGTTGGCAGAAGATGACAAAGATGGACTTATGGCTCACAAGGTATGGCATTTTAGTGTATATCTTGGGTATTTGTACATTTTGAACACCTGAAAAATAAACATTAAATAAATTCTTTTTAAAAGTTAAAATCCAGTCAATCACATTGAATATTTTTTGATTTCTTATGGCTTAATTCTCTGGAATTTGTTCACAATCTGATGTAATATTTTACATATCCATTCACTTTGACTCTAACTGGTCTTGTACCTTATGGCCATACATGTTAATAGCCTCACCATCTTGTTATCATTCAATTGAAATGTAGTGATTTTCCAATATAGATGGGGCTTAAAAGTAACCATTTCTGGTAGGATTACAGGTCTTTTCAACATAAAGTTCTATCACATGATTATAAAACGACAATAGTATAAAACGTTCTTATTTCATAGAAAAGTATATGTGTAATATTAGATTGTATCAGCAAAGCTTAGGCATGATTCCAGCAGTAGAAAGAAACAGAACCAGCTACCCTTCATGCATCAAAGTTAGTGAAGAAAGTTAAACACATTGTCACAAGAAAATGCAAAAAGACAATGATCTATTGCAGCTTAAGTATGAATCTTTCCTCTAGTTGTTAAAAGGATGATGGACACAGAGCTTTTAAACTAGAGCTGTAAAACATACTACAAATGAATGTCAAGAGTTGAAACTTGGTACTATTTGTTCAGGTCCACTGTTATGTATAGGTAGCATATGTGATTGTCAAGATGGCAAACTCCTGATGGTTCTAGTATGAGAAGGGGGCACAGCCTAAATTTCTGTGTAGGATGTAGTTAAGCTGTTACTGGTCATAATAATGTTGTTGTTTAGTTTTACTGTCATCACTTGAGTAACTTGATATAAAAATGGTTGTTATTTCGATATTTCATATGTTGAGTGATGCTCCTTTGATTGTTAAGATTGTAAACAGAGAACAGGAATGGAATGTCTTAATATGAAACAGTAAAGAGATATTGATAATCATTTGAATTTGTAATACAAGGATATTAACAGAAACCAGAATCTATTAAAGATGGAACATTATATTTGTCAGGTGAAAGTAATTTTTGTTTGGTTGATAGGATAGGTCTGCTAAATAATAGGAAATTCAGCAAAGCATTTATTACAAAATAGTTTTGTATTTCTCTGAAACTAGCTGAGAGTGTGAAAATTAAAAAAAATAAATGGGACACAATGAACAATTCTTGGTTTATACCACAAACACAGTGTGTATATTGATAGGATGCTGGACACACTTTTATTGGATCATAAGCCGTTTTGTATCTACTCTTAATTCGTTATTATCATATACCAGACCATTTAAGTTTAACATGTCTTACTTGAAGGATAATGTTATAAAATGATAGTGTTACATTTAACTTGACTGACTGGTGTTACCTACATGACTTGTCATATTCTCATTAAAACTTGAGAGGTCATAACCTTGAGGCATCACCTGACTTACCATTGTATGACATTGCTGTTATTATTATTGCAAAATGTACATCATTATAATTATACTTTCCATGAGGAAACCAGGTGTTACTGTTACCTAAAGAGAATAACAAAAAACATAAGCAACTAGCATGAAAGAATTTTAATGACATTTTTGATTTATGAGTTATGTGAAAACTTTGCATATTAGAATGACTGAAAATTTAATAGTATATTGAAATAGAGATGAAAACACATGGGATTTTCATATATTGCATCAGTAATTGAACAACATAAAAACTAGAATATGTAACAAACATGCACTGTATATTGTTGGACTTTCATCCACTGTATTATGCTGATTGTTTTTGCTTTTTTTGAATATGAGTGTTGTGTTTTTAAAAAAGAAATGGTAAATGATCAATAAATAATACAAAACATAAAATGTAAAGGATCTTCTGTATGAATACCCGTAAGTAAACAAGCCAGAAATGTAAAAAGACACTTTTGATTTTTTTAAAGTAAATACAACATTTAATCCATTGTTGCTTTTATGTTTCTCTCTCTCTCTCTCTCTCTTTTTTTTTTTTTTTTTTGTCTCTGAGTATCTTAAATATGTTTTTGCAATCATTTAGACCAGTATGTGCTATTCCTATGTTTCTACAGGTTCTTAATCTTTTATGGAACCTTGCCCACAGTGATGATGTACCCACAGATATTATGGATCAAGCATTAACTGCCCATGTGAAAATCCTTGATTATAGCTGTTCACAGGTAAATATGAAATTGGAACTACCAATTCATCATCTATTTATAACTGATATTACATTTGTATATTTTTATTTTAAACAAAAGTATTGATTTTAATTATTAATCTCAGCTTGAAAATTTGTTGTAAAACTTTGTTTTGTATTATGAATTTAAAAGTGTGAAAGTTTTATACTAGAAAACTATACGTTATAATCATTAGTTGAGTACCATCACTGCAGGCCAGGAAATTCATCATTTTTAGGGCAAGACCATTTGACTTTTGGATTTTCAAGGGCAGCAAGACCAAAAGAAAATTTGCTGAAAAGCACTAAGGTCATAGTACACATTTATGTTAATGGGATAGAAATGATTTTCCCAGTTAGTTTAATAAGTATGGTATTAATAATTTTCACTGGGGGTTTGGGAAACTGGCCTATCTTTCTAGATTAAGTTCATCGGGTGCATAATTATTAGCTAAATGATGTTTGACCTGAAAATTATATTCAGATTTTAGGCACCCCTCTCCACTTGTTATTTTTCTAACTTTGAGAAGGATCAAACAAGATCTCTAGGAGGAGAAACATTTTAACAGAGTCCAGGATTTGAGCTCTGTTGACCTTGCAAATCATAAACAAATTTCAGGTATTTCTATCAATCACTAATTTATCCAACTTAAATAAAGATTAGGCTTGCACATAAGAGAATGGGTGCTTTAGAAGATTTCTAGCTTTTTTCCCCTCCTGGCCCCAAATGACTTTAACCTAATAATTGTATACAACCTTTATGTACTTCTATCCCTTTATTGCTTTATCTAACTTTAAGAATGAACAGGTAAATTCCCTGGGAGGAAGAGAAGTTTAAGGGCCTAATGTCTACCAACAAAATTCAATTTCAACATGTCTGACTATATAATCAAAATTGATGAAAATTGGTGACACAGTCTCCAAACAGCAACCCTTTGAAAACCTTGACAGAGATATGTAGATAAAAAAAAAAAGATATATAAAAAAGAACCACATTCTATTTCCAAATAATACTACTACTAGTTTTTTTTTTTTACATAATTTCAAATGTAGGTTAGTGCTAATAAACATTAACACATTGACTCCCAAGTCTATTTTGCAGATACTTTTCAGGATCTCACTATTCATTTTACAATTCATTTTTTTGGGAAGAGTGTATATTCAGCCTTTATGTCCCAGCCAATAAATAGCTTTTTAAAAAGACAATAGAGCATGACTCACCAGCTGGTCACGTGGGCCATGTGGGAGCTAATGTGTTAAACTAGACATTCACTACAGTGTAGAACATAATCATAATCATTAGATCACACTTTATCACACATTCCATTGTGCAACTTGCTACTTGTAATTCAGTAATATTTACAATAGCTAGCTAATGTAATGGGTTTAAGCCTTTGGTGGAATTGCACATTAAATGTTTCATGTTGAATCATTGATATATCCTTTTTTCTTTTCATTTTCTAAAAAAAAGTGGGATGTAATCTTCATATTTACCAATGGAAAGAAATATTCCAATTTCTGGCCCTTGGCCACCACAGCATCTTTTATGGAATGAGTATAATATAATTTTGCACTTCACTTTGACCAGCATATATACATGCTGACTTTGATCGTCACTTTCTGCTGTAACTGTGAATCTTTGTATAACCTCTGTGGGTTTGCTGTTTGAGCACCATCTTGAATTGTTTGCGACTGCTAAGAGTCTATGGGATGGTTTGGCTCGGCAAATTATGTGAATATTTTATTGCTGAGCAAACAAAAACTTCACTCTTTTCACTACATACATTTTATGCGATATGTTATTTGCAACAAGTTACTTTCTTAGGCTGCAAATCCAGTGTTTGTGAACCTCAGTAGTTTTCTCTTTAGTTTGGTACACAATACAAGCTTAGATTATGAGGGCACAATGGTCAGAGGGTAGCCATTGTGGCTGTAGATGTTAGTGTTTTTCTGAGAGCACCATGGCATTTTGAAAGATCTGGAAGCAGTTGCTGCTGTAATTTTCCTGCCCTACCACAGTTAACATTATTTTTGTTGGTGCTTCAAAAATTTCTGTAGTTTTGGTTTGGTGGAAGATTTGATTAGTTATAAATCCATGTAGTTTACTAAAAATGCAAAATAACCTTTGTAAGTGCTAAAATTAATTAAAAGTAGTGTTGAAATCAGTTTTAATACATTGTAATCAATAAGACTGCCCAGAACTATGTGTAATGAAAAATTATGTAGGTTATTATTTACAAAACAAAATGACTCATTTATGACCATTAAGAGTATATTGTATTAGACCAAGGGTGATTTAATAGTATTATGTTTATGACTTTTGTGAGATTTTGTGTAGAACTACATTTTGGTTTACACTTTTCTTTAATTATGTTTAATTCAACTGTAAAGAACTAGGTACTCTAACTGATGTTCTGAAAAGTTTTTAATGCTTACTGTTGGCAAAGAATGGACATGATTAAAATATACCACATTTGAAAGCTTTGTTTTTTGTACAAACATATTTTTGTAACTTTATTGCTCATGATACTACATATTAAAATTATTGTGATACACATTTTATTACAAAAGATATATTACATGTGGTCATTTTATGATGTAGTTAGTATAAAATGTTAACAATACTTTTATTCATATTTGTTAAATAGTGAAAATTTTTTTTTTTTCATTATCATTATTGTTACAAATATAACTAGGTGTGATTAATAATAATGCTTTGATTTTATGAATTTTAGTTGAATATTGATTTTCAACAATAGATATTAGCAGGTTTCAGTCATAACTATGAGATATTTAGCATGAAAACCATGTCTTTTCTTGTGATGAATTTCAGGAAAGAGATGCACAGAAAACTTACTGGCTGGACCGGTGTGTAGAGGAATTAAGGGCAGATCGATGGGTTATACCAGCATTGAAGCAAATACGGGAAATCTGTTGCTTGTATTCCGAGGCTCCCCCCAACTGTAACCATGCTCAGCGCTTACCTCAAATGTTTTATCGTCATGAAGTTATCAACAGGTTGCAGCAACATCATTCTCTAGTCATTTTAGTGGCTGATAATCTCACCACATATATGAACACAGCCCGAGCTCTGGCTAAGGGTAAGTGTCTTTTGAAATGTTTACCTTGAATGTGTTGAAATTAGTTGTAGTTTATTGCTATTTTTAATTTCAAGTGATTAGGCTGTTAACATAAATTGCTATTCATAGTAATAGTTGCTTCTTTATTATTATCCTTTTGCACTTTCTACCCTATATGTTTTTTTAGTTAAAAGGAGTATTTTACTGTTAGTGTCATATACACTTATCGTATTTCAAGATAATGAAAGATGAACAATAGGCATGTTCACTTACTTTAATAGCTAATTAGAAATTGTAAAATGTATTTTTAATTTGGTAAAATAATTATTTATTTTGATTGAAAGGTAACACCAAAATTTTGTGCTTGAAAATTATATATATATAAAAAGTATCAAAGTTACTGGTGTTTAACATCTTATAAATTGTCATAATCTTGAATTTTGGCCTATTCAGCTGATTTCTGAAGGAAATACATCACTAAAATTGTCTGCTTTGAACACCATAAATCATTGGTAATTTTTGAATTATCACTGGGAGAATTCTCATAATGTTCAGTAAGTTTGTGATTTCTAGTGAGACTTGCTTTAGAACTGGTTATACTTTTCACAATCGTAATGTGAATTGTGCTGGTTTGAACTTATAATTTCATCACTGATGTGAAACCACAGTTAGCAGTTCAAAAGTTCTAAGCTCTTTTATCTATTAGTGCTATTGTTGTTGGTTTTTGCAATGCAGAACAACAAATTATATAACAGGAATATTGATAGAGGTGTAAAGTGAAGATTTCTCCAGTGTCTATAGTGTTATTGTAGTTTATGCTCATATTCTTTTTTTGTTCATTTACATAAAACTTCTCTAAGGCCCATTTCATGATTGACCAATGTTAAAACTGCTATTCCTCATAATTTTTATTTGTTAAGAGGATTCTAAAATGTATTTAATTCAAAAAAATGTTGAATAATTCTGCATAACTTGCCTACATTTTAGGCAGACTTGAGAAACCTCTCAACATTTGAATGATGGCTCAAAAAGAGGTTTTTACATTTAATTTTTCAGGGTCATTAATGGAAGAGTGCAAAAGGTGAATAACCTGTATGAAATTATTAGACTATAACTTGAAATATGGTATATTTTTAAAATACTTCCATAATTTACAGAAGTGGTTGTTTTGGGCTGACTGTTAAAAAATCTCTTTAGACATTTTTTTAAAACTAAAATAAAGCACTGTAAACCTTAATTTTTCAGAATATCCAGAACTTGATCCCAATGCACTTTCTCTAGACAGTCGCTATACTCATGCACAGCAAGTCCAAGAACGGCTCAACTTCCTTAGGTGAGTTAGAGAGAAATATATTCATTTTAAAGGTTTTGTGTGTTGCTAATTCATCCTGCAGTTAGGCAGGTCATTTAAAAAAATTATCTTTGCTTTTGTCTTTTTAATCCAATTTTGATGTACTGATTTTAGGCTTATGGCTTAAAGGTATTGCAGATGAAATGATTGATATTTGAGCAATGAGCTTGGGATCAGTTACAGTATGTTTTTTTCTCAAACTGTTCTTGTAACATTCTCTTGTTGTTGTTTTTTTTAAATGATAAAATATATTGCACAATTTATGGATTAACATAACACAGAATCTACGACAGAGCATTTTGCATTATTATTATTTACAGAAAAAATAAAAATTTCTGTGTGATTTGCTATTTTATATTTTGATGGTAGGTTCTTGTTGAAAGATGGACAGTTATGGCTCTGTGCACCCCAGGCAAAACAGGTTAGGACTGAAATTTACTGAATTTTAATGTTTTATTCTACTTAAATTTTTATTATTGAACATTACAGTAATACATTAAAAATTAAAATTAATTGCAGATCATATTATGTGACTAATTTTTTTTAAATGCTGGTTTCAGTCATAAATAATTTTTGTGGAACCTAATTTGGAGGGTAAAAATTGCATATCATTTCTTAATAATATTATAAAGATTTCAACCATTGTAGTGCAAGAATACTGAGATTGTAAAATCTTTAATTTTAAGCATTATTAAGTTTTATTACCTGCTGTGATCAGTAATAGCAAAACCTCCATGAATATGTGTAAGCATAGGAAAACATAAATCTAGAAGTATGGCATGTAAAAACAATTTTGCAATTTTAAGATGGTAACAGTTTCTATACTTTTTCGTATGCATTGGCAAAAATGTGGAATAGTAAGTATAGTTGTGAAGTATTAGTGACATATTTCTAGTATTTGTTTTGTTTTATTTCACTGGGCTGGGGAATGTATTTGGACTTTTATAATACTATACTAGTTCAAATATGTCAGCGTTATGTTTGTGGTTGAAATTTTAGGTTTTTAATGGTTATAGTTTTTTATGTAATAAAGTTAGCAAAATGTTTATTTTAGAATAGCTTAAAAGTAGTTTAATATCTACATGTGAATAACAGTGTCCTCATGTAATTATCAAAACAGGCTATTTTTTGCTGATTCCTTTAGACACTTATTTGATACAGATACAGCTGACTGGTCCAGAAGTCAAGATTAACATCTTTCCTGTTACACACTTATTAAATATTATCTAATGTATGAACATATTACTTATTTTATAAAACTGTAGGAACTGTTGCATCTAAACCTTGGAGGTTTTAGTTTGGTCCCTCAGTGTGGACTTCTGTATGTGGTGAGGGGGACCTCCCAGAGGAGGTATACTGAAAGAACAGAACCAGAACTGGTCGCCACACACAGCATTCACCCACGTGTTTGCTGTGCGTGGCGACCTATGAAAGGGAGAAGAGGATCTTAGTGGTTGATTTGTCCAACCATAAAACACCAGTTTTGCCTTGAATTCTTGTAGATAGGCAGTCTTGGGGTACCTCCTTTCCCCTTCCCCAGGATCAATCAGCTGATCCATTTGGGCTAGGGTCAACCAAGTACCAGTGTTGGATGTTCTCAACATGTGTTGTGGAGACTGTCTGATGCTGGTGTTTGGGTGTAATGCTTATGAAAGCTTAGTATTGCTACGTCCTTGTTTGGCATTGTAGTGGGTCCCTTCATAGGGCTTCATGGAGGGTTGGGTCAGTGAGCACCAAAATATTCTTTCTTTATTATTGATCCCCCAGATAAAAATAAAATAGTGAAAAAACAGATCATAGGTAAATGACCATGTCATGAAGATTTCTGAACAGCAATCTTCAACTGCTTCAATATCTGTACCTCATATAATGATATTACATTCTTTATCAGACAGATCTTTAGGGCAAATGTCTCCCTTTTTATCCAGAAGAGACTAGAGGGGCTTTTCCACTCGTAAAGATGGAATTATGATGCCTACCAGTGTTCTAATTTTTGCATTTACAACATCATATCAACCTGCTACCATCAAAGCAGGTTATCTAAATTCCAAAGTACAACCGTATATTCCAAACCCTCTCGGATGTTTCCAATGTCAGCGGTTGAGCAACTCAGAGACATCATGTTGTGGTTCCTTGACATGCTTTCATTGTAATGACAAGGACCATGATGCCTAAAAGTGTGAAATGGACCCTCATTGTGTTAATTGTAATGGCTTTCACCCATCTTACTTTCATTCATGCTCTAGGTGAGAGGAGGAAAAATAGGTACAGCATTTGAAAATGGTTCACAACACTTCTTACTCTAAAGCTCGAAAGTTATTGTTCACCGCTATATCTCAGATGTATACTGCTACACTCCATTCCACTGCTACAGTGGGAGTGCAGACAGATCTCTCCATGTCTCTGACAGAGTTGTTTGAAGATTCATTTTGCCCTCCAGGGTTAAGAGAGTTCATGAGTCAATGTCAACAGCTATCTTTATCCCCACCACTCCTTCCAATGACTCCCTGAGTCTACTTCTTTTGGCTTTGGCTTCTAGTGTGTACTCAGGTCCATCTTCTTCGATTCCCAGATGCAAACCCAGGGCAGAATTCGTGGAGGTTGACAGATCTCTTTCTTCTAAAGAGAGAATAAAGAGAAAAGATGTGGTTGAAAACAGAATGGCCCTCTGCTACATTGGTACAGTGGAACTGACAAGGTTTCTGTTCTAATTTAGATGACATTAAGGTGCTTATTGATTCTTATCATTCTGTGTGTCTTTCCTTACAGCAAACATGTATGAAACCTGCCACTATACTCACATTTTGGCAGTTTTCTTTGTACAGAAATGACAGGCTGTTTGATGGACGAGTGCATGAAGGGGTTGCACTGTTGATTGATCAGCATGTGCCCACCCTGTCTTTGCCACTCGACACACCCTTGGAGACCATAGTCATTCGTGTTTCCTTGGGTTGTACTATCACTTACTATTCTCTCTCTTTTCTGGAGAAACCTATGATTAATCAGATCTTGATGCTCTTGCTGAACAGTTACCATTTTCCTTTTTAATGGACGTAATCTCCTATGCGGAGTACGGATATTGGTGGTAAGGATAGCTCTGTAGAGTGTATGCTATCGTATCATGACCTTTCTTTCTTCAGTATTGGTGTTTATACTTATTTTCATGCACCTAGTCAGTGATTTACTGCTATTGATCACTGTGTTTGCTCTCCTTCACATTTTACTCACTTTTCTTGGAGGGTTGATAGAGACCCATGGGGTAGTGATCATTTTCCTGTAATTTTGTGAAAGACTGACTGTGGTTGATGCCACCTGACACATCTTCTTAGGTGGAAACTGTACCAGGCCAACTGGCCTTCTTTCATTGCTCTCAAAGAACATGATCCTTCCAATGTAAGCCATCAATGGATGACTGTGTGGCAGCAGTGACTGACTGTATTATACAAGCAGCTACTCAATCATTTCCTAATACCTTGACTCATTTTCCATGGTATTCTCGTCCATGGTGGAATCCTGCCTTCCACATGGAATGAAAGGCTCAAAAACGGGCCTGTGGTACCTTTCTTAGATATCCCACATTTTCAAACTGCCTTGCTTTCCAGCAGATTCGTGCATGTGCTCAGCAGGTAAGATGTCAAAGCCAGAAGGAATTTTGGATTAGGTTTACAGCTAGCACCTCTTCTACCACCAGTTCCAAAGTCATATGAGACCGGATTCGGAAGGTCAGTGGGCAGTATACTTTCGTCCCCCTTTCGATCTTGCTCTCTGATGGCCAGAAAATTGCTCCATCCCCCACCTTCTTAGTCATAAAGACTCAGGCAGAGTGATTGTCTCTTTCCTTTCGGGCATGTCATCTTTATGAGTATAACTGCCCATTTACACTGGTGGAACTCAAGCTTGCTCTTCATCAGTCTAGCAGTACATCAGTTGGACCTGATGATATTCAGTATGAGATGCTGTCCATATCTCTCCTGCCTCTCTTGCTATTCTTCTGGTTGTATTTAACCAGATCTGGCAGGAGAATGTTTGTTTTTCCTGATGCTTAGCACTGTGCTATTGTTCTTCCTTTCTCTAAGCCTGGGAAGGATCCCAAGTTTCCTTCAAACTGTTGCCCCATTGCTTTGAGGAACTGTCTCTGTAAGGCCTTGGAGAAGATAGTTAATGCTCATCATGTTTGGTTCCGTGAATCAAACAATCTCTCACCCACCAAATATGAGTTCCAACAACAGTGCTCTACCATGGACCACCTTATTCAACTTGAAACATCAGAGAAGCCTTTCTCAAGTGATGTCTTGTATTTGTATCTTTTTTTTACCATGAGAAAACTTATGATACTATGTGGAAGTATGGCATCCTATGAGATCTCCATTCATATGGGTTGCATGGCCATTTATCCATTCCTATTAAACATTTTTTTAATGGGACAGGCAATTCCAAATCCATGAGAGTTTGACCCTTTCTCTTTCTTTCTTGCAGGAACTTGGAGCTTTTTAGGGCTGTGTCTTTAGTGCCACATTTTTCATTACAAAGATTAATGCCATCAGTAGACCCCCCTCTCACAGTTGCAAGTTATCTCTATGTTGACAACTTTTACTTCTCGTGTCAGTCATCCAGCATGAGGTTTATTGAGCAGCAGCTACAGAATGCCCTCATTTGTTTACTGAAGTGGACCACAGCAAACAGTTTTACCTTTTCTTTTTGTAAATCCATTTGCCTGCAGTTCACTCTGATTTTAAGTTCTGTTTCAAAGAACTTATGCTTCCTATGGTCCCTGAGGCAAAGTTCTTGGTGCTTATATTTGACCATAAGCTGACTTTCATTCCACATGTCAAGCAGCTATGTGTCAAGTGTACAAGGGTACTGAACATCCTCTGTGTCCTCTCTTCCACCTCTTGGGGAGTGGATTGATGTTCTATGCTACAGATATATTGTGCTCTTATTTGATTGAAACTGGACTATGGTCTCTGGTGTATGGCTCTGGCAGGACCTCAGCCATGAAGATGTTGGACCCTTTTCACCATTAGGGGCTTTGGCTCTGCACAGGGGCTTTTTTGCATTTCTCCAACCCAGAGTTTTTACACTGAGTCTAGTGAACCTCCTTTATACCTCTGCTGTTTGCAACTGTCTTTACTGTATGCTGCAAAACTTCAATCTTTACCACAGCCTCCTAACTGATGTTGTATTATCCTTACTCAGTGGGCCATGCTTTTTCAGAACAGACAGTTCACCATTGCTCCTTTTGGCCTTTGTATTCACATGCAGTTGGATGAATTGGGTCTGTCCTTGGATAACATAGCTGTATCCACTGATCAGCCCATCCCACCATGGCTAATTATCATCCCCAAATGTGACCTTCTTTTGAATCATTTGAAGAAGGCAGATACTCCTGATTAGAAGTATTGCCTTGTATTTGCTGAACTTCTTTTGCACCATCCTTCCATTCCTATTTATATGGATTATTTGAAATCAGATGCCTCTGTGGGCTCTGCCATGGTTTGATGGTTGTACACAGAACCCCTCTACAGTTTTTGTGTTCTCTGTTGCATTGTGCACCATTTCTCTTGCCCTGGATCACTTAGAAGCTATGCAGTACATAATATGTACTATTTGTAATGATTTGCTTAGCTCTCTACTGGCTCTGGAATTGCTTCACATCAGTTTTCACCCTGTTCTGTCAATATTTAAAAAAAGATTGACCCAATTTTCTTTATCATCTACTTCTATCCAGTTTTTTCTGAATACCAGGCTGCATTGGTATTCATGGGAATGAACTTGCTGACACTACAGCTAAGTCTGTTTTCTCTGGCACTATGCTATTACTACCATGCCTGTTTCATACATGGACTATGGTCCTGTAATCAAGGCTTGGCTCTGTGCCAGTTGGTAGTCAACTTGGAGTGAGCAATGTGATAACAAACTTTTCCAGATCAAGCCTTTTGTTACTTTTTGGCTGCCTTGTTTCCATAAGGCTCGAAAAGAGGAAGTTGTCCTGGCTAGGCTATAAATTGGACACAGTTTTTTTAAATTATAGTTTTCTTTTATCTGGGACTGATGCTCCAGTGTGTGATCTATGTGACACTCAAGCCACAGTAGTCCACATTGTTAACTATGTTAACATCATATTTATTTAGTAATGATAAAAACATGTATAAACTGATACACATGCTTTTTGTGAATATCTTCATAGCTTCAATTAAAAACTTTGCAAATTTTCTGCAACATCAGAGAGATATGGGCAGATAATTTACATTAATGTTTTTATTAGTGATGATTAGATCTGTGAGACAATTGATAAAGATATTTCAAATGAAAAAAAAGTTCAAGCAGTCATAGAGTGTGTATCATTAATTGTGCTAAGTTTCATGCTGATATTAAGTGTAATGGTGAAGTTACTACTCTAATAAATTGGTGACCTCAGTGAAAACTGCATTTTGAAAAATAGATAAAAAAGTAAATTATTATTTATTGTGTTAAAAGACATCAGATGCGTCTGATTAGGTTTAGAGAATGTGATAGACAGTAATATAATATTTTTATTGTATATTATATTCCAGCAATGTAGGTAAGAAAAAGAAATTATTTATTGAAAAGAAACTATATTTATCTAAAATAAATGAAAGTTTTGTGTAAATTGATTAAGCATTTCCACTGTGAGAAGAAAAAACCATGGGTTGTTAATTTATCCCTGCTTTAGAAACAATTCAGCTGCATCAAACTTTTAAATTGGTTCAGCATAAAAGGTATAAAAACAGGGTATAACTTGTGGAATGTTAGGAATAGGATATATATTTTGTCTATAATGTATAATCATTATTCAGTTGTGAATAAGGTTTTATTAATTTATTGTGCTGTTTAGATTTGGAACTGTTTGGCAGAAAATGCAGTTTACACATATGACAGAGAAGCTTGTTTTAAGTGGTTTTCAAAGGTAAGGAAATTTCAGGTAGATTTTGACTTTGGAACTTGGTTTTTTTGTTTGTTTTTTACAATGCAATAGTTTCATTATATAATTTTAGTAAAATACTTTAGTTTAATGGTTTGAGTAAGGAAATCTAACCTAAGTTTTACTTGTTAAAACAGTTACTTCAATATAATGCAGTTCGGTATATTTAATTAAATGTAACTTTTATGTGAAGTACAGAATACAACATTTATAAGGTTTGGTAATAAGAGTGAGCTTTGGTGGAACTATCCATATAACTTTTTCTACATAATGGGAGATTGTTATAAAAGTAATCTTATTATAAATACTTGAGTATTTGTTTTTAAGTAGTTTAGGTGTAGGTCACAAAATTATTGACTTCCTTATGGTAATGCCCTGTGTACCAGAACATACAGTGTAAATATTAACATTCCATATGGTCTGGAAAAGTTATATGTACTGCTAACAAAAACTTAAATTTAATTTTACAACTATTGTGGAATAGTATTAGTTTCCAGTTAGCTTTTATCATTTACTTACTTCACTTTAAACTAAATCTGAAATATTGTAGCATTAAATTGTACATAGTGGTTACATTTTTCTTTTCTTGGGATTTCAATTAAGTTATATGAGTGAGTGACATGTTAAAAGAATTTTCCTCATCCTCCACTCTCCGACTTGATGTTTCTGTTAAAGTAAAAGTTAAGACAAGTATGAGAGAAGAAATTTACTTGTATGCAGATATATATTTTAATGAACTTGCAGCTGATGGGAGAAGAGCCAGATCTTGATCCTGAAATCAACAGAGATTTTTTTGAAAACAACATTCTTCATTTAGACCCCAGTCTTCTAACTGAGAGTGGGATGAAGTGAGTTTGCTTTTCAGTTCCTGCTGTTCAGTTTTAAATGTCTTGAAATTCATAGTATGCCTTTATAAATCTTTACACGAAAAAAGGTACCTCACAATAGTAGGCTTGAAAAAAAAAAAAAAACAAATGGGGCCACCCTTCAACTATTTTAAGCTACAGAACACCTACCATTTTTCTGTTACAAAGTTATCCATATCATATGTGACATTTAACATATTTTGATCTAACACTGATTTTGTGTATTTTGCTACCAGCATATTTGTTTATTTGATTCTTTATTGTGGCATTACACTGAAAAATTGAAATGGTTGCTAAATTCAAATTGTTTTTAAAATTGGTTATATGTTTGAGCTTAATCTTTAAGAGGATCTACCAATAAAGATTTTGTGGTTGTGAAAACATACTTCTTGAACAATAAAATATAAAATTTATAGCAGTGCTTTTTAGAGCTGGCAAAATTGTCATATTTATTGAATTTAAGCTATTAATATTTAACTTGTATGAGAAGTATCTTGTGTTTAAGACTTGATAGAAATTGAACTGTAATATGATATCATTTGGTTGTAATTGTATCCTACGAAGAATAAATGCAAATCTTTATTTTCTTTTTTGTAAGTTGTTAGTTCAAAGTAATGCAAGTACTATTAAGATACTGATTTACTGTGCATATGCATATTTTAAAATTTATATTTAGACATATATAATTTGTGTTTCAGATGTTTTGATAGATTTTTTAAAGCAGTTAACTCCAAAGAAGAAAAACTACTACCAAAGCGAAGGGCACTTTTGATGGATGATTTAGAACTAATAGGTTTAGACTACCTCTGGAAGGTAATAGGAAAGACATGTTTGACATTTTTAGTGTGTTGAATGGCCTTTTGGAAAACTTCTTTTATAAAGGAAATAATATGTGCTTTTAATTTCTAGTAGTCATTAGTTGTTGTTTTTTTAATTATGACAATATTTCACTATAATATTCAGATTTGAAATAATTTCTTGTGAAAAATCATGAAGTGTATTGGTTATAACTGTGGCTTTCTCTGGGTAGTATTTGTTTGATTGAATCTGAAAATTTTAAAACTTATTAAACTGCTTAACAGTGATATGAAAATTTTTCATTTATAAAGAAACAATTTAAATAAATTTCATTTGTCGTAATCATTCATAAACAACAAATTTTATATAAATTATTTTTTGTTTCTTAAATAATAATCAACTATAGATTAACTACTACATCAACACAGATGCTACTACATTTTTAGCTAGTTGTCATTGTTGTTAAAGACTATACGTTTCATATTGTAAGGATATTAGTATATTGTCATTTAAATTATGTATAATATGAAAAAAAATTGTTCTGTTATCCTTTATAAGCAGTTTAATACATCAATACCTTATCATTCAACATCATTTTATTTAATTTTGGTGCTATGTGAAAATAATTTAGTAATATAATGAGCAGGGTCAATAAGAAAACATTTTATTTTTTATAACGTAACTCTTACATTCCAAAGAAGAGTTAATATTTAGTATCTTACTGGTCTGTGTTTTCTTTTAAATATTAGGTGGTTTTATGCAGTGGAGAAGAAATTGCTAACAAGGCAATAGAGCTTCTTAAAGAAACCTACACAAATTTAGGTCCAAGGCTGCAGGCCAGCCAACTTGCTATTCACGAAGATTTTATCCAGTCGTGTATGGATCGTTTGAAAGCAGCTTTTGACACTGTATCTGTTCTTGAAAGGGATAAAGATAGTTTGAATAGGCAACGTCAGGAGACCACACGTATGATACGGGTCCTCAAAGTGTTGTATGAATACATAGCTCAGTGTGATGGTGATTATGATGAGGAGAGAACTATTTTACCTATGGCTAGGTGAGTTGAAAGTGTGTTTTGATTTAATATCAAGTTGTATATTTTATACACTAGCTTTTATTTTAGAGTTTGTAACAGTTGTAATGAGTAACTGATACAATCACCTAACTCTTTATTACTAATCAGATGTTGATAGATTATTGTGTATGATCCTATCCACAACAGTGATTGACAGTTGGTATCTGATTACTACAAACTTACTGTAAGTACTATAATTGTAGTTAAATAATTTTTCTTATATGAGGAGAAATCCTTCTAGGATCATCTTGTAAAGAGAATTTAATTGGATAGTTTTTAAATTTGTTTATATACTACTATATCATTTTTATTTGAACAAAACAATTATAATCATTGACATCTTGGCTTAAGAATTTTGTGTTTCTTAGGGCACACCGTGGGAAACATGTAGTCCTGACTGTGAGGTTTCCTAACCAGGGACACCATGTAGATGATCTTGATGTTTGGACTCACACAAATGATACTTTGGGTTCAGTGAGACGACAAATTCTAATGAGGTTTGTTTTTAATTTTATTTTTAGAAGCTTTACATAGCGTACTAAGCCAATGTAAGGGTGTTTCACCTCAATTTTTAAAACATTTACAGGTACGGTGTGGCAACACCCCTAATATTTTAAAACTTCGTTATTCTATAGAAAGACACCATTGAATAAACTTGAACCTATGAAATCCATCAGTTGTTTTAGTATGTAAAAATGTTGATGAATTAGTCATAATGGCTGGTCTTAGTTAAAATGTATAAGAAATTCGAAGTTCATTGAAAAAGATGTTTTATTGAATTACATATGGCAAGCCTCCTTTCTGTATTTCTGCTTATAATGCTAAAAATTGAGATTCTGTGCTCGTGGTGGGAACTGTGAAGGTATGTAACCTCCAATGTGTAGCTTTGTGCTAAAAACCAAACAAACAAATATAGAGCAAACTAAAGTTTAAACTACATTTTATTGGAATTTTTTTAAAATTAATAAACGTTTTGGGTATATAACAGTTTAAATCTTTTAACTTAATGAGGCCTAGGAGCATTAATTCTAATTACCTCAGGATAGAGCAGGGTATAAACTACTTATGTTAGCATAGAATGAAGAAAGGGAGTGAAAAGATATTTGTGGCTTTGTGGGAAAGTCAAAAGATCCAGTTCTTTTAAGAGTAAAACAGTGAAATGTAGTGGAAAGTATAGACCACTTAGAAACAAACCACAGATATATGATTTTTTAAATAGTTTCTTTAGCTGTTCTTTTTCATTCCTGAAAATGTTTTCATGTTAAATTATATTTCTTTGATAGCTACTGAAATTTTCTTATGTGACAAACATTGGGTAAGCCTTATTAGGATAAGATGTGGCAGTGAATCAAAATATGGCTCAGTCTGTACTTATTGAATAATATTGTTAATTTATTCCAGCAACTGGCAATAATGGAGGCTCATGTTACAGGAAGGACTGTATTAAAAACAGCAAATCCATACCTTTGACTAATTATATTAGTTTGTTATAACCTCAAAACAAGCCAAAACAAAAATAAATTAAAAAATAATAAACAAATTAAAAAGATCCCAGGGTACAAGCTATAATGTGGGGTATAAAATGTACCATAGGTTTTGGAGGTGACTGAAGAAGTAGAACCTACAATGTGGTGGGGATACACAATTAATCAGTCTTAACATCGATTCACCAATCTCACATAAATAAATAAAGGAGTAGCAGTAGATATAGAAATAGAAATTAGAAGAGCAAGATGTGGGTGCTCAAACCCAGTGTTCCACATCTATATCACCCTTCACTGTTTCAACTTATGTTTAGGCTATAACAAACTAATATATATATTTTATTAAAAATAAGATATATTTGTAAAATATAAGTTGATTGTGATCAAGAATATTTTTACCAAGTCTGACCTGATGCTGTTTTTAAAGGTCTGGTTGTAAATGACTAAGTTTTGTGGTTTATAACCTGGAATGGAATGCTGCAATTGCCATGTTCTAGGTCTTAAGATAAATATACTAATGAATATCAATCAATTTGAAAAATAATTTAAATTCCAAAAGAAAATAGTAGTTTAAATGTTTTAAAAAATATTGGAAATTTCATTTTAAGTATTACACTATGAGAAAGAAAAAAACAAGGAATATCAGTGACATATTCCTGGTCTGGGAGGGGCTAAGACACCAAATGTTTCTTTTGATTCTCTTTTGTCATTCTGCATAAAAATTGTTGAACTTTCTGAATACTTTTCTTAAAACAAAGTATTTGATACACATTATTGTTAAGTGGTTAATATTCTCTGCAGTATGTTTACTTTTGCAAAAAGTTTTAAATTGCTTCCTTTGTAAAATGTGATCTGTTTTATCATTATTCAGTTGTAAATCTTGTACAATATCAAAGTTGGAGTTTTGTTGGTTTTTTTATATTTCAGAGTGAAGGGTAACAATCCTCATGTGAAGGTTGAACTTTTTATAAATGGAGAGATACAAGACCCAGCTAATGACAAGAGACTGCTTTCACAACTTCCACAAAGGGACAAATTAGTAAGTTGTTGACGTGAACTCTGCTTTATAGTGGGGCTGGCGTGGCCAGGTGGTTAGTGTGTTCGACACATAACCTGAGGGTCATGGGGTCGAATCCCCATCACATCAAACATGTTCACCCTTTCAGCCATGGAGGTATTACAATGTAATGGTCAATCCTATTATTTGTTGGTAAAAGTGTAACCCAAGAGTTAGCAGTTGGTAGTGACGATTAGCTGCCTTCCCTCTAGTTTTACACTGCCAAATTAAGGATGCAGGTAGCACTTGTGTAGCTTTGCAAAAAATCAAAACAAATAAATCTTACAGTGGAAAGTTTCTTAGAGGAACAGAATTTTACAGTGAGGCTAAATGTTAATTAGTGTTGTAATGTAAAAACCAATGGTAGTTCATAAAACCTGTCTTGCAAAACATCATAAAAGCTATGTTTATTGTAATTACAGCAATCTAAGATTCTTATTCTGTTGCAGGACACAATAAAATCTGTGAAATGTTTTTAAGAACATAATTTTATATTTCATCACCTCTGTTTTACCTGTCTACTTGCAACACAGTTCAGTTTTATTCTTAAATTCTGTAGACAAGACAGTATTTCTCAATGAGACTATTAATATTTAAAAATTAACATTTTTAAATGTGGCAATATAAAAATCTGCCCAAATGCCATTCTCATGTAATAATTATTATAGTAGGTAGGCAAACAACAATTTATAAGCATAAGGAAGAATTTCATTGATAGCAGAACATACTGTATACAGGTACCTGAAGAAGACAGACTGTTGTCCTGTTGAAACACATAGTATGTTTTACCATCAGTAAAACTTTTCCTTATACTTTTAATCGTTGTTTGCCTATATGGTATAATATTAGCATAGTGTGCTTCCTCACTTCAGTTACTACAGTTATGTAAAACTCTGACTCTGCTAAATAACATGACACAATTAATAAATGATAACATGTTTTCAACAGTCTGGTGTAATGAGAATTAATGATTTGTCTTTATTAACATATTTCTCTGCTTTCAAATTCTTTTTCAGAAAAACTTTTGTTAAAAATAATTACTAATAAATAATACCACCAATCAGAGATCCCCTTTTTTTTTTTGGATAGGAAGTAACAAAGATGAAATATGATTTTGTGTTTTCCATGTACAGTATCTTTTCCTTTACTCCTTTGGCAATAATGGAGAATCATGTTATGCTAAATCTTAGGCTAGATGAAAACAGCTGTTATAGCTATTTTCATAGTCTTGTAATTTTACCTTATATTATGGCATGACTTGCATAAGAATTACATATTTATTTCCTTGGGGTTGTTAGAGAAAGTTAAATAAGTTTTCAACGTCATTGCAAAATATAGGACCAAAATGGATTAAATAATTTTTGACGATCAGTTAGTGTGTAATAATAGTTTCTAGTTTGGTGTCTACAAACAAATCTCATGAATTATTTTATGTATAGATCCTTTCAGCAAAACTGAGTCAGGCTAACACCAATATGCCATCATCTCCTGACTCTAGCTCAGATAGCTCTGAAGGTTCACCACAAAATCCATTTGATGGACCAAACATTGAAGCTGAAGGATGCCTTCCTGGAGTGGTAGGTTTTTTTTATTATATAAATGAAGAAACCAGTAAATTACTGAAATATGAGAAATGTCTTTTAAAGATTTTTCTTGTTTCTACTATCTAAATAAAAATATTTTAAATCAGTTATTAGTGTTTCTTTTTATTATTTGATATTACTAGGGCATAAACTATTATTTTGTATTTGTGTATTTACCAAAATTAGTTGATTACTCCATTATTGTTCAGCAAAAAAAAAAAAAAAATGGATATTGGTGGGACTAAACTTTAAAAGTGTGTGCCAAAACCTAATTAATTTTTTTACATATAAGCAGCATTTTCTAAAGTGGAGTTTGAGAAGGATTATGTTTTAAATAGATGCTAGTTGTATTTTGTAGCTGGACATGAACAAAATCTAATGAGGTAAATATAGAACTGTTGTATATAGATTTAAAGTAAAGAAGTAAAACATGAGTGAGTACATCTCTGTATCCAACATTTTTGTGATAAACATGGTCTCTCTGGATAGTCACTATCTTGGCTAAAATCTTAAGATTTTTTTCATGATTGAATTCTTGATAAAAAGGCACAGCATTTTCAGGCGGTTAGGGTGCTTGCTTTGTAATCTGAGGATCTTGGGTTTAAATCCCTGTCCCACCAAACATGTTTGCCCTTTCAACTGTGGGGGCATTATAATGTGACAGGCAATCCCACTATTTGCTAGTAAAAGAGTAGCCCGAGAATTGGTGACGGTCTTGATGACTAGCTGCCTTCCCTCTAGTCTTACACTGCTAAATTATAGATGGCTAGCAAAGATAGCCTTCACATAGCTTTGCACAAAATTCAAAAACAAACAAATCTTGATAAAATGACATTAGAAATTAGTGATTTTTTTAAAAAAATTATGGTGTCAGGAAGTGTAGAAATCAACAGTCATATTTTTTGTCAATTTCTTGTGTTTACATGCCTAATTCACATTTGTTTATCATTTGAAATCTAATTATCTTTTTTTAATGTAGTGTGTTAACTGTAAAGAATAAAAATGAATGAAGTTGTGGCAGTAGCTATGAATACTAATTCCTGTAAATTATATAGTGGTTAAACTCGTGCTTCACATGCAAACTTATTTAAACTTTTAGCTTCATTGTTGATTTTTAAGTGCCTGTTGGAATTTGTATTGAGATGTAATGGTATTGCATTATTTAGAAGCTACAGGAAGGTAATTAATTAATTAATGTGTTTCTTTATGTGTTTATGTTACTCAAGTAATTGTCTTTAAAGTTAATGTTATAAATGTCATAGTTTTATACTCATGTAGAATAATGAGAACTTTTTCTCTCGTACAAATGCAAAAGTACCACTATATAATTAGCTGGTAGAAGTATTTGGTTTTCAGGTAAGCTAGCATCCACAAACTCCCAGGCTGACTGGCATGCAGTTTTTGTGTTTTTTTATTACATAGTTATTTCAGTGAGACAAGTGGATATCCAGTGTTTGAGTGTCAAATCCCCAAATGACTGTGTGGAAATTTAAGAAGTTTTTTTTTAAATATTGTCATGAATATTTTAAAGTTTGAAATTCCCTTTATTTTTAATTTCTAACAAGTTTAGTGATAGATATAAGCTTCTTAGCTGATTTTAGGAGAGACATAGTAATGTCCAGTACACCTGATAAAATCCCTGGTAATTTGTCAATTACATTGAAATATACATATTACAAATTAGCATGGATTTTATTGAGTGAATTGTCTTTTTGTTCACCTTTACATTTGATTCTTTAAAAATAATGTATCTGTGTGACTTATTCTTGTTTATGTATGTGTGCATAAATCCTGTAGCAAGTTATTATAGTCCAGCTGTGATAAACAAAGTGTTGCATTTTATAGCATATGAGAATAAACATACAGAAAGTTCAGTAGCAAGAGCCTTTCATGTGCTGCAGGAAATAATGTATGCAACACAATCAAGAAGGATCTTTACCATGAAGAAAATGCAAGTCATATTTACACAGTTGTTTCCAAGGGATATCTTTTCATCTGTCAGGTACTTCAAGCAGCTGGAGAACAAAATGGATATTTGTGATATTCCATCCAAGTTCATACTGATGAAATTGCAAGGTGCAGTGTCTGTGGCATCAGAATGTTGCAAAAGGCACTTGAAAACTTTAATTCTTGTACACATGAAGGCTTATAGAATGCATACAGTGTTTAATGATGTGCTTTTGATGTGTCAGCCTTAAAATGGAGTGTTTTTGCAATAGAAATTACACTGCAAGACCACTGCCAAAATTTACGACAATCAAAATATGACTGAATGTGGTGGCATGACTTGTAATGGTGTAGTGAGGTTCCACAATAATTTTAACATATTCAGACTCTATGTAATCTAATACTCTATTAGCATTTTTATTGAATGTTTAGACAATTGAAAGGATCCTAAAAATATGAGATCTCTCATTAAATTTATTAATATTTTCATGTTATGATTAATTATGTTCTTTTTTGCTGTTTTCTATTATTGATAAATCTTGGTGTAATTTAATGCACACCTAATTTATTTGCATGTTGTTTCTTATAGTTGATGGCTCAACAACCTGATTATGTGAAGTTCCTGCTCCAGTTGGCTGATCTTGGAAGTTCTCGTAACATCCCAGCTTTAAGGGACAGAGCTCGTGCTGTGTTGAAGCTAATGCCTGCAGGTTTGATATTTTGTATTTATTTTTTGTGTTATGCACAATAAACCAGTGAAATGTTCACTATGGTACCTGTCTTTTGTTTACTCTAGCAGAATTATCTCATTGAATAGCTAAGTGAAATTCATTCAAATAATCATTCATTCCTATGAATTTTCTAATGCCAAAATTTCAAAAGTATACTTATGTTTAGTAGTTGTTGTTCTACTGATACCTTAATGGCTGAAATTCATTATTTGATGTTTTGATAATTAACAAAAAATATTATCTTACTAGATTTAAAGATTTATCTTTTCATTTCTCAAAAAAGCTTATTAATCAGTGGATCTTGTTTTTACAATATTCTGCCATATAGTAATCATCAAAAGAGAGTGCCTAGTCTTTATGGCTCCCATTTCTCATTACCAGTTGATATTTATGTGTGGCTATGAATACACACTGTTGCTTCTTAGTGCAATATTTATTGCAGGATCCTTTATCATAATATATTGAGGTTATTCCTCCCCTCCTCCAACCTTTTTACATGTTTTCCAAAGTCTATCAATTATGTATAGATGAAGACTTCCAAGGTCCTGTTTCAAAAAGGAAAAACACAAGACACCAATATCATTGAATAGAATAGCACAAATTCCAATTTTTACTTGTATCATGCAAAGTAAGTGACATATTGAAGAAGTGTGGTTTGATGCTTTGTTGTGATAGAGTTGTACTTCATTGCATTCAACCTGTACAAAAATATTTCTGTATAGTGTAATGGTCTCATCCATTTGTCCAATAGTATATAGAGTTCACTGTGGCATTATTCTAAACTCTGTAAATCATAGCTGTAAATTAAAACAAAAATTTCATTAAAGTGTTGTATCATCAGTAGGATATTAATAAATTACCCACATGTGGCATACACCTAACTAGACATATGGTTCATCCTGTCTAACATACTTCTGTATATCACATGGATAATATCATTAGTACTGCTGTTAACATCTCTCACTGAGAATCTTGTGATATCAACTTTTTTTTGTCTTCTAAAACCATTTAAATTCTTTTATTTACAGTTTTGAGGAAGTATCTTGGTTTAACTATCATGGAATAGCTCATGTTTTCCTTATAGGATCACACTTTCCACATTTCTGTAATTGAGAAATAAGACCACTTCTGAGTAGAAAATTCTACTTAATGTAGGCATTACCTACACTTGCAAATCAATACATTTCATTTGAATTATAACAAGAGAATCAGGGTTTTTAATCTGAGAACAGGAAAAGTAATTAACTTTTAGACAGTAACTTGAAAATACTGGTTAAAGCAAAGGCATAGAATATTAAATAATTCATACCCACCTAAAAAAATGGTTATTAACATTTCATCTTTACAGAGTGGAAGCTTTAATCCGTACCTATTGTTCTAATATAATTTTAGAGTATTCATTAACTTTCACTTGCATATGCCAGATTTATCACCAAGCTTCTCCTGTTTAAGTCTCAAATTGAAGGTTAAGTAATAAGTGAAGTGTTTTGAATATGGTGGTGAACTATTGTATTAAAGCCTTTTCATGTTCATGTATATACTGTGTTCTAAAGTTGTTTATTTTTATTGTACAAGTATATACTTTTGATAAGTGAGCAAGACAAGTAAATATCACTTGTGTTGAAAGTGTTGTTGTAAAGCCATTCTAAATACATTTATCCTTCTAATCAAAAATAAAAAATGTATTGAATGTTGTGAATACAATGTTTTAAAAGTTATCAGTGTTAATGAAGTTAACTTTTGTTATTCTTTAAATTTGATATATTGACTTTAATAGATGCACACACTGCAGAAGGACTACAAGCTATCTGTCTGAATAATGCTAAACTTTGTGATCAGTCTCTTTCACCAACGTTAGAATCTGTTTTCTTTGATCCTTCACCTTCTCAAGTTCTTTACTACTTGGAGGTAAGTTATGTGGTGTTTAAGTTTTCTTTCAACACTATAGAAGAACCAGTACTTTTCTCATCTCTCTTTTGAGGATTTCAACAGACTTGTTAAAATATACCTCAGAAAATATACTTTTAATGACAACAATAAATTATTTAGCATTGTGCCTATCAAAATAATGAGCAATTTGAATTTCAGTCTATCAGCTAATCAAGCTTTTAAATGTGTAAGTTTGGAAACAGTATAAAGGCATTCAAATTGTGTATTCAATAGTCACTGAAATATTTTGTACAATAAATAGTTACTGCTACAGAGTGTTCGGAAAGTCACTGTGCACTTGTATATTTATTAACAGACATGTTTCAGTATAGAATACAGGAGGTAAATATGAATGACAATTATAAACAATGTTGAAAGTGATCCCCGTTGGCATCAATACAGGCTTGGATCCTTCTTATTTTGTTTCTAAACACCGCTATCAGTTGCTGGCTTGAAATAGACTGAATAAAATATGATTACGAAAGTGCACAGTGACTTTATGAACACCCTGTATAATATTAACTTTGTTCTGTGTTTTCTGAAGAAAAAAAAAGAAAACTCGGTCGTCTTACAAATAACAACAATACTGGTATAAATAAAAAATTACCAAGCTATAGTATATCACATTGAATTAGTGACTAACGATTATTAATTGCCACCAGGATCAGTTATTTTGAGTGAATGTGATGTTTTTAATTTTAAAAAAATGCTTCCCTGGCTTTCCATTAGTTGGATATTACAAAGAAAGAGTTATGTTTTTAGTAACCACATGTTACAGAACTTAATTAAAATTTATGTAAAGTATTTGTGTATTTATACAAGAAATATAATGCTGTTATCTTAACCAATACTATTAACAAAACATGAGCAATAAAGATGTCAAGATTATAACATTTTGAACTATACTAATTTATATTTGATAACTGAATTTCCTAATCAGTTTGTTAATGTTATAAGTTGTACATTCCTGACAAAGTTACAGTTCATGTTAAAAAATATTGATAACTCCATTAAATTACATATAAGCTTACATCATTTACTGGAAAAGTATGTCTGTACAAATGTTATTCATCTCCAGCATACTACACTACTTTTTTTTTCTGGATCTGAGGTCATGCCTCCCCCCAAAAAAAAAAAAACAGTTTGCATTAAGAGTCTGCATTTGATTAATTATTATGCTACATACTTTCAATTACAATTTTTGGTAACTTCACATTCCTATATTCTTTCTTTCCCCAGCACATAATTTATTCATGAAATTTTCAGTGCAAAAATATTTTATAAATTCCAAGGAAGGTGTGCTATATGTGATGTGTGAGTGTTATTTGAAAGAAAATATAGTGTTAACCAAATTGCAATATTTTTTCAGGTGGTTTATTCCTTGTTAATGCCTGCCCACAACACACTATCTGAGGAGACTCAACTTTTCCAATTCAATTTTTTCAAAAGTGGAGGAGTGAAATGTGTTCTGGGAATGCTGACAAAAAACAACTTCCTTCCACATGCTGATATACCAACTAAAAGGTTAGATATATTTTTGTCATGATGAGGAATATACTAAAGATTTATACTCAAGAAGAGTGTGATATTTCTGTATTCTTTTTATTTCTGCAAGGGTTCATATCTAAATATGTTTCACAAAATCTAATCACAATTTTTCATCTCAATTTTTTTTAACCTTTACAGAGCTGCTTATCTGATGGTGCTAAAGCTGTCCAAACTCCTGTTTACTGTTGTTACCAACTGTATAGTTCAAGTGGCTATTGACAATTGCCAAAACCAGAAATCTATCAATGTACAGATGACAGGAAAAGCAGAGATGCTGACCCAAGCTAGGATGCATATTCCTAACCCTAACTCTGAATACATGTTACGAAGCATTGCAATGAGACTAAGTCACATGCTGCATGAACAGGTATTTCTTCCTTTTTTTATTATTATTTTTTGATTGTCAACATTAATTCAAATAAAAATGTTGTATCTGCATGTTGTATTTTATTTCTGCAGATGACTGAATGTTATCATCTGTATTTAAAATATTGTTTTCATTATTTTACTCCTCTGTTATTGCATCTTCAATTTTTTTAATGAAAAATAAGACAAATGTGAATAACAGATTATATTAGGTAATAAACATCCTTAATACACTGCCACGTTCACAAGTCAGGACAGTTAGATTTATATAGTTGTTCAGGCATTGTGTGATAAATAACTGTTAGTGTTAAGCAGTGAGTGAAAGTTTTGTTAATAATTTGATCTTTATGGTTTTTGGTTGGAAGTGTGCTTTAGATTAAAAGTGGAATTTAAACTTTAGTATTCTCAAATTAATTGTATGGCTTTTTGCAAAATTCAAAACTGTCAGAGTTAAAACAAAAGTGTATAGGTTTACAGATGTATATTTTATGGAAAAGGTTTTAAGTCTTTAATAAGTATATCAAAAGTTGGAATTTGTTTCCAAGAAAGTGCAAAGTGAAGTCTTGGGTAGTATTAGCTGGTTGAGTAAGTCTTAGTAATATTGCATTATATATACAGATACATGTATATAATTTGACTTTTATCATGTTACGAATACTGTTGTAAAAATGTTTTAATTGTTAACTGGAAATTTGTTGATTAACCCTATTGCTACATGTATTCTTTACTGTGCATAACATGGTATTTTAGTGTCTTATATTCAAAATTTTATTAAACTATCTTTTATTTATCTTATATCAATTAGAGTAGCACAGAATCTTAGCTTATAATACATATTTTAGTAGTATGCAAGGCAATATTCAAACAAATCTTGAATTACCTGTAAAGTGACACATTTTATCTCAGCATGATATCTTCCCTCCTTTTTTGTACACCATCTCTCAAAAAAGTATGAAATTAAACATAAATTACTCTCTATAAAATTGTCATTACTCAGACAAAACACAGTTATTATAGTCTTCAACTTTGTTTAGTTAGTGGCATAAAATAGAAAATAAGACCATTTCTGTCACACCTATCTGTCACATTCTCTCTTTCATAATTCATTAATAGTTCTCTCATACATTTAATTGTATAATATCTGTAACCAATAGAAAGTCAAGGTTTTTATTTATCCATTGAGGTATTGTGTAACATTATGTTCTGAAAGGATAAACGTCAATTTCACTTAGAGTACCGACGTTGTTACTGTGTGAAAGTTAATAGCTAGCTTGGATGAACTTGTAACTCTGCCAAAATTTGTGAAGATATATACACTATATTGATAGTTAGAAGTATTAGATGTAAAAAGACAAAGTAAGTACAAAGAGGTCACGTGGTTGGTCATATAGACCTAGCTGGTATTCAGTGACTTAATGCTGTGTTTTTTAGACTGAAATATGAAAGTATTACTTGTATTATCATGACATGTAACATTTTTTTTTTACTACTGAGAAATAGGAATGTTTAACTTATTGTCAGTCTTGAGATAAAATTATTAGTGGGAATGTTCTGTTTATATTTCATTACAATCAGTCATAAGAAAAGCTAGTTATAGTCCCAAAAATATGAATATAAATTTAGTTTCATTTAAAACATGTTAATGGTAAAATTGTTAAATTTGATTATATGTAAATTTCAGAAATTCTTTGAGCCTCAGAGAAAAAATAAATATTTAAGATTTTTTAAAATTGTATGTAAAATCTTGAGACACCTTTTAGTGTTTGATATTGAATGAAACTCAATGCCAAGTAAGCTTGTTGAGCAACCAAGTAGTATTGTGTCTTAACTAATGGCTTATCAGTCTGTGTGATATTTGTGATGTCTTAAAATCTAAAGTATTTTCAGGAAGTTTGAAGAATATTGTTTGTGTGGTTTTGTGCTATATTCGTGTTAAGTAGTTATACAGCTGAATTGGTGAATTCAAAAGGGGCCCAAATCCAAGAAATATGTTTTTGCAGGAAATCAACTTAATTGCATACCTTAAATGGAGGCTATGCCAAATGATTCATACTTTACCCAGATATAGTACCAGTTCATAGCTTACAAATGCTATGAACTGAATATGAAGCACTTCACTCTTTTAATATCAGAGGGCTGGCAAACTAAAGTTTCTGGACATGGGCCCTTCTTTAATTAAACAATAATAAAATCTGAAGAGAATGGACATACCACATATTTCTCATCTGAGGATATCTTTATTTCTTATTCTGTCATATTTTTAATACTTCTTAAGATCAGTTTATATCCAAATTATTGTTCTGATGCATAACTGCCAGTAAAATGAGTTTTTCCTTCTGAAAGGGGACAGGTTATCAATGAGGTACATCGTTTTAATGGTATCTATCTTTAGACTCATCTTCACCCCTAGTATCACAAACTGTTAACGTATTGAGGAACTGCTGAACCTCTGGTGAAAGGTATTTTGCCAATTTTTGAATATCCTTTACTTTTGCTGCCTGTACACCAAGTTGCCCATTGTAGAGTGGCTCCTCTGGGTATGTAACAACCCTGACTGAGGGCTTTAGAAGGCAGAATCTGGTTGTGACCTGAGCAGACATATTTTCGGAAACCTCGAATCTGAACACCTTGTATTTGCTGACTTCTCTCCATCCTTTCTGACTGACTTTTTATAAAACTGGCCAAGGTGGGATTTGAAATCAAGCATATCATTCTTTGCCTTCAGCACATAATCTTTTTGGTTTGTTTCTGGCCCATTCTTGATCATTACACTTTCATTTTGGCCAAATCTCTCCATAACCTGAATCAAACTCATGCTGCA
Organism: Tachypleus tridentatus; assembly: GCF_004210375.1. Lineage (NCBI taxonomy): Eukaryota > Metazoa > Arthropoda > Merostomata > Xiphosura > Limulidae > Tachypleus > Tachypleus tridentatus. The sequence continues at coordinate 79,769,604 of NC_134837.1, forward strand.
TGGGCACTGCCATCCTGGATGACTAGTGCTGCCATCTATGGCATTAAGCTAATCCATGCAAGAGAGGCCCAAGTCCTGGAGTTGGGCCCCTCTTGCACTCAATGCATTTTAAATGCTGTGAATAGTCAATACATTATTGTGAACTTGGGACCTTTATGCACACAATCAGATAGCTTGTCTCTTAAAGATCATTAAACATATGATATCTCAATTTTGAAAAATTGTGGACTTTGGGCCCCTTTTGAATTCACTGATTCAATTGAAATATATTTTAAGGTCATTAAATTATTTTTTTACACTACCATCAAGAAGTTATTAAGATGTTTTGGTGTTAGTAGAGATTTCTTGGTGCTAAAATTAACTCCAAAAAGAATTTTAAGTGTCCGTTTATTGCTGTTTTTTTTCCTCCTCAGATACAAAGCACTTAAAAATATTTACTGAACATAAAGCATTATTTAATTAAAATCTCCAGGTTTCCAGCCTCGATCATTATTAAGTCCTATATCTGGGCCTTTTGATTGACATTAGGGCACCTACTAGTGTTGCTAATTAACATAAATGCTGTTTTAATCATTTTAATAACTAATATTGGTCAAGGTAGGCTATTTGAGATGGTATTGGCATTTAAATTGTAACTGTATGTGTATGGCTAAATGATGTATAATTCTACATAATATAAGAAAAAAAAACTACAGCATTTACTAGTATTGGGCCACACAGTTCTATAAATTCATAGAATTTGTGGTTTAAGATTTGATGAAAATTCTGGCTGGGATGTTGTAGCTCCTTTCTATTTACTTCTAGGGTACAGGTCCGTTACCAGATCTTTGTACTGTTAGAGCTATTATCAAATTATGTTGGGCATCGTCTTGTGGCTCACTTCAACTGGTGCAAGCTGCTAATGAAGCACTACACCAACAGCAAGAAAAGGTAAAATATATTTATAAACAATTCATAAGAATATTATCTTAAAGATTTAAACATACTGTATTGGCAACAGCTGTTTAATTTATTTCACCCACACTGATAAACATTTATGGTAATTCAGATAGTTTTTAATAATGAAAAGCTCTAATTATATGTTTGATAAATGTTTAGTATTAATCAGTTAAGTTCAGTTTATGTAAAACTTTGTAAAATTTAATGTGAAAAACAACCAATCAACAAGCATTTCTTTAACCCTTTGACTGCTGGCTTGCAGTATTAGGGTATGGTCCACCTCTGACAGTTAAATGTGAGTATACTGTATACAGCATATGGCTCACAAAATTTTTGCATGCATTTAAAGCAGTGGCAGTTAAAGGGTTAAAACTTTAACACTTCTTATGTGTCTTGTTTTAAAAGTTTGTAAAATATTAAAATATATATACATTATATTATTTAGGTGTCAAGGCCAATTGACCTGGAGGATGCTCAGCTGTGTAGAGAAGCTCTGGAGGTGCTGTCAGTCACATTAGCTCTTTGTCCAGAGTCACTGGACACTTTAATGAAGGATAAGAACTGGCATTTGTTTATTTTGGACTTGTTACTCATCTGTAAAAACAGGCAAGAAATAAAGAGTATTTAAGTTGCAGCTAAAAGTCATTCACATTTTTTTTTAAGGATTACATGAAATTGTATATGAACTGTTTGTGTTTGTGTGTGTGTATATATATGTTGTTGCTTCTTACAGGAGGGTGGAAAAAAAAAGTGGCCTCCCTTGAAGATCTTGTTAAGTTGTTATATGTTTTGTTAGATAAGGTAAAGTATGTAAAAACTATATATTTTAAGAACATACTTGATGAAATCAGCTCAAATATGATCTCAAATCCTAATTTTAACATTGGATTTTATAAATACCTGAACTTTTCATGATCTTAGTTTCATGGTCTCATAAAACTTGTTGTGCACCTGATGTAGTTTCTTTAATCATCTTGTTCCAGTTAGTCTACGAAATGATCAAAACAGTTTCTCTACAATTGTGTAGTTATTAAAATATATTTTAGAAATAAGAGAATTGATGTTATGGAATGATCAGGTCAATCACTTGATATCAATCTGATTGAACATTTATGGCTGAGTTAAATCGATTAATGAAAGACCACAAATCAAAGAAAGAAGATGAACTGTTTCAAACACTTAAAGAAGGATAGCAGTCAATTAATCAGGAATATCTTCACAACACATTGAAAGCATGCCACATTGATGTGAGGTAGTACTTAAATACAAGAGAATTGCTATTTTCAACTTTGTTGAACTAAAATGCCTTTTAGAATTACATTTGGATAAATTTAGGGTAGGTCATAGTCTGTAAATCTGAGGATTTGTAGCTCATTATTGCAACTTTGAGACTATGGGTTCACTTTAAGAGAATCAGCCAAATCCTGAGGTTAGCTCTAGAGTAGTTGGTCAGTGTTATTGACTAGCTGACTTCCCTCCAATCTAATAATTTGAAATTGGAGAAGGCTATTCACATATAACCACTTGCATTGCTTTACAAAATAGTTTTAAGGCAACGAAAACAAGCATAAATTTAAAATCTCAACCATGAACTCATCACCATTTATTTAAATATGATGTTATTTCTCTGTTATAACTTTTTTCCACAACAGTCAACTTTGTTCTCTTATTAACCATCTAAATTTTTGATACTTTGTAGAATCACTCTTTAGTACATGATACCATTTATAATGATCTCCATATTGTACTTGTATACAGTAATAATTTTTGTTAGTACAGACCTGCCTTTATGTACTTACAGTAATGGTGTGATGATCATATATTAATCATTACCATGCATGACATTAGAAAGACACATAGGTTTAAAAGTCAATTAAAAACAAACGTAAGAAACCCTATACTCTGAGCACTTTCAAATGTAGACTTTTCTTCATCTGGAGTAAACAAGTTTTTACCCTACATTTATTCTTCTTATCTGCTACTGTCTTTAGAGAAGTCCTGATGGTAACAACTGGGAATTTGACCTGGGTCTTTTTAGCAGAGAGATCTGCATGTTTTCAACTCATTTGAAGTCTCTCTTGTTAGAACTAATCAACTAACTCATTTGAATATTAAGAGAAGTATCCAGAATAAACTAATTTCCATGCTACGTTTTTCACTGAGTATAAGTTAGATGAATATGGAAGGGTTTTTTATCCTTCCTTGTATCTTTTTGTATTTCATGCAAGTTTCTGATGCAGTATCTAAATTTTAATTTTTGTACCCAAATGGTTACTAAGTTATTTTTAATTGAACTATTTGAATAAAAGAGTGGAAAAATTTATAAAAAAATTTGTTAAAAAGTGTTGTAAAACTAAAAATATATATAGTGGGGAAGAAGATTAATGTACAACAAAGTAAAAAAATATAATTTTGCCTTCAATTTATTTTATATTTATGTCTGTTTTTGTTGCTTATTCTTCCAGATCTATTAGAGTATCAGCTACAGAACAATTTACTTTGGTGGCTACAAAATGTTATCCAGGACATCAGCCTCTAGTCTTCTTTATAACATTGCTTTTCACTCAGCTGAAGGTAAGTACTAGTTAGATTTTTATTTCATATTATGAATTTTAGAATTGTCAAATAAGCCACACTGATGTATTAAAGACCCACAGCAATGTGAAAAGTTGATTTATTTTTCAATGAGTGATGGATATTTTTATTGTTAAATAATTCTAACAAAACAGAATTTTGAGTGTGAATGAAATTCAGCTTTTGAATAACCAATAGTCTAAGCTTTCATAAACTTTTTAGCTTCTTTTACTTTTGTAAGTTTTTAATTTTCTTTATCTTTCTTCTTGAGTAAGTTTTCCTGATAGAACGAGTTTCTCTTAAAATATGCTTTGAAACTATCAGTTTGTTTTGCTTCTGTGTAGAACATACTGTGACTGTGTCTTAATAATGTCACAAATAAACCTGTAGTCTTTCTCTCTCCAACCAATTTTATGCATAGGATTCTCATTTTCAGATTTAAACTGTTGGCTTCTATTCTCATATTTTTAGCAGTATACTTTATCAAGCTGTATATCTTCCTTACAAGACTATGAATTAGGTTTTTTATATACTGTGCAACAGTTTTTAAGATTTGATATCAACCATTTATAGATTAAAGCCATTCTTTGTAGAATAGCTGAAATTACTCAAGTCTTGGTTGCTAGATTATTGCCTTTTGTGTTTCAAAATTTCACAAATATTGATCAACTTGAGTTTGCTACGTAGTTTTTCAGTTTTTCTTTCTGCATTACACTTTGTGAATTTATGTATGTTCTTTGCACAAATTTTTACCTTGTGTTTAAATTATTTTTTTAAAATCCTGTATGTGTGAATGAAGGTCACATGCCCATAGCCTTTTACATAGTGCCATTCAAAAAGTATTATATAATTGATGTAAGAGTTATAAACTACTAATTTTACTCTATGCTGCTGATTTAGTAACAGTTCATGGTAGAATTAATATCAGTTACAATGTACAGCAACACTGAAGAAACTGTTGATATGTACTTTGGAGTTCCTGCAGATTATATAAATGAACTACATAAATTATATGATGGACAAAAGTATTTTTAATCTTTTGTGGATGTCATCTTGCATTTCAGTTTGTCAGAGTCCGAGTCAGACTGATATTGTCAATTTACAGACATGTTTTGAGAACCACTATTTATAACACATCTGATTTTGTATGTATAACAGACTTATAAATTTTAGTAAACATCTGTCTTGTTTTGTGTAGATATATGTTGTAGATTTGGGATTAGAGTAAATATTTTTTTTTTTAATATTGGGTTTGTTTAACAGACTTGGGGCTTATCTGATGCGAGCACTTAGGATAAGGTTCTCGAGTTTGGGTAATACTAGAAGTATACAGTCAACTTGGCAACTGAAGCCTCAGTGCATATTTGGATAATTTTTTTTAAAGTTGTCAGTATCTGTATTGTCTTTGAAACATAAATGGGAAGTGAGACACACCACTTGTTGACTTAATATAAGGAAAAAAAGCCTTATTTTTATTTTTGTTTGTTATAATAACAGTGTATTATATCATTTTTTATTGTATTTAAACTAGAAAAAAATTTCCCCTAAGAGTTGTGTATTTTCTATACAGACCACAGTACGAGAAAATGCCAGGAATTCTCACGAGTTCTTTCAGTTGTTGTGTCGCCTACTGAACTACGCCAGTGGAAGTAATTGCCCACTTCCCACAGCTCAAAATCTACTGTATGCTGAAATTGACTGGTTGAAGGAGGTGCGGGTAGGTACTTAATGTTGTATTCTGTGATTGATTTAATGCATTGAATTGCACAACTGATGTACAGAACTAAATAAATTATTTTTTTCTAAACCTGTAGAGAGTACTGAAAATGTGTATTGTCCAATTTCATAGATGTAAATGCATTATTCTAAAAGGGATTTCTAAAATATTTTATATACTGAACTGATTTTTGTGTCAACATTCATTTTTTTTATTTATTTAGATGAGTAATAAAACTGAATTGGGTGCATACATGCCCCACTCTTGGTATTGTTGGTGCACAAAAAATATAGCTAATTGAAAGGAAAAAAATCTTGGAAGTTAATTTATTCTAATCCTGCTTTAAATAATTTTATGTGCCATGGCTATTGAGGATTTCTCTTGTTTTATTATGATTAGTCTTCATTTTTAAGATTTAATCTATTTTTGCTCTTAGCTTAGCCTTCTCTCTACTAGTAAGTTAAAGTTAACATATCCTAACCTCTCACAGAGTTACATTTACAATTTAATTAAACTACTTTATTATCAGAGTATTTGAATAATAAAATCTGCATCATAACATGATTAGTAAATCATACTTTAATTTTATGCAAGTTTTAATTTTGAAAGGAAATATTTAAACAAGTCTCCACTCTCCCTTTTTATGATAATTGTAACATTTGATCTCTAGATGCTACTCATCATTTAATTAACTTACCACCCCTCTTTGAAGTAGGGAGCTTAGCATAAATTACTTATAATATACTTATTACTAAGACAAAGTCTAATTTTTATAACCTCCAATCATCTTTGTTTATAGAAACATAAACTAGAAAGTCAAATCCACCTGTCACATTCTCTGTTTCATAAATTGCCAGTAATACTCTCTAATGTTCTATACTATTTATAACCAATATGAAGTTTTAATCTACAAAATGATGTTTAGCACAGAGTATTGTCTGTTTCATTTGTAGTTTGAAAGTTTCTCTCTAGGTGTTTAGATCAAGCAGCTAAAAGAATTATTTGAAGCCCCTCTTGTCTTAGTTAGAGAGCTAGTTAAATTATAAGTTACATGACATTTTGCTTTGTGTGTTAATACTCTGTGTTCTTAGGTAATTATTTAAGTAACTAAAAATTATTTAGTGTAGCAGGAGTACCATTAGTATAAACAACTGACTGCAAAAACAAAGAGTTCTAAAGTAAACGATACATTTCTTGTTTTTATGTATATTTTATATTTACTGTTATTGAAGTAAGAAAAATGTAAAAATTAGTTAATTATTAGACTTCAAATGTTAAATTAAGTAAAATGCAAAAAACAAAAAAAAAACTTCTTCACAAGCTATGATATTTTCATACTGTGGGTCAAATCAACTGAGTTAGGGTAGAGAATATAACATAAAATATTAACTTGTGCAATGCATTGTTCATTACAGTAATGAGAGTTACAAGTTTGCTGAATTATTTACAGCTTGTATGGCAGAATTATTTGTTAGACATGGTTCATAGGGCAGTAAAATAATAAAATTAAGTACAAACAAATGTGTACTGTTAAAATCTTCAAGTTGTTTGGATAAATAACTGTAAGTTGTAATAACTTTGGAAAGAATAAATGGGTAAAGTATATTTATTTTAAATTTTTATATGGTGGTTAGAAGGTGAGTTTGAGTGGAGAATATCACAAAATATAAAGTTTGACTGAAAAAAAGTTTGGTATTTGTTTGTTTTGAATTTTGCACAAAGCTACTTGAGGGCTATCTGTGCTAGCCATCCATAATTTTGCAGTGTAAGACTAGAGGTGAAGGCAGCTAGTCATCACCATCCACTGCCAACTCTTGGGCTACTCTTTTACCAACAAATAGTGGAATTCACCATCACATTATAATGTTCCCACGGCTGAAAGGGTGAGCATGTTTCAGTACGAGGGGGATTCGATCCTGCAACTCTCAGATTACGAGTCAAACACTTTAACCCACCTAGCCATGCTGAGCCATTTGGTATTTATATAGGCAGCATTAGAAGTTATACAAATGAAATTTGAAAAGTTTCAAATGGAGAAAAGTATTTTTAATTTTAACAGGAAAATCATTTTGCACTCAAAGCAGTCAAAAGTCCGGTTTTGTATATTCACAGACAAATCTTTAGTAGAATCACTTTCTTAAAAATCTCACTTTTTTATGTATAAAAGGCTGATAATGTTTACTGAAATCTTGCCATATTTTGTGAAGGTACACATATCCTATAAAAAGTTATAGCATGGAAACTATTTATTTTGGAGTTAAAAGGTCAGTGAAATTCACTGACCTCATGTAGAAACAGTTAAGGGTACAGTGATAGGTGAATAGATGGCATTAGAAGGGTTGCATAATAGTGTACACTCTATGCTGTTCAGGTTTGATTGGGACCCAAAAGGTTTAGAGAAGAACCAATAACTTTTTCACATTAGACATCCTGCATCTTAAATGTTGGTAAATTGCATATGTGAAAGTTGTGAAATATGCAGAGGTAATTTTAATTTATCAAATATTATCATCAACACAATATATTATTTAAATTTAAAGCCATTTCTGTCTGAGAAACACAATGTGTGCGCTGTCTCTAACGTCAGCTTTATGTTATTGAGACAGGTGTGTTGTTTATATTCAATAGTATAGCAAAACTATGAAATGGAAGTACTTCACTACATTTACCATAGATTCAATTGAAATGAGCTGTGGTTCACTTATACCCAAAGTATCAGTACTTGTGAAGAGGAATGTGTTTTACTGATTTTCCAATATTTTTTCACAATGTATTTTGAATCAGTATGTGTTGTTATTTGACAGTACACACACCTGTGCCACAAAGACTTTTAGGAACAACTATGCCATCATGTTTACTTTCATCATATATCCATGCGTAACTGATGTTCTCCATGGTTTTTGCATTTACAAAACTACAGGTACACTTTATTAATGATGGCTCATTTATGTGTAAAACTGTTGGCCAAAAATAAAATCACTAAAATTAATCTTAAGAGGAGATAAACACATTTTTGTGCAATTCATCAGTTATATAAACATGTTCACTGACAGACTATATCAGGCCAGACAACTTTATTTACCTTTAGTAAGAACATTGATGTTTGTGTTTCATTTTAGGTCTAATTTAGTTTCTGAATGATGTCACACATGAATATTGTTTAATGAAATTTATCATATAATATTATTTGTCTGTTATAAAACAGTGACATATTTTCTAATAAAAACTCACAAATATTTTTGTTTCAGAATTTAACATTAGATTACCTATTTGACAAAAATACTTGAAAATATCACAAGGCTTATGTGTAAGGTTGTAGAATGATTTTGCATATGCTTTTTGTGCATTTGTGAAACACTACTACTTGTAACTATACTCTTTGCAATTGTGTTTGAAAACAAAATTTCTGAGTAAGTAAAGTTTAGGTATACTCCAAGAGTTTTGTAACTTGATTAGTAGTGACATAAAAGAAAATAGCAAAACAAAAAATTGGTTTCATAAGCAGTAACTGCTTTTACGATGATTATCTAAATATGAAAATACTTGTAACTAATAAAGAAAATATTTTCATCTTAACCATAAAAAAAAAATTTAGTAATTATATATCATTTGAAATTACTGAAGATCACTTACACAAACAAATAATCACTACATTGAATTACAGCAAAATTGTAGAGAGACTTGTGCAGAAAATGTTTTATTGTGTCACTTTAAGTAAATAAAGTTGCATGTCTCTTTACTTTCCAGGAAAACGTCATGACTACAGGCAGTAGCCAAGTAGATGAAGTACTTTTGGAAGGACACCTTGGAATTACACGTGAACTTGTTTCTTTTCTTGGTCCAGAGAAAAAATTTGAGGTTGGAGCTGATACCTCTTTCAAACGAGGAAATTTAATTAAAGTGGGTAGTGTTTGTTGATGTTGATTGTAATTAAATAAAACATAAATACGGATACATTTGCATACCAGAATAAACAAAACATATGGTTGTAATGAAATTTGTAGCTTTTAACATTTTATGAACAAGAAATACTGGAAATATTTTATATCCTTTTATTGCTCTTTGTTTCCTTTTCATGTATAGTTACAAATTCAATTACGTTACGTAAACACTTGAATTATTACATAAAATCAATTACAGATAGATACTTGTTTATATTTTTTCCCAGCTATGGCAGACAGTTGTTATAAATACTGTATTTCATTTTTTTTATCTAAATGTTACAAAATCCAGTACTTCTAGGTTTAAATGTGTTGTAAACCATGTGTTGATTATAATAATAAATACATATGTGTGTATATGCACAGAACGAATGTGAAATACATGTGCTAATAACTAAACACTTTTGTGTACAACAGGAATTGATGGAAGATTTTATTTTCCCTGCTTCACGGGTCATAGTTCAGTTTCAGAGAAGTGGTGGTGAGCTCCCTGGAGAACAGGCTATTCCAGTTTGTTCCTCCTCAGCTTCAGTACTTGCAGCCTTTGATTTGCTGGCAGCACTTTGTACAGGTTGTGTTCCAAATCTTCGTATTCTTGCAGACATGTTAACTGAAATGTTTTATTCTGGTAGGTACTTTTATTTAGTCATTTATGCCAGAAATTAGAAATTTGTTTTAATAGACCAAATTCTTTGGTACACATTATGTAAATCATAATAGAATAATCTGAAAAATATATTGTTAGCTATATTTGGAACACTGAGCTATATTTTTTGTTGTTGTTTTATAGAAAACTCAAAGTATTCATAATTCTTATGCTGGATTAAAAATTAAAGCAGTTATTTTTAGCTGTGGTGTAGCATCCCGTAGAACAGCTCTAAGTTACTTTTTTTTTTTTTTCAAGTACAAACTTTTTAGCTCATAACTCCATCATCTCTTGATCTATTTGAGATCTAATTACAGTTTTGGACTTGAGTCAAACCCTTTTGACTGATGTGCTAGACCATACCCAAAGTCTTGTACATTAATTTACTCTAATTCTACTAAAAATAATTTAAAGTGCAGTGGCTGTTGAGGATTCTCTCTTGCTTTATGTTTATTTTAAAACATGTAAGTTAATTTTTCTACTACAACTTATGTTTTGTAGTATTTGTTAAGATGAGTTACTTGGGTATTAAGTGAAAAAAATGTTAGGCATTTTCCATATGATATAAAATGCTTAAATGTGAGTTTATATGTGTTTAAGTGATGTATTTTTGTCTCTGTAGAGAAATATATTGTTTTGTTGTTGTTTGTTATTCTTCCAGACTTGGAGGATTGACTTGTAATTTGGTAGGGCTGTACCTTGATTTAATGCACCCAAATACCTTTTTTTTTTTAATCTAAAACTTAAGAATTTTGAGGTCAAAGGTCAAACAACTCAATGTGTATTTTGGGCTCATATGAAATTGTTTTACAGAAATCAAGATGAAAATTGGCACAAATATAAATTTTCATGTGCCCATCAGCTCAACATACAAAGAAGTTGGATTTGCTGTGTAGTATTTTTTTTTCTAAATATAAGTTTGGGATTTTTGGACAATAAATTGACCATATTTTGACAAATCTATGTGAGATTTGGTACAAGGATACTTTTTATATGTTTAGCTAAACTTTGTGTTTTGTAGATTTGATGTTATGTTTTAGTTGCTTATTGTTTTGTTTCAACCACAGAAGTAAAATTATACTTTACGATAGTAAGTTACTTCACAGTATAAGTGAGGAGAGTTGTTCTTTGCATACAAGGCTATTTTCTTTAATGTATCTTTAGAAAATGAACAGGCATTAACAGAATGGGAGTATCTCCCCCCAGTAGGCCCACGTCCACCAAGGGGTTTTGTGGGCCTTAAGAATGCGGGTGCTACTTGTTATATGAACTCAGTATTACAACAGGTAGGATTGTATAATGTTTTAAAAACATGTCATTATAAGTAATTTTAACATTCTATGTTTTTATTTATTTATTTACATGTAACCATAACTAGCTCTTTGTCCAAAAAATAAAAAAATAAATTTTAGGACAAAACCCTATGGCTTGAAAACATATTCCTTTACAGTTTCTATTTTGTTGAGGGAAGGTTTTGTATCTTTATCAAGCCTAAGGTTATCTTGTATGTTTGAACATTAGCTACATTGAATACTTTTGTATCCTAGCTTTTAGTTTTCTTTAATACTGAGTAACTTTATATGCCAAAAACAAGAAAAAACAATTTGTAATTACTGTTAATCACTCAAAGTAGTAGTTCCTTTGATTACTAAGTACTTATAAAATTGTGAGAAGATGATTAATCTATGAGGTTCAGTTCTTATATACATATCATAATGGCCAGAGTTTCTGTAAGAGTTCATTCATCAGAAGTGCAGAAAAGAATGTCATACTGAGCTGTTAACAACATGTCAGATGTGTTTTTAAATGTTTTTTTCATCTTCAAAGTGTTATCCCATTTAAAGACATGGTTCAGGAATTACATAAAGCCTTAGTTTATTACTACGATACCTACCATTTATGCTCTAAAGGGTTACTTTAAATTTAACCAGTTTTTAAATTGAAAGGCTGATATTAAAACTTTTTTTTACCAGTTTAATTAACTCTTTCTTTCCTCTAATTGTGAGTGGGATGGTGAGGGAAGCAAGTTTTATCTGATGTGAGCAAATGTGCTTCTACAAGTGTTTGCATTGTTGCAGTAGTATTAGTCACTGTATGTGGTAGAGTAGCATCAAAGTAAGATAGTAGCTAGAAAATAGGTACAGATTTTTTTTTCATTCATGATATAAACTCATAGGTTAATTTAACTAGTTCAAGCCAAAATGTATGGTTATTTTTGTTCTCTGAGGCTGTCAGTTACCTGTCATTTGATCAACTTTACACATGCTGTAACAGTAGAGAACATGGCTAATGAATAGACATAACAGTGTGAATAATTGTGAAGATTATGCCACACATAGAGGGTGAACTGTCAATAATGTGCTTTGACAAATGAAATTGAGTCTTTATTATCAGTATGTAACTAACAGATATAATGGATATGGCAGGCAAAATGGGGTTGAAATACTGTTAAATACACTTCTTGGAAAAACCATAAGGACTGAATACAGAAGGTTGTATTAAAAATAATAACGTATTATAATAGATGAAACTGATTATGATCACATTTCACCAACTGAAGTAAAAAAAAAAAAAGCATGCATGCCAGTACAGTTGTAGTTAACCTGATTGAGAACTATAGGGATTAAGTCAGACTTTTGTTTTCATTAATACAGGGTGTTTGGAAAGTCATTGTGCACTTATATATTTATTAACAGACATGTTTCAATATAGAATACAAGAGGTTTACATATGAATGACAATTATAAACAATGTTTAAAGTGACCCCCGTTGGCATCAATACAGGCCTGGATCCTTCTTATTTTGTTTCTAAACACTGCTATCAGTTGCTGGCTTGAAATAGACTGAATAAACTATTATTACAAAACTGCACAGTGACTTTCTGAACACCCTGTATAACTAAATTATTACACATTAGAAGTACATATATTGCCTTGTCTTCTACAATATTACAAAACTAAAAATGATTTATTGTAGCATATTTGGTACTGATGTAAAATCTGTGGGCATGCTAACCTGTCTACATATGTGACATTCAAATTCCTGAAGTATTAAATGTAATGTAATTCATAATATATACAAATGTAAATTCTCGGAACAAGTTATTCAGTTTTATGTAAGTAATATAAAAACAAACCAAAAAGAGCACACACACACACAACAGTTTACCATATGTTAGACTATGTTCTTCTCCAATGTAACTAAGAAAAAAAGATCTTGGAGTTCGAAATGATTGATCTGAATGATTTTGCTCAAATATAGCTGTTCCATTTAACGTCAGTAAAACTTTTTATTTTAAAATAATTATTCTAATTAAAAAATAAATGCATACATTAGAAAATGTTATGAACATGAAACTAAATAGTTTTACAATTTTAATTACAAGTTGATTATTACATTATGCATGTGTTTATATGTTAGGAATTAGCCTATCATTAATAGAAAGGCTACTGATCTTACATAAATTTCAATAACATTAGACAATTAATAATTTGAAAGGTCTTGACAATATATAATTTTGAACAGTGTTTATACAAAAATAGATCTTTTTTCATAAACTGGGGCTGAAAATTAACCAAGTTGGTTCAGCATACAAATTGCTCCCTGTTTTAAAACTTAAAAGTACTTTTTATTTATAATGGTTTAAAAGAAAACAACAACAAAAACATGTTGCATATTTGTAAATTTATAGTTTCATAAAAGTTGGATTTAAAACACATGTACACACTTCAATCAGACAGAGCTGCACTAACCTTTAACCAGTTCTTATGAAATTTATGTAACCCAAACTCAAAATTTGGAAATCCCAGGTATAGGGCTAGTTGATTTCTACACCTCTTTTCATATAGACCAGATATGTACAATGTATGGCTTGTGGGCTGGATGCAGCCCATGAGATGGTTTTTTTCAGGTCCATGAGGAGTTCTGAAAGTGTAATTAAATCTGGCCTATGAACTGTCCAAAAACTTGATTCTTTTACTATATTATTGTTATTATTATTTATTTTACCTAATCTAACCATAACTAACCTAAAGAGTTTCCTATTTTTGCATTCTAGTTAATTTTATAATGTAGAATACACATGAAAAACAAATAAAATACATACACGAGCTTTCTTTTTTATTGATGACACTTGACCCTACTTTTTCCCACTAATTCTGGCTTTTTTAACTATGTGACAAGAATTTTTACCAATTCAACCAAGCTACTGATATCTTTCCAGTGGGAGCAAAGCTTGTATTAAAGAATGAAACTGAAAATTGTTTGTATAGAAAACAATGTAATATAATACATCAGTTAATAGATGAAAACTTTGGCTTTCTATTGGTTATAAATAACAGTATTAAACCTAAGAGAGAACTGTTAACAAATCCTGAAAGAGAAGATAGGACAGGTGGATGTGACAAGGGTCTAATTATCTATTTTATGGTCCTGTAACAAAACAAGATTCAACGCTGTGAAAATTATGCTTTGTTTGAGTGATGAAGTTATTATAGTGAATAAAATATGTTAAAGTTTGCACTTATTGAAGAGGTGGTGAATACATTAGGGAAGAAATGTCTGGGGGGAGGAATAAAATAAAATTTCTTATACTAAGGGAGTTTTTTTTATTGCCTTGCAAACTTAAAACAGATAATATTAAAATATGAATCATTAACTACAATTTTACTTCATATTTTGTTGCCTGCAAGTATGTTTTAAAACTGCTATCCAGTCCATGATCTGAAGGAAGCTGGACATTCCTCATATAGACTTCTTAGAATGAAAACATTAAGCATCTACAGGACTTCTATATAATGAAAATAATATTTATATCAGTCTGCACAACTCTTACTAGAAAATAGTGTTTCTGTATTTTCAGTATCAAAGTATTAGCATGATAAATATGCAGTTCAGATAGCATAAGTAAGTGTTATTTTTGTCTTTCCACATTTCAGTTACATTATTCTAGTTTGTTTTGCATTTATAATATAAATGTTCATGTGAAAAATAATTTTTGCTTCCAAGTTCAAACTAGATCTAATTTATACTCTTAGTTAAAAAGAAAACAAATAATGAAAGTTAGAATATATATACAAATAATGTATAACTGTAAGTTACAAATTATTAAATCTACTTATTCAGGTATCGTCCTAATCTTTTATCATGTTGTTAAATGATCTGAAAACTAAAGGTCTATAATAGTAGTTCATGATATATAATAGTATCTGACAAAGTCTGCTGGAAACCATTGAACAGATGATTGGTATTTAATTCTTGTATTTCTAATCATATATGTATTTGGTAAGTTACAAGCTGTAATGTAATACATGCAAAGAAAGATAATGTTTAATTAAAAATACTCAAATTGCATATAAAGTATTGCAAAACTGTGTTTGGGTTTCAACATCTGTTTTTGTATGATTCTAGAAAAAAAATATTGCACCTTGTAAATGTTAATTAACATAATATGATTTATATATTACATAAACATTCTTGTTGTTAACAGTTGTATATGATAGAAGAAGTAAGAAATGAAATTCTAGCCATTGAAGGAGCTGCTACTGATCCTAATGAAGATTTTTCTGGAGAAGAAAGATTAGATAATGAGGTAAAATCAGTCATTGTACTTTGTGTTAAAATATTAATAGCATGTGTATGAATTTACATGAATTACTGCAAACAATCTGTCTTGAAATGTAAATCCTATCATAGTGTATTTCTTAGTCTTTCAACACAGCTCACTAAAATTATTGCAAATTTAGGGCATATTTTTTAAATAATATATATGGATATATTGCACTCAAGGAGAGTCTGTCAGTTTTAGTCACATTTTAATTGTAAAACAATTTTTATCACAGTAACATTATACTAAGAAACTTTAGGAAGCAATTTAATATTATTAGGGTTTTTTAATTTTATTAATGAGTGTTTCTTTAGGTGTTATACACACTGATTACATTCATCAGAAATTTCACTTGGAAAACTTAGTCACATGACAGAATCTTAAATTCCATGAGGCTGCTATTGTTCACTGAAATATACTTAAGACAAAGAATCAAAATCATGAAACTGTGCCACAAAAAAAAAACAAAGAACAAAGTAATGCTGGTGAATAATATTCCAATGGCAGTAACTGTAAAGTAAGATTTCCTGTTTTTCAAAGGCTCAAAGTAATGTTGAAACTGGAGAAAGTGAGCAGTTTGATGAGAAGCATCCAAATCAAGAAGGTTCAAGAAAGGAGTACAATTTAGGTGTGCTAAAACAAGTACAGGCTATTTTTGGTCACCTGGCATGTAGCAAGCTACAGTACTATATACCTAGAGGGTTCTGGAAACATTTTAAGTAAGTTTGTTGAATATTATTTATTTTCAGTTTCAGTGATTTCATGTAAAAGTAACTACACTAACAAGAAAGATAGAAATCTGAATACCTGAGTGAGTTAGAGAGAGACTTAATGAAATATGATAAAGTAAAAAAACAAACTAGTCTTTATTTAAAGCAACACGGACCAAACGACGAGAACACAAATGACAGACATCAGTAATTGTTGACAGCTCTTAACATCACAAGAAGATCCAATTAAAACTGAAGAAAATCTGAATGTGACTAAGATAGTTGATGGCTATGTAAAGAAAAGAGTAGTATTATCTCTTTCAGGGTGCATCCCTGTTCACTTCATATCTGGTTATCCAAAGTAGAATTATAAGATCAAACTCCAGATATTTGTGAGTCTTGAGAGGGTTGATCTCAGGAAAAAATGTATATAGTAGTAGACTGAATAAATCACTGCTGAATTTTCAATGGTAGAGTAAGTACTAAATTGGAATTATCTATATCATTGTTTAATTATGGCATTAGTGTATTAGTTGCATGCTGTGATTAGTTTCTTGATCATAAATGTTGTAAATATGCTCATGTATATGTAATATTCTAAATTATAAACATTTGGTATATTTCATCTGCAGCTGAAGGAGCCAATAAACTTGGAGTTATGTTCACTAGTATAGCTAAAAACATTAGATACTCTTAATATCTTCATAAATTCTGTTTATGGAGAGAAAAAATTATTATTCTCATTTCCACCTTTTCCAATCAACATTGTATCTTTCAATTTTTATTTCATGGCATCATTAAATGTTCATAAATATTTCCATATTTGTTAACTCTTCAGCTGTGGACAGGTTAAAGAGCACATTTCATGATTTTTTAGAGTTACATTCAAATTTTTATTACATAACTTTACTTGTGTCAATGAAATTGATATCAAAAAGCAGTTTGTAATTCAAATTTTAATACTATATATGTTTTAATTTCTTAAGAAAATATGAAGAAAAATGCTGAATATCAATCTTTGTCACATAGCAACTCCTATGGTACTTTACAGTACTTTGTAGCTACATGACCAGCAATAAAGAAAAAAGGGCATAGCTGCTCATTTGATTTCTGATTTTACAACTCTCCATTATACTTTGATTTGCACCTACTGGCTGAAGAACCAAATATATTGTTAGGATAGAGGTAATAGCAGGTAACAGATTTTTATATGAAATTGGGGATTTTTGAAACAAAAAAATTTTTAAATATTAATTTAAAGTTCACTTTGCACTCAAATTAGTAAAAAAAATCGATTTTTTGATCCAAAAAAGCGTGCAGTGTTTACTACCAAATTTTGTGAAGATAACACATTCTGTATGAAAAGTATGGAAACTAGAACATGTACAGATTGTTCATGAAGTCTGTCAATTCAACCTATTCCATGTTGAGAGAGTTAAACATGTACTTTATTAAGTTATGGTAAAAACTGTGAGGAAATATTTTTTTAAGATATGTTTATTATAATAATAATAAGTAGTTACTTATTCATTCCACAGCACATAACATTTTGAAGTCTTTTGTGCTGAAGTACTTGTTTTACTTAACAAAGTTAATCAGACAATTGTTTGCATAACTTGTTCAAAATTTTGATTGCTAAATTAGGCGTGGCCTTGTTTTCATAATATGGTATTGCATTTTAGTTTTTTTCACCTTAATGCAAAGTTAGCAATTATATGTGTATGCTTGGAACATTTTTCCATTGATATTTCGGTGTTCAAATCATAATATGCATGGCATGGCCAGGTAGTTAGATTGCTTGACTTGTGATCTACATATTGCGAGTTCACATTCCCACCCCACCAAACATCCTTGTTATTTCAACTGTGGGGGATGTTGTAATGTAACAGTTATTCCTGTTATTTATTGAACAAAGAGCATTCCTAGAGTTGGCAATGGGTTGTGATATCTTACTGCCTTCCCTGTAGTCTTTCACTGTTAAATTAGGAATGGCTAACATAGATAACCTTATATAGCTTTGTATAAAATTCCAAACAAACAAATCATAGTACATTAGATTTTTTAAAAGTAAATTAATTAACTCAGCTACTTGTCTCTTATGTGTCTTGATAGATAAAAGTAAATGACTATACATAAAGTCAGAATATTTTATAGTTCACGGCAATGAATATTGAGCTAGAAGTGAGTGGAAGTGCTTGTTGGTTCCTGTTGATTATTAAGTATTTTTAAGCTCTGGTCAAAACTTTCACTTTTTTTTTTCCCCCAAAAAGCCTATATATTGTTACGAAATGACTTATTTATATTTCTTGGTCCAAGATCCAATTATAACTTCAGCTTCAATTGATGGCATGACTCTTAACATTTATTATTAAATCTTGCTTCTTACCTGAGGCTTAAGTGTAATACTCATCATAATGAAAATCATTTGAGATTGGCTTCTTCAGTTTGAGCTTTCTCATTTTCACCTGTTTGTTTTCAATTTTATGAGAAGCATATAACTATGTCACTTCTAAACTATTCAAAGGATTTACAAAGTAATCAATAAACTCAGGTAATCATCAGCTTTAATTATCAAAATGTAACTGTCGTCATAATAAAAATGATTTGGGACTGACTTTTTCATGTATGATGATCATCAGTTTACTCTCTGTATCATCTAAGTCACACTCCTTCCAGAGCAATTAATATTTCATCTTTGAAGTTACATCTGCCTTTTGCTAGTTTTTTGTGGTCCATATAGAGCTGTTTAAGGCTGCTTTTATTTAATGCCAGCTGATCTCCATAGATGGTTTAGTATCATATTCTTTTATGCTTGTTGTATGTAACCTTATCCTCATAAGGTTTGATACAGTCTCTTGTTGAATCCCAGTCTGTATGCAGTAGTTTGTATAAACTGAATCCACACTCTACTTCATCACTACGTGCTTGCAGGCTTGAGAGTAAGATCAATGATTCTAAGAAAAATCTCATGTCTACTTTGCCACCACATTTCCTGCCAAACTGCTGTATTGTCAGTCCTTTGATTAGGCCTGACACTTTGTCAGAGTCACAGACTGGATAACAACTGTTGTTTTGGTGATTCATTAATTCATAACTATATCTGGACTTAACAGTGTGCACTGATTGAGTGGTTCTTGCAAATGAACTAAGAGCACCTGGATCTCATTGTAACCAAACTTTTAATTATTAAGAGTTTTTTTGTTATTCAATGGCCACGTATTGATAATGCACACTAAAAGCACCAAGATCTGTGGGTCATTCAGATCTCCAAACCTTTTTTCAAGATGAGAAATTAAGGCACTTTGGTGAAACTTTCTGTCTATGCTGAAACTAGTTAAATCATTTTGCAATTCTCTGATATCGCAGTGAATTGTGAAGTCCTCTTGCTTGCTGTCCTTGAATAAGTCAGGAAGGGCTTGTCCATTGTGTATTCTATATCTTTGCAACACTTCTAGATTTATATTTAGGAGCAAAGAAACATCACATAGGATCCTGCCTCTGTATTACTTCAGAAAATTCTCTCAAGGATGATATGATGTCTGACATTAAATGAGATAATCATCTTTCTTGATCTTAAATGTTTGAGAAAACCATTTACTTTATCTTTAGAGGCAGTAGCTTCAGACAATGTTCAAATGTGCAATCAATGTTAGATATTCATTCAGTAGGTTTTCTATTGCTATATTTGTATGTTACAACCAACATGTACCTCATATTTGTGTGTGTAGGGAGCCTTTTCTCAGCATTTTTCACCTTTCTTGATTTGATCAGCCCAACCTTGGCTAGTAATGAATTTTAGTAGTACAAATAAAGGCTCAAAAAGAACTCGTAAAACATTTTGATGATTCAATCCTTTGACTGTATTTTTGACAACCATTTCTACTCTGTGATCTATGCAAGGTACTGGGATAATTGAACTTTCTGTTTCAACTCCATTGCAATGCCTGTCTGGGCCCCAATGTTTACTGCAGCTCCATCTGCAGCAAAACCAATAACATGTTGGTAAACCTGTTCCTCTGCAATGATCAATTCTTTTAGTGCTTATAACATTGCTGTGAGGATAACTGCAGAATTTGTATAGTTTACAACCACGCAGACAAAAAGAAATATCCTATCATCTCATGTTTTGCAGCATAGATGTACAGTTCTACTTCCCTCATAGCAGTAGTATAAATAATAAATTGAATAATGTCATAAATTGACATTATTTCCATGACTCAATCATCATCTACAAACAGCAGAAGATGATTGGCAGCAAAGTTACTTTGTGAAAAGTGTTTCACTACCAAAATAACCGTAAATGATTGTACATGATTATTGAATCACAAGATTTGCAAGCTAATTATTTTCTAGTATTTAGTTACTGACTATATTTCTTATTTATGATTTATGTATTTTATTTTCTGTGTAAAGTGACCTTGGAGTATATCTCTAGAAAATAATTTGTCATGTATTTGGGATTAGCTATGAAGGTGAAGACCTGTTCAATAATCCATCGCTTATGATTGGTGATGTATTTTATTTAATCACAAAAAACTTAAGCAAATTATTTTTTGGGTTTTAAATGTTCATATTTCATACTGATGATTTATGTATTTTATTCTCAGTGGAAACAATGGATCACTCTTAAGATTAATTCAAGCATTCTTAGGTAACTTAATGTGTATTTCAGCCTGGCCAGGAAGGTGAAGGCCAAGATAATTTTTGGAAACATGTGAGATGCTGAATTAATATGACTTAGGCTTATTTACTTTTAATAAAACATGTTTTTTGCAGAAATGTCACTGTATGGCACAGGCAGGAAATTGTTTTAAGTTGTAAAGTGCTGGGAAAATTTATTTGGAATTTAAATCCTTGATCAAAATTCTATTGGACAAGAAGGCCAGTAATAGGTTAAAATTTTGCCAGACCTCCAGATGATTTGGTGCAAATTTCATACACTATTTTTTAATCCAAAGACATTCAAATGAATCTTCTGGTTTATAATCTTTAAAAAAATTTACAAACAAAAACAAATTAAATCATGTGGAGGTTGTATTGATAATTTGCTGTTTAGCATTGGTATTTGTTTTTTCTCTTTTATCAGACTTTGGGGTGAACCTGTCAATCTTCGAGAGCAACATGATGCCTTAGAGTTTTTTAATAGTCTTGTAGATAGTTTAGATGAGTCCTTAAAAGCTTTGGGCCAACACAGCATTTTATCCAAAATATTAGGTGGAACATTTGCTGACCAAAAAATTTGTAAGGATTGTCCACACAGGTGAGATATTAGATAGCTCTTAGAAAACTTTAACTATTGCAATTTCTAAATATTTGCATATATACTATAATTTAATATTCAGGAACTTTAAACCAATACAAAACTAGTTATTAAAATTAGTAATACCTTTGAGAAGATTACAAAATCTAATTATTTCAGTGACAAAGTAACTACAATTACAGTGTAGTTACTGTTATGAGAAAGATGTGAAATAGAGTAATGTTAAAATCCTTGCCTACCTTTTTAAGTATTTTTATTCTTGCTTTGGAAATATCTTGAATAATAGTATTGCTAAGTTGTTTTGAACTTTGTTGCACAGTTATGAATAAAATGACCATTTCAGTAAGTTAATTTAGGGGGCCAGCTGTATCTTAGAAGAGAGTTCAAAGTGAGACATTAATAACACACAAATTTGATTAAATCTCAGGAAATAGATTTTTATAAGCTACAGTATATGTATTGTTTTTTAAAAATTGCTTGTTATAACTTAGATTAGTTTAACTTAATATGCACTTTTTCATGTCACAATGCGAGTCGCACTGTGTTTAGGCATGAATTTGCAATAAAAATATAATATTTTTTATAATAATTCACTCTCGTAATAATGGAATGTCCTCCTAACCATTTGTACAAATTAAGTAGCATAAATTATACAGAAAATGACTAAGGAGGAAAAGACAGAATTTTGAGATTTAGCCCTAGAATTATCAACAAAACTCAAACATCATCAGCTTTTCAAGCATATTTTTCTACATTATTTATCACCAAATTGATCTTGGGTACATGACTTTCATAGTTGTAGGTTGTCTAATAGTTGAATTGCACATTCACACAAACTTTAGCCAAAAATACCATCAGTGTCTCTGTGGAATTACATAGAAGTTAAATAATTTTAATAAATATTTCAGGTCAGTTCTTTAAGCTGAATCGTATAGCATACGAATATATATAAAAAAAATTACTAAAATGATGCATTATGTGGATCCCATGGGTAATAAAAAGTGTATAAAAGTAACTTCATATCTTCCAGTGAACCTCAAACTTGTTTCTCAAAAGCTTAAGCTTTAAAATTTATATAAATATTCAAAGAACTTGTACTAACATATAAAAGTATTTTTATAATTTTTCAACATGTAAGAAAGATTTGTGTTAAAGAAATAGATTTTTTTTGTTTTTGTGTTAAGGTGGGAGTTCTGAAATTAATATTCTTGGTTACAAGGTTAGAAAAGTTACCCTCTGTTGTTTAGTTGTATAGGAATTAATCTGAATTATAATGTAGCACCTCTATAAGAGATATTTTATTAAAAATAACCTCTTTCTCAGTAAATTTTGGCCTGTAATTTGTCAAATTAAACTTTGTTTTAAAGGCAACAACACTAGGCACTACTGGAGGACCTGCAAGTTGATATTGTGAGGGTTAAGTGTCTGAAATGTTTTGAATTTAAAGTGTTTGAATTAATATTATTTTTACCACTTTTTTTTCTCCTTATTTGTATTGTAGGTATTCAAGGGAAGAGTCTTTTACAACATTAAATATTGACATCCGAAACCACAGTAACTTGCATGATTCCCTTGAACAGTATGTGAAAGGAGATCTTTTAGAAGGAGCAAATGCTTATCATTGTGAAAAATGTAATAAAAAGGTAAGATAAGAAGCCTAAGTTGAAACTGAAAATTTATAACTATTAGGATATGTACCTGTTAAAATAGATTTGACATAAAGATCTTAATAAACTTATGGCTGGATATAAACTGTGAATAGATATTGTCTGTCACATAGTTATTTTTATTATAATTTTTAACATTTAAGCATTTCCACTTGTGTGTACCTGAATTATTATTTATCTTGTAAACAAGGTATATTTGATAATGTACAAAAGTCTTGTTTTGATAAGAAATTTATTGTTGATGTTTTAGTATTTTTTTGTTTATCTTTCCCTTTTTGCAATTTTTTATTTGTTTAAAAATTAATTTTTAAAAGCCAGTTTTGAAAAAGGTACTCATGTTTTCCAAATTTGAAAACTGACTTGTTGCACTTGTATTTTTTTTCTTCTTGCAATTAAGAATAAAATATGTTTTTCCTGAATGCAAGTTGGCAAGTTGGAAAGAGCACTGTTAACATTGCATGTTTAAACACTATAAGAATTAAATTTTGGTCATAAATGTATTTGTTGTTTTGGCTGGCACATTTGGCATTTCAAAATTTGAAGCTACAAGCATATTTGATCTGGGATTGGCTGGGTACCAAATATGACACTCAGTGTGGTGCAATGCACATTAATCCTCGTGAGGAAAAAATCTACGCCCATATTCACCATGGTGTGCTAATAAGGCCCACAAACTTTTGCAGCATAGTAGATACACATCTGAAATTAGTACAGACTTCTGTCCATTTTTGAGATAAAGAAGTGTGCGACCTTACTATTTTCTAAGCATCAGTAGCAAACATCCTAAAAGAATTGTCAAGGTAGCATTTTTCCAGCAAGGTGAAAAATTTTTTATGTCATTACAGAGTAGGATGGAGAAGTTTTTATCAGTGATATAGCACGTATGTGGTTTGTTATATGGTACCCAACCTGAAAGCATGCACTGGGTGCTCTGTACTATTGGAGAAAACTTGACCTAGTAATAATAATGCTGAGTTGTCAACTCCAAAGATTAAGTGTCATGATGTGGTGAAGGTCTACATAGATGCTTCACTTAATATTTAATAGAGCTGTCAAAAAACTTTGGCATTTCAGAGATACTTGTTTTGTTGGATGCACACACGCCTAACACTAATAAGCTATCCATGATGACGAGAAACGCGCTTGAAGTAAAAACGTATTCTCAAGATGTATGGTATGGGTATTAAAATTTTAATAAAAATCAAGTACAGAATAATATTTCGACCTTCCTAGGTCATTTCCAGGTTAACAAAGAGAGTTGCAAATTTTATTAAAGTTTTAATACTCATACCAACCATGTTGAGAATACATAATGAACTATTCCCAAAAGACCAACAGATTCAGTCCAGTGTCTCATTACTTTATGTCAAATGTGAGATGACTTGTAAACTCCCTACTGTGAAGGTCTAATGCATATTTCATTTATATATTTTATAAGTATGGTCTCTGTCATTGGAACTATGACAGCTAATGTAGTTCCCTACATACATTTTGGTACTAAATACATACTTTATATATTTTTGCCTACATTGACAAGAGAATGCATGTAGATGCAACATATAATGTACTGTTACATTTATATTTATATCCATACTCAATTTGCATTTTTCTTTTGAGCATTTTCTAGTCATAGATGTTGTTCTGTTGGCACAGATCCTACATTTATAGAGCAAACTCTTCATGTCCATAAGGTGTAACACAAATTTTTATAATGCATTCCTTGTACTGTATACAAGTCTATTATCATCATAAATCAATTTTTAGTTTGTAAGTTGATAAAAATATTAAGAAAAGTGCATTCATTAATATACCATTCAGTTTAAAGTGGTGTTCTGATTTGTAATATAAACATATTCTTGTGTAGTTTAGTGTCGAACTGCACTTCATCTTTTATTTTGTATATTGTTTGAGTGTCCAACATGCAAGATTAGTTTTTTTTTAACAGGTGGATACAGTTAAAAGATTGTGCATTAAGCGATTGCCCCTTGTGCTTGCCATTCAGTTAAAAAGATTTGACTATGACTGGGAACGAGAATGTGCTATCAAATTTAATGATTATTTTGAATTCCCTCGAGAACTAGACATGGAGCCATATACTGTAAGAGGACTTGAAAAAATGGAAGGTACGATTTTTTATTTCTTCAGAGAAGATTTACTAATTTTCTTATATAATTATTATTTTATATATATTATTTTAAAACAATATAAATAGTAATATGGAGTGAAAAAGTAAATAACAGCACATTGTGGTCATAAAATGTGAGGTTTATAACTTTATGCTTAAAGATGTCAATAAATGTTTTAGTAACAATGATAGGGAAGCATAAAAGTAAATCTGGTGTTTTAGGTGAGATAGTTGAAGACATGATTGAAGGAGAAAATGAATGTACCAAATACATTCTGAATGGAATAGTTGTACACAGTGGACAAGCTAGTGGGGGCCATTACTACTCTTATATTTTACACAGGTGAGAGTTTTTTAGTGTTAGTGAATGATTCTTTAAGGAATTGTCAGTTTACTTGTGGTTAACACCAAATGTTCGTAACTGTTATTTTGAAAATGTTTAGTATAGAAACTTTTAAATAATTCTTCAACAGTATTTAATTTTAACAGTGGTTTACATTGGAAGAGGTTTACTTGAAATGAAATGTGACTTTTTTCTCTTTTTTTTTTTTTCTTTGTTGTTTTCAGGATATTAGTCACCTACTCCATTTTTGTTTTGTTTTACTGTTTTTAAAGAAAATATTCAATGTGATACTTACACAATTATTTGTAAAACAATTGAGTTAGGGTTTACTTCAAAGAGAACACTGCCTTCTTTATCTATATCTTGTCTACTTACCATCGTATTATAAAAATGTGTTTATACCCAGATAGATGAATACTTTCAGGTTACAATTTTTCATAACAAAGGTTGTCCCTTTAATCATGTCTTATTTTCTATTACTTTCAATAATATTGCCATCATTGATAGGTTTTTAGCTGTATATTTCTGTGTTTATGTAATTATGGAGTTTTACGATCACAGTTAAAGCAAAAGAGTTGTTTTTTGTTTGTTTTTTTTTCATTACCTGATAAGTGACAAGTATTTCTTCACACTGTCTTAATCATACGTCTGCCAACTTGTAACACTAGAAATTGGATTTCATTATCCTTGGTGGGTATAGCACAGACAGCTCATTGTGTAGCTTTGTGCTTTCACTACAAACAAATCTATTTGGGTTTGATGTGATTCAGTATCCAGGAAAATGATGAATGTGTAGCTGTGGTAGTATTAATATTTAAAAGTTTACCAAGAGAAAACATTTTTGTGTTCATTTGTTATGACACAGACCATTCAGCAGGAACTGTTTGAAGTCAGGCAACAGTGGCAATATATAAAACACTAGAGATAAACCAGACAGAATTATTGCATAAAATATTTTTTGTATTAATTTAGCTGTAATGTTTTTACATGTATTTAGTTGGTCACCTTTCTTTAATAACATTATGCAATAAAAAGTAGTATTGTGCTAGTGTTAGAGAACCTTTAAGGAAGTTATTTTCTTTCTTTCTAACTGGTGCAATTAACTAGCTTTATCTCCTACAGTAAAATGTGTCCATTTGTGTGCAATAGTTTATTTAAAGAAAGACATAAATTAACCTGAGTTTATTAATACTCCTCTTTCTAATACTGAATAATGGAAAATTAAAGTATTTGTAAGTGAAATATTATAATTAAACATTCTCATTATACTTCCTAGCTGTTTAAAATCTGTTATCAAGTGTATAACAAGAAATAATAATCATGGATTATTTTGATACAACTTTGTACATAAATATTTATATATAGTGAGAAGGATTAAGGGAACTTTGAGCTTTAATTTTTAACTTTTAGACATAGTGATGGAACACATCGATGGTACAAGTTCGATGATGGTGAAGTCACTGAATGTAAGATGGAAGATGATGAGGTAAGACTTCAAAGCAACAAATAAAACTTTTTTAATACATTACAGAATATAATGTAATTAAAAAAATATTGGTGTTATTACCTTTTTCAAACTGTTAATTCACACTGATTATTGAACTTTCAAATTTAAAATATTATAATTCTATTCCTTTTCCTCAAAAATATTCCAGAATTGTTATTTTAATATAATGCTTATGTAGTGTATAAAACTATGAACAAATGTTTGACCTTCCTTTAATTTCTATGTCTGAATTGTTAATGTGTCATATAATATTTTTTGCTTTTTTGCTGGCTTCAAATATTATATTTTTTCTAGTTCAAGTTTCAATATTTTTGGTTAGCTAAACATCTGTGATTCTGTACTTTCTCTTTGTTCAGCTGTGGAAATGTTGATTGACTTGAGAAATTTGAGTGGTCTATGCTTTGAAAAAGAACAAACTAAACAGATAATCATAAAAAAGAAGGTTTGAAACTTTAATATTTTAGAAAATAACAAGCTGAAATACCTTTTCTTTTCTGGGTTATGAACTTTAAAAAATGTGCAGGTTGATGCTATAATAAATAACAAAAAACTTTTAACTTTCACACAATTTATTTATAGCAAATTATTACAGTATTCATTATTATCTCACCAAATGTTTTATATCAGTTTTAGTGATGCAATATGTGTATACTTAAAATATGGTAAAAACACTGTGTGTTAATCAGTAGGAAGAGGTAATAGAAAAAATAGTGCCACTATGGGTGGTTTCTGTTACCACTTTCAACACATAATTTTAAATGTTCTTTCACAATGCCCCTCGGTGTGGATTCCTGTACGTGGTGAGGGGACCTCCCAGGGAAGGTTCTGTTCTATCTGGTTACCTTCTCTGGGATCTAAACATCCACCCACGTGTTTGCCGTGCGTGGCGACCCGTGAAGGGGAGGAGAGGATCCTGGTGGTTGAGGGGTCCAACCCTAACACACCACTTTGGCCTCGAATTCCTGTAGACGGGTGGCCTTTGGGTGGCCCCCTTGGGTCAATCGGCTGGTCCACTTGGGCTAGAGTCAACCAAGTACCAGTGTTGGAAGTTCTCAACGGGTGTTGTGGACATTGTGCCTGATGCTGGTGTTTGGGTATAGTGCTCACGAAACCCTGGCATTGCTGCATTGTCCTTGCGTGACTTTGTAGTGCGTCCCCTTGTAGGGCTCCATGGTGGGTGGGATCAGTGGGTACCGAAATTTTTCCTTTTTCCTATGGATCCTCTAAAAAATTTAAATAAAATTGTAAAAAAAACAGTCAATGGGTAAGTGACCACGTCTTGAATACTCAGAACAGCAATCTTCAACATCAGTAACACACGTACCTCAATTTCTTATATCACATTCTCTTTCGGAAAAACCTTTATGGCAAATGTCCCCTTTTTTTATTCAAAAGGGACTTGCTGGCTCTCCAAAGTCAGTAAAGAAACTTCGATCTGGTGACATATTGGTTGAAACATCCACATCCCAACACAGTGAACTCCTCTTGAATTCAAAGGCAATTGGGGATATACCTATTGAGGTTACACCCCATGCTACCTTGAATTCTTCACGAGGAGTTATTGTTGAAAGGGATTTGAAGAACGTTCCCGAGTCAGAGATTCTCGCTGGTCTCTCCACTCGAGGAGTTTCTGCAGTGAGGCGCATCTCCACTCGCAAAGATGGAGTTACACTGCCAACAAATACCCTCGTTTTAACATTTACTTCACCAGGTGCACCTGCCACCATCAAGGCAGGTTATCTCATTTGCAGGGTTCGGCCATACATACCAAACCCTCTTCAATGTTTCCAATGTCAGAGATTCAGCCACTCAAAGACATCTTGTCGTGGTTCCCTGACATGTGCTCGTTGTGGAGGCAAGGACCACGATGCCTATGACTGTGACATGAACCCACATTGCGTAAACTGCAATAGTTCTCACCCCTCTTACTTTAATTCTTGCCCAAAATGGTTGGAGGAAAAAGAGGTGCAACGTTTGAAAACGAAACATAACATTACTTATCCTGAGGCTCGGAAATTGCTGTCCACAACTCCATCTCGGACATATGCTGCTGCACTTCATTCCACAACTACAGTGGGAGTGCAGACATCTCTCTCTGTGCCTCCAGGAGAATCATTTTCAAAACAAATGAAAAGCCTTTTGACCTCTGTGGTTAAAAAGGTTGATGAATCGACTTCCACACCCATCTCTGTTCCTCCCATACCTTCCAACAAACCTCAAGATCCACATCTTTCAGTTTCAAATACAGGCATTTCTTCTGATACATCTTTTTCTCTCACCACAAGAGACAAAACAATTATTCGTTCGCCTCCTCAGTCACTGGATTCCCCTTCCAATAACAAAAACCTGCCCACCCAACCCAGAGCAGGATCCATGGAGGTTGATAGACCTTCTCCGACTAAAGACAGTAAAGAAAAAAGACGTGGTCGTAAACCGAAGGGTTCTCCAGCCACTTCACCTACCCGTTCTTAAAAATGGTCACCTAAATGCAATGGAACTGTCGAGGTTTACGTTCTAATCTGGATGATATCAAAACGCTGATTGCTTCCTACCATCCTGTTTGTCTTTCTTTACAAGAAACATTTCTCAAAACTGCTGATACTGTCTCCATTCGGCAGTTTTTTCTGTACAGAAATGACAGGTTATGTGATGGTCGAGTACATGGAGGGGTGGCACTGTTGGTTGATCAACACGTGCCCACCCTGTCTTTGTCACTCAACACATCCTTGGAGGCTGTAGCCATCAGTGTTTCCTTGGGTCATACCATCACTGTTTGTTCTCTGTACCTGTCCCCTGGAGAGACATATGATCAATCAGATCTTGATGCTCTCGTTGAACAATTGCCATCTCCATTTCTAATCCTAGGGGATTTTAATGGACATCATCCCCTCTGGGGAAGTGCTATTATTGATGGGAGGGGCCGATCTGTAGAGCGGATGCTCTCTGATCACAATCTTTCTCTTTTCAATACTGGTTCTTCCACTTACTTTCATGCACCTAGTCAGTTCTTTACCACTATTGATCTCTCAGTTTGCTCTCCTTCATTATTCTCCCATTTTTCATGGAGGGTTGACAGTAATCCACTAGGCAGTGATCATTTTTCGATCCTTTTGTGAGAGACTGGCCGTGGCCGAAGCCACCCTACCCGCGTGCCCCGGTGGAAGCTGGATCAGGCAGACTGGTCAACTTTCACTGCTCTCGCAGAACTTGATCCTGCCATCGTAAATCAGCCATCAATAGACGACTGTGTAGCAGCAGTAACTGACTGTATTACACATGCAGCTGCTCAGTGTATTCCTAAAACCTCGACACGTTTTCCACGATATCCTCGTCCGTGGTGGAATCCTGCTTGCCACTTAGCACGGAAGGCTCAAAAGTGGGCCTGGGATACTTTTCGTAGATATCCCACACTTTCAAACCGGGTTGCTTTCCAACGGGCCTGTGCACATGCTAGGTGGGTAAGACGTCAAAGCCAGAAGGAATCTTGGATTAAGCTCACAACCAGCATATCTTCTACCACCAGTTTCAAGATCATATGGGACAGGATTCGAAAGGTTAATGGGCACTACAATTCTGTCCCCCTCTCGATCTTACTCTCTGATGGTCAGGAGGTGACTGATGTTCGAACATCGCTAACACTCTAGGTGAAAGCTTTTGCCGGGTATCTAGCACTTCTGCTTGTTCCTCCACCTTCCTGGCCATCAAGACTCGGGCAGAGCGATCACCTCTTTCCTTTCGAACTGACTGTTTCTTTGACTATAATTGTCCCTTTACCCTGGTGGAACTAAAAATGGCCCTTCATCGGTCTGCCAGTACGTCTGTTGGACCTGATGATATTCATTATGACATGCTGCACCATCTATCTCCTGCTTCTCTTGATGTCCTTCTGATTGTTTTCAACTGGATCTGGCAGGAGAATGTTTTTCCTGATGCCTGGTGCCAGGCTATTATTTTACCTTTCTCTAAGCCAGGGAAAGATCCCAAGATTCCTTCAAACTACCGTCCAATTGCTTTGACGAGCTGTCTCTGTAAGACATTAGAAAGGATGGTTAATGCTCGTCTTGTTTGGTTCCTTGAATCAAACAACCTCCTCTCGCCCACCCACTGTGGGTTCCGTCGGCAGCACTCCACCACAGACCACCTAATTTGTCTTGAAACATCTATCAGAGAAGCCTTTCTCAACCGCCAACATCTTGTATCAATATTCTTTGACATAGAGAAGGCTTACAACACAACATGGAGGTATGGCGTTTTGCGAGACCTCCATACATATGGGTTATGTGGCCATCTACCCATGTTTATTAAAAAATTTTTAATGGACAGGAGATTCCAAGTTCGTGTGGGTTTGACACTTTCCCATTCTTTTGTACAGGAACTTGGAGTCCCTCAAGGCTATGTATTGAGTGTTACACTCTTCAGTATAAAGATAAATGCC
Source organism: Tachypleus tridentatus (assembly GCF_004210375.1). Classification (NCBI taxonomy): domain Eukaryota; kingdom Metazoa; phylum Arthropoda; class Merostomata; order Xiphosura; family Limulidae; genus Tachypleus; species Tachypleus tridentatus. Next base: position 79,801,073 of record NC_134837.1, read on the forward strand.
ATCACTGAACAACTCCCTCTCACTGTTGCGAATGGGCTGTATGTCGACGACTTTCACATCTCATGTCAGTCGTCAAACATGAGATATATTGAGCGGCAACTACAAACCGCCCTCAATTGTGTAATGGAAGTGGACTCTGGCGAACGGCTTTAATTTCTCTCTCCAAAACTGTATGCATGCACTTTTGCCGTTGACGGGGTATTCACCCTGATCCTGAACTTCATATCGGTGAAGTTTTGCTGCCAGTGGTCCCGGAGACCAAGTTCTTGGGGCTTATCTTTGATCGTAAACTGACCTTTATACCACACTTAAACAGCTACGGGTCAAATGCACAAGAGCACTGAACATCCTCCATGTTCTCTCTTCTACCAGTTGGGGGGCAGATCGCTGTTCAATGTTAAAGGTATATCGTGCTCTTATTAGATCGAAACTCGATTATGGATCAATGGTCTATGGCTCTGCCAGACCCTCGGCCTTAAAGATGCTGGACCCCATTCATCACCAAGGACTTCGACTCTGCACTGGGGCTTTCCGTACCTCTCCAGTTCAAAGTATATACATTGAATCTCATGAACCTTCTCTACACCTTCGCCGTTTGCAACTATCTTTACAATATACTTCGAAACTTCATTCCTTACCAAAGCATCCCACCTGGAAATGTGTTTTCCTTCCTTGGTGGGCAGTACTTTTCAGAACAGACGATCTGTCATTGCTCCGTTTAGCCTTCGCATCCGGGCGCAATTGGATGAATTGGGTCTGTCCTTGGATAACATTGCAGATTCCACAGGTTGGCCCATCCTACCATGGCTTATTACAGTCCCCAAATGTGACCTTTTTTTCAGTCACCTAAAAAAGGCAGATACTCCAGATTGGAAGTTCTGTCTTTTATTCAATGATTATCTTTCAAACAATCATTCAGTTCCCATTTATACAGATGGTTCCAAATCAGGTAATTCAGTGGGCTCTGCTATGGTTTGCTATGGGTCAGTAGTTGCACGCAGAATCCCTTCTACAGCTTCTGTGTTCACTGCTGAATTGTATGCCATATCTCTTGCCCTGGATCATATTGCAGCGGAGCAGTACTCCAACTGCACTATTTATACTGATTCGTTTAGTTCTATACTGGCCTTGGAATCGCTACACGTTAGCTCACATCCTATTCTCGCTGATATTCAAAACCGACTGGCCCATTTCTCATTAGCAGCTACTTCAATCCAGTTTTTCTGGATACCAGGCCATGTTGGTATTCGCGGGAACAAGCTTGCAAACATGGCAGCTAAATATGTCTGCTTCTGCACCATCACTCCTATGCCTATTCCGTACATGGACTATGATGTTGTCTTCAAGGCTTGGCTCCGTGCCAGCTGGCAGTCCACTTGGAGTGAGCAACGTGACAACAAACTTTTTCAAATCAAACCCAAAATTGGACTTTGGCCATCTAGCTTCCGTAAAGTTCGAAGGAGGAAGTTGTTCTCACTAGGCTACGCGATTGGTCACAGTTTTTTAACTCATCATTTTCTTTTATCTGGAACTGATGCACCAATGTGTAGTTTGTGTAACACTCAAATCACTATCAGCCACGTTTTACTTTCTTGCCATCGTTACAATTCTCAACGGCGGCAATATTTTAAACATATTTTTTCCCAGGGTCAGTCTGTAACATTGGACAAAGTTATTGGTGATGGTGACTCTGTCCACCTTGATAATGTTTTTAATTTTTTTAATGGCCATTAATCTTTTTAATCTCATTTAAGTGTTGCATATTTATTTATTACACCTTTTTAATTGTGGTTCCTTTTTTACAGTTTTAATCTCTCTCATTCAATTTGACATTGGACAATGGCCAGAACATTAAATAACTCGACACCAGGACTGGAAAGGCCAACTTCAGGTGACTAACGCTACTGTTTGAACTATCCGTTTGAACTACTCGTTAGTCGTCCTGGCGAGTTGTTATTATACTTTTGCTGCATATCATTTCACACTTTTACTACTTAACTTTTTAGTACTGGCCACATTGACTCATAACCTGGAACCAGGACTGGAAAGACCAACTTCAGGTGACTGATGGTGGTTTTTATACTTACCTGTTAGTCTTCCTGGCAGGTTATGATCATTACCATTCTGCTACAGGTAGTTCTTTACAACTTTGTTGACTGGATGTCAACATTGGTTTTTATGCCATTTTCTGTTTTAATTGCCGTTTTGCTTTTATCTTCAATTACTTTTACAAATTTTACTCCATTTACTTGACTTTATCTTTTTACTGGACATTTGGCTACTCATTGTTACAATTTTGCTATGTATCTTTTAAAACTTCTATTCTTTTACATTTTGATACTGGTCGCTATGACACATAACTCGGAACCAGGACTGGAAAGACCAACTTCAGGTGACTGACGGTGGTTCTTGAACTTACCTGTTAGTCTTCCTGGCAGGTTATGATCATTACCTTTTTGCTAGAGTAAATACCTTACAACTTCTTATACTCTGCCTTCTATCTTAACATTGTAGACTAGGTGTCAACATTGGTTTTATACTTTTTTGTTTTACCTTCATTTCCATTTATGTCTATTACTACATTTATTTATTATTTTTTTTTACATTTTTACCGAATGTCTGGCGCGCAGATAGCCTCGGTGCTTTGTGCCATAAAACATTAAATCAATCAATCAATCAATCTTTCACAATGTTTCACGTGATTAACTAATTCATAGTCATTGACTTCAAAGGTTTTCTTTAGAGCTGAAATTGAAAGATCATGTATCAAAGTAGGAACTTTGTATAACTCAAAAATGGCTCTTCATGTCAGCCTCATGGGAAATGTTTGAATAGAAGTTTCAGCTGAGTTTATTTATTATTGCAGTAGTGGAAACTGTTTTATTTCCTTTTATTCCTCTACTGAGAATGGAAATGCATTATTAGAGTTGCATGTTTGTATGGCTTCATTTCATACTATGTGTATGTTGTGTTATAGAAATTTTAATAATTTCTTTTTGTGTGTGCAAGGGTGTTGCACCATCTATGAATGTAATGAACATTAACTTACATCAAAGATAATAAATGCTCATTAACAGCAGTAATGAGGGGTGGAGGTGAATCCTCCATTAAAATGCCTCTTGTTCCAAACTGTCATCCTACATTGAGATTGGTTGAGACTAACCTGCTAACCTAAGAATAGGTAAATAACAAGAAACAAACATACACATATATTTTGTGTTTTATATATATTATCTTGGTCAACCATAACAAAGTAACCTCAAGACAAAGTTTTGAAAATATTCTTCAACTACTTAGAAGCATAAGATTTTTTATTATTATGTCCATTCAAAAGTTACAAAAAAAATGTTTGCACACAAGGCATAAGGTATGTCAAATATAGTAAGTTAAAACTTGCAAAGGCAAACTGTTTGAATGACACACTTTTTTTTTAAATATTTGAACATAGTGTTGAGTTTATTCTATTCAAACATTGCACACAAATATTGCTATTTACTGAGAACAAACTGTAACTATTAGATAATTTATTTTGACCAACAATGTTGTTGGAAAATATCACTAGGACACCTTACAAATATAATACACTGCAATTTTGAAAAGTAAAATTAATGAATCCTTGTCATTCATATGGTTTGTGTAGATTTGCAGCAGGAAGTAAACTGTTTCAGTCAGCAATATAAAACATTAAAGGAAATGTATTGATGAATGCAGAAATAGTTAACTTATTGGATATATACAATGAAATGTATGATTAACAGTGAAAGAATACACAGAAAGTTTAAGACATTAGTGTATTTTTGTTTAAATATTTTCACTGTAAAAATATAAAATACTAATCGTTACAGATCAGTTATTACTTTTCAGTACTTTTTCTAGTTCTTCAACATTTTATTTTTTACAGATGGACTCAATAACCTTAAAGTCTTTGTGAAATGAAATCTTTCATTTCAAGTTTCAGAGTAAATGTATAACTAAAGAATTTGAAACTATGATATAGTTTATTATATCTTGTGTAAGCTTTTCTTTTAATATTAAATCCTATAGAATTATGCATACTTCTAAACAAATTTTTTTTCATGAGGTGCTCTTATATTGTTTTATAACCTATTTCTGTTGAACTGTTCTATGTAAAGTTTCTGTTTCAGTAAGATGAAATGTACTTCATGTATTTCTGTTTTTTTATGATGTTTATTTTCATTGATATCACTCACAGGAAGACATCGTGAAAGGTATAAATTTTTATCTTCTTTGTTTTGTCTAGTAACATTTTGTTTCATTGCATGAAGGAAATGAAAAATCAGTGTTTTGGTGGAGAATATATGGGAGAAGTGTTCGACCACATGTTGAAACGTATGTCTTACAGAAGGCAGAAACGATGGTGGAACGCTTACATCCTATTGTATCGAAGACAAGATGTAGAACTTAACAGCCTGACATGTAGTTTACATAAACTCTCTCTAGGTAGGATTAATTTGAGAAAAAAAAATGTTTGTTCTCTGTAAATTATTTTATAAATATTTTCTTCTTTTATTTGGCAGAAAGTACTGGATTAATTTTTAAATGGTTTGCTGGTTGAATAACGTTTTACCATATTTATTGAAAAATTAAGCATTTTTTTTTTGTCTAATTTTTTTGCCTGATTGTTTTTGTGATGACATTTTTTGAAATTTTGCTCCTTTTGATGATAGCACAGGGCATAATATTAATGTAAGTATTTTTTTGTACAGAATCAGTTCTGATTAGCAGCTACTATGTGCCTACTAACATTCTTAATCAATAGAAACAAAAGATATTTTTTATTGTTTATGTTAGTGGTGTTACTTGAAACTGCTCATTATGAACTAAGGTAAAAGCTATTGTGGCTTGTAGAACAACAACAAGGGACTTCTTGTTTTACCCTTTTACCAAACTCATTTAAATCAGAGTTCTAATGCTTTATTAATTATAGGAAAAATTTAAAACCAGGCTCAAATTGATTTATAATTTTTAGCTTTTGAACTCCAAAAGATATCTGTAATTTGCTTTACTAAATTAACTTTTCAGTATGTTTGATTTCTCATGAAAATAATATAGTTTGGTTTGTATTGCATTTGCATCTGTTATTAACTTTCTTAGGAGTTCTAAGGAATTGTTCTCTTTGTTTATTGACACATAACATGTATATTTCAGACTACCTTATGCTCCTATAACTTGCCCTCCACTGTTAAGTATGACTTTATTAGTCCATAGGTTTGATGGAGTTTCTTGGAAACTAAATTCAACACAGATATTTGAGAGATTATAAAGATAAGATAGATTTTATAAAGTTATAGCAGTTTTTGTTGGTGGGAAAATTATTTTTGAATATTTAGTAAAAAGAAGAAAGCAAATGATAATGGAAGTATTTCCAAATGCAGCATGTAAAAGTTCCATATAACTAGTGATAGTCCTGGCTTCACAAATGAATAATCCTTTAGTAAAGGTTGATTTTTCTTGTACATATGGTACTTCTAATATCTAATACTTCACTGAGAACACACATTCAAGCTTTACAGTGCTGAAGTAGCTGACTGGCTCAGTTATTTTTTAATTTCTGGTTTTGTTTACATGCGAGAGGAGTTTTAAATACAGGTTTTCCTTCTTACAGTTATGGAGACCTGTAACAGAACATTTGTAAATACACAGTACAGGTATTATTGTGTCATCTCTAATCTTAACCCATTGACTATAGTGAAGTAACTAGTTGGTGATAACTACTGCTACTTATTTAGTTATTTTTTAATTTGCTTATTTTTACTTTAGTTATTCACCTATTATTATTATGCTTTTTGTTGACCAATTTCCCAATGTTAATAAGAGAATTTGCATTTTTTACATAAAATGTAGATGAAAACATCTGATAGCTGCTTGACACTGTAACAGTTAGGTGCCTAGGTCCAAGACCAGCCTAACTTTAACAAACAGTCTTATATTTGCACATACGAAGCAAACTAACCTAAGAAATTAAAAAGCATATTAATTGGGCCTTGGATGGAAAAAAAAACAATATTTTGATAGCATCTGTGCTTTTAAACCACTGAAATCATACAAATTTGTATGCTTTTAAGAACATTACAGATGTTATTTATCATATGCCTCTCATGGTATTAAACAAAACAATAGAAGCATCAATATTTTAAAATAAATCAGACTATAAGAGAAAATTAAAATTAATGTAACTTAAATCATAGTTCTGGTTGTAAGAGAAAAGAATATATAAAGGACAGTTATCTACAACTGTATATATTACTACAAATAAACTGTTTCCTTGAAGTTTAATCTCCACTTTATTGTGCTTAAATTACATTCTCAGTTCTTTAAATATTATAACTGGGAATTATCAGATAAACTAAAACTTCCTGCTAGCATTGCACATTAAACTTTACCTTATATTTTCATATAATGACAGGAATATATAATTGAAAAAAATGTGCAATTGTATGCATGTATATGTATACAATCCACTTGGTGAACACTGCTTGTATTTAAAAAAACAACAACATTCTTTCATTCTAAAATATTTTTCCTTTTAATCCAGTCTACTTTTGCAATGTTAGAAGGAAAATGATAGATATTAGATATGTGATTATTTTAATATTATAAAATCTGTTGGATTTACAGTTACATACAACTTGTGTCTTTCTTTGAACAGATAGTAAAAATACCATCAGGATGCCTCTAGCTATTGAACAGAGTGTGAGACGGCAAAACACTAAGTTTATGCACAACAGAAATCAGTTCAGTAGCGAGTACTTTCAGTTCATGAAGAAACTGATCAGTTGTAATGCACCTTATGTTGTTCTCCAACCTGGTCAAGAAAAACTGGTGAGTTTTGTTGCTTGAGATTTGAATTATGAAAGTAGCCTCATTAGGTTAAATTTTCATTTTAAATAACTTTACACGTGCTGGAAAACATAATGAATAAAATAATGCAATTTCCTTTTTATGTTTTTCAATGATTGAGATTATAAGTTTAATTTTTTCATTTTCCAGAGCCCAGAAGCAGAAGAGCTAGCCATGATAAGTGTGCAGCTAGCTGCCAAGTTTCTTTTTACTACAGGATTTCATACAAAAAAAACTCTGAGGTTTGAACCAGCTTTATTTGATTATTGGAATTGTATGTGAAAATTATGTATAATCCTTGTTTTACTTTTTTTTTAATTAGGTCACCAACTTTGTGTCATTTACAGTTGTTTTTTTTTAGTTTTTAGCATTTTTCTAATAATGACAATTTTTTATTCTTTTTCAAATGGTTCAGTTTTTTTCTTAGTGTTGTGTTAATTGTTTTGGAAAAAAAATGTGTATTGATATAATGATTGAGTTTTGTTTGGCCATGTTGTATACATTATAATAATTCTCACACTCATATTGGGCAGTGGTACAACTTCTTTCAGCAAAGGTATTCATTTTTGTTGGATGAGAATGTTTCAAAATAAAAAAAATTAAATGTGATTGAATGTAACAACAACTGTTCATTTGATCGACCTAAAAATCATCAAACTAAACTGCTTAGGTTGTACTTATTTATACCTAATATGAGTGTTCCTTTGTTTACTACTGTTACAGAGGCCCTGCCAATGAATGGTATGATGCCCTTTGTTTACATCTTCGAAATAGCCGCAACGTTCGTCGGTGGTTTGCAAATGCAGCTCTATTTGCTCATCCCCATAGATTTTGTGAATATCTACTGGAATGCCCTAGTTCAGAGGTTAGCTGATGGAGAGTAATTTGAATGTGTGGATGGCAATAAACATGCATTTGTAGTTTTGTTGACAGTGTTATGGGTTATGTTTTTGTGTGTAGTTTTTCAGCAAGTTTTACTTTTATTAAAAAACAAGGTAGTACATGGGATAGATCAGTAGACCTTTGTTGATGTAAAAATCTAGCAGTTTAATAAACTACATGTTGTTTTATACCATGTTGGATTTTAAAAACTATTTTGAGGAATCAGGAAAACTGCTCAACTCTTGTAAAAAATGATATTTTTGTTCTGATTTTATTCTCCTCATCAGGTCCGCAGTGCCTTTGTGAAGATCATTGTATTTGTGGCTCATTTTTCTCTTCAGGATGGGCCTTGCCCTACTCCTGTCCATTTCACTTGTAAGTTACACACCTTGCTCCTTTTTTAACTTCAGTGTGTCCATCCAATTTATTATGGCTTGATTTTATATCAGTGTTTTACAAACACCCACAAACTTTTTTTTTCATCCACCACAAAAATATCACAATAAACTCTACATAGTAGCAAAATCTTTACACTTCAACTTTACTTGACAAATGCTTTCAAAATCCAAAATTTTAAAGGCTTCATTTCCTTTTGGTATTAATTAAACTTTTATTCCAAAAACATATTTTACCTAATATGATGTAGAGATTCCCAATGGAGTAACAGAAGAGGATAAATCCTAATGTATATAAAGGATGGAGGAGATGGGAGGGATGGAAAGTCAGAGGTGACATGAAGGTTTTTCTTAATGTCACACCATCCCTGGACCACTTCTCGGGGAGCCCTAACAGTATATTTTGTTATATCTTTAATTAAATTAAAAATGATTAAAATACAAGGAAAGAAGTAAAGTTTATCAAACATGCATTTAATTATTGGCCTTCTTTTCCTCCCTTGTATCTATGTATGTCATTGACAGAAGGACCTATTAGTATAAACTTGTATTACAAAATAATGTATTTTACTCTTTCATATAATGATTATATCTTCTATATTTAATATTTTAAAAAAGTGTTTCATTTTGATGACTTGCGTGTGTAAATATTTTAAGAAGCACAATGAAGTGGCATGCAATTGTTTTATATTGCAGCTTTAATGTTAATTGTATTCAGACATGTGAAAAACGTTACAGTACAATACAGAAATGGCTTATGACATTTGAAAAAATAAACGTAATAAACTTATTTTTTTACATTTTTACTTGTCATTCAGAATTATCCATTTAACGTAACTACAAAATATTTAGCAGTACTAGTAAGTTGCAATGAGAGTAAGTTGCTTATTTCCTATGTAACAGACAGCAAATTATTTTATGGTAGTGTAATATACTTCTAAAATATTTTTTGTATTACATGTAATAACTGGTGTGTATAAGTAGTGGACATTTGAAGAGGTGAATAATTTTCATTATCTTTCATTCATTTTGCAATATATATTCCTCTTATACATCCTGCAAAGTGTTGTGTTTTTTTGTTTTTTTTCAAGTTACTCCTTTTGTTTTAAGTTTTAACAGAATGCACAGGGGAGAGATGGAGGGCCCTACAGATTACACAGGGTTTAGATCCTAATATCCTAACCATGCACATCAATTTTGTTGACAACTGGGGCAGCAGTGTGTTGATTACAAGGAGGCACACATGCACATACTTACAGCAAATAGTACTTCAGGTCACTGGAGAATAGATGTTTTGTATTAGGTCATAATGGTAATATTATCTATTGATATGGGATTCATAGTAACTTTTGCTGTTGTGTGATTTATTTATGTACTACAAGCCCCTCCAGCAGATCCCAATGCAACTCTGTCAGATCACCTTCTACAAGCAGTTCTTTCCCTCCTGAAAAAAGAAGTTTCGGAGTATGGTCGCCACTTGACACAGTATTTCAGTCTGTTTGTGATGTATGCTTCCCTAGGAGTAGCAGAGGTATGGGTTTTGCTTATAGTGATGAGTAATATGCTTAGACAGCTGTGTCTGTATATCAGTGTGTGTGGTGTTTCCTTCTGGAGAATTTAGTAGTGGTGTTTAACTGCTAAAGCTCTATATTATGTATAGTCTAAACTTCCTTAAGTGTGTCAGAAGTTGAGAGGTTGATGTTTTACATTGGGGATTAATCATAGTTGCTATGACTACTATTGGCTTTAAACTACTTTATGATGTATTATATAGCAATAACAGCATTATAAAGTCTCTTTGCTAGATTGTGTTAAGTAACTGTTTTACATTGGCTAGTACTGAATCAGGTCAGCTGTGTATAGACTACTCATTTAGTAGGTGGCTCATTCCATACCTGAACACACTGTGAATTTCTATGTTAATATAACCTATTGGATATTAACTTTTTATGTAGTTATTTTCACCAGCGTACTTTCACTGAAACCATCTGACTTGATAAGGAATTTACTAATAACATATTTTATAATAAAACTAATAAGTATAATGATAACTTATTGGATGTAAAACAGATGTTTAATGTAATTTTTAATTTTATACTGTGATTATTGACATTCATATCAGAAGACATAAGGAGAGTAAATACAGAGTAAACATGCAAGTAATTATTTGTTATTTTTATTATTTACTGTATATAAAGTTTTGCATAAAAAATGTATATTTTATCAGTAAGGGATGCTTTGTTAGGAAGTGTTTATAGTAAGAGAAACAGAAGTACAAACAGTTGTTTGACGACATATTCCTGTTTCTTATTCATACTGCCATATGATTGATGTCTAATATATATTTATTTTCCTTTTGTACAGAGAACTCAGCTATTAAAATTGAATGTCCCGGCTACCTTTATGCTCGTAGCACTAGATGAAGGTCCTGGCCCACCCATTAGGTACCAGTATGCTGAACTGGGTAAATTACATCAGGTAGTCAGTATTCTGGTACGTTGCTGTGACGTGTCTTGCAAAACCCAGTCCTCTGTACAAGTAAGTGTAAATATGATAGAATCAAATGCCAAATCTCCAAGAATGTTACACGTGTTGAATAAATTTGTGTTTACTATTTCCACAACAATTAACACGGCATATCTGGTGCGTGTGCGTGCATCATTATCTTGGAACATTATCATATAGACCTATTGTTTAAACCCATGGCTTAAGGGCTTATTTAACACAGATTTAGATAAATTGGTTTTTCTATTCTGTATCACAGGAATACCACAACTTAGGAGATTTAGTTGCACAACACTTGAAGATCACCCAGTAATGTAGCACATTTAATTCAGACCTGTTCTGGCTCCTGATAGAAAACATATAGCTTTGTATAATTTCAGCTGTGGAAGATAGTTTGGTGCAGTTTTTATATATTCACACCTTTATTCTGTTGTTTTTGTAAAGAGACCTTGTTCTTTAACTTTTCATTTAAAATTTAGCACTTGGGTTTTCTTCACATTTTTGATGGCATGAAGTTTGCTCTAGTGCTTTGTTTTTTACTGTGTAATCATGTCTTTGAGTTTCAATATCTAGATGTGGCCTAGCATGACCAGATGGTTAAGGCACCCTACTCCTAATCCAAGGGTTGCAGGTTCAAATCCCCATCAGACCAAACATGCTTGCCCTTTCAGTTGTGGGGGGTGTTACAATGTGACAATCAATCCTACTATTCATTGGTAAAAGAGTAGCCCAAGAGTTGGAAGTGGGTGGTAATGACTAGCTGCCTTTCCTCTAGTCTTACACTGCTAAATTAGGAATGGCTAGCACAGATAGCCCTTGTGGAGCTTTGTGAAAAATTCAAAACACTAAACCACTGTCTATGTTGAGCTGTGATTAGGCTGCCATAAAATTTGATAATTGCATATAGTAAAATAAAAAATTTTCTTGGTTGATAATATAACAGTAAATGAACTATGCTTCCACTTTTCCATACCAAGAATAAATTTCTATTTCAGATGTCAAATTTGGTATTAGTTTTTCTAGTCAAAATTAATTAAAAATTGTAGTTTGACACACAAGAACTATTTGCACATTTTCCACTCAATGAAGAAATCTGCTTCTGAATTTATTATCATTTATTTAATTTTGCTATAATTTACTACCATTTGACTTGAGTACTTCCAAACAACACTAAAGTAGGACATCAACAGTTAGCTCTAACCTGTAATATTGAACATTAATTGTTATAAAACAACTCGTTTCATAATTATGTGGAGAATAACATTGGTTATCAAAGTAAAAAACGTTACTCTTTGTTTTAAGTCTAAATTTGATTAATGGTGGAAAAAAGAATAAGGAAAAAGTTAAAGGGTTGACTGTTCTTGTGCCAAATATATTGAAAAAGCACACTAAAAATATAGTTTTTGTTTGACTTTTCACTTGAGGCAGACATTAGTAGGTTATTCTTTCTTTATATTATTGTCTTGGAACTGTTATATATTGTAACTTATATACTAACTTAATAGTTTTTATTGTTATTTAAATAATACGAAGAAGCTTAAAACTTTGAATTTGTATGTCTTTTTAAATTGAAATGTGCTTACTGACTGTTATTTTCAGGAGAATCAACCACTTCCTAATCCACATGCTGGTGATCAGGTGTGTGCTAACTACATTATGCCAATTCAACCTCAGGTTGCTGACATTCTCTACAACAAAACTAGGTAAGTATTATTGTTGTTGTTGTTTTGTTGTTTTTTTTAAATTCAAATGGATAATAAGAGATCATTGGCCCATCTAGCTCATCCCATTCTTTACTACTGTCCTACTTTGTAAATCTTTTTTCTATCAAATATTAACTGTTCCTCTCTTAAACTCCTTCAGTGCTGTAGCTTCTACTACATCTCAAGGAAACGTATTCTATAGATTGACTGTTCTGTTAGAAAAATAACACCACTCTAACCCTTTCTCAATGGGTCAAGGATCAAGAGCCATGTAATTGCATTTGTTGACTTGCATATAAACATTTATTGACCTATTATTTTCTGAATTTATGTCAGAAAGTTTGGTACCAAATTGTAGATTATAATTTAAATATCTTAATATTGTATAAGAGTTAATTTCTTAATTTCAAAGTAAATATTAAAAGAACGCACCTAAATACTGATTTTTGTGAGTCGTGTACCATGTTGAATGCAACACTGGTTAAAATTAGATGTTTATGATGTCAAAATATGAAGATTTAGTTTCGTATGAATTAGGAACTCAAATTACTAATATTGACAAGCTGAAATATAAAATGAAAATCTCTTATCTTTTTATTTTTCTGAGATATAACTTATGCACTGTATCAAACACAGTGGCCCTGTTCACCTCTTTCCATTTTTGTAACAGTCCCTTATGTATACACTTACTTCAATATATGATGCCAATAACCAATCAACAGCTCAGAATCTCCCCTTATATAAAAACCTAAGAAAAAATATATTTTGTTTCATGTCCTCCATGTGCAAAATTTTGAAAGGCTTAGCAACCTATATCCAGCAGCAACTAAGTTCAAAGGTCACAGCTAAAAGAGAAGTTTTTGTATTACTACTTTATTTATTGTTCTATATTTTGAGAAAAATAAGTTTAGTACTTATTTCTAAATAACAATAAGCTATATACGTATGTTATGTATCATTGAAATGTGACTATATATCACAAAATGTTTGTCCACTAAAACATAGCCAAGGCTAAAGGTCAGTTTTATGTTATTGGATACATAAACATGGGTACACATGCACTGCATCAATGCAAGTTATGTAGTGTTAGCTAGGCATAACTGGAAGGTCACTATTATAAAAACTAATAAATATATAATATTTTGAAACTTAAGCTACTTAAACAAAACATTTGTATTTTTGTGTTATGCTTGTTAGAATAATTACAAATTATAATGTATATTTCCTATTTTTTTAATAAGAAACAAAATATAGTTTTATTGAAAACAAACATTTTAAATGTATTTAGGATGTTTTAGAGATTTCACAGTTAATATTTGAGATTTTTGCAAAGTAGAATAGTTTTTTAATTGTAAGGTGAAATTACTTTGCACTTAGTTATTAAACAGACTCAATATTTTCATAAACAGATCTTTAGTAAAAATACTTCATTAAAAATATGGTTTTGTGTTTACAAAATGTCTTGTAATCTTTACTAAAAGTCTAACAAATTTGTGAAGATACATGAACTGCATCAAAACTTATGTATGAATATTAGCGTATGCAAATGTGTACACAAACTTGTGTATATTATACTTAACCCTTTGTGAAAGGGTTAACTGGAGGTGTGTCTTTATGCATACATGTGTGTGTGTATAATTTATAAACAGAAATAGTCTACTGGGCAAGAAAAACATTTAGCTTAGTTGATTTGCTATAGCCTATGATGTAGTGCTGTAGTGAGCATTGGTTAACACTCTCTCCACAACCATCTTTTCCTGAGCATGTCACAAGGTTTTAGAGAAGTACATTAAAAACTTAATTAAACCATTGTTTTTCTTGGTATGCCAATACATATAGCATAAAAACATAGCTAACAATCTATGTTCTAATAGAATATAACTTTTAAGTTCTTATTTGTATAAAATAATATAAAAAAATATATAGAGAATTTTTCCTAGTGTGAGAATTGTGACATGTGCTTTCTAGGCATCTCTAGGTAAGATCTTGATAAATAAAAATCAGATCTGTTACAAAAGTTTTTGTAGTCTGTCTCGGACTTGTATAGGTCAGAGAGCAATGTGACATTCATATGTGGAGTAAAAATAATTTTGTCAGCTATGTGGGTTTCTTACTGTATTTGCCTAACCTCCGAACTAGATATCTAAAGATTTTTTTCAGCATCCCTACACATTGTGTTGGTATTTACTCTCCTCTGCCACACACCGTTACTCATTTCTAATACAAGAGTTTAGTGTAATACATCTGATGTGAAAAATATAATACTGTGTTATATGTAGTTTTGTAAAGTAAAAAGAAAAAATTGTGGCATACACTACTACTACATATTCAATTCTAATAAAATTAATGACTCTTTTATATTTGTAAGTCTGCAGATATACTTAAAATGATTTTATCATTCTTAGTAATAATGGTGTAGGCTGCTAGGCCTAATTTATCAAATTAATTTTTCAAGATTTTTTGTATTGAAGTGCTGTAAATATATTTTTTTGTCCAGTTCACATCACCAGATTTTAATGAGTGATGATAATAAGTTTAAATTTAAAGGACATTTTACCTTTTTTTTTATTATTCTGATGAACCTAATGTTTTTAGGTAATTGAAACGTTGAAGAATCTGACATCAGAGTAAATTAGAAATCTACAAAAGATTTTTTAATATCATATTCTATGTCTTCCCACTACTCCTTCAGTGTTATGGCAAAAATTATATCAACATTTTATATTGTTATTTTAATGAAATTCATGGTGAAGATGAGAAAAAATAATATTTTGAACTACAATTAATGTTACTTTGTAATCTGTAGTTTACCCTAAAATGGAGTTGGCCACTTTTTTTTATTCAACATCTATTGTTTTAACTAACGTTAAAAATATGTTTAATATATTTTCTCTACTAATCAGTGTAAAATTAGTACAGTACTTTTTAAAAATGTTATAATACTATTTTCAAACATATTTGAATAGCTTATGATATCACTTACTTAACTGTAAAGTTTACATTGGTTTAATCATGTAAAAATAGTTACAAGATGTGTTCACATTATGAGGGATAAGTGACAGTAACAGAGGTTTGCACATGATATTGAGCAATATTTGTTGTTGCCAGGTATGATATGCTCAAGTAAATAAGTCTATATGTGATTTGTTATTTGAGTTCTAATAATAATTTGATTTCAGTTATGTGAAGAAAGTGATTGAGGACTCGAGTGCATCCGAAGACACAGCAAAGCTAGTAAAGGTTAGTTTTGTTTTCAGAATTCTATCTGAGAACAACATTGCCCTTAGAAAACCAGCAAATTACAAACTAATTCTACACAAAAATGCTAGTATATTTCAAATAGGGCTTGGAATTTTAAGACAAATTTCAAAAACTCAGTTGATTAAAACACTTATAAATAAATTCACTAAAGTTAATGTTTATTTCTCAGAAATTTAGTGTAGTTCCAAAAAATTGCACATTGTTAAAAGTGAAGTAAATTGCCTATACATGTCTTATATATTGACTATTTTTCACTTGAAAAACATTTTATAGACCAAAATTTCTTATTACACAAATTGCTTATTTAGTGCATAAGATCATACATGCTTACCAAAATGTAAGTTTAAAATTCAGATAAGGTCACCAATCCTGCAGAAATTCACAAATAAAAGTTAGTGAATGACTATGTTGTCATATATTTTATTTTGTGTTGATAAATAGTTTAATCTACACCTTATACTTCTATTTCCATTAGTACCAGTATTCTTATCAATAATCTAATTGTGTGTATATATATATCTTATTTTGATTAAAGCAGGAATTTCAGGTACACAAAGTTTACCTTTCTTGAAGTATGAATTGGGATGATACATCTTTTGTGGAGTTTTACTATCAATAAATTTTACTTGTAGTCACTATATGTAAAGTAACTATGTACTTATGGGGTACTGATTTCACCATACATATATTCCATAACATAATTCATGATGTTAAAAAACAATGCGTAGGTTCAAGAATAATAAAGATGTAACTTGTTTTATTTTTAAATACTAAGTAAACTTGTTTATGATACTACAGAAGTTAAATATGATAATGTAATTTTGAGGATTAATACTACAAATAATGAACTTATCTGACCATACAACATCTAATGCATAATTTTTAACACTAAAAATAATGAACTAAACCAGATCACTACAACATCATAATGAACTGAAAGTATTATGTAATGATACATTATGCACACTATAGGTACAGTGAGATACAGCCAGCTGAGGCAGGCATATGTTGCCACGTGTACATTAATGTCTCATTAAATCTTTCACCTCAAGGTATTCTTAAGTAAATGAGATTTAGTTCTACTAACTACATATTCATATTTGCTTTTATGACTTCTCATTACAGGGGCAAACTCATCCCTAAAACTTGCTAGATATTGCTCTGAACAAAGAATGGTAACAAACAAATACCTTTGAAAATACATATTGCATGTTCACATTTGAATTTTTGTATGAATTTTTTTGCAAAGTGATTTCTATTCCATAATTTCAGTTTTTGTAAATTTTCTTTTTTTGGCCAATTTCAATTGTTTTATTAACAATTTTTACAACCTTGTTTATTTCTTCTTCCTGTTATTATTACTTATGTAACTTTAACCCTTTCAGTTCTGTTCCTGGGAGAATCCTCACTTCTCTTCGGTGGTACTGAGTGAACTTCTTTGGCAAATAGCTTACTCTTATACATATGAACTACGACCGTACTTGGACTTGCTGCTTCATATTTTATTGTTAGAAGACTCGTGGCAAAACCATCGAATTCACAATGCTCTAAAAGGTTTTCTCAGTTTTTGTGTTTATATTCATTAATATATGTTCAAGAGTAACCTTATGAACAACTTTTTTCTGATATCTAATGTATTCAGTTTACAGTTTTATTCAAAATAACCACTGAATATTATGTAGGCCTATAACCAAATTATGAAATTTGTTTTACTTTTACTTTATAAAGACTTTGAGCTTTATGTTTATTCTTTACGAAAATCATAGTGATAATTTAATGTGCTGTATATTTTTGAAGTTTGATTTGAACAATTTTTTAAATGTATCAACTACAAAATGTTTTTAAAGGCAAGCTTAAAAACCCTTATTTAAATGCAGCTGAATACTTTTAACCAAATAACTGGATTGCCTCATGTAATTACATGCTTTTGAACATATTATCTGTTTGTTTTCTCTTCCTTGGTCAAGAGTGTTTTAAATATCTTCCTTTTACCTTTCATTAGATGGTAAACTATTAAGATTATTTAGGTTATTATCAAACTGACAAACTTGTATGTGAACTATGATAAAAGAGTCAGTACAAAGAATCATTAAAAACAAATCAAAACACTTGGAAATTAGAATGCTTTCAGATAGTCGAATATTTAAAAATGCTGGTGTTTCTAGCATGTTTTTTTTATAAGTCTTATTAAGTTTAAATCATTTAAATCTTCATAACATTACTTGTGAAATTATGTAATTTTTTTTAAGCTTGTAAGCAACCTTTAATATTAAGTTGTTTAAAATAATGAGAAATGAGCAGAGATGTAATAAAAAAGAAAGTTAAATCTGCTATAAATTCTGAAATAGGTATTCCTGATGATCGAGATGGCTTATTTGACACGATTCAACGTAGTAAGAATCACTACCAGAAGAGGGCGTACCAATGCATTAAGTGCATGGTGACCTTGTTTACCTCATGTCCAGCAGCTGCTCATATGCTTCATAGTAATGGTGATATAAAAAGAAAATGGACGAGTGCTGTAGACTGGCTGAATGATGAACTGGAACGAGTAAATGATTTTTGTTTTTCATTCATAAAAATTAAAAGTACTGTTACAAATGTTGAAGTATCTTATAAGTATTTATTAACTATATGTAAAATATTAAGTAACTAGCTGGAGTACCCATACCATGGAAGAAAGTTATGTAAGTTTGTGAAAGGTTATCTTAGTTGTTTCCTTTATATGTAATTGTGTGTAAAAAAAAGTGTAAAACAAAATTTGAACTGCAAATTTGCATGTATTTTCACTTGGAATCATCATACCTTCATGCCAAATTTGGTAAAGATCTATTAACAGGGAAAAAGTAGTGGTAAAAAAATGCAAAAATGCCCATAAAAAGTACAAAATGTAAAACTTAAAAATTTGTATATACCCCTTCATGGTTATAATGAACCTTCATACCAGTTTGGGTGAAGATTCACCCACACCCTACAAAGTAGTTATGTGGACATACAACCAGACAGTACTATTTTATTTATATAGATACAGTATAAGTAAGGAATATCTTTCTGTTGAGAAAAGATATCCATCAATTCAGTATTAAACTTCAAAAAAGAAACAAAAAATGTGTTCTAAATTTTAAAAAAGTGAGAATTAGTTATTTTACTTGAAAATAAAACTTGCAGGTTTTTGGCTGTAGGACATTTTAATGTTGTGCAAAAAGTAATTTCCATTAAAAAACAGAATATGTGGATAAAACAAGCTGAAATATTAATAGTTTGATAATAATTAACAACCATAATTTTGTTTGATTTGTCTAGTAAACAATTTTTGTGCCAGCTAAAGTTATGAAATTATTTTTGATAGCTTAGTGATACGATGTAACAATTGTCTTTTTTTTTTTTTATTTGCATTATAAACAGTTCCTGTGCAGGATATCACCCCTGTGAATAGTCTGATGCTAGCACATTTTTTTTCCAATTATAATGGCAATATTACAAAACAAAACTAAATTTTTAATGCTATTTTACTATGGCATAATGATGGATATGATAACTTTACATTTCTTTATACATGCTATTCCTTAGGTGTGTTAAGTTAAAGTTAAATCATTCATGTGCCTCAAAGGCACATAATGTCATTGTTTAATTCTGTTTTCCTGTGGTACAAGTAGAGAAGAATAATTTCACAATCACTCTGGATGGAATGCCAGTCCATCACAGGTTACTTGGTACCTATTAGTTAGTGTGGCATTTTTAGGTAAACTGGTAAATTAGATAGGTTAGGTATATAACAAGAGATTTGATAAAATAGACTAAGAAGTAACCTTGAAATACTTTACTACTGCATCTGTGTTATAAAATAAGTTTCACAAAAATTGTGCATAGCAAGAAAAATCTTTATAAATATCACAGATATGGTGTGTATTTGTGTATTTGCATTGGATGCCAGACTGTTGCCTTTAGTGGATTATTAGGCTGGCTCTAGTCCCACAGAAATGACATGCTGTATCAAGGTGATATTCTTGATTGTCCAAATCTCACATTAAATTATTTAATTGGTAATGTTATATCAACCCACAGCAACTGACTCTATCAACAAGCCTGAAAACTATTGTTCAAACATGTAGGACCATTTTATCCAATGGGCAAAAGGAACAGTTGCTCAGGGCCCACCGAGTTGTTAAGAATATAATAATAATAAAATATGAAGTGTGTAATCAAATTAATATTAATTATCCAGTCATTTTTAAGAATATTTTCATAATCTTAATTATTTTTATCTCTGGTAACTTCATTAATTTGTAGGGAATTTTCTTAAAAGGATAAACAGGAGAGGGTGGGGGTGTATACTTCTTGTGGCAAACATGGAGAGGTTATAAACATGAAATACCATTGAAGGACATTGCTGCCTACATTCTTGCACTTCATGTAGTACTACAACCATGTTGCTCATGGAAAAGCAGGTCCAATCTTAATAGAATGACAAAAGGACAATGGCAGCTTGAACTTAGTACACGTGATTGTGTGTTATATACAAAAGCTGCACGTATCTATAATAAACAAAAAAACTTTGAAAACATTCTACATTAAAATATAAAGTATAAAATGTGTGGATATGCTGGCATACCACACTTTTAGCCATTTTTCAGGTGAATAGAGTATGTTGCTTAAGACCCAAAAGAGTATGTTTGGGTGAAATTTAGATTTCAGCCTTTCAGTTAGAGGTCCAAAGCACTGACCACTAGACATTGACAGCCTAGATGTGAAATTGCTTACAGTTATTTTAAATTATATTATAATTTATATTATAATATTATAAATTATTATATAATATTATAAATAGCATTTTGTTTACACACTTTTGAAATATACTTTATTGTTTTTTTAAAAAGTAGGTTTAATGCAGATGAGTTTTGAAATATTGAAAATTTTTCTGTCCAAAGAACTATTCAGCACATAGTTCTCACGTAATTTAGTGGTCACTGGTAGCTTGAACTTTGCGTCAAGTGTGCAAAATAAATCTATTGGGTGGAGATAAAATTTGTTAAAATGGGAAAATGATGCAATGATGAGATGCACTTTAACCCATTCCTGACTAAGTAGGGGTCACTGTAGAAAGAGCAAATAAAATGCTCACCACCACATACATTTAATTATGCATAATTTGACTTGAGATACATTGTGTTAATGCTCTTTAATGTGCATAATAGTAAAGAAGATATTTTATGATACACTAAGTGTTAAACTGGACTTCTGCTCTTTATTATTTTTTAACTACTATTGATTTATTTATTAAATATGACCGAAAATGAGAAATATAAGGTGATACAATATTATTCATTGTGTAATTTAGTTCTAAGAATTTTGTTTTACGTCAATCATGAAACATGTTCTACAACTCACCACTCACTATTTACTTGTTTACTCAAAAATAAAGTGAAGTATTAAGAAATGCAATATATTTCAATGAAAACCAGTTGTGTCACTTGTGTGATTAAAGTTGATAATTTATTGTAAGCTATTTACTAAAGTAATATTTATCAAAATTGATTAGAAAACACCAGCAGAGTTTTTACAAAAAATTGGTAATTCTAGGAGATACAAATCAAAGCTAAGCTTATATTTTAATTAGCTGATTTTTTTTTCTGGTGAACTACATAAGTTGCTTTATATCAGTTTTAAGTAAGATCTTTTCCAGATCCATGTTTATAGCACTAGTGAATAATGCATATATGTTTCACACTTGTAGGCAGATAGCTCAAAACACTAAGCTGGCATTTCTTGACATCAGTGAACAATATATTTGATACCCTTAAGGTTGAATTGCAATGAAATTACTGAATATCAAACACGTATCTACTTTTTACAGTCTAAAAATTTGCAAATAACCCATCACAGGACACGTGATAAAGCGTAGGAACTGACCAGTATATGGTTCAGTGCAACTTTCTTTATCAGGTCCAAGCCAAGAAGTTGTGAAGTAACATTTGTGTTTTTATATTTGCATGATAAAAAGCATTCATCTCAGCAAACTAGCAAGATTCCATTCATTTTGAGGTTTTGATACCCATGGTAGACATGGCACAATCAGCTCATTTTGTAGTTTTGTGTTTAACAACAAACAAACCAGTCACTTGCAAACAAATGTTAGTTAAATATTATTTGAGCACAGTTCTTGAAATATGGGAAACAAATGTTTTGTGTTTTGTAATGCATTGACAGGAAAGCTAACATGGCCATTGAATAATTGAATTGATTTTTTAATATGTATGGCAGCCAGTTTCTTTCATATTTAGTAACTACAAGTTTAAGGCTTTTTTTTTTCTCTACTATTTTCCTTCTTTTCAATACTGTACATGTGCTATATGCAGCATTGATAAAACCCATAATACAGAGCCAGTGTTTTGCTTTTCGCAACTAATACACGATGTGTTTTCGCAGCGACCTTACCCAGCTAATACCCAGTATGGTTATAGCAGCTGGTCACCACCTGCTCAGTCTAATGAGACTTCCAATGGGTATTTCTTGGAGAGATCACACAGTGCACGTGTGACCTTAGCAAAAGCTTATGAGCTCTGCCCAGAAGAGGTAGGTAAAGTGTTAATAATTCAATAAATTTTTATTTTCAGAAATGACAGTTGATAGTAAACTAGTGTTTTGTGTGATCTACTGTGCATGTGAACATAAAGTGATATTGATAACTTGGTTATATGACATCTGAATATCATTCAAGTTGGCTAAAACTGCCTGAACCTGACAAACAGTACGATAGTAAAAAGCTACTGGGAATGATCTGTGAGAAATTCATGGTGAGGTTGCTGAAGTTTGCTGACTCTGAATGTGAACCTTTTGAAAGTTAGGGAATATTCAAACCTCATGGCACCTTAAGAATGCTCAAAGCCTTTTTAACTGGTGAACTAGTTACTCCTGGTTTTGAAAGTTATGGCTATGTATAGGTTTGGTAAAAGGTAAATGAATAGATTTGATTATTGTGTACCAGATATTAAAAATTACGATGGAGGTGTGGTCGTGTAGCCTCTTGCTGCACACTTGGTATCGGAACTACCTATGAAGTTTGTATACGTTTATATTGTAATTGGTTGACATCTTCCAGAAGCCCTGTTGGAGTTTTTTGGGTATGCCATATTAAAGTTGTATTATTACGAAAACTAGTGATTATATTAAAAGTTCATTACTCTAATGCTAAATAAAGAAAAAGAACCACAATAATTAAAATTTGTATGAAATATATTTTCTAACATCTTTCTATTTTTTCTTTAGCTGTATTTTAGAGTTATTTGGGAAAAAATACATTTTTACAAGAATAGTACAAATCTGTGGATTTTTATTCATGATTAGTTTGTTTTTTGTGTGTAAAATCACCATAAATGTTTTAGTAAGAATGAAAGCTTGCATGATACGAGTCTGGAAAGCTAAGATCAAGTATAAGTTCCAAAATACACTCACTGGATTATGGGTTAATACATTTACTAATGGAATCATGAAGTGTTATCTGTCCTACTAAATATGCTCTAAATCTTCATGTTATAAATACAAACCCTCACAATTTAATCATGTGGAAATAGGTATTACTTTTTAGTATCTTTTTTAACCTCACACCAGCTGGTAAATTTTATCACAAGATAGGCTTTTTGCTTCAGCATTAGCTTTCAACTTGTTACCTGTGACAAGTAGATAAATCACCACATTAAAGGAATGCACAAACATGATGTTAGCACTAATTGTCTGTATATGCAAACTGCTTATTTGGTTATAAAAAATTCAAATATTACTGCTTTTTAACCTAACTTTTCTTTTTTGGTTTATCTTAAGTAACTTTATCTGATCATTTTTTTTTCTCTTCTATGTATCTTAATGTTTTGTTCATATCCCATCACACCTCAGTTTTGATTGTTATCAGGTTTATATGTATGGGCCTGATTCTTTATGATAAATTTCAACAATAAACAACACACAGTTTGCTTCTTTTAAAATAATATATTAAAACAAATCAAACATGTATACAAATGTTTGTTACACTGTTAGTTATCACAGTTGTATCCAGTTTTTAATAACTCTCTCTTTTTCTTTTTTTTCAAACAAGTCTACATGGCTGGTTCAGTTACTTTAAAACACAATTTGACAAACTGTTTTTCCTGCTCCTTTGCTACAATACAGTCTGCAACAATTTCACATCATTTATTGTCACCATACACTCTTTATGGCTAAGCTGACCATTGCACAGTCCTGATCTTTCTCACTACATTTTTTATGCATATTTATAGCTGAACAAAGGCCTAGGAAGTTCCACAAACACTACAAGTTATTGTGATGCAATAATACTTGAAACAAGAAAAATTCAGAAGGTTCTAGTAACATAATGCGATAATATAAATCACCAATTCCTAACCGTTGAGCTACACAATGTTACATGAACAAACCTGCAATAGACTATTGCTTTTAAAAATAGCTAAGTATAAACTGTCTAAATTATAACTGTTGTATCAAATGGAAATGACTGTGGATATTTAACGTTGTTATTGGTGACCCAGTTATGGTTTCAGAAGATATCTGTTAAAAAAAGAATAAAGAAAGAAAAGAGAGAGGAAAAAAA
This sequence comes from Tachypleus tridentatus, assembly GCF_004210375.1. Taxonomy (NCBI): domain Eukaryota; kingdom Metazoa; phylum Arthropoda; class Merostomata; order Xiphosura; family Limulidae; genus Tachypleus; species Tachypleus tridentatus. Next base: position 79,825,279 of record NC_134837.1, read on the forward strand.
AATTATTCTACCAAAGAAAAAGATTAGTATGTTCTCATGAGGATGTACAATCAATAAAAATAATTTATAAAGAAAATGTATTCAAAATCAGACTCGCTTGAACTGATATTGGCGATTAAACTACTTTTTTGTGACATTTTATGTGCATTTCTGTTGCCATCTGAAAATGATTTTTGGATGTCATACAGTTATGAATTTGCTACTGTTAGCAGTATGGAAATTGAGAAGTTGTAAACCAAAGTTTATATTAGTATGGAGAATTGTATTCTTCTAAAATAGCATTGAGTGTGATAAGAGTCATAACAGCCAAAATGCATTTATCCATTTTGATTGGTTCACAAAGGAATTGATTGCTTTGACTGCAGTTTGTTTTTTTTTTCTTTGCCTCTTTATTGGTCAAATTTTATTTTACAAAATTTATTTATTTCAGTTGGCTACAAAATATTAAGATATAAGGTGGGCTTTGGTAGCACTTGTCCCATCATTTGTGATGTACTATATGCTGGTATTACTATAAACTTTAGTAAAGATTGTGATAAAATGTGTTCTCATTCTGAATGTGGTAAATTTACATAGGTTCTTATGTTATTGTTTTGTTTATATGGTGTACTTTCCTTTGAATTTTCATTACAAATAGGTTTTAAAAAGATTATTTGACTGTAATTTTTTCTCGTAATTAAAGGGTGTTTTTAATAGACTGATTAGTGTAATAAGTCATTAAAAATATTCATTTCAAGTAATATTTGTATAATACTTATCTCTTCTGGTTAAGGCTGTTAATAAACTGAATTATAATGTAAAATGTCAAAAGATTATTTTAGATTGTTATATTGGTCATTTAAAAAATGTAACATTTTTTAAATTATCCATTGGAGTTAAATTTCTATAAACCAAATATATATTTCTTTCTTTTTCTGATGCACATAAAAATTTGTTAAAAAATTAAAGCAACATTAACATAAACAAAACATCTAATTTAAGTATTCTATAAGAACTGTAACAATACTGATATAAAAAGGAATCTTGGAAATTAGTATTTTTCAAAATTATCATTGTTTTTACTATATAGGAAAAACTGTTTTGTTTTTTTTTTTATGTTTTTTCGTCTTGGATTTTAGCTGGATTTAATTATAATGTTTGGTTTGTTTTGTGTAGATTGTTTATTGTAAATGTATATACCATATTTACAGTGTTGCAAATAAAAAACTATGGTTTGCTTTCAGGAGCAGGAAGAACAGGAACTATCTGAAGAAGGTGAGAGTCCTCCTCCTGAGGAGAAAGTTCCAATATGGCAGGGGGGGATGCAACACCCTAGTCCCCCACCTCCTGCACCCCCTCCCAGTGTTAATTCGTATTCAGTGAACTCCGTTGCACCTAATCGTATGGGTAACTTGTTAATTGGTCCCTCAAGTGGGAGTCAACAGCAGACGACATGTCCTCCTTATCATTCCCCTGGGACAACTTCGGGAGTGGTCACCACATCTAGTATTTGTAACCAGGGGGTTAACACAAATACAACTCCAGCTGGACCACCAGTAAGAACCACAACTTCAGTAAATGTGACTTTGCAGCCCCCTAACACCCACCAGCAGCAGTCATCTTCACAGGAAGGAACTGAACAGAAACAGGACAGAGTTGATTAACTTTTTCTGACCACCAGTTAGTTTTCTGTCACGCAAGTAAGAATTATAGGAGTGAGTGGAAATAAAACATTTATGGCAGTGTTCTGGACTTAGCATAACAACTAAGCGTGGAAAGTAAATGTTTTGACTGATTTCTAGCCTTGTCATCAAAGCAAGATTAAAAATCAGTGTTATTTTTGTGGGTGACAAAGCTGTTACAGTTTCTGAGATTGAATGGCTGGTAGCTTTGTTTATCTAATTTATTTTTAAAGCAAGACAAGGGCTCTTTAAATTCCCCTTTACAGTACTTGAACTATGTGGACCCGTGAAGATTCAGCGATATCAGCTCACCTGACAAGATATTCAAATTAGCTTTGTAATTTAACTGTTTTCTTAGCTTTAGCTGGCAGCTTATATGGAATGTAAAAAAAAAAGAAAAAAAAAGTATTTCTCCAAGAGACACTAACTTCTAATTAAACTCAACTGTGACTTAAATTGTTCCATAACCATCTTTTCTGATTTCAAAATGGAGTATGAAGTGATAAGTTAGTAGTTATTACTAAAGTGTGATTGTCTCATGTATTATACAGTAACGTCTGTAGCCATGTACATTTTGTTTGTTTTCAGACACCCAACAACTAAACGTCTACTTGCTAAGCACTTATTGACGAAATTGACAGGGCACGGTAAAGTAAATAGGTTGTAAAGCAGATGAGCACATAATTTATATTGATTTGTTTTGGTAATCTAAGGAAAATTGTATGTACTTCAACCACTGCTGTAATAAGATGTACATGTTATGCATGTGTGCTTTGATCCTGTATAGACTGTTACAGTTTGGTGGCAGAGAATGCTGCCCTAATCATGCCTCCAATGTTATTCACCACATTTTAACTATAGAGTAGTGTATTTTCTAAAAATGGGTATTGTCTTGTAACCTGAAGCTAAAAATACCTGAGTGTAATAAACAAGTTTTTGTTCTTCATTTTGCTTAAACAGATATTTGTATTTATATAGTTTACAGACACTGTAACATGAATATTTTAGTACGGGTAGTAATACTTTGTAATCTTGCTTGTAATTTAATTTCTTCTTTTTTTTTACTTTAAAACTAATTCCCTACTTTCATTTCAATCATTCACCTAGTTTTGCTACAGTTAGAAATTATTTTATATGTATTTGTGGGCTGTTTTATAAAAGTTTTTTTTTTGTAAGAGCCTTGAAGAGTTACTGGATGACATTCATGGTTTGAAAAAATTTTGAAACTTTCCAAGAATAAGGAAAATTTGCAGAATTTTAAATGGTTCCATGTAATCAAACACTATAAAACTCATGGCAACAGTTTATTTTTTGAAAGTGGAAAAAAAAAAATCCAGTATTTTTCTGGACAGCAACTACAGTTTTTTTGTTTTAATTTTCCTGTTTACTGATACTTGTATTAATTTAAGAACTTAATAATAAGCTATTTGTATAGAACACCCTAAAGCAATTGAATATTAATGTACATTGATGAAAACAATTTTTACTTGCCCTAGTCTTACGTTAAAATGTTAAGAGAAAAGTTATTCAGAGCCCACTTCATATACGTGTATATTAAATATGTTAAGACAGTTCACTGTTTTTCTTTTTAACAGAAAACAATTAGTTTCTCCATAACCATTTAATGTACTAATCCAGTCAGTTTCAGTTTCTCTATAAAACTTAGTGTGCTGAACCATTCAATTTCAATTTTTATACTACCAACTACCTAGTGTGTTAACCAAGTTAGTTTTAATTTCTACAAAACAACCACTTAATGCAATAAGGTAATCGGTTCCATTTTATCAGTAACAACTATTTAGTGTGCTGGACTATACAGTTTCAGTTTTTCTATAAAAACTGCCAAATGCAGTGAACCCATCAGTTTCAGTTTTACAGTAAAAATGCTTGGTGTACTGAACCAGTCAGTTCTAACTTCTACAAAACAACTACTTAATATACTTATGATCAAATATATAATTTAAAATACAAATGTAATTTTATACCTGGAAAGCATGGAATACTGGTATATCTATGAAAGACTCCACAGCACATTAAAGATTTATATGTGTTGCTTATGACATGGTTACGTTCTCAAGCAATGTGTTATCATATGTATTACCTGATCTTATGGTGTAGATTAATAATCTATATATATATGTATATTTTGTTGGAGAAATTGGTTTTTAAAGGAGTGTGTTAAACATAGTTTAAAAGTTGCTCTTATTACTTTCTTTGAAACTGTTTAGTTTACACTGGTTTAAAATCATTGTACAAAATCAGAATCTTTCGAGAAGGCAAAATTCGCCAATCTGTGAATTTTGTTTATTCATCCTAGTTTTTAATTAATTGGATGTCACTTTTTTATTGTATAATTAATGACAAATATTTACCAAACACCAATGCCAATTTTAGATTGGAATTGAAAAAGCCCTTGTGTGTGTGTGATAAGCGAATTCGATTATTAAAGCCTTGAAATTATAGTATAAAACATTACGGAAAATCGTATTGGACAATCTATTCGCATATAAATACTGATAGTGACATGTATATTGTAAGAGATTTCTTCTGTGTCGTATGGTCGAGACTTAGTGCTAATGATTTGATTTTAATTTATGCGTAAGTATAAACTTTAATCTCGTGTTAGTTTACGTTACTTCATGATCAACTTTATGTGTATAGAAAGATGATTTTTCAGCTACTTGGAATATGTTAGCTGTTATTAAAGAGAAGTTATCGGCTGCTAACTAAAGCAGTCTAAACTTGTGTGGTCATATAGCCAGTTGAAATGGTTTTAATTTACCTTTGAAATATCACAATCCTGCGGTATGGGTCTTCACGCTACAAATGTTAGGTCTCTTCAGGTTGTGTAAAAATATGCAGTATGGCGGAAATCACTATTTACAAAGATTTTTAGCTCGTTATTCTAGGGGAGGGGGGAGTTTTAAAAGAAAAAATAGGTGAATAAATGGGTGGAATGTTGTATATCGACAATTGTGATCGTTAAGGGGGAAAATTATATCAACCTGTGTGGTTATGTAATTTTTCAGTATGAAGATTTTACTACGTCTGTATTAGCTGTTAATTTATTTTTGTGCGTACTTCTTGAACAAGCTGCCACTTGCTCCAGTAAGCATTCAAAATAATTAGCACAAATCATCAAGTATTGGAAATCGATACTAACTGATGCATTTTTCAAAATGTTAGTCACGGTAGAATACGTTTATCATACAGAAACATATGGTATTGGTTACTTTATAAATAATAACTTGCATGGTTGTGGTACATTAAACCAACTTCGTAAAGGAACATGGTGTTAAAGAAGGAATGGTGAAGAACCTGCAGTCATGTTAGTACGATATAGCATACAATTAATGTATGAACTATAGAAACCTAGTACAAATCTCCTGATAGTGTAACAAATGGAAAAGAAACACTAGTCACGACTATGTTATACAGAAACAGTTACGTGTCTGGTTAATACAATGAATGGAAAAGAAACACTAGTCACGGCTATGTTATACAGAAACAGTTACGTGTCTGGTTAATACAATGAATGGAAAAGAAACACTAGTCACGGCTATGTTATACAGAAACAGTTACGTGTCTGGTTAATACAATGAATGGAAAAGAAACACTAGCCACGGCTATGTTACACGGAAATTAGTTTCAGGACTGTAGAATCGAACAAAAAAGTGCAAGTCCACTTGTGAGTTAGTGATACGTTTTTGAACTTACCATTGTGAATTACATGATTCATTCTCCACGGTGGACATAGTACACATGATCCATTTTGTGTAACACAAGAATGATAAAAACTAGTACAGCTATGTAATATCATACAGAAACAATGTATTTAACATAGAATATGGAGTATAGAAGTAAGGAATAAATTACAATAATACGACAACGTACAGAAACGTTATTAATCATGATAATACAGCGCATATAACCATGATATTAATTACAATAATACAATGCAAAGAAATGCAGTATTATTATGTAACAACAACGTACGGAGATGTTAATAAACAATATTAAAACATTGGCAGACGAATGTGACTTAACTCCGCCACGCAATCCTAACATGGGTTGTTTTGACATGCACAAAAAAAAAAAAAGAAAACTATCACTTCTTAAGACCCGCAATGAGGTACGTTTGTACCAAATCCCATTAAAGTTGGTTGGCATACATGCATACCGGATTAAGGCCCCGCAATCCATCCAAATAATTAAGAAAATAAGCAATTATGGTTTATAAGACCAGTAGAACAGAAGGAATAGTGAGTTGTTGTTGTTATTACTTATGGCACCACTAAGTCTTAATTCGACTCTGTATACACATGAATAGTTCATGAAAACGCTAAACTGCAATTTCCTCGCTGAAAAATTGAGCAAAAGACAAAAAGTCCTAAATAAGTTGAAAAGGGGCTAAATAATTGACCAAACCTCCTAAAATTATGGGTATATCTAATATTTTTATCTTCTAAAATTGGTATATCCAACATTTTTCATGTACATGTATGGGACCTGACTTGTATAAAAGTATATTTGTACCAAATCTCATGTAAATTGGCAGAAATGCGACTGAGTAATTATATTAAAAAAAAAACCTAAAAGTATGCTTTCTGTGGTATGTTGGCTCTCTATAGTTAATGAAAATGGGAAGGCCCACCACATTTGTTTGTCAGTATGTGGGACCTGTATAAAAACATATTTTTACAATATCCCATGTGAATTGGACAATATATGGCCGAGTTATTGGCCCAAACCCCAAATTATGCTGTTTTGTGAGCTCCAACCCACCTTCCCTAAAACTCAAAATGGACAAATATACTTTTATAAAAGTTTTGATTGTTTATTTCAGAGCAAAGCCTGATTGTGCTTTGTCTGTAGAAGAACTTGAACCCCATATTTTAATGTTATGATGCTCAGGGACGTGTTTTGTTTTTTTACGTCGATGTGTTGGGCCCATGAAAAGTCATATTAGTGACAATTTTCTTCTTCATTGCTTAAAATATGACCGCAAAGGAGCTCAAATATACACTTTTGAGCTGTTTCACTTTTGACCCCTTAAAATCCTTAAGACCTAAATGGAAAACAAAATTAATTGTTCGGTCGTATTGGAGTAAGATATAACCCTACCAAGATTCAAGTCAATCTCCTCAGAAATGAAATAATGGCGGCCGACTGAAAGTGTTTGAAGGAAAGAAGAAACGGCGGAAAAACAGTATGTCTCTAAGGAGACGTGATTACAACAATATGACAGCCTACAGAAACATTATTTATATTATTACAGTACATAGAAACACAATATTCAGTAAAATATTACAATATGACAGCGTACAGAAACGTTATTTATAATATTACAACGCATAGAAACACAATATTAAGTAAACTATTACAACAATATGACAGCGCACAGAAACGTTATTATTTATAATATTACAACACATAGAAATACGATGAATTATTACGACACATAAACCAATCGCAATATTGTGACACTTTATACAGATATGATATTAATAACACGTATCCTGTTATAATATCCTTACTTTAGAGGGATAAAGTTCATAAGTATATTACCCATGCTTACAAAAGGTTTGATTGCGTATGAGACAAAAAGATGAAACGAGCAGAGAAGCCACAGTTATTAACTATTTAAATATATCTTTGACGGGTCTCCAATTTAACTTAACTAATTTTGATGGTAGCTTGAAAATATACCTTTGTGAAATATAATTTTATTGCTAAGAGTGAGGGAAATTTTTATTACTTGTGTTACATATTATAATTTATTTGAAACGAATCTCCGACTTATTATATTACCTACTTTACGTATTAAGATTCCAAATAGTCGGAGATTTTAATTAGAATCTAAAAGTTAATCAAATGTTAAATTTATGATATTTGCGAACAAGATTGATACACACATTTGTTTTCTTAACACAAATATATTTTAATATAGAAACAACAATACAGTTGATATTAAAAGTTATTACAAATAATTATTTGTATACAAAAATTTTACAAAGTCGCAAACAATATTCAGTCTTTTATCTGGTCTAGAACTAAATGTTTTATCAACGGTCTAGGCTTACGATAAGCGAATTAATTCTTAGTTGATATTATTACGCTTTGCTTAAGCTAGCTGTATGTTCTTGGTTGGTTTCTGGCTACTTACAAGCTGATTTTTTTTTTTTTTATCAACGAAGATATTTAATGTCCTCGTAAAGATGCTAACGCTAGAATTTAATCCACCGAAGTTAAATGGTTGTAATGCTCAAAATTTATAAACGTTTCTGGCCAAATATCTATAGTTTTCCGATTAATAAGTGTTTATCACAATTATAACTTCCGAAATGTATTGTATACTGACTGTATCAGACCAACACCATTCTAAAACTCTCTCTTGGCGCGTCGATTTAGACGAAGTTCGAGGAAATCCACTTGACGCAACAATATTCGAAGATACGCTGGTGCTTGCGTATAACATATAATGTTGATTCTTACTCTTGAAAATCTTCTACAAATTTAGATAACAGCGAGACTTTCGTAATACACATTTAACAATACACACGCATTAAATTGAAACAAAATATTACAATATTTACTAACTTCGCTGCTATGTAGTCGTGATTATAAAGGAAATTAAAGGTTTTTAATGTTTACCTTTTATTTTCCTTTTTGTACATTTTAAACAGTAAAAGAAAAAAAGAAAGTAACTCATACAGAACAAATGCTCAGTCATTTTCTGCCACAACAAGTTGATTGAGTGATCTCCAGGGAGGTATTTCTGCACATATTAAGAATGTATTGATGATAGTAACAAGAAAAACGCCAAGAGATAACATAAATCTACAGGTTTATTGCCACCAACAATTCAACAACTTAAAACACTAAGAAAGCAAAATAATGTCAAGACAATTTTATTTATTACCGATATCAAGGCAGGCCATAAGGATATCAAATAGAAGTCTCGGTTTCTAAACGAACAAGCAGTGAAGGGAAGGTAAAATGAGGCTTATTAATACGGAAGTAATCTGGTGAAGGTCAAGTGTGAATTAAAATATCCATCTTGATTGGCTCTCAAGATTGTGAACATTCTGGTAAGTGACAACATTTACCAAATAATTCAAGTATATAACTAGCTATAATAATAAACTTCGTAATATAATTAAAGTTTGTCGATTAAATTAATGAGAAAATTAAGTTATTAAGTGTATTCAGGCAAAGCTAAATTGAAAAGACTTCTTAATTAACGCTTTCTATAAATATTAGCTGAAACCAACATAGTACACGTTATTGAAGAATGAACTTCTGCCATTTGTCAATCTGTAAAAGGAGCTTTCATATGAATGTTTTAGTGTATTGATTCTATGTGGTGCTTAAAGGCAGTCTGGAAGACTGTGATGGTGGGTTGCTTAACGATTGGCATGAGGTAAAACTTGCGCTTATAATTGCAGTAGCGGTAAAGCACTAAAGCAAAACGTATCTTTGTACGAAACAAAAGTTGTGAGTAGGGCGTTTCGCTGCGGTATAACCATTCTTCGCAAGTATGTCATATTTTCGTTTCTATTTATTTATTTTCTTACTGGTATGCATATCGGTGTATACCGTCCAATTCTGGTCATCGACTCTATCATGACAATTTTTAAAATATGTTTTCCTTAAAGGCCTAGTAATCTATTATTGCATATTCCCCATGCAGTTGAGTTAGAACGAATATGAAAACCTAATGTGATGATATTAATATCATTATATTTTTACCTTCTATAAAACATATTAAATATATTTAGTTTTTGTTTGTTTTTTCCCCACATTTTCGTGGATTTTTGCATGTAGCTAGCACTTCCTTGTAAGCTAGGTATACGAATGTCGTTATTTGCTGTCCTAAGGGAGCTTGATCCTGTGTTTGAATCTTCTCCACGTTGTGAAGTAAGCCCATTTCGTAAAACTGAACAGATATTTGTACAAGATAGCAAGAGTTCGAAAACTTTTTCCGTGGACTATATTTTATCTGAAATGGTCGTTCACATACGTAATCTAAGGTTTGTTTGTTTCTGAATTTCGCGCAAAGCTACGCAAGGGCTATCTGCGCTAGCCGTCCCTAATTTAGCAGTGTAAGATTAGAGGGAAGGCAGCTACTCATCACCTCTTGGGCTACTCTTTTATTAACGAATAGTGAAAGTGACCATTGCATTTTCAGGCCCTCACGACTGAAAGGACGAGCGTGTTTGGTGCAATGGGGATTTGAACTCGCGACTCTCAGATTAGGAGTCGAGTGCCCTAACCATCTGGCCATGCCGGGCTTTATCTGGTGGACATTAAAATATTTAAATACGATATTCTGTCCTGTCATCAGTAACGCTAGAAAAGAACAAAGTAAAGAAGAAGACCACGACTGTATGTATGTCAAATTGTTAGTTTTACTTTATCTTTAGATAAGCCCGATTCAGCGTGCTTATTTATATTATATTTAGGCTTATATTTTAATCTGTACAGCAAGGCCGAAATCTTTAACAATAAAGAACAACATGCCCAACACAATATTAATGTAACTTCTTTATTGTTATACATTTATTTTAATATTTGCATTTGTTTCACTTCGATGCATGTAATGTATATTGTCGAATATATTTTGCGCAAGTTCCGCCTGCTCTCTACATTTGTAGAAAATTTTCGAGAGTAGAAATCAAAAATAAATGTTTAACGAAAACACTTGCGTATCTTCAAATTTTCGAGAATCTCGCCTGATGAATATATAAAAGCAAGCTCTCGCAAGATCCCGAGAGAAAATAAGAGAATATTGTTTGGTCGCTAGAGTCAGTATACCATAAGCCTCGGAATCTATCATGATATAATTGTAACAAACGCTTATTAATCGCAAAACGTTTATAGATTTCGAATATTACGAAGCGTTCAAATTTAGAGAATTAACTTCGGACGTTGGTACTTTCACGAGGACGTTAGATATTTATCTTCTCATGTGAAAAGTAAATTTGTAAACTACGTTAGCCCAAACAAGAACAGATTTAGCATTCCTGTCAAGTGAAGTGTATCTGTGTATCAACATAAAAATTAAAAAATTGCGCCTCGTGGACCTGGACTGTTGATAAACTATTCAGTTCTAGACCAAAGAGAAGATTGAATATTATTTGTAAATCTGTAAAAATTTTCTATATAAATAATTATTTGTAATAACCATTATTATCCATTGTATTATTATTTGTATATTAAAATATATTTGTGTTAAGAAAGAAAATTGTACGCATTAGTCTTGTTGGCAAATATTATAAACTTCATACACATTGAAATTCAATTAACTTCTAAATTAAAATAAATCATATACTCATTCCAAATAGTCCCTCGCTGGTAAAACAGTAAGTCTACGGATTTACAACGCTAAAATCAGGGATTCGATTCCCATCGGCGGGCTCAGCAAATAACTCGATGTGGATTTGCTATAACAAACACACATTCCAAAAAAATTATAATACGTAGCATGATAAACTAGAGGCTCTCATCCAAGATCTGAATCAGAGACAAAATTTGTTCTAAATTCAAATCTTAATTATATTTCTTAGTGCCAGAAAGATTTGATCATGTCTAATTATCAAGGTTTTATTGAATAACCTTCCTCGAACAACTCGAAAAATATAACAAAATTGAACTGCTCGAAATTGCCAAAATCTTGGAATTAGGGGTTAAAAAAATCAATGAGAAAAGACGAACCAATAAAGCGTTTTAATGAAATACTAATCAATGACGATTTGTTGTCTCAGAAACCATTAGTGGAATACTCCAGTGTCTCCTCTGGCCAATCAAAGTTGAGTGATAAACTCAAACAAATTGAGCTTGAAGCTGAGGAAAAGCAATCCCGTATCGAAGTAAAAGGAAAAAGTAAACGTTTAGAGGCCGAACAAGCCTTTATTGAAGTCAAAAAAGAAATGAGGTTGTAAGAAATGGAAATTAGACCAAGGCAAATGGACAACTTTGAACTCAATCAATACATTAAACTACCACCATTCACTGAAAACGAAGATGATAAATATTTCCAACATTCTGAGAACGTTGCCCAAACCATGGAATGGCCCACAGAAAAATTGTCATTATTATTACAAAGTGTTTTAACTGGCAAAGCACAAGGAGCTTATGCAGCTCTGTCTCCAGAAGACTGTATGGATTTTGATGAGGTTAAAGCAGCTATTCTCAAACCATGCGTGTCAGTACCGGAGGGTTATCATAAAAAGATTTGAGGTTATCGCAAATAAGATAGTCAAACTTATATGGAATTCGGCCAATGGTGTAATTCTATGCATATTTGTAACAATTTCGACAAATTAAGACAATTGTATCTAATTGAGAAATTTAAACGCTGTGCTAGCGACGACCTCAAAACTTACTTGGATGAAAAGAAAGTTGAAACACTACAAGAAGCAACTTGTCTTTTCTATCATTGTACTGTCACATATAAAACCACTTTTCGTAGAAAAAACTTCCTGCCATATCAGCAAAAATTCTGTATCTGTTGAATCCAATAAAGCTCAGGATTATTCAAAAAATTAAGTTTCTATAGTTTGAAATCTTCTGACAGTCAGGATAAAACTTCATAAAAGTCATCAAGATCTGTCTGTCTGCCGTTTTTGTAAAAACCTGGCCATGTTATGTCTGATTGCTAGTGCTTTAAAAAGAAAAAAAGAAAGGAAGCAACACCCAGTGCGTTCGTGTCCACATATGAACTTAGTCTCACCAGATCACCCGAAGTTATTGATTCGGGCACTGATAAAAAGGCTGATGTAGTCAGAAAGGTGTTTAGACCTTTTGTGTCTGTTGGTTCTGTGTCTTTGATAAATGACACTGATAATCCTATACACATACGCATTTTACGTGATACTGGGGCAACTCAATCATTGTTGTTAGAAGGTGTATTACCTTTAGATCCGAGTTTTGTCACTGGTGAGTCTGTTATTGGTCAGGGTATTGAGGGTGCTTTTGTTAATGTTCCTCTTCATAACATTTATTTAGCGTCAGATCTAGTTAGAGACCAGTTGTGGCTGAAATAAGATCTACTCTACCATTTATGGGTCTATTATAATTATTGTTGGAAAACGATTTGGCTGGGCTGGGGAGAGAAATCGTTGTTGAACTCAAAATGGGCAGCGAACAGATCACTGTGTCATCTAAGGATGTTGTTGTTGAGATTAATTTAAAAATGTTTCCCTCGTGACTCGAGCTCTGGCTAAGAAATTAAGCCAAAAGGAAATGATAGACACGTGTTCAGAGAATCACATTATAGATTTGTCTCAGGTATTTTTTGGGCCCGACATGAACCTTGTGAATGATTGTCCTACTGACAATTACTTGGTGAATGGCAATGATGAACGTGAAAATCTGGTTCATCTGGTAAAGCTTCGTTTACTAGAAGTAAACTGATCGCCGAGCGAGAAAAAATACTCAGATCTCTCCACTGTTTAAATATGCTCTCCCAAAAAACGAACTGGAGAACTTTTCAAATGGTTATTTTTTCAGAAACAGTGTGCTTATAGAAAAATGGAGACCAACACTTATTAATCGGAAAACTACAGATATTTGACTGGGAACGTTAAAAGCTTTCAAACTGTTCAACTTTAGAGAACTAATTGCGGACGTTAGCATTTCTACGAGGGCATTGGATATATATCTGCCTCTATGAAAAGTAAACTTGTAAACCGTGTCAGGCCAAACAAGAATAGAGCTAACTAGCATTCTCGTCAAGTGAAGTGTTTGTTTGTTTTGAATTTCGCGCAAAGCTACACGAGGGCTATCTGCCCTAGCCATTTAGCAGTGTAAGACTAAAGGGAATGCAGCTAGTCATCACCATCCACCACAACTCTTGGGCTACTCTTTTACCAACGAATAGTGGGATTGACCGTAACATTATAACACCCCCACGGCGCAGATAGCCCTCGTGTAGCTTTGCGCGAAATTCAAAACAAAACAAACCAAAGTTATCATATTAACTCACCCCCGCTAGAACAGCGGTGTGTCTCCGGATTTACAACGCTAAAATCAGGGGTTCGATTCCCCTCGGTTGGCTCCGTAGATAGCCCGATGTGGCTTTGCTATAAGAAAACATTAAATTGCCCCCAGTGGCTCAACGGTATGTCTGCGGAGTTAACATTAAAAACCGGATTTCGATACTCGTGGTGGGCAGAGCACAGATAGCTCAACGTGTAGCTTTGTGCTTAATTCAAACAACATTTTAACTCGATCGCAGCGCTTCCGACTTACCATTCGATAACTTATATAAGTAGAAATAAGCACTAAGCACAGGTTAAACTAAACACATTAGACTCGTAACTATTTTAGCTCACCTGAATAGCCACTACAACAGACTAAAAAGAAAAAGAAAAGAACAAACCATAATGACCAAATTTATAGAATTTCAATCGTTATTAATTTTGCAAACAGTGCACACTTTACTGACTAAAGATATACAAATAACGTCGCTACCGTTCGGTCTATAAGAATCTGACCTTTGACCTAAAATAATTTTATTTTATGCTTGCCTATTTAAGATGTGTTTAATGACGTTTATGGTTAAACGAAAACTGTATAATTCGGTGATTCCTTGAACATCAGAACTGACATTGTTAATTCAGATGTTTAACATGTATACAGCCTGTAATTAGTGTTCGACACAATCATGTATGAATGGTAATTTAACTCCTGGGTGCTTTGACAAATGAGAAATTCTCTCATTAATCCGAAGATCTAGAGTAGTATGTATATGTTCAAGCTGAAACAGCCTTCAAGCGATGGGGAACGTTTAAAACGATGTAAAGTCAACAACGATCATTTGTTTCAAAGTAACGAAAATCATAACAAAGCTACTTCATAAACAACACTATTAAACATTAATGGTTACAAACTGCACAACTCAAGCATATTAAAAATCCCAATAGAACAACTATGCGACAAGATTGGGTGCCTTGTCTCTGCTAAGTATAGAAGCAGATTTGTTACGCCAAATTAGTTTCGAGGACTTGATCAAAGACTTTGAAGTTAAAAAATCTGGAATAAAACTTTTTAAAATTTAAATAAATATTAAGGTATGAATAAATAATTTGCTTACATGGTTTTAATTTCAAAGTGAGAAATTGTTAACATCAAAGTGAATTTTTTAATTAAAAGGGTTTTGAGTGAATTTTTCATTTTTGTTAACATCAAAACGTGAATTTTTTAACTCAGAGTGAAAACAAATATACAGTAAAAATATTTATTTTTAATTATCATTAATCAAAGTGATTTCCCTCATCATTTCTGAATAAAAGGCTTCAGTCATTGCTTGATTTTGATCCATGCACAATTTGTTAAATAACTAAAACAAAAAAGTTGTTTTTATTTAATATAGTTTCGGGGTCTGATTTGGAAAAAAAAATAAAGAAGGGTAATAAATTTTCAAACTTTTATTTCACTTTCAGCACTTATTGAGTCTTAATGTCTTGTCATTTAAGCAATGGAGGGGCCGACGGGGGGCACTACTGTTGGGCTGTGCTTAGGTCATCAGTTGCCCTTAATCTAACCCTAAAATTTCTGCTTGTTTTATAACGTCCCACAGGATTAAAACCGTCAAGCCTAAAACAAGTAAAAACCCACTTTTGTAATAAACTTCGTTAAAAGATACTTCACAGTTCTCGTGACATCATTCCTCTTCAGAAACATGTGATAACAATGTCTCTTACATTTGTTGACACTCTTCCTGTACGACTGTTCACGTGTACCTATCTTACTTAGATATCTTATTCAAACTTATTCCTACGCGTATAACGCGAAGAACTATTTAGTGTAACAAAGCTAACAGTTTTTAGCACCTGTTCATTTCTCACAGGTAGTATCTTTCTCAACAGCCACCTGTTGGTCATTTTGATAACAAATCGTTAGAAGTCGATTTTTCTGATCGGAACGTGTCGTTTCTCAAACTGTGACACGTAAACCTATAATTCCGTCAGTGTTTTTTTCCCCATTCTTGACTAATTTCTGTCTGAAAAGTCATCCCATAAACAGGTATGAACATCTTTTAATAGACTTAAACTTTTTTGTTTCTGTATATCATCTCTCTTTTCCTATAAGTTGAAATATATCAGACAGAATGAATAGTTCATAAAAGGTATAACAGTATTTTACAATAGATATGCAATAACATTTTCCTACTTTGTATGCTCTTTACCTAGACATGAAAGTAAGTTGTCTCTAAATATTTTACTTAGAAGAATAGAATGTTGAACCTTCATTGGTAAATAACTGATGTTAAGATTGTTTCTTTTGTTTACGAACTTTAAAGTTTAGACGGACCATGTTAATTTATTTGTTTAGTTTAATAAAAAAAATTCAAAATTTATTTAAGATTTGGTGATTTTCAGTGTTCCATAAACATGACAAGGACCGGAAAGTGTTTAATATTGCTAAGTTTGCTGGCGATTTACCTCCAAGTGAAATCACAAGATGATCAGAGCCCTCTACGACTTATTAGTGACACTGAGTGTGATAGGTATAATCTGGATGCCCTATACCATGATCAATATAAAATAATAACTAAGGATATTCTAACAGGTGGGTTTCTTTATTTAATAAGCTCTTCACATGCATTAATTATTTCTAATTGGTGAGATTCGAGTCTGCTTTTGTCGGTATTATCATCATCATCACACTATAATGAAACTCTTGCTTATATGACAGTGGAAAAAAATATTTGTTACCGATGTGCAAGCCCCATCTTCGCGAAATTTTTATCCTGCGTGCATGTAGATTTGCAACAGGGTTCACGATTTTCCCGTCCACCTCCGTTTCCCGTCACGGAAAACTTTATTTTTCTCCATCCTCAGGGTGCAGATATAATGTCATGAATACGTCACACGCGGATCTAATGCACTGGCATCACGGGTAAATTGCCCAGTGATAATAAAGTTTCTTAAATTATTCCTAATATACGTTATCTCATGGTATGGCGTGTAATTCAAACATTTTAGTTTATGTAGGGAAATATTCTAACACAAGCTGAAGCTCACAAAGAGAGCTAATTTCTAATTCACCATAAAAAATAATTTTTATGAAAATAAAAGAATACTGAATTAAAAAAAGCCCCAAAAGTAAAACTTTTTTGTTCAATAAGTTTAGAAGCTGCACAATGAGCTATCTGTGTTGTTCCCACTGTAAGCATTATTCAATGAAACAGCTGAAAGGCTGTTGTTTTTATATAATTTAAAGTGTATGTTATTTTACTACTAAATATAAATAAAAGAAACATATACTGCTTCTTTTTTATGACAAGTTCATGTTCATTTTCTGATTATTTCCAATATTTACGTTGAAATTATACCTTGTTTAGAAAATACAAATAAATCTCAAGGTCTGTATGTTATTACATTTCTTTAGAAGTGATTTTGACCTATTATAATTAAACAGTATAAACACATGACTTATGTTTCTAAACTGCGGCATGAAAATAATATTTAATATCTGTTAAAGCTCTGTTTTTGTAATAGATATTTTAGTAGTTAAGGCGCTCGACTAGTAATCGGAGGGTCGCGAGTTCGAATCACTGTCACACCAAACATGCTCGCTCCTTCACCCGTGGGGGTATAACATGTGACGACCAATTGGTAAAAGAGTAGCCCAAGAGATGGCTTTGGATAGTGATGTCTAGTTGCCTTCCCTCTGGTCTTACACTCCTAAATTAGGGACGGCTGGAGCAGATAGCTCTCATGTAGCTTTCCGCGAAATTCAAACACAATCAGTATAGTAACTTAGTGAATCTCACAATATATTTTTAACTGAAGTCGCTATATCTTAGATAATATTCAGAATCAGAAGAAGCAATTAAAAAACAAATCATTTTGCTATTTATCGCAAAACAACTTTATTTTAGTTTTATTTTATTTATTTCGAATTTATTTTATTCGATCTCGTTTGCCCCCCGCTAGTACAGCGGTATGTCTCCGGATTTACAACGCTAAAATCAGGGGTTCGATTCCCCTCGGTGGGCTGAGCAGATAGCCTTTGTGGCGTTGCTAAACACACAAACACACGATCTCGTTTAATGGATTTTTTAAAATATCTATAACATTCACTCTCATACATCTGTAGAGAGAAAAAGACGTTTTTAAAGTAATAGGAAGTATGGAAAATTTTATCCTTCATTACTTTAATCAAGTTGACCAGGGATTTATAAGGTTTTATTTTATATATTACAACACTAGAATTATGGGTTCAATCCATGCGATGGACACAGTACAGATAGCTCACTTTGTAGCTTTGCACCAAAACAAAATGTATTACTTAAGGGCTACTTGAGTTTGATATATCTATTCTCTAGAGGGTGACTTAGGTTTTTATCATGTTTTCCTAGAGATGAAGGTATTTGTCGAACTGATGACTGATCGGATGTTCCTCAGCCTACAAGAGGTATTGATGCAGCTTCCAGGACGTGAATCTTCAGACAAGTAAAATTTACGATTTTTATTATTTACAATGTTAAATTTTTATTTAATTTCGTGACTTTCTGCTATTCAATTACTTATAACTCTTTCAACAAACATCCAGCAACGAAGGGAGTCCTAATGATTTGTTTCTCAACGTATTATTTTTCAAGAAATGCGCGTATTAATTGTACCACTTATCCATTGGCTCCTAAGCATTGTTAAGAACAAATAAAGTGGTAAAAACACAGATTAATTGTACCACTGATTCATGGCTTAGAAGCCAAATAATGTTGAAAATACGCAGGTTAATTGTACCAGTGTTGTTGTGTGTCATATATTACATTCAAATTAGGCTACAACGAGTATTGTTCTAGTTTCAAATGTCAACTTTAAAAAGGCAAGTTCGGAACTTTAAATTTGAGTTGTGTTTAGGCAGTATTCATGTATTGTTACATTAAGGTTGTATTAGGACAAAAAATGTGTATTATGACGTTAAGAATTCATAATAACATAGCTTCATACTGTTGCATTACGATTGTATCACTTTACAGTTGTTTACTTTTCTGTGTTAAAAATGTATTATGCCATAACTTTATTTTTCATATTAATATTCTATTAGAGCATAACTTTATATTGTTGCATATGGTTTTGTTACGATGTAACACTACACTGCTACACTAGATGTATTGGGACTCGTGTTCATATTATGATTTAAAAGTGTGTAATCACGGCTCTATATTTTTATTAAAGTGAGGTGTTATTATATTGCAACTCCCTATTGTTTCATTAAAGATATATAATGGAACGTCTTTACATTGCTACACTAAGATGTATTTGATTAAAACTCTATTAAGTGACATTAAAGTTGTATTAAGCACAGCTCTGTACCGATGCCTTTATATTCAGGGCCTGGCATGGCCAAGCGCGTAAGGCGTGCGACTCGTAATCCGAGGGTCGCGGGTTCGCGCACGCGTCGCGCTAAACATGCTCGCCCTCCCAGCCGTGGGGGCGTATAATGTGACGGTCAATCCCACTATTCGTTGGTAAAAGAGTAGCCCAAGAGTTGGCGGTGGGTGGTGATGACTAGCTGCCTTCCCTCTAGTCTTACACTGCAAAATTAGGGACGGCTAGCACAGATAGCCCTCGAGAAGCTTTGTGCGAAATTCCAAAAACAAACAAACAAAACAAACAAAGCCTTTATATTCAAGTACAAGTGAGCATTCGGTAATTACAGCTGTGTTAGGGAGCAGTTCAATATTTCAATCAACTAATTATATTATTTTTATGCTTCCATATTCATATAATAGTCTGAAACTAAAATCTTCATAGGACTTTAACTTGATCAGAAAGTATTTAATTGTAAAAGTGTACCCATAAATCTCGTTACTTTATACGTAGATATGAAAAGCTCCTTCCAAATAAATGGCCTGGCACGGCCAAGTGGGTTAAGGCGTTCGACTCGTAATGTGAGGTTCGCAAGATCGAATCCCGGTCGCACCAAACATACTTGCCCTTTCAGCCGTGGGGGCGTATAATATGACGGTCAATCCCACTATTCGTTGGTAAAAGAGTAGCCCAAGAGTTGGCGATGGGTGGTGATGACTAGCTGCCTTCCCTTTTGTCTTACACTGCTAAATTAGGAACGGCTAGCGCAGATAGCCCTCGTGGAGCGTTGCGCGAAATTCAAAACAAACCAAATAAATAGATAACAAACGCACGTCTTTAAAGTTTATACTTTTTGTTAACGTTTCCCTTATTTTTGTTTGTCTGTAGTTTTTATCCATTCATTCTCTTGTAGTAATTTCACGTGTATAGCAAATATCCATTTTCTGAAACGAGAATTTAGAACCTTTTTAAAAATATTAATATCCAGTGTGTGTTTGAAACTTAACATTTAGCTCCATCTGTTTAAAATTTTCGATTTGCTTAGGGCAGAGGAGAGAATGTTTCGAGCCTTTGAGGAAAGCAAAAAAATATTTGTGAAAAAGATGGATAAGATTGAAGAAAACACGACAAAGGCATGGGAATCAGTCCTAGACATCAACTACAAGTTCATCTCTGCCCAAAAGGAAGGTACACCAGAGATATTCCTGGAAAAGATTGCCCAGTTAGAAGGTTTGTTTATATGTTAATTAAATACAAACTCTGGTACACGTACTCGCTTCACTTATGATACAAAAATACGATAAAGATAGCACTATTTACTCCAGAATTCGAAAACAAAAATGGTGTTACATTCATGGTTGCTTCTGAAGAACTTTGTCACTAATTTTATTAGCTGTATCGTTTAGTAGGCTGTACGAATACAATGTGGTATTATTTGCACAATAAGCAGGTGATATAAAATGCATTGTGAAGCTTCTGTTGAGACGTCTTTACCAAGAAGGCGGGCTGAAATGCATTTTGGAGCAACCTACATACTACAGCTAATTATCTCTCCAGGTATTGACAAAAATAAAGTGAGAAACTTCTTCGATGTTTTTTTTCTCTTTGCATGAAAACGAGCTTTATAATTAATTCAGACAAAATAGTGAGCTAAACTCAAATTAGTGGTAATTTTGTTTGAAAACTGATGCTTAATTATTTATTTATAGCAGAAAAGCGAGCAAGTCAAGATTTGTTACTTTGTGTTTGTCGATCTTGTGTGAACACTTAGCTACACGTTGTTTTGTTACACAGAAAACTCTAAGAGAAGAAGAATCGTTGCATGAAACTGTATTCGATTGTGAAGACATCCCTACTCAGATATAATCTGATGCTAGTTACATAATTACCATCTACGTTTCACATTTGTCTAATTACTGCACTTCTGTGAAGTCTGACACGTGGAGAAAATATTTAAAATAAACTTGTGCTGAAATATATCTGTTAAAATATAAAAGGTTAAAAACTGAAGTGTGAATTCGATTTTGTTCTGATATAAACCTCTATATCTGATAATTACTGTTAAAATAAAAACCCTACAACCCGAGCGCTTCTTGAACCTACGTGTTTTACCACCATCGTGAACGATATTTATTGTTACATACTATTATGATCTTATACTGATATCTGTTAATTATTTTACTGTTTCGTACTATGATGATCTTGTATTGATATATATATATATATATATATATATACACCTCTGTCTCGTAATTACTTTACTGTTATATACTCTTATGATCTTGTATTGATATAAACACCTATATCTGATAATACTTATGAATTATTTGAAATTTATGCGAAATCAGTTGTTTGATGTGACTAAAATTAGGTTTTGTAAATATTTTAGAGGCGTATGATGTAGGAAAACAAGTTTTAGACAAACATTTGCAGATAGTGGTATCTCCAGTGAAGGTTTTAATCGTCAACAGCATGAACGGTGTAGAGCAGGTTTTAATTCGAAAAAAGTCAGAAAAAGATAGCCATCATCATCAGCACCATCATCGTGCAAACGATGAAGAAGATTCTTTGGAAGAAGATGACCAGCATTCAGGGACACAGCATAAGGTGGAGGAGACTGTAGAACACAAACAGGCAGAGCCCCTCAATGATTCTAATTATTCGTCCACCCCCGTAAGCCCTGGCACGTCAAACGATGAAGACGAAGTTGAAGTAAACGATGAAGACGAAGATAAACATGACGGAGAGGCGAAAGAAGACGAGGAAGAAAAAAGCGATATCGAAAAGAAGAAAGAGATAATCCGTGACATTGTTCCAGGTTTTTTGGGAGTTGTGTCAGAGTTGATAGTTGAGAGAAATGTTGATTTAACTAAATACCTGCCTGAGGTCGAAAGAGATTCGCCGTTTGATGAAATTGTTTTTGCTGTTGTTATTGTAAGTGATCATTCTCAAACTGTATTCCGAAATGTTTCTAAATTATAGTATTCTTTAATTAAGATAATACAAAGATTTTCTTTTCGAAACTCACATCCGTTTGAGTTCATTTAGTACCGTATAACGTTCGTGCATCAACTGAACCAAATTAACTGAAATGAAACAAATCTCGATCAAACGATAAGTAAAGAACAACAGGAAATTTAATTTCTAAATGTTTGTAACTTCGGTAACGTTAATGCATTGTTAGTGGAACAATAAACAACCAATGACGTCCCGCGTTTTCCAATTTATTGTACACCTATGCTTGTCGTTATATTATTTTTTACAGAGCACTAAATTAATGAGATTATCACAATATAGATGTTATTTACAACTATTTGTTACATAACTGTCTGTATATTGTTTAACAATATATGTTATGTATCCCATATACAAATTAACAAAAGGTGTTAGAAGACAGACAATTTTTTTAAGCTGAAGTGTCCAATAATCTGTTTTTGTTTTCACCAGCACCTTTTAAATTAATTAATTAATTTAACTCTTATTAACATTTTGTTGCTTACTGCTTCAACCATTAATTTTGGACCTTGAAAAATTCAATAAAAAAAGCTCTATCCAATATAAAATATACACACAAGGTGGCGCTAAAGTGCAAAAGACGTTAATTGGCAGCAGTTCATCCTTAGTTATTAAATTCATGTCTCCTTACTTCACTAATGGGGGGCGCGGCATGGCCAAGAGGTTGAGGCGTTCAACTCGTAATCCGAGGGTCACGGGTTCGAATTCCCGTCGCACCAAACATGCTCGCCCTTTCAGCCGTGGGGTCGTTATAATGTGACGGTCAATCCCACTATTCGTTGGTAAAATAGTAGCTCAAGAGTTAGCGGTGGGTGGTGATGAATAGCTGCCTTCCCTCTGGTCTTACACTGCTAAATTAGGGACGGCTAGCGCAGATAGTCCTCGAGTAGCTTTGCGCGAAAAAACAAACAAACACTAATTGGGTGTTCAGGAGAAAGTGGAAAATCCAGACAAAATAAGCCAATACAGCATCTAATTGATTTATCAAAATGTGTTGCACTTTTATATATCTGCGTGTCATCTAAAGACCTCAAAAATATCTGCAAAACACTGAATAGTTTATCGTTATACAAGCAGTTAACCATTTCTATACTAAACATTAACATAGTATAACATAGTATATAAACCATAGTGTATTTCTTGTTCAGACAGCCAGACGAGTGAAAGAATTGTTACATCCTGAGAACCTAAGCAGTGACGAGGCCCTTAACCTAGCCAGACGTGACCTGTTTATGGCATGGGCACATACGGCTATGGCTATGTACAGTGACAAGATTAAAAAAGAGAAAGGAAGATAGTGTGCCCAAAGAGCCTGCCGTACAATACTTTCAGAAGAAATGGTCTAAAGATGATACTTTAGGTAAGTTATTTTATATATACGAGGGCTGTTTAAAAAATACGCGGACTGACGTCATAAAACAAAATGTACTTTATTTAGAAGTTACAGGTCTGGGACCCCTTCAAAGTACTCTCCTTCCCAACGCACACACTTATCCCAACGGTGTTTCCACTTGTTGAAACAGTCCTGGTACGCTTCTTTTGTAATATCCTCCAGCTCCTTCGTCGCATTTGCCTTAATCTCGGGAATCGTCTCAAATCTTCTTCCTTTCAAGGGTCTTTTGAGTTTGGGGAACAAGAAAAAATCGCAAGGAGCAAGGTCAAGCGAGTAGGGGGGGGGGGAGAACAGTGATCGAGTGTTTGGCCAAAGACTCACGAGTTCTGAGGCACAAATTTCGCAGCAACGCGGTGCATCTTCAATTTTTCGGTCAAAATCTCGTAACAAAATCCAACTGATATCCCACACTCTTCAGCAAACTCCCTGACAGTCAGACGTCGATTTGCCCGCACCAGGGTGTTGATTTTGTCGACGTGTGGGTCGTCAGTTGACGTGGAAGGACGTCTAGGACGCTCATCATTTTCAATGAACTGTCGACCATCCTTAAAACGTTCATGCCACTTGAAACATGCCGTACGCTTCATAGCAACATCACCGTAAGCCGTGTTAAGCATGGCAAAAGTTTCAGTCGCAGATTTTCCAAGTTTAACACAAAATTTCACAGCAAGTCCTTGCTCCTTCAGGTCATTCATTCTGAAATCTGCCAAACGAGAAAATCGCACTTCACTTAAAACCGCGTAGCTAATACACAAATGAAGATATCTGCAATCGGGAAATGGCGTCGTAATCAGCTTATCTGTGCCAAGCGGATTCCCCTGGAACCAACTGGAGCCGCGCAATTCAAACAGCCCGCGTATTTTTTGAACAGACCTCGTATATAAGTTTTATGTAATTCTCGATTCACACGATGCCTGTTTGCAGTTAGCTATTTATCACTATCCGCAATTTCCCACGTGGGAGGCGGATGCTATCAACTGGTTGTCCACCCTCGAATCAGCAATTTTAAATGAGGAATGATTATGCCTGAAATTTGGCATCTTCGTCCTGAGCGCTTTGCCCAAGTGTCGCAAACAATGTCTTTACCACTAACATATGATTCACACTTCATTATATTACATGTATGTATTTTTTGTATTTGTTTGTAACTAAGCATAAAGCTACACAATGGTCTCTATGTGTTCTGCCCACCACAGGTATCGAAAACGGGATTCTAGTGTCCGCAGAGATTCCGCTGTGCCACTGGGAGACATATTACATGCAAGTAGAATTATTAGTATCTGGTGCTGAAAAAAAGAAAAGAACAACCAGAAAACGGCTTTGGAAAACTTTTCTCATATTTTATTTCTCTTCATTTAGTTTTAAATTTTACTTTCTTTGGTGGATCAACGGTAGGCTTATGGCAACACTAAAATCCGGGATTTGATTCCCTGCGATGGACGGAGCGCAGATAGCCCACTGTGCTAAAACAAAGACACTTTTTTAAAGAAAATACTTTCGGACGAGTCAAAGCTCTGCTGAATTCTTATGTTCGCTTTATTTATTTGGTTTTAGCGAAATAAACTTTTGGATGGTTATTTAAAATTCCCAATTCTCCAAAGGTAACACGAGAAAAGAAGAAAAAAACATGGAAAACCTTTGACAAATGTTTACCACTAATAAACATGTTTTATTCTCTTATCAACTTGCTTGATTATATGAAGATGTTTTGAGATTATATTATTTTATATCTCATTTCTGTTATCGTTTTCTTTTCTAGCGGAGAGTCTATTAACACTCTTAGAAAAGTTCCCATAAAGATTGGACACTTATGGAGTTGGGGATATTGTCCTGGTACAGTCCAAAAGAAGTCTTGAAATATACTACGTTGTGAACCACGTGACAAAAGAGAACCTATCGCTTTTGCCGTTAGATACAGTATAGAGTGTATTATTTGTTTAACTGCACATAGTTCCAAATATTTCAATAAATCCTACCTTTTTTACATTAAAAATCAATTGTAACTGAACTGGCCTATGGTTATATTTTTCTTTGAAATTTTTAAACCCATCATTGACCATTAACACTTTCACTATGAGCAGGTCAGAATGTGAATATCACAACACATTTTAATGTGTTACATGTAAATACGCATAGCAATATCACATAGATAATAAATGAAATGTTAATATTAATTTCTTAATTTTTCAAAGGAAATATTTAAATAGATCCTCAGTCTCTCTCTTTGTATGAAAATCGTGACATTTGTTAGCATTTCTTTGTTCATCATATAATCTTTCATCATCTCTCACAGATGTCCTAAGTTTAACGTATTTACTTATTATAGTATAAATATTACTAAGGCAAAACCTAATTTTTTATAGCATCTTATATTCTTTGTTTACAGACTTAAATGATAAAGTCAGACCCACTTACCACGCTTGCGAGTCACGACCTCTTTCTCATCCACAAATTGCAAATAATTCTCTCTGATATTTTATATTATTTATAGCCAGTAAAAAAAAAAAAACATGTTTTAATTTATTGAAGGACGGTGTTCTCAGTACACAGTGTTTAGTTATTTCTCTTCATATTGAAAGTTTTTGCCGAGCACCTAAGGGAATTATTTTATGTATGGTTACAGAAATAACAACATAGCCTTTACGATGTCCATTGAATTAGCTATACATCCACGTGTATCCATAGATATGATTACTGAAGTAATAAAATATTATTTACAACGACTGCCTAATTAATTACATTTCTTAGTGTAACCATGGCTACTGTAATAATAACACGTTATTTACCGTTACTATTAAACTGCTCATCAATAGAAATCACAGCATAAATATTGCTTAATTAATCTACTCACCTATACATACTGCTTCTAAATAGGCTATTACTAAAATACATTTACATTAGGCGAAAATAAACTTTCATCAGGAAATTTTCACTCACGATTAGAGAAAATAATGAAGTGTAAGTTACACTTTGTGTAACTTCTTATACAGCTTTACTGTTCACTTGTGTAAAGGTTTATTAACTCTTTTTTTCATTCGCGTCTGCATAATTTTTTCCGCGAGGTGAAGCAATGTAGTGTGGAATTGTAAATTGAATTTTAAGGAAATCGTAAACATATACTCGAGACGTAAAGAAAGATTTATGTTTCCAATTTTCTAGGGGGACAACTGCCCCTCCCCGCCTTTTTTTAGAATTTTTTGCTTAAACATTTTGATGAAACAAATGCAGCTGACCAAATAAAAATTTCTGTGAATTTAAATTTAGACTTTCATATTGTACAGAATAATTCAGGAAGTAAAGTAAGACATGCAATTTATAGCTTGCTTTAGAACTCTGAGTCGCATCTTTCTCGTTTCCATGTTTCATTACAAAATGTAATTTAATGTTATTGTTTTTTCTATAATAAATATAATTAATAAAATAAATTTTAAAACCGGTGTTTGTAGCGTAGGTTAAACGAGGCCTAACAAGAACAGAGATAACAAGCAGTGTTTAAATTAAATAAGCTCCCTTGATAAAACGACGAACATCAGTTTGTTAGTTTCACCCGCGTGACCAATTAAGTGTATACGTTGATAGATAGGGAAAAGGGCCTTGGGGAAATTAGCAGGTGATTGAAAGTTTCAGAAAATAATATGAAAGATACATGAATGGTTAAAATTGGCTATAAATGAGGTGGAAAACAACGAAGAAGAGAATTTAAACAGAAGGAAGAAAAAATTTAGCAAGTGATTTTAGTACGAAACTTTGCTGCCCTAACAAAGAAACGGTTAATCTTAGTGGGGATTTATCGACGACGTATGTCTTTTTTTTTTTTGTGGGGGGGGTTCAGATTTGTAAGAAAGGAACTTGCGTGATAAAGCTCGAATAAATGCATTTATTCAAGTACATACTATAGAGAAAGTATAATATGAAATTATCTATAGAAACTCGCGTTTCAGCTACGAAATATAGTAATAACTGAGTTAAATTTAAATGTTAAAACTATACCACATCTTAAGTAAAAACGGGAAGTGACATGTCACTCTTGAATTTCACCCCCACCCTTAGTGGCACAGCGGATTGTCTGTGGGTTTCGATATCCGTAGTGTGCAAAGCACAGATAGACCTTTGTGTTGTTTTGTGCTTAATTCTAAACAAACATTCTGACATTTAATGGCTTGTGATCTATCATTCAGAGCACCCTTTCTGTTACTCAGTGCCTCATCATTCAATCTATAATGACGAGAATCCCACTTGAAGTAAAGAACCTAAAGATAACCTAAGAAGGACAAAACATTTTTCTATACTTTGTTTTGATTGAAATTTTAATACCCATACCATTCATCTTTAGAACGCATCATCACTCACTCAGTCATTTAACAACACCTGTATTATTTTCTGGCACAATTATCTACAGTTCAAGAACATAGCATCCTATTATTCGAGAACACTGACCAACGCCTCGCTGTATGATAACAACATAAAATAACGTTAAAATAAATAAGTAATTATTTGATGTTCAATGATTTAAATAAAGATGATGAATGTTACTGTTCACCAAGTAAGTTTAGTTAACACCAGCGTCTCAATAACCAATACGTCTGTTGTATCCTAGCTGATTTGATATGTCCTGGTATGTAGCAGACATAGTGTAGTTGAAACACTGTTACATGTTACTTTACTTTCAGTCATATAATGTAACATCTCAGTCTGTCAGTTAATAACATCTCATCCTATCAATTAACGACACATTTACCTATTAATTAACGGTACATTTCCCTATAAATTAATAATACTTAATAACATCTCACTGTATTAATTAGCAACACGTTTCCCTATTAATTTACGACACATAATATCTCACTCTATGAACTAACGACACATTTCCCTATAAGTTAATGATACTTAACGATATCTCACTCTGTTAATTACGACACATTTCCCTATAAGTTAATGATACTTAATAATATCTCACTCTGTTAATAACGACACATTTCCCTATAAGTTAATGATACTTAATAATATCTCACTCTGTTAATAACGACACATTTCCCTATAAGTTAATGATACTTAACAATATCTCACTCTGTTAATAACGACACATTTCCCTTTAAGTTAATGATACTTAATAATATCTCACTCTGTTAATAACGACACATTTCCCTATAAGTTAATGATACTTAATAATATCTCACTCTGTTAATAACGACACATTTCCCTATAAGTTAATGATACTTAACAATATCTCACTCTGTTAATAACGACACATTTCTCCATTATTAATGACACCTCTTTACAAGTTAAGACACTTCAGTGTATCACTTACCGACGGCTTTGCTCACTAATTAGTGCTATTTCTCTTTCTATCAGTTATCAACACCTTTTTCTATCACTTAACGACATTTATTTTTATCATTCAACCACACATCATCTTCCTCTGTCATTCCAAAATATATTTTTATAATGTTTAACAACATATCGTTTAAGACACTGAACTGTGTTTTTTGCTAGTGTATGCCTGCTTGTGCACACCGCCTGAAAAATTCCCTGACTCGAATGCTTAAAAAAACGTTTCAAAAGAGAAAAGAATAGTTCTGTTTAGTTATTGTTTTGTTCTTTCATTTACAGAACCATGTTACTATCCCGGAAATGCACAAAATATTTTTAGACAATAATATTTTTTCTTAAATCACGGTTTTATACAAATAAAAACGTGTCATCTTTGCGAAGACAGTATATGTTGTTGTGGTTTTTCAATGAGTTCAAGCTTAGCATCGTATTTCGATACTAAAATAATCAAATGTTAAATCAAATTGAATCTGCCCTTTCAAAAAACCTCGCCCTCCCTAAACTTCATGGACGCCTCCAGGACATTTTATAGAGGGAGGTAAAAATGATATAAGAGTTATGCAGAATTTGTTTCTTTTTTTCTCTTTAATGTTATCCTTTAAAATTTGGTCACAAAATCTGAGGGGACAGTGCCCCTTGCTGACGGCCATGCAAACCTTTCTAATTTAGGAGGTGTATCGCTTTTGCTCTTATTTCACCAAGTGGCTGGGTTTGTTTGTCTAGCATTAAGAAAAAAGCTACACAATAGGCCATCCGTGCTCTGCTCATCACGGGTATCAAAATATTAAAGTTGAATCTTTAAAACATTTTTCTAAACACAAATTGAACATTCAAGTGTGATACGATTAGTTTCTACATACCGAAAGCACTTTTCTCAGGCACTTGTTCAGATCTCATTAAAAGAAGTTAAATAAGTAATTTACTACATCATATGTTTAATTAAATAATAAGCTATATCGCGAGAATTACGTTTGTAGAAATGTTACTTCTTTTCAAGGTGATTGAAATTAAGTTCATTACGACCGATTTCAGACGACTTTTACCACGCGGTCAAAGTTTCGTTTTGCTATACTATAGAAAGAGTGTAAACAGTTGATAACAGATACGAAATCAACTTAAGTATAGTGTTAACAACAATATACCACAGTATGCTGCTATCAATAAGAATAACCACCTAACGAAAGAGAAAACGATCGTCGTATGCCACCTGCTGGAAATGACGTCATACGACCGACCAAGCGTCATTGTGAATTATATTAAAACAAGTTTGCTATATCGTTATTCAAGTGTGATGGTGACACCGTAAGTATATGCACTATTTAACTTGTATTTTTGTATGTGTTTATATCCATTTTTTTTATTTGATGCAACACCAAGTAATATTTATTTTACAATATAAAGTGGTTATTCGACTCAATTTAAGGACTGAATAAGAACTAATATACTATATAAATTATGACGAAAATAAGCTATCAACTAATAGAAAATAAAATATTCGAACATGACAGATTCTACCAAAATATTAGCGACAGAACATAGTAAGGACATGAAGTCGTTGTCTCAAGAGGTAGTGCGAAGTTATACATATAAGATTGCAGTGCTCATTAAATATTCTTATAGACAGAGGCGGCTTGCTGGGCTGAAGCAAACCCAAATGTGTCTTAACTACCTCCCCTGCATCCCCTGCACCCAACTAAAAATAGTTTTGGCGGCTTATGTCTTAAGCACTATAGTATGTGTTCTTACAAGATACAGAGTGCTGCTCCTCAATGTTATGTCCATCCAACCTCATATCTTGTCGTTCATGTTAATATATGTTTATGATATTAAACTATATCTTTATCTTCATTGTGCTTAGTTGTTCTAAAGTAATTGTTCACATTACTAATGGCTACTTTTTGAAAAAGCATATTTTACTGAGAAATTATTCTTACAGTAAGTAGCGATTTCTTCAAACGAAATTATATGACAAAGCACTAGTGGGAGAAGAAACTTCTTTATGATGGCCTAGCATGGCCAAATTGTTAGGACGTTGACTTTTAATTTGAGGGACGTGGTTTTGAATCCCTATCCCCAGAAATATGCTCGCCTTTTCAGTCGTGGGGACATTATAACGTTATGGTCAATCCCACTATTCGTTTGTAAATGTGTAGTTTTTTTGTGAAAAATAAAATTTCTAGTCTTTCACTGCTAAATTAGGAACGGCTAACGCAGACAACTCTCGTGTAGATTTGCGCGAAATTCTAAAACAACCAAGCCTTTACGATTTATTGTATTTCTCCATTAAATCTAACGACATAACCGTATTTGGACATCATACTTTAATTCCAACACTTTATAAAATAGAAAGTTTGATTTGTTTAAAGACAGTGAGTGTGATCATATTTTACATGCATGTACTTTCCATTAATGTGGTTCTTGTTTTGTTTATCTTCGAATTTTCTGGAGAGTTTGTTTGTTTTTTGAATTTCGCACAAAGCTACTCGAGGGCTATCTGTGCTAGCCGTCCCTAATTTAGCAGTGTAAGACTAGGAAGAAGGCAGCTAGTCATCACCACCCACCGCCAACTCTTGGGCTACTCTTTTACCAACGAATAGTGGGATTGACCGTAACATTATAACGCCCCCACGGCTGAAAGGGCGAGCATGTTTGGCGCGACAGGGATGCGAACCCGCGACCCTCAGATTACGAGGTCGCACGCCTTAATACGCTTGGCCATGCCGGGCCCTTCTGGAGAGTTATGTTCATTAACAGAGAACATTTAGTTCGTGTGGAAATTAGTTAAATTCGCGAATTCGTTTCTTGTGCATAATACATAAACTTAAAGATTCTAACACCTCAGTGTTTCAGATCGCAATAGCGAAGTTTAATTGTATTTTGAAACAAAAAAATAATAATTTCTAATTTATCTTAGTGCTACTTTGCTTTGTACAGAAGTGTATGTGTCAATGTTTTCTAAAGATTAAATTAACACACGTACGTGGTGTCAAATGTGTCTTTAAAAATATTTCGGTACAAGTTAAACAATATATTTTTTAATTAAATTTTTGTTGCTTACAGACAGGTGGAGAAACCCAATGGCAAACAGATTAATCCTACTTCTGCTTGTTTCTCAGTTGTTTTCTCACTCATCTGGAGACGGTCGGATGTTGTTAGATAGCATAATTTACAGTCACGTGACGCCTCGTCTTTCCAAACTATTACAAAGTAAGAGCCATTTATTTTTAAGAGTGTAAAAATACGTAAAAGAATGCAAGCAACAAAAGTTATATTGTTACCGTTCACGAACTTAGTAATATTTCAGAACTTTGTAATAAACTGGAAATTAGAAAGTAAAATTGCACATTTGGTATCTACCAAACAGGGATGCCCCAGCTCCTAGTGGCACAGCGGTGTGTCTGTGGACTTAAATGCTAGAAACCAGGTTTCGATATCTATGGCGGACACAATATAAATAGTCTTTTGTGTACCTTTGTGCTTAATAACAAAAACCAAGGACAAACAGAACCATTGCCTAATGGTCCCCGTGTCTGCTTATCGAGGATCCTAGATTCGAGACGTGATCATACTTAACACGCTTTGCACTTTCAGCCGTGGGCACATTATAAAAGTTACAGTTAATCCCTCTATTCGGTTCGAAACCATTGTGATCCCGAGTTCTGCTGTTTTATTGTCTTCCCTCTCTTTAGTAGTTCGAAACTGGAGATATGCCTAAACCCCAAGAGCACACGAAGTACTGTTTATATTGAAATTAGCAATAAAATATTTGAGATATCGTTTACATTTCGTTTCATAAAGCTGAAATCCTGTATGCTGAAAATATCTTGTTTTAGCCTCAGTTGTTAGTTAACCTTGAAAGAAGATGAAGACATTCTTATTGTAAACAATGTCCAGTAGAAAGTTACATAGATACTTCACTGTTCTCTGATTTATTACAGATTAAGAGTTCAAAATTATTTAGCTCAAAAATCATATAACATAAGATTTTTGCAATGTAGCAAGAAAAATATTTAAAGTTCAACGACAGCTCAAAGTTACAAAGTGGTATGCGGTCTTGTAAAAAATGTAAAGTGATAATGTGGTATATGATTGAATAGTGAGTGGATACGATGGTTTATTATTATAAAGATAGTTCATAGTGATAAACGAAGTATATTATTATGAGACAATACTGAGTGATAAAGATGATATATGATTGTATAGATATCACATAGTTTATATATAGAAAACATCTAGTGATCAAACCAGTTATTTTTTCAATACTGTACAATGGTAGAAGTAAATATAATGATATATTGATATCAGTTGGTTGCAAGACGCTTCTTTCATTGAATAGACTTTATACAGTCCTGCAATGGCTAGAAACCGAGTTTCGATACGAGTGGTCGGAATGCCACAGATAACCCTTTGTGTAGCTTTGTGCATAACAACAAAGATACTTCGTACAATTATAAAGTAATATATGGTTGTATAGTGAGATGGCAGTACATAATTATATAGGAAGTATACACTAGAAAACTATTATTATAGGTTTATATTCACGGTATATTGTGAAAAGGCGATACACGATGATGTTTAACTTTTAATATCACTATGGAAACAAGTCATATTTTAAGAGTATGATAATGTAATTGTCTTAGTATACAAGACATTAATTTGTGTTTATTCTTTCAAATAAACCCTTATATAGACACTGTTGAATCAGTAGAAAGATGGATAGAAGATAAACATAACTCAACCATAACGGACATGTAAGTTTTCTTTTGTATTTGAAGGACGGTATGCGGGAATCTGTTAAATCTTAAATATATGCAACATATAGCACTGTTTTTGAAAATTATTTTATTTCTTTGCAACATTTTGCCTACCTTTTATAGTTGTTGTATGAACTATTTATGACAATTGTGTCAATATTGTTGTTACTTGTAGAAGTTGTACTTTGTTAAACGTGCGAGAATAAATATACCACTCGGATATTTATGACGATTGTTTCTCGACGAAATAATGCTATTGTTCATAAGTAATACAAGTTATAAGTTAACAAGCTATACTGGAAGTAAATAGAATATTATACTGTGTTTACAGCTTTATATTTTGTAACTTGTATGTGCTTTTCGATGAGTGTTTTAATCTCCTATACTTTACCTGTTCACGCTTAACATGCTTACTACAGTCAGTAGCTAGTGTAACGTTATCAATACCGCTGTGATAGATTAATATTTCAGGTTTCTGACTTTGCTAAAGTTAATAACTAGAGTAACGTTACTGGTATCTCTGTGATAGTTTAATATTTCAGGTTTTGATCTTGCTATAACTAGTAACTAGAATGAAGTTAACGGTACAGCTGTGATAGCTTAATATTTCAACTATTCAATATTCGATGTAGATTTAATTCAAGATATGTGGCTAGACCTTTAGAAGAAATCTTGGACCATGTCCACGCTACGTTGCGTAGATTATTAGAAATAAGTAGGTTTGGGCCTAACCTACTAGTATCTTCTGAAACAACAGAGGACGCTTTGAATAACATCGATAAAATCATAGGTGAGTCAGAATTATTGAATAGTAAATATTTAAAGATGAACTAGTCGTCGCTCATGGTTTTATATTTTAATATATTATTTCTAGTGTGTTTATAAGATCAGTATTCTTCCGTTATGATACTGTTTCAAATTTTCAGTTACTGCAAACTAGTGGTTGAAAAATATAGCGTTTTGTTTTAGTTTTGTTTTCCTAAAATAGTTAAAAACCATAAAGGTAAAATAATTGAGTCCATATTCATAAGTAATCTATGCATTGAAATACTACCAAACTATATTGAAGTATTAGTGCATTAAAAACCAGCTTATGTATACACTACAGGACACCACGAAGAGAGCGTGCATGTTTTAACAAACACGGTCAAAACAAGGCTCTGGTCTTTGGAGAATGCTCTTACGGATCCAGCTAATCTAACTGTAAGCAACGTAAAAACATCTAGACATAAGAACTATGGAAATGACTTTCCAAAGAAGACTTTTCTCTCACTTCTGGATGATTTTTTGAAGTTAACATCGAAGGTATGACGAAGTTAAGTTTTCCTTGTTAGCAGTTTCTCTAAATTTGTATTTAACACAAGCACGTAAATTCGTGCATAATTTACTACTCGTGTCTTAATCATATTCTTCTAGTTTACATCCAACTGAAGTTATATAATATAATATTTCAGATTTTGATCTTGCTGGAATAACGTTACTGGTACCTTTGTGAGAGTTTAATATTTCAGGTTTCTAATCTTACTAGAGTTAGTAACTAGAGTAACGTCACTGGTACCTTTGTGATAGCTTAATATTTCAGGTTTCTAATCTTACTAGAGTAACGTTACTGGTACCTCTGTGTTAGTTTAATATTTCAGGTTTCTAATCTTACTAGAGTAACGTTATTGGTACCTCTGTGTTAGTTTAATATTTCAGGTTTCTAATCTTACTAGAGTAACGTTACTGGTACCTCTGTGTTAGTTTAATATTTCAGGTTTCTAGTCTTACTACAATTAGTACCTAAAGTAACGTTACTGGTACCTCTTTGTTAGTTTAATATTTCAGGTTTCTAATCTTACTAAAGTTAGTAACTAGAGTAACGTTACTGGTACCTCTGTGTTAGTTTAATATTTCAGGTTTCTAATCTTACTAGAGTAACGTTACTGGTACCTCTGTGTTAGTTTAATATTTCAGGTTTCTAATCTTACTAGAGTAACGTTACTGGTACCTCTGTGTTAGTTTAATATTTCAGGTTTCTAATCTTACTAGAGTTAGTAACTAGAGTAACGTTACTGGTACCTCTGTGTTAGTTTAATATTTCAGGTTTCTAGTCTTACTAGAGTTAGTAACTAGAGTAACGTTACTGGTACCTCTGTGTTAGTTTAATATTTCAGGTTTCTAGTCTTACTAGAATTAGTACCTAAAGTAACGTTACTGGTACCTCTTTGTTAGTTTAATATTTCAGGTTTCTAGTCTTACTAGAGTTAGTAACAAGAGTAACGTTACTGGTACCTCTGTGTTAGTTTAATATTTCAGGTTTCTAATCTTACTAGAGTAACGTTACTGGTACCTCTGTGTTAGTTTAATATTTCAGGTTTCTAGTCTTACTAGAATTAGTACCTAAAGTAACGTTACTGGTACCTCTGTGTTAGTTTAATATTTCAGGTTTCTAGTCTTACTAGAGTTAGTAACAAGAGTAACGTTACTGGTACCTCTGTGTTAGTTTAATATTTCAGGTTTCTAATCTTACTAAAGTTAGTAACAAGAGTAACGTTACTGGTACCTCTGTGTTAGTTTAATATTTCAGGTTTCTAGTCTTACTAGAGTTAGTAACAAGAGTAACGTTACTGGTACCTCTGTGTTAGTTTAATATTTCAGGTTTCTAATCTTACTAGAGTTAGTAACTAGAGTAACGTTACTGGTACCTCTGTGTTAGTTTAATATTTCAGGTTTCTAATCTTACTAGAGTAACGTTACTGGTACCTCTGTGTTAGTTTAATATTTCAGGTTTCTAGTCTTACTAGAATTAGTACCTAAAGTAACGTTACTGGTACCTCTGTGTTAGTGTAATATTTCAGGTTTCTAGTCTTACTAGAGTTAGTATCTAAAGTAACGTTACTGGTACCTCTTTGTTAGTTTAATATTTCAGGTTTCTAATCTTACTAAAGTTAGTAACAAGAGTAACGTTACTGGTACCTCTGTGTTAGTTTAATATTTCAGGTTTCTAATCTTACTAGAGTTAGTAACTAGAGTAACGTTACTGGTACCTCTGTGTTAGTTTAATATTTCAGGTTTCTAATCTTACTAGAGTTAGTAACTAGAGTAACGTTACTGGTATCTCTGTGTTAGTTTAATATTTCAGGTTTCTAATGTTACTAGAGTAACGTTACTTCTTTTTGTCAATACACACCATCAAACCACAGCAAATAAGAAAGTAACACTCGGTAGTAGTTCACATTAGCTTTAAGAACTTTACAAAACCAAGCAGATTCTTTAGAATATATTGTAGTTGTTCTTCATCTTTAAAACTGTGTTAATAGCTTCTTTTATAATAATGCCATGAAACGTAAATTAACAATTTCTTGTCATTACCATCAAGCATCATTATTTATGTTAATTGCTTAAGCTAATATCACGTGACGTTTTAATTAGGACAGTTTCGTAAAGATTAGCAAATTTATGCTGAAAAGTTGGCAATGAATAATCAATAGTAGCTAATAATAATAACCGTCCATCCTCATGTTTCTTTTGAAAACTCGAGCTATAAACTGCTAATATAGTTTCCTTGGCCTAACCAAAATACATGTATCTGTGCGTTCTTTCACTTTATATTTTTGTTACGCTCAATCAGCCGTATTTAATCCAAATGACAAACAAAAACTAAAACTATTAGGTGAAGCTGTAATAAAATATTTCAGGCCGAATGCGCACGTGATTTTTTGCGTGGGCGTGCGCAAATATTTTAGTCAAATTTGGGCGGTTTTTGTTGAATAACTTTGCACTTATAACTTACATTTACACCAAATGAGACCCAAAGTTGGAGGTTGGAAAGATCTGTCTGTGTACTAAATTAAAAAACAAATAAACACCATAAAAGTTAACTATGCGCTTCTATCAAATGAGGTTACTATACATTTGGTGTGGGGAGGGGGAATGGAGATGTCATATCTCAAGTAATTCTTAATGAGTTGCCTTAAAATGTGGTATACCAAGTAAGGTTTAGTAGAGAAAATCTACTGAGAATATGTGATAGCTTGGATTACTTCATTCTAAGTTAAAAAAGGTGGAAAATTGTTAAACTATTACTTCTATTAATAACATGCAGTGTATCCTACATCAGGTTGTTTTGACCGCACGACACACTACCCTGTGTCTTGATTATGTTATAGTTTGGTATCGCCCGTTTAAACGGCTTACGATCCTGGAAGTAGCTGTTTCTATTGAGAAATTATTGTATCACTTAACAAACAAATATGTTATGTTATAGAGTTAAGCACCAAAACCTAACGCAGCTATGGGAACTATAATTCACCTTCATTGTAACTAAGCCCGGCGTGGCCAGGTGGTTAGGGCGTTTGACTCGTAATCTGAGAGTTGCGGGTTCGAATCCCCGTCACACCAAACATGCTCACCCTATCAGCCGTAACGGCGTTATAATATTATGGCCAATCCCACTATTCGTTGGTAAAAGAGTAGCCCAAGAGTAGGCGGTGGGTGGTGATGACTAGCTGCCTTCCCTCTAGTCTTGCACTGCTAAATTAGGGACGAATTGCGCAGATAGCTCTTGTGCAGCCTTGCGCGAAATTCAAAACAAACAAACAAACAATCATTATAACTCCATTGAAAGAGCCATCAATTTCGGGAGTGACTGATTCTATTTAGACACTACACAGTAATGCTTGACAAACAAATATTTCACGTTACACGTTAAACACCAAAAGCTAGCCTAGCTATGGAAACTAGCATGCTTAATAAGTGTTTTATTTGAAACAAGTTTTAAGCATCCTGTATATTGATTAGTTTATGTCATCACTGCGTTTCACTTAAAACAATGAAGTTATTTAACAGGAAGCACAAGAACTGATTGTTCGTTCATTCGTTTTGAATTAAACACAAAGCAACACAATGGGTTATCTGTGTTCTGCCCACCACGGGTACCGAAACCCAGTTTTTAGCGGTGTGAGACTGCAAACATACCGCTGTGCAACTGTGTGTGTGAGAGGAGCACGAGAGCTGAAAGAAAAACAATTCAAGGAAGCTCAGTCGTTAACATAAAGGTGTCTCTCGACGCATTAAATTTCATATAGGAACATGTATAACACTTGATTAATTTAATGTTATTATCAACCGTTAATGAGTAACTTGATTAATTTTATATCATTAATTCATTAGTAATAGTAGTTAATGAGTAACAGTCTACTGAACAACCATTTATTTTTCTTTGCATCTACGATCTCTCCTACGTCCTGTGCATGTGTGTATGTGTGTGTTTTCTTTTAGGAAAGCCACATCGGGCTATCTGTTAAGTCTACCGAGGAGAATCGAACCCCTTATTTTATCGGGACCCTATGCATGTACAGCTTTAATAATGTTTCTGAGTTGAAAATATGATTTTTTCCCCCTCTATTTTCTTTGTATTAGATACCAAGAATGATCGCAGAAATTATGAAAACTTTCTTTAGGAATCTTTCTGGTCTCATGAAAGAAGCAATCTTGGAACTTGAGACCAGTCTAGCTCCTGTGTACTGTCCATAACGGTCAATGATATCCCGAACAACTTCAATTCAATAAAAAGTTGAAACCATGGTAACGCCTGTTCCCTGAGGTTTACGCCTGTTATGAAAGTCATTGGTTATCTTTTTTGATGTGCGCGTGTTCAGTTTGAGTGTTTTTATAAACATACAAAATCGATATAACCACCATCTGTATTACTTATCGCTCACATAAAATGTATTCATATTTAGTTATACTGAATAAAATCGAAACTTTATCCTGATGTTTAATGAGTAATACGCATGATAATGACATTTTTTTATCTCTCGGAACTTGATGCATCCCATGAGAGTGCTCTACCACCTGAGCTAAGGCGTTAACTTATTACCAACTGCTAGTATAGCACCTTTTAACACCACAGTAGAGCTTATCTAACTAGTAGTTACGGAAAAAAGAGCCTTTATATGTTGTGAACAGCATAATGCAGCTTAACTGTAATGCAATTATAAGAATATTATGTTATACGTGCTGTGAGCAGTATCTATAGAGTTTAACCGAAGATTTACCATCAGAAATAGCGATTAATTATCTGTGTGTTATTAATAGTATCTATATAACTTAGTTAGACAGTAGTCATAAGAAAGATTGATTATACGTGTTGTGAGTAGTATCTATACAGTTTTTCTGTCCATCAGCCATAAGAAAGATAAATTTCGTTTTATCTATCTAAACTATAATAAATAACATCTGAGTACTGTTTATTATGCATACAATATTATTAATAATAGTTAATGTAAACCAAAACTACATTAAAATTATTGGATGTCAAGTAAACAAACTTAAACCTATATTAAACGTGCAATGAAGCACTTAATAATACCGCTAGGAATCTATTACAATACTCACAGTCATTTTTTATTGTAAGCCGGCGGAACAATATTAAACAGTAATAAAGAAGAAGAAATAGGCGATCTCTATTATGAAGTACTACATTGGTTCATGATAATTATTTAGAACATTAACATTTTATACCATGTATATAATATTAACCTTGCACTATTATCGTATTCTCTATTTCTAATTATGCACTATTTTTATACTGCTCATATATCACGTTGTATAATAATAACAATAACGTATGCACAATCTCTATTACGATATGCCTTTCTACTGCCATTTACTTCTATGCAATTATACGCTATTTTGAAAGGATTATCTAGAATTTCTGTAGCTGCCTGTTTTTGCCATTAGACACCGTATTACGTATTTTTAAGTTTCTTACCGTTATTGATGGGAAAACATTCCTTGCACCGTTAACTTGTTGAAAACCTATCACGTCTTCCATCTGTAACTGAAGATTATGGTATACATATGGCACGAACAAAAGCAAGCATTCTGATAGGCTGAGTAACGCATGTCATCAGATATAGAAGCAGACAAAGAAGGAAATGAAATCTGAGTTCATGCATCATGTTTCATTTGTCCAGCTTTAATGGGTTCCCGGATGAACATTATACTACTTACACATTTATATGTTCACCAGAGATATTTTTGTAGCCGTCCAAGACATGATACAAACACACATTAAAGTTATTTGTAATGCATCATGGCTGTGTAATGGTTCAGAGTTAATCGTCCCCTGTAAAACGAGAATTTCAAAATATTAAGTTAACTATCTCTGCCTCTCAGGAAAACAAAAACTATACCAATTTGAAAAACAAAAAACTTATAATTTTGACAGTTTAAGTTCGTCTCGTATTTAAGGAATGTTCGCTTTCTACTGTGAATATAAATGTAATAGCTTTATATTCAGTTGTTTTAGTACAAAGCGACAAAATAAGTTAGTTACGTTATTTTCACCGTGGGGAATCAAACCTTAGAATGTAGTGGGGTAAGTCTGCAAACTTTCCACTGATATACTGAGAATCGGTTCAGTTTGTTTCGAATTTATACTGTTATATTTATTAATGCATGTCTATTTTCTTATCACTGTATATCTAGAGTCAGATACACATCATTACATCTATTCATTATTTATGCATTTACACAACTATAGTTTAATCGTTATAACTGAATTCTGTAGTCATAATCTACTTCTATGTTTCCATCGATTAATGAATGGTTATATTTGTATCTATTAATCATCACATGCTAGCTTAACTCTTTAACCCATTCACTGCGCCGCTGCTACATATATGGCCTCTAAATGACTTTCTTTGTTCTTTGTTCGTTGCACCAGTTCATCAGAGCCAATACTATTTAGTAAATCCATATAATAATCTGGATTTTACTCAGAAATAATGACTTACTATAGGCAACATGCAATGTAATGTCGATGGACAACATTGCCTCAAAAATGTATCATCTCGCGCCGGAATTTTAAAAGTGAGAACCCATATACATGTACCAGCTGCAGCCAAAACGAGTCAAGAACAAACAGTAAACCCAGTCGTAGATGCAGCCCAAAATACGTTGTTTGACTTTATCAAACACTACCAAAACCCAGAAAATCGAGATGACTCGAAAACCCTATTTGTCGCAATTGCCAAACAACACCTTACAGCAGTACTGCTATACATAATCCAGATACACAAGTACACAGAGCTAAGAAGCAAATAAATCACCCATATCCAGATCATATAGTACCAGCAATCTGATATCATTCATGGCCATGGTCATGAGAAAGATACTGGAACATAGAAAATAAATCCATAAACAGCACGTCAATTACTAGACTCAACCTTAAAACTAACGATAGCTCAAAAGGGTTGAAGAGGTCTGAAGAGAACCCGACCCTCCCAGATCCATAGAAAGGATCTATATCCTGAACCAGACAGACACAACCAGCCACAGTAAAAGGGCTACTTACTTCCTACCTTTATCTATCCATACATCTTTGTGATTATTTATACATTATTTAACACACGTTTCCTTTTCTATGTCACTCGGTCAACATTTATATCACTTCATCTCTATAGTTGTTATAGATTACTTCATCCATATCATTCTAATTTATTTCTATCGTCATTTACTCACTACTACATCCTTACATTTATCTGTCCCTTTATAAGGCTCTACATCTATGTATACATCTTAAAATCGTTTTCTTTGTACATTGTTATCAATCGCTACGTTTCTACTTGATTACCCCACCTTCAGATTTTATATGATATTACCATTTGAATGATGTCTGTTTATTCTATTTGATTAATAATGACATTTTTACCAAAGCATGCTATTTCCTTC
The DNA here is from genome assembly GCF_004210375.1 of Tachypleus tridentatus. NCBI lineage: Eukaryota > Metazoa > Arthropoda > Merostomata > Xiphosura > Limulidae > Tachypleus > Tachypleus tridentatus. The sequence continues at coordinate 79,867,484 of NC_134837.1, forward strand.
TATGCACGCAGTTCTCCGATGGGCCAACGGTAGTTCAAGGACTATAACTCTAAAATTCAGTATTTGATCACAGATGTGGACACAATACTAAAACAAACACTACTTGCTCAGATCGTATGTACGTGTCATGAATGTGTTCTGCTATATTAGTCCTAGGCTTACATATGATAAAACAGACCTGAAGAGCTTTATAAGTTGGAAATTGGTATAAATTAAAAAAAAAGACAAACGTGTTAAATCGAGATCCATCGAAGTTGATTACTTGTTTTAGAGAAAAGTCACATTAAGCTAGCTGCTGTGTTCAACGCGGGGAAACGATCCCCAGATTTTAACGAGGTAAGTCCGTAAATTTACAGCTTTCCCACTGAGGAACATTCATTGACCTCTTAAAAATATATCAACATGATATTTATACAACATTTTAAAAGGGACAGAAAATTATTTTGTTTTTTGAATTTCGCGCAAAGCTACTCAAAGGCTATCTGCGCTAGCCGTCCCTAATTCAGTAGGGTAAGAAGAGAGGGAAGGAAGCTAGTCATCACCCCCACCGCCAACTCTTGGGCTACTCTTTTACCAACGAATAGTGAAACTTACCTTCACATTATAACGCCCCACGGCTGAAAGGATTAGCATGTTTGTTGCGACAGGGATTCGAACCTGCGACCCTCAGATTACGAGTCGAACGCCTTAACTCATCTGGCCATGCCAAGCCCCAGAAAATAGTCTCCATATAATTTATTGTAAACTTCAGTTTCTTGCATCGCAGTAGACAATACATCAAGGTATATATAAATTATATCTGAAAGCGTGGGTTTAAAAAACGAATGTGGCTTGTAAAAAGCCATGCTACTACCAATGGTTAATAATAATAATATACTAAAAACAATTAACATGAGAAAAAGTACACGAACAGTATATAAATAAATAGTTTGTACGAGGTTGTTTTCGATTAAAATAATTATTGAAACTAAAATAAAATCAACATAAATCTTGTGTGTGGACTTTCTTTGGTCAATCCTGGAATAGCCAAAGACCGATATATGATTAAATGTAGGTTATCATTCTTGGAAGAATTTACCTGTCATTCATCGAGTTACGTAAGCAGCTACTCTTGTCAACACGAACAAAACATGCGAGACACTTTTGAATAAAGATGTGAAGCTAATTATAACTTTCTATGACACGTGGCAAAAATAAACGAATTTAATATCAGTGTTATAATTACCTGAAGGTTAAGTTTATGATTTTAACTTGGGATAAACTTGAACTCGATTCTTCATTTAGTATTGTCATGTTGTTTCTTTCTACAATTTGCTATTACACAACTCCATGAATTACCTTGAACGATAACATAATATTTAGGCTATAAAATTCAAACTTTTTAAATACTGTTCACAATAGGAATGCTTTTTAAACTGTTTATGTCATTTTTAATCCTTTAGTGAAATTTAACACTTACTTCTGAAGGACTATCTGCAGATCTTGCCTTTCTACTCAGTTGAAAGAACAAAATAAATAGTTTTAACATCACAGAAGTATCTACTCGGATGAAAGAACGAAACGAATAGTTGTTACGTCACAGAAGTATCTATTCAGTTGAAAAAACAAAACGAATAGTTGTTACATCAGAGAAATATCTACTCGGATGAAAGAACGAAACGAATAGTTGTTACGTCACAGAAGTATCTGTCACAGCTCTGTCTTATTGAGAACATAAACTTCACCTAAAATTTCATTAGCATTACACGTCGATACACCCAGGAGCGTTTAATAAAAATATGAGAAAAGCAAGCAAACTATGTAAAAACATTATGTGAAACGCATGGCGTTAATAATGGTATAACAGGTACAGTGCATTTGTGACACAGGTGCTATCTAGAAAATAGCACGAGTTCCTTGTCGTAACATACTAATGACAGGTATATTGCTGAAATATGTGCGTTGCCATATTAGGTGTTTTGCTTTACGAAGTGTATTGCTGTAGTAAACGTATTGCTGTACTAGATGTACTATTGTAGTAAACGTATTGCTGTACTAGATGTGATGCTGTAGTAAACATATTGCTGTACTAAATGTGATGCTGTAGTAAACATATTGCTGGACTAGATGTACTACTGTAGTAAACGTATTGCTGTACTAGATGTACTACTGTAGTAAACGTATTGCTGTACTTTATGTATTGTTGAAGTTTCCTACAGTGAGTTTATGTGTAAAAGTTACAAGTTTTGAAAACCCTTGTGAAGATTATTTGAAGCGGAACAATAAATAATAACGTTTCTTGGGCGAAATTTCAAGTGAAAACTTGTTATGAAGGCTTAATTAACAAAGAATCTTTACCCAAAACACTAACTTAAGTGATATTAAAACGTGATGTTTTAGATGGTCATTCTGGCGTGCGTGTATATTGTAGTATTGTTGTTTTTAACGTGTTACACGCACATTAAGTGTATACGTAAATGTGTATAGTGCACATATGGAGAAACATGTCATCATATAATTGTTTTTAATGATGATTCGTTGTACTTACCATAGGATTCTTCTATTTACTTAAACACAATTCACGTTAATGAAAGTAACTAAGCTTCAGGTTGCCAACAGCAACTTTGTAAAATATCCCTCATATTTATCTGTAGAAGCCGTTCCCACAGAATAGTACTGATATACTAATTACTAAAGGCAACGTCTGTTTACATATATATATAAAATAAGACTAAAAGTGAAAGTTAGTTTTTAAAATCTATAATTGAACATCTGCGACTAGTTGTAGGAAATTAGTTGTTCCTAATGAAACTAGGAAACATAATAATGTAATAGAACTAGGTGCTGAAAAACACACCAACATGGGTGACACTTCCTGAAGTTAGCACCACGACTCGCTCATAGCAAGTTTAGCATATACTTCGGAAAAACAAAATTTACAATTTACCATACAAATTATATACGGGACAGAATAAATCCGGGATCTAGAGTTTCAAAAAAATTATACTTAGTTTTTGAATTTATGAACCGCTTTAACGTGCTTTGACAAAAAAAAAAAGTCGTTTTATTTTAGACAATGTATACCTGCACGAGTGAAATGTATGTTCTCAGGTGTCCACGCGCATACCCATTATAGTGAAAGGACTCAAATCGCGAATGTATTTCAGATTGACGGTAGTTGATGACTTTTTCATTGGTTTGGAATTTCGCACAAAGCTACTCGAGGGCTATCTGTGCTAGCCGTCCCTAATTTAGCAGTGTAAGACTAGAGGGAAGGCAGCTAGTCATCACCACCCACCGCCAACTCTTGGGCTACTCTTTTACCAACGAATAGTGGGATTGACCGTCACATTATACGCCCCCACGGCTGGGAGGGCGAGCATGTTTAGCGCGAAGCGGGCGCGAACCCGCGACCCTCGGATTACGAGTCGCACGCCTTACGCGCTTGGCCATGCCAGGCCTGACTTTTTCATGTTTGAAGTCAAGCGTGGTATTTCAGTTTATGTTCTTTACGTTCCTGAATTAACCTCGTGTTAAGGAAATAGTTTACCTGTATCTCTCACGACCAGACAAGGTCAATAGAACGTTTGGCCTCCTTGAGAACAGGGAATTTTGTTTGTTTAATTTTTAAGAACAGAGTTGCACAATAGACTTTTTTCGCCGCAGTTGTAAAACACAATAAACAGAACAAACTTTCAAAAGTTTTGATATTGGAGAAACTAGTTTCGATGCATTCATGTGTCCTCTTCAGTCTTATGTTGTCTGATGGCAGGATGACAGGCCAACGAACTGCATGATGAAAACAGAACCAACAATCACGAAATCGAACAAGCACGTCACAATGTTTTTGTGAGACTATATCACGACTTAATGAGGTTTCCTTATTTTACTGAGCTGTTTTAAAAAAGGCATCTTATTAAGAGGGAAACGCATTTACAAACTAGGCCAACACTAACTCATTTTTGGTTTACAAAACTCCACTTGAGTTAATGTTGTAAAGTCTGGAAAATTTAGCATACGAGGTCAAATTTGCAATTAAATTGCAACATTTAGACTATATTTATTTAACACAAAATATTCACTGAAAATTTAATCATCCCAAACTATTCAAACAACACATAACCGTGCTTTGTGATATAAATGAAGTAAACCACAAATTTAGAGTAATCAAAACAGTTTAATTTAACCTACCTAATTTGAAAAACTAAGCTGTTAATATTACTAATTATTTCAACAGTCTTGCATACAAGACTTTTGAATCTTAGAATTTTCTAAAGTGATTTAATTGTTATTCAAGTAATTTCACTATTCTTAATTCTTAACACACGAAAGTTGTCTAGTATCTTTTTCTTAATGTCATAAACAGTTTTGCTATTCGTTGGTAAAAAGTAGCGTGTGTATTTTTTTTCTTATGGCAAAGCCACATTGGGCTATCTGCTTAGTCCACCGAGGTACAGAGTAGTCCAAGAGTTGGCGGTAGGTGGTGATGACTAGCTTCCTTTCCTCCAATCTCTCATTTTGAAATTAGAGACGGTTGGCACAGGTACCCCTTGTGTAGCTTTGCGTGAAAATTCAACAAACAAATATTTTTACTTTTTCCAAACGGAGCAAAATTAAGAAGAACATTTTATGAAAATATTTTTAATGGTCACTAAATAAAACGTTTTATTTCTTATCTGTATTTAAATCTAAACGTTTTTTCATAGTCAAGTATAAGGGTACAATTAGTTAAGGTTATGCGATAAAGATATAATATAAAATATAATGGTTTGTGTAAGCTAGAAGCAAGTCGGATAAAACTGCATTTCGACGGAAATTATCTACAGCTTATAACGTGTAGAGTATAACACACAAATTTCCGAATCGTATAACTGGTGTGAACGAGATGTTATTAAATAACACAGAACTCCTATAGCAGTTTTAGGTGAACATGTGGGTCATAAGATAAATAAAAGTTAACACTTCAAGAATCACCCCAGTACTCTTATCTTTTTTCCTACTGGTATCACTACATAAAATGGCCACTCTCTCGACATTTGGCCCGGCATGGCCATGCGGGTTAAGGTGTGCGACTCGTAATCTGAGGGTCGCGGGTTCGCATCCCCGTCACGCCAAACATGCTTGCCCTTTCAGCCGTGGGGGCGTTATAATGTGACGGTCAATCCCACTATTCATTGGTAAAAGAGAAGCCCAAGAGTTGGCGGTGGGTGGTAGTGACTAGCTGCCTTCCCTCTAGTCTTACACTTCTAAATTAGAGATGGCTACCACAGATAGCCCTCGAGTAGCTTTGTGCGAAATTCAAACACAAACAAACAAGCACAAAGCTACACAACGGACTATCTGTGATCTGCCCATGACGGGTATCAACACCCGATTTCTAGAGTTGTGTGTCTGCAACCATATCGTTATGCCACTGGAGGAAAAGAAGACAGCACACAAGAATGAAAACTTCAACATTCCTTTAAAAAAAACACCATGAAAGTTCAAACAGGGTACACTAACTTAGAACAGTGGTTTCAAACAGTGTGCACTAACATAGAACAATGGTAAGCGCGTGTTGGACTGACAAGAGAGAGAAAGAAATGTTAAAAAATAATACTCTACTGATTAGCTATCGTCAATCTCGTGTGAGCTCGTGTGACAAAAGAAAATTGAACTAGAAATTTAAAGCAGTCTCTGAAAACTCAGCTGATAGTAAACTAAAGTTAAATAATTTTAAAACTGCATAAAATTTAAGTTTCCTAAATGTGCAAGCGAAAATAAAAATAGTATTAATAACAATATAAATATAACCTATGAATATTTATTCTGACTTTAAATACCAGAAGAAAATGCATAAACAAAATCAGGTTGCTCATGGCAACGTTACTTGAAACGATACCCGTTCTAGCTTAAAGGTAAAGAAGCTCAAGACATTTACGTAATTTCCGACAGAAAAGGCAATTATCTATTTCGGGGATTCACGAGTAAAGTGGCAGCTATCCTTTCTGTAATGAAACAAACTTAATGACCAATGAGTATATCACAGTACCGTGCGCAGGTAGAGTAAAGAAAATTTTAGTTTTTAACTGAATGATTTTCTGCATCCAAAGTAATCTGAAGGAAAACAAACATTTTCAAAATGTATATATTAACTAAGGAGGGCGACAAACCTATGGTACCATCCCTAGCATAAAGGGCTTAGATAAGAAAGGGTCTAGCTTAGGGAAAAATTACTGTTAATGGTATGGAATGAGGTGTTGTGTCGCTACCATGAGGATCATTAATGGTCATATCCTTCAGAAATTTTATCAACATGTATCATACACTCAAAATATTTATGTAAAAGATATAGACAATAAAAACTGAAATATTTTATATCAAAAATTATCAAAATATCTCTTTAAGAACAATAGTTATAGGTATAAACAAACCCCTCTATTCTACAGAAAAACAAAGTCACCATGGTATAGGCTCTCACACAAACTTGAATTTGGATGCAAAATAACAATTTTGTTCCTAAGTAGCTCATTGCACCTTCGAAGGGTAAATAGAATTTGAAATTCAAATAAAAGCTCCCTACATAAAGTAACCCAGGAGTACAGAATGCCAGGGTTGCCGGCAGGTTCTGTGCTGAATGGTTCAGATGATAGGAAATGTGTCAGCAGCTGCCTATAACAGGTTCGTTTTTAAATGGTTGCCATGTAGATAAATCAGGAACAGTAACCAATTTGACAATGAAGCCGCCATATTGGCACTTGTCATGTTTTGAACACTTCCATCGATTTAAACCTGATTTCGTCGTACTTTTAGGGTGTTCACTTCATGTGAATTCATGGCTGTGATTGCTGTTCTGAAGAAGTTTGGTATTTTTTTTAGTTTAAATTGTCTTAACAGTTAATAATTTTGGCGTACGTCATTTCAAGAGTATTTGGACAGTGTAGACATAGTAGAGTTGTTTTTGTCTGTTTCAGCTTATATAATAAGGTTTCATTCAGCTGTAAACTGAAAAAGTCCTCGGTATAGAAGCCGAAATGTCATCCATTTCTTAAAACCAAAACTATACCCAAATTAGTGAACTTTATTGTTGTATAGTGTTTTTTACATATTTTAATTTGCAAGAAGTAAGAAAGAATAATAATTATACTAGTGATAGCAAAAACTTATTTTTTAACTTAAAGATACTGATAACTTTGAAGATGGAAATTATTAAATAAGATTAATTAGTGTAATTTATCTTTCATCTTACAATACTGATTTACAACGAAATCAGAGTATAGTTTGAAAGAGATTCACTAAACTAGAAAAATCTCATTAAAACTTACATTTTAACGGTTTAAACCTAAAATCTGTATGTTATTTATAGCAGCTCTAAAGGCTGAACATACGAAAGCTTATCAGTTATCCAAGTGGATATTTCCCCAATCAGAGAAGGGTTTTAGGTAATAAGATATACACACAGCTGTGTTAATAGATTTAGGTAGGCGGAGTTTCAGATTTTCTTTAGATGCAGTACTGATGACGTCAATATTGTGACTAATAAAAGTAGCCTGAAATTTTCAAAAGGACAGAAAGAACGGTGAAGTTGACTAGCAGCTAGGAGTCTAACACTTGTGTAAGTATGCTTGTGTTATGAACTAAAAACAGAGATGATTATTGTTTAAACAGTGTGTTAATTTCCGAACTCCACGTTATTTTTTTTAATTCTATTAATTATCATTTTAAGCGTTGGTTCCACATCACGCCACTAAAATTTTGGAAAATGACTCATTAAATTTGCTGTAATTTTATAAAACATAATGAAACTCTAACGAATACTTGAAGTTCTACGCTTGTTATTTTAAACTTCTTTATCAAACACTCAGTCGAACATTTATTACTCGCACACTGTTCGTGTCGATTAGATCTACACTGTCTAATCAGCGCCACAAAATTTAAAATAATTGATTGATACACGTTGTTCTTCTTTAGTGCGAAGCTACACAATTGGCTGAAGCTACACAACGGGCTTTGTATTTGTCCATCTCAGGGAACGGAACTCAGGATCTTAGCGCTGTAAGTTTGTAATTTTGCTGCCGATCAACCAGGGGACGTACCTATACACACAAAGGAATACTATGATTCTGTTTCTCGGTTTATTTCTTTGTTTAAAGTTAATCACAAAGCTGTAAAATGGGTGATGAAAACATTTTCATATTTTTGGTTTGAATGAATAAAAATAATTTGAAAACTGTAGTCATATTTTGTGTCATACATTGACTGCTTTTCTCTGTTTGCTGATCATTAGAATCACATTATATATACCAATCACACAGTGACATACGCTTTAAAAGCTTTCATACGTACTTACTTATGTTAGAACTGTCAATTTATGAAAAGCAAAGTAGAATGTGGATCGGATGAGTGGTTAGCGTGCCAAACTGTGGAACCGAGGGTCCGTGATTTGTACTCGGTTAACACAAAAAAAAAATTTAAAAATCGTGCTTCGCACTTTGAAGTCATGGGTGCATTATAAGAGTGATAGTTAAATCCTTCTATTAAATTAGAGTGGCCCATAAGTTTATAGTGAATGGTATTCACCTCTAGTTTATCACTTATGAATTAGGGTTTTTGTTTGGTTGGAATTAAGCACAAAGCCACACAATAGCCTATCTGTGCTCTGCTCACCACGGGTATCAAAACCCGGTTTCTGGCGGTGTGAGTAAACATACCGCTGTGACACTGGAGCAGCTTTGCACAAAATTAACGAACACCTAAAACACTTGAATATTCAATATGATATGTACATGAAAACCATTATATACGACATATTTAATACAATAAAACATAAAAGTTACGAAATGTTATTTTTATGTTGTTTAAGCTTTCACTGGTTCTACAGGTGTGTTAGATTTCAATGTGAGATATAGGAAAAAGAAAGAATATTCGTTTCACTCAATATGTTGTCATTTTTCACAGCAAGGAAAACATAACGCAACAATGTTCCACACAGTTTCTTCTGTTGTTTCATTGGTTACCTTGATTGCCCTGGTAACATTCCAGCCCACGGAATCTTCCGGTCGAGGACCATTCCGCGGCCTCACACTCGTGAAGAAACTTGCTTCCAGCCCAGAGTACAGTGATGATGTTCAGCTGGTATCACCAGATGCTATTTATGGATTCGACCATACCATTCCTTTCGTTTGGAGAATAGCACGAAATCCATTCCACGAGTCCCTTAATTACTTGACGTACCTGGATCATCTTGTGAAGAAAAAGTCCGTAAACACCGAGGACGAAGACGAAAACCAAGAACTGAAACGTGACGGAAACAGAAAGTTCCAAACCCAAGGTTGGAGGAGATAAATTGACAGGCGAATGCAGACAATGTCCGCTTAGGGAACCGAATATTGCTTTGTATAGATATATCCTAGATAAAAGCTAATTGAGTAACTCTTTGTCCGTTATGGGGAAAACATAAATTACCACAAATTATGATTAAACCGACAATTTTGTTGTTCTAAGCAACTTGAAGTAGTATTTTTTCCTAATAATTATGTAACATAAATATTTTTTGTACTTAATATTGCACAGCACAGATATAAACTTGAATTAGTGATTTCCCTTACTTTCTTTGTAAAATATTTACGATATCATATTGGTTAACAATAGAATTATGTGATTTACAATTAGCTAATTCTGTAATTATTTATTGATTATTCAAGTTATTCTTCCTGGAAATGAAAAGGATGAACAAGGTGATTTCTTTTGCTGTTTTGTTATTTCTGGAAAATTTTCCGTTTAAATAAAGTGTACGTGTATGAATCAAAATCTAGGTCTTTCATTTTCTTTCTAACAGAAATTTAAACAACAGAAGTACCACTATCCCAAAGCAGATATGAGTGTTGTTCCTGAGGAAGGCCATTGGCCATGTGGATTTTTCTGTAATTGTTTGACAGTTATACAACAGTATATTCATACTTGATATTCAATAATATTCACTCTTTATGAGAAAAAAATATTAAATTTTTACGTATCTCAGAACGCAACATATAAAATCAATAAACGTGGTAATATCCATACCAGTTATTCGTTGGTAAAAGAGTAGCCCTAGAGTTGGCGGTGGGTGGTGATGACTAGCTGCGTTCCCTCTAGTCTTGCACTGCTAAATTAGGAACGGTTAGCGCAAATAACCCTCATGTAGCTTTGCGCGAAATTCAAACCAGACTTTTGTAATTTTTATTGGTTAAATATAAATATATCATTCTTGTGTAAATTTCAACTTTTTTATTTATTACTCGGAGATAAAAATACTGTCTAGTTATAAAAATATTACCTAGTGATGTATACATCGCAATATTCATTTTTACAAGATAAACAACATTAGCCGTCGGAACCAGAAAGTTTCATATGAGAACGCAGTTAAATTTGTTAGTTGTTAAGGACAAAGCCATACAATGGATTATTTTTACGGGATCCAAACACCGCTGTTAGCGTTATAAATCCTCAAGCTTATCACTAAACCACCGGAATTCAACACTGTTATTTTCCCACGATTTCCCTGAGAAAAATATTAATCTTTCTTTTCCGTTCAGAAAGGTGTTTCTAGGGATGTTTTTTCCAGAAAAAATTCTGTGTTAAGAGGAAAAATCCTTTGCATTAAACGAAATTAAGGTTTGAATTTCGCCCAAAGCTGCATGAGTATAATCTGCACTATCCGTCCATAATTTAGCAATGCAAGACGAGAAGGAAGGCAGATAGTCACCGCCACCCACTGCCAACTCTTGGGCTATTTTTGTACCCACAAATAATGGGATTAACTGTAACATTATAACGCCCCCACGGCTGAAAGGACGAGCATGTTGGGTGAGACGGGAATTCGAACCCGCGACCCTCAGATTACGAGTCGAGTGCCTTATCCACCTGGCCATGCCGGGCTGTACGAAATTAACGTTATGAATTGGGCAAATTAAGATTGTAATGTATTCAACACATTGCATTAGAGTTTTATAATAAACCAGCTGTTCAGACACCTTATAATCCCAACTTACACGTTTTCGGGTTGAAAATATAAAATTAATGTAAACTAAAACAAACATACACAACAATCTACAACAACGTACAAGATAAATTATATGCATTTCTAAATATATACGAGGGACTGGCATGACCAAGCGTGTTTAGGCGTGTGACTCGTAATCTGAGGGTCACGGGTTCGCATCCCCGCCGCGCCAAACATGCTCGCTCTTTCAGCCGTGGGGGCGTTATAATGTGACGGTCAATCGCACTATTCGTTGGTAAAAGAGTAGCCCAAGAGTGGGCGGCGATGACTAGCTGCCTTCCCTCTAGCCTTACACTGCTAAATTGGCGACGGCTAACACAGATAGCCCCCAAGTAGCTTTGTGCGAAATTTAAAAAACAAACAAACAAATATGTATGAAACCGAAACAAACATAGATAGTAATATAAATACATAGTAATAAATCCCTTACAGTGGTATAGTAGTAACATTATTTTCAGGATCATTGTTGACAAATCAGTGACATACTATTAATACACCGTACTTTTATTTATGCCACAATTATTTAGGTTATCTGTCGCTATCCCTAATTTTGAATTACTGTCAGAAATATCTTACTACTCTCCATTCATGACATCTTAAAACACGTGAAATAGTTTATGATAATACATAGATTCGAATACACTCACCAGCTCGTAAAATCCTAATAAAGAGCCTACCCGCACCATGCGAAAACACCAAATTGAATGTTATTGTAATAAACCATTAATCTCACTTTCATTTGTCCCTCGTGGTTATAGAACACTCCAAGAAATTGGTGGTTTTATATTTCTTTTTGAACTACCACTACAAGTAAATAACGATACAGAAAAAATAAACTTTAAATATTCGAAGAACAACTGATAATATCACCTGAATATAACGTGTACAGTTTACAAACATTACATAAAAAACACCAGATCATAGTAACCTATATCATTTCATAATAATACACAGTTCAAACAAAATTTTTTCAGAGATATTTTTGACCATATAAGTTGGACTACCAAAGATGGTAGAAGGGAAGTCAGTGTATTTACAGTAATTCACCAGATAAAACTGGTAGTGTTTGATTGTGTAGAAAATGAGGAAATTCGAAAATTACGATAGCCAGAGAAAAGAGGTTATAAGGTGAAGAAAGTGTTAAAAATCAGTAGGTGTGGACAGTAACCACACGTAATTTATCTTGCACGTGGCCATTCAACAGAATTAATAACATAACAGTATAGAGAACTACAATATGAGGTCCCTAGACCCCTGGAAGTAAGCGAAAGTAATACCATTTCATTAACCAAGTCTTAATATTCCTGTTTTTTAATTCCACACTCAGTTATATTTGTCTTTTATTTGGATTATTAGTTAACTGGTTAGACGGAATCTTTCAGCAACGTGTGATTCGTGGGGAAAATAATAAAAGGTGGCCCTTGATGATAAAAATATTGAGAACCACTGGTATAGAGAATAATAAATGTTTACGACATTCGAAATATCACATAAGAGCGTTAAAGCTTTTTGTTTGTTTGTATTTTACAAGAAGAAACACGATGAAAAACCCATAATATTGTTCAAAAACTAGATTGATTGATTGTTAATTACAGGCTGGTTATGCAAAATAAAAAGCTTTCAATATGCTATTAGCAGTGATTGTTATATATTATTATGTTGTTTAACTATTTGATTCAATGTTCTTCAAGTGTAGTGTTTGCTTCTATTCGTTGACGTTTACAATACGACCCGTGAAAGAAAAAAATAAAGATATTTTAAATAAAATTACACACACGTGCTACGCTATTTCGTCACAAAACACGTGCAAACTACAGCCTTTTATAACACTAAATATCGGGGATCGATGCTTGCGGTGAGCAGGATGCAGATTTACAAATTTCATTATCTATTTTTACCCTTGAAAACGATCAAATAAACATTCACTGGTAATATATTTGGAGTAAATGTTAAAAGAACATTTCTTACAGATTATGTTAGCATGTTTTACAGTCTTTGTTGTCATTTTTCAGGCCCCTCGCTAGTACAGAGGTAAGTCTGCTGATCTACAACGCTAAAATCAGGGGTTAAATTCCCCTCGGTGAACTCAGCAGCTAGCCTCACGTGGCCTTGCTGTAAGAAAACGCACACACGCCTTTTTTCACAGAGATTTCTTCGTTCCGTTTGCAGCTGTTAGGAAGGTGGAGCTGTTGATTTTTGTTTGTTTGTTTTGAATTTCACGCCAAACTACGCGAGGACTATCTGCACTAACCGTCCCTAATTTAGCAGTGTAAGACTAGAGGGAAGGCAGCTAGTCATTACCACCCATCGTTAACTCTTTGGCTACTCTTTTATCAACAAATAGTGGGATTGATCGTCACATTATAAAGTCCCCACGGCTGAAAGGACAAGCATGTTTGGTATGACGGAGATTCGAATCCGTGACTCTCAGATTACGAGTCGAACGCCTTAACCCACCTGGCCATGCCGGGCCCGCTGTTGATCTTTACTGATGCCTGGCGTATTACCTATATAATATACAATAAAGCTCAAAGATTGTTTTCATCATTGTTGTATGATTGTGTCATGTGCCATTTATACTTAAAACTCATGACTAAATAGATGTTTTATAAATTATATGAGATAGTGGTAACTGATGTTCCAGTTCATGACTCCCTGAATTAAATCGCATCCAATTTGGGCAAGGTGATCTCTTCTGAAAAGAAAACAGACATGCGCAGTAAGCTTAAATAGACGTAATAAATTCACTTAACATGACCTTCACGACGGGTTACTGGGGAATGGTGATAAGTGAAGTGTATCTTCTGAAGTTGACATTTCAGTCCATAAAATAACTGCATCATTAAACGAACAGCACAGTACCAGTCTGAAAGGAACACACACTATGAAATAAATGTATTCATCGCGAGGATTCGAACCTCAGAGTGTTAAGTGAAGTTTTTTTTTAGATTATTAATGTTGTTGAAATTTTAAAATAAATATTAGGACCTAGTGTAAGCATAATAACGTTGGTAATGACCACTATACTACATTATATTTCGCTTAACCAACAGAAAAGAAGAGGAAATCATCAAAGTCGCTGCACTTGAAATTCTTTTAGGTAGGGTTAGAGTAGATAAATTCATCAGATCTCCTCCCCTTTTTTATCAGCTGTATTTTTCTGCGCCAACAATAACAAGTGGGGGGCGCGCGTATACCAGATTCAATTTTATTATTCATTATGATTTATACTAGCCTACCCTTAACTTGAAATTATTTTAGACAGGGTTACAGTAAATTAATCTATGAGACCTACCTTGGACATGGTGAAATACATCAAGGATTTGATCTCCTAAGTCCAAAAGTATAATTAGACCTCAAACCGGTCAAAATATGATGGAACTATAAGCTGAAAGTTTATATTTTAAAAACAAAACAAACTCAGAGCCATCTTATGAGCAGTTATGACGCGGCTAAAAATAAAAAAAAAAAAAAGCAGAGAGCAATTATACTTCTCGAGTTTTACTTGTTATCGCCAGCAAAGGAAACGATTTATTCGTGTTGTCTAATATACTTTTAAACACATATATTTATTACAGGCTTCACAGCCACAAGATTTGAAGGCTGTTGGTGGTGGAATTTTTGTTTTATTCACCCCACAGGCTTCAAGCCGATTTCTTTCATTCTATATGGTTTAACTACAATTAAATTGTTTTATATACATGTATATCTGACAGGTTTGCTAATAGGCATAACCCACCGAACCGTGTCGAACCAAACAGTGGAATTTGGTCATCACTTTTATGACGCATTCACGTTTCTGCAGCAAAAAAATACGAGTCATGAACTCTTGTCTTTACAGTCCGGACACGTTAATCACCAGGCCACGCCCAGCTCCTGACAGAACTTCTTCCTACTATAAATCAATACACCAGAAAGCTAAATTCTACAATGATTATACTTTATCCGACCATTCATTAACTGAATTGCTTTTAATGACGTATTTTTCCGGATGTAAAAGAATTACTTGAATGTAAATTTTAATTATCTTGACATCTAAAAATACACATGTAATGGAAAATAATCACTGCTATTTAAACCGGAAAAATGCGTTTTAATTACAAGAATATTTTAATGAATAAGCGATCATTATTGGTTAAAAGCTATGGATTAAACCGAGGAGGAGAAACTTATCGTTGCAAGTCTTACAACAGAAAATATGTATGTATATAATTCACGTAGTTTTACTCAAAATAATTAAACATATTTTACAATTAGTGGTTGTTATTTTAGTAACTTGTATTAAGTCATTTTTAAGTAAGAAAAGTTTAGCAAAATAAAGATATAGATAAAAAGAAAGGAAGAATACAGGTAAAACCTGATTTATCAGTTTCTGTTATTTCTTTATATGCAACCCAAATATTAGTTGGATGGAAATAGAAGAAATTTCATCAGAGCGTCTGGTTACAACAGACTCTGGGGTGTACTAACCCTTGGTACATCAGGGATTTCACCATACAAACCAGTTTCAAAACTGGATAAATTCTGGAAGTCAAAAGCATTAAAGCACTGAATAAGAGAAGCTTTAGAAGTAACTAAGACATAAACTCCAAAAGCACGTATCAATTAAATCCGATACGTAGCTACGTGCAAACCATTAGAAACTTTTTGTATAAGATTTTAATGAATTTGAATTAAAGTAAACATAAACATTAAGGTAATAACTTTCAGTAAACTTTCAAACACATTATCTATGTCGTTTATTTCATAAAAATAGAAGTAAATACTCCAGTGCAGTTTTCATGTTCACAAAACTGATATCAGGATTGTCTCTGCTAACTTTAATACACTATTGCAAGTGAAATAATATACGCTCTAGAAATATGAGTCAAAGATGTTTTACTTCGAATTTCGCGCAAAGCTACACGGGAATTATCTGCATTATCCTTCCTTAATTTAGCAGGGAAGACAGCTAATCATCACCACCCACCACCAACACTTGGGCTACCTTTCTACCAACGAATAATATGATTAACCGTCATTTTATAACGCCCCCACAGGTGGAAAGGCGAATGTGTTTGGTGTGACGAGGATTCGAGTCCACGACCCTCAGATTACGACTTGAGAGCCTTAACCATCTGGTCATGCCGAGCCATATTTGTCAATAAGACAGAACTGAGTATAATATAGTTTATTTTTTTATACTTCATTTTTGTCAAAATTAATATTTTCATGAATTTATAGTAAACGTGTTCAAGTTATATCTTTATAGAAGACGAAGTAATTTCGTGAAACACCATCAATATAATATGACAAAAATTATTTTAAAATTTCACAAAACTTAAAACAATTGGACTAGTTTCGACAGACCTAGTTTATTATTTCTAAGAGATGGGGTAAAATAGTTCAGAGATCAGTCTAATACTCATCTATAATCATGTGTGTCGTAAATTCAAGTTTAAACCGGTTCAGAATGGTCAATTTTTCATCAACTTGTTAATGTGAAGGTGTCATCACCAGAACGTATACAGTGAACAACTGTTTAGGTTTGTTTTTTCTCTAAGTCGTCAATGAAGAGGGTTCATAGACTTGATTGTTCATGTTCAGGTCGTGATTTTGTTGAGCTACGTGCCTGACTCATTGACCAGGGTACAAAATTTAATATTATGGTTTGCATAAAACGTTTAGATTGCCATCTATCGGGAGTTTCGTAAAGAAACTTTTTATGTGGAAGGCGACCACATGCTTTCGAAACAAACATATATTTTTCATTTGTTCTCTTGAAAATACATTCTTCAATGAATTGTACGACAAACTTTACATGTGATACGTTGATGACGAGTTCGCCTTAATTTAATCCATTATTAATTATGAATTAGAATATGACGTCCAGGTAATTATTCGATGTTTCAGTTAAACGTTTTCCAGGTAGCAAATTATACACGGAATTCTATCGCAAGCCAAAAAAATGAGAGTCTGTTTTTCACAATAAATTTATAAATCATTATTCTCAGAAGATCGTTTGAGCCTATTTTACATACAGTAAATGTATAAATCATTATTCTCAGAAGACTGTTTGAGCCTATTTTACACACAGTAAATGTATAAATCATTATTCTCAGAAGATCGTTTGAGCCTATTTTACATACAGTAAATGTATAAATCATTATTCTCAGAAGACCGTTTGGGCCTATTTTACACACAGTAAATGTATAAATCATTATTCTCAGAAGACTGTTTGAGTCTATTTTACATACAGTAAATGTATAAATCATTATTCTCAGAAGACTGTTTGAGCCTATTTTACACACAGTAAATGTATAAATCATTATTCTCAGAAGATCGTTTGAGCCTATTTTACATACAGTAAATGTATAAATCATTATTCTCAGAAGACTGTTTGGGCCTATTTTACACACAGTAAATGTATAAATCATTATTCTCAGAAGACTGTTTGAGTCTATTTTACACACAATAAATGTATAAATCATTATTATCAGAAGATCGTTTGAGCCTATTTTACACACAGTAAATGTATAAATCATTATTCTCAGAAGACCGTTTGAGCCTATTTTACACACAGTAAATGTATAAATCATTATTCTCAGAAGACTGTTTGGGACTATTTTACACACAGTAAATGTATAAATCATTATTCTCAGAAGACTGTTTGAGCCTATTTTACACACAGTAAATGTATAAATCATTATTCTCAGAAGACTGTTTGGGACTATTTTACACACAGTAAATGTATAAATCATTATTCTCAGAAGACCGTTTGAGCCTATTTTACACACAGTAAATGTATAAATCATTATTCTCAGAAGACTGTTTGGGACTATTTTACACACAGTAAATGTATAAATCATTATTCTCAGAAGACTGTTTGAGCCTATTTTACACACAGTAAATGTATAAATCATTATTCTCAGAAGACTGTTTGGGACTATTTTACATACAGTAAATGTATAAATCATTATTCTCAGAAGACCGTTTGAGCCTATTTTACACACAGTAAATGTATAAATCATTATTCTCAGAAGACTGTTTGGGACTATTTTACACACAGTAAATGTATAAATCATTATTCTCAGAAGACTGTTTGGGCCTATTTTACACACAGTAAATGTATAAATCATTATTCCCATAAGATCGTTTGAGCCTATTTTACACACAGTAAATGTATAAATCACTATTCTCAGAAGATCATTTGAGCCTATTTTACACACAGTAAATGTATAAATCATTATTCTCAGAAGACTGTTTGAGCCTATTTTCCACATAGTAAATGCATAAATCATTATTCTCAGAAGACTGTTTGAGTTCGTATTCCCCACAGTAGATCTGTAAATCATTATTCTCAGATCGTTTGAGCTTATTTTTCCCCAAGAAATTTAGGAAATCCTCATTTTCAGAACATCGATCTCTAAACAAAAATATTATTTGAAATATGTTGAATACATGTATATAGTGAATTTCGTCTTTATTCGTTACTGTTGTCTTGCTCAATGTTTAACTAACCCCCCAGCGACACAGCGGTACGTCTGCTGAATTACAACGCTAAAATTCGGGTTTCGATAACTGTGGTGGACCGAGCACAGATAGTCCATTATGTAGCTTTGTGCTAAGTTATAAACAAACAAATCAATGTTTAAACTAAAAAAATGTTCAATCCACACGTTTCCAACTTCATAAATAAGAGAGCAATTTAAGTGAGAAATTTATATCCGCTCTTATATAACATTAGATCAGTATTGACGTTTTTGTTTTACTTCTTGGATGCTTTGGAAAAAGGCGACTTTACTTTTAACTTTCTAAAGTGTCGAATGACAACATTGGCGGCCCTGCATGGTCAGGTGGTTAAGGCACTCGACTCGTAATCCGAGGGTCGCAGGTTCGAATCCCCGTCCCACCAAACATGCTCGCCCTTTCAGCTGTGGGGGAGTTATAATGTGACGGTCAATCCCACTATTCATTGGTAAAAGAGTTGCCCAAGAGTTGGCGGTGGTTGGAGGCTACTAGCTGCCTTCTCTCTTGTCTTACACTGTTAAATTAAGGATGGCTAGCGCAGATAGCCCTCGTGTAGCTTTGCGCGAAATTCAAAAACAAAACAAAGACACTGTTGGCGGTATTGATTAACTGCCTTCTCTCCAGTTCGGTGCTTCTCAACCTTTTCCAATATAATTCACTCTATAAGTTTTTCAATACATCTCGCAGAGTTCGAAAAAAAAAAAAAAAGACAATTTAAATGTGAAATTATATATTGTGATTTAAACACACATCAAACTACAATTAGAATAAATAATAACTAACGACCTTTTTTGCTTTTTAATTGATTGTATAATTCAAAATACTCATTCACACTGATTCTGACGTCATTAACCACTAAACACAGTCACACACAACAACAAATTATTTTACAGAAGAAACACATAAAAATAAACAACGCAAATAAACAAAACAAAATACAATTCCGATATCACAAGAAATCAAAGCACACACACAGACCACAAAGATATTTTATCATAACCTACGGGTTCCTAGTCATATACACAGAGACACAATTAGTTACATAATTTCAACGGTACAAACCGGGAGTAAAACGAGCAGTAATCAAGCGGTCAGCCCAGAAGGGAACGAGGACCACTGACCTCAACCTTCTTCTTCAAGAAATAAGACCAAATATTTTCTAACAAATAATATACGCACTACAGAACAAATGAAACTCGAATTAACACACAAAATCATACAGTACACAAAAACAGAACGTATTATTTCAGAAACCCACGAGTATGATAAAAATATTTACCCACGAATCACAAAGTATTCAGAGCAGTAATCTGGTAAAATTCATGGACTTGGCCCTGAAAAAGATACTAGAAATTAGAAAAGAAATTCTATCACCAGCACGCCGATTACTAAAATCCATGACATCCAAATTTAACAAACTAGTTCAGTAGGGAGAAAAAGGTTTAAGATAAAACCCGACACTTCCAGATCCACAGAAAGGAACTAAGTCCCGATCCAGACAGTGTGAAACAATGTGCAAGTCTGTGAGATATTTCTCGTCAGGTGAACTAAAAAAAAGAAACACGAATCATAGGACAGGGATTTGGTTGTTAAAGCAAACGAACTTCCCTAAACGGGATGTTCAGGGACATTAGAATCCCCCTTCGTCCCGCTCGCGATAGCTAATTTGCTATATTCGTGAATTATTTAATCTTAGTTAGAGAGATTGACCAAATGTTGTCCTATGACGAACTTGAAGTCTTGAGATTAGGAAATGGAAAGTGAAGAGGTAAGAGAAGATCAAGGCCGATGACGTCACTAGGTGGTTGGGATCATTAAACCTAACTGCGTGCGGTAAAATGTGTTGCGGGAAAACCCACTTCCACGAGAAAACTCAAAGGGCCACTCGTAGTCAATTTTCTTTTCCCAGCATTTCGTAAAATGACATTCCTGTATAAATTCTACTCATCTCTCGTGTTCCATCTTTTTTTTAAGTAAATAATTGTAAAACACTGTTGTTATGATATACGAACTAGTGACCTTACATACGAGCATTTGCCATCAGAAACTCAACCTGAAAGACGAGATGCTCTCGTGTGGGGTTTGGACGATACTGTGTGACACGTTCTTTGCTTTCTTGTTTACACCAATGAAACTTCGAAACACGTCCACAGTTCACACCATTTCGAGTGCTGGTTCCAATAAAAATGTATTGGTTCTTTTTTGTAATGAGTTGCAATCATTCGTACTTGGTTGAAAAAACAACAACAACAAATACTCTGACACGTTCATTATACTATAACTCTGAATTAACTTGACATGGCAAATGAGATATTCTAACACATGAAACTAAAAAACTATATATTATATTACACTAGATGTACTTTCCCCAGGGTCCCCGAAAGTGTTCTGTTTCAAGAGTAAATCGGCCTGGCATGGCCTAGCGCGTTAAGGCGTGCGCTTCGTAATCTGAGGATCGCGGGTTCGCGCCCGAGTCGCGCCAAACATGCTCGCCCTCCCAGCCGTGGGGGCGTTATAATGTTACGGTCAATCCCACTATTCGTTGATAAAAGAGCAGCCCAAGAGTTGGCGGTGGGTGGTGATGACTAGCTGCCTTTCCTCTAGTCTTACACTGCTAAATTAGGGACGGCTAGCACAGATAGCCCTCGAGTAGCTTTGTGCGAAATTCCAAAACAAACAAACAAACAAACAATTCAAGAGTAAATAAAATTAAAGTAAATACCAACAAATATTTTAATTTCTCGTTTTTGAAGTTCATATGATATGCTCTGTTGTAGCCTACTGAGTGCATAATTCTTTTCGTGATTCATGACATGTGCACGCTTTACTGACGTCATATAGGTACAAATTGTAGTGTTAAGCGGCCCTTGTGAAGTCATTTTAGTATTTGACTGACTGACACACAGCACAGTATTGTATAGCGATGAGAATGTTTAAAACAAGTAACCCTTACAGGCGTCATCTAGCCCCCCTTTAGAAAATATAATGCATGCAATAAAGTAGAGAATTGGTCAAATACATTAGGCGAAATACCAACGTTTAATAAAGTAACCAATCGAATGAAATACAACATTCACAATATTCGTGTTGATTTTTTTATTTGGCTTTTACGCTGGGCCCTTCAACCAACACATTTATGGATCCACGTGCAATTTTGATTCATAGACACTTTAGAAAAAATGTTTTAAGGAACCATGTAGTGGGGTGCAATGGACCAGGTTCCTCAGTAATGGCAGGTTTAATAATTCTTTAACATGACACCAGTGGCGCAAAAGGAATAAAGTCGTAAATCAAGGGAAGTTTGGAACTTTTATGTGACTCTTAGATTGGTCATACATAAACCAAATAATCAATCATGGTATCTTTCTCAATCCTAAGGGTCAAAGACTATGATTTTCTAAACATCAAATTAATCCGAACACTAATAGGGGGACTACACTAAATCAAACATTGTTTTTTTTTTAAGTAAGTTCTTTGTATTATTGTACTTGTTTGTGATTAAAACAAGAGTCTTTTGTTTTGACTTCTCATTAAAATGTTTTGTATTTTTTTCAAGTTACAGATTTTTCTTTTTCTTGTTGCGGTCAAAGTCATGGTTCAACTCGACTTATCTATCAACGACAAACTCTCTCTATAACTGTTGTGATTTAAATTCATCACCTTAATAGAATAGATCCCAGCCAATAGTGATTAGCCTGCAAACTTGTAACTTCTTATTGTCAGCCGTTGTTTAGATCGCATTCTAATGTCACGTGGCCCGTGGGAATCGATCAGCTGACATGAGAGAAATGTTATTTTTCTATATTCAGCTATTTATAAAACAGAAATGAACTCAACATGTTTCAATTTCATATCAGGTGAAAAGATCTCTGCTTATTTAAGCCGTAAAAACTGAATATAGAAGTGGTGATAACACTTAGTGAGTTTCTCTATACAAATCTTAAATCGTCGCTTTCTAACAATTATCTAGATAGAGTCCCTCTGTAGGACAGCGATAAGTTTACGGGCTTTCAATGTTAAAAACCAGAGTTTGATTCTCTGCAGTTTAACATAGCGTATAGCCCAACGTGGCTTTACTCTAAAACAAACAAAAAATCTAGATAGGACTGAATATTGCCTAGATTTCGTAGCTTGAAATTCTGATAAAAAAACAATAACATAAAACGTGATTTATTAACGTATAAGATCCACTACGGAAAAATACACGGTGCATAAAAAATATAGACGAAATGTAACAACAGATCTGTGTTCATGTGTTTCTAAAGTTAATATTTCAGTCAACATAATAATATTAGAGTATTGTACACAAAGCTAAATTGTGCAGTTAGTTTAATAAACTGTACACCGACTCGGATTATTCTAGTTGATTGGTAGTTTACGATCTGACCTGTAAGTAACATTTCCTAAGCAGGTGAACAAAGGAAGCGAACAACTTATTCTTTTTTTAAGTTTTGCTTTTTTCTTACCATTTTAATTTTACCTAATTAAAGACCTGACCAATAGATGCAAGTGTTTTTTTTATAATTATTAGCTTCAGTATAACAACTTATAGAATGACTCTTAAGTCTTGTTATTGTTTTATTTTTTCAAGTATAAATATTTAGCTCATAATAAATGTTAATCAAAATGTTAAAAATCTATTTAAAGTGAAATATAATAAAAACATATAAAATGTGCAAGAAATATGAAATGTTAATCACAATAATGTTTTTTCCTGCTTCCTTTATTTAATAAGAATGTTACTCATATGTTTCTTCCGACTCACTGTTATATTCCCAAGTTGTAGCATCTTCATCGCTTGATTCACTATTATCCAGGCTGTTCGATTCCCAATCTGTTCGGTACACCAAATAACTTTTCTTTTAAATTCGGCATCTTACGTAAAACACTTTTCCATGGGTAGAAAATGCAATAAAAATATAAAACACAATAAAATAACGTCTGAAGAAGAGGTTTGTTTGTTTTGAATTTCGCGCAAAGCTACTCGAGGGTTATCTGCGCTAGCCATCCCTAATTTAGCAGTGTAAGACAGGAGAAAAGGCAGTTAGTCATCACCACCCACCGCCAACTCTTGGGCTACTCTTTTACTAACGAATAGTGAGATTGACCATAACTTTATAACGCCCCATGGCTGAAAGGGCGAGTATCTTTGGTGTAACAGGGATTCGAACTCGCGACTCCGGGTTACGAGTCGAGTGCCCTAACCACCTGGCCATGTCGGGCCTTTGAAGAACAGAAAAGTCAGACAAAGATTGTAGACGGTGCTATCCAACTACACCGCTAGGGGCGCTGACATCGGCAAACTAGCTGTATTTTACATGTTTCTTTAGCCTTTCTGAGCTAAGTTCTTTTTAAAATATAGTTCAATTTGTTTGTTAATTCTGGATTTTTTCGAAAATCTTTGTTGTTCGAGGAAAATGATGTTTTCTAGATGATCGAAGAGTGAAAAATAATACCTCGAATTCAAAATGCACGCTAATTTTCAGTTGGGAAAAGTATGAAGAAAGATGTGTCTTAAATTCGAGGCAGTAAGGTATATATTTATATATATACATACATATTCAATAAGTGTCAGTGAAATTATCACGATTCATAGAGTAGTGTCATCTGTTGGTTACAATACACATTAATTTAAAAGGCTACAAGTTCCTCAAAACTTGTTCGTCACAATTCCATCTATTTCTTTAATTTTTATATATTTTCCTAACTTAATAAAATGGTTAAAACTTATGGTAGTTTAAGGATTGGCTATTTCTTTCTTTTTTTGTATTTAATGATACTTTGTGATGACCAGAAAACCCACTTGTAGAGAAAATTATATATTTGAAAACGGATGGTATGAGAAGAGAAAACACTAGCAAAGGAGCGAACAACGTTTCGACCTTCTTCGGTCATCGTCAGGTTCACAAAGAAAGAAAGGGTAACTGACCGGCAGCTGACCACATGTTTGAAGGCGGTTATGTAATTGAGTGTAGGATTGTAGAGGGCGTGCTTAGATGTTGGAAATATATTTATTAATACAGGTATAAAAGTGTTCCTTTGCATTGGCTTATTTTAGGCTTGAGTTGTTGTATATGTAAGGCTTCTTTGATTTTGCGTTTGTTTATGTTTGTTTCTTTATTTACTATTTGGGTGTTTTCTATGGTTATGTTATGTTTATTTGATTTGCAGTGATCAAAAACGTGTGAAAATGACTTTTTATGTTCTTTGAATCTGGTTTCCATTTTTTTACTTGTTTCTCCAACATAGAAGTCGTGGCAGTTATCACATTGTATTTTATAAATAATGTTGGTGTGGTGTTTGTCAGTGTAGTTTTTACATAGTATAGACCTTAGTTTTGTGCCTGGTTTTTGAATAAATTTGGTATTAACTGGAATGTCATATAAACCAATACAAAGGAACATTTTTATACCTTTATTAATAAATATAATCCAACATCTAAGCACGCCGTCTACAATCATACACTCAATTTCACAACCGCCTTCAAACATGTGGTCAGCTATGATTCAGTAACCCTTTCTTTCTTTGTGAACCTGAAGATGACCGAAGAAGGTTGAAACGTTCTTTGCTCCTCTACTAGTGTTTTCTCTATCCATACCAGCCGTTTTTAAATATATAATTTAATGATATGTTTTTGTGAATGATCTGAGATATCCGTCCTTTGTCTGGGTCATGAACATAAAGAAATGTGTGAATGGATGCTATGATAAATTGCACAAAAATCTTAACTTTCACACAATTTATTTAATAACATAACATATTACTACAGTATTCACTTCTACCTCGCCAAAAGTTTTGTATACCTTGAAGCCTGAAAGACAATCAAAAGAATTTAGAAACTTGTTGTTTTTCTGTTTCCCGCTT
Organism: Tachypleus tridentatus; assembly: GCF_004210375.1. Classification (NCBI taxonomy): domain Eukaryota; kingdom Metazoa; phylum Arthropoda; class Merostomata; order Xiphosura; family Limulidae; genus Tachypleus; species Tachypleus tridentatus. Next base: position 79,892,856 of record NC_134837.1, read on the forward strand.
TGAATACTTAGCTTTTAATTAATTGACAGTCACTGGCTGCGGAAGTGTTTTACGGGCAGAAACTGAACGAGTATGGGCTAATATAGAAAGTGGATATAACTGAAGATATGGCCCTGTACATTAGTCTTATTGTAGTTGTTAGAATAGGAACTTCATCTTAATTTATGTATTATAGCAACAGTGATAGCCAATTTTTCATTGTGTTCCCCCATACAGAGTACTAATACATTTTCTGAGGTATATAAGACGTTTGTGTGGTTTCCTTTACGCTGTTTGTGGATGTCGTGCCATAGAAAAATTACTTTTGTGTGAAAGGACGTTGCGCCATCTATGAATGTAGTTAACGTTAACTTCGGTCAAATATAATAAATATTCAATTACACCAATGACGGATGTAGAAAGAGTCAGCTCATGAAACACCGTTAACACACCACTTGTTCCAAACCATCATCTCACAAAGTTTTGTTGAGAATGGCTCAGCGACCTAGGAATAGTTAGACAACGAACAAACAGACACAAATAATTTTTTGTACTATACATATATTATTCACTGAAAAATGTCAGAACTTTCAAAGCGAGGCACTTTTACAAAAACTTTGAAAAACATAATTTCGAGTAACTACTGATTGTTCAGTTTATCACTTGCTGAAAGCCAAAATCACTAAATTATACTTTATTATAAGAGCATCAGGTTTTAGTGTTGATAGAAACCAATGAAAAATAATAGAAGAAGGGGTGAAAGGAAAGAACATTGTCTCAAAGCAACAACATCCATCTGCTCATATTAGCCTCAAGCTATTGTTTTTATCTTTATAAAAATCGTCCCCTTCTGGGACAGCGGTAACTCTGAGGATTTTTAACTCTAAAATCAGCGTTCGAGTGACCCAGCAGATAACACGATGTGACCATGCAATAAGAAAACCTACATAACCTCTCTTGAAATTTATTCTAAAAATCTAAATGAAGAAATAAGTGTGAATAAAGTATTTGAATTTGGTTTCTCATAAAAAAGTATTATTTTGTGATAACTTTACTTCGAGTATCCTTTTTTCTAACTTTATATACATTTATGTATACACATATACATGTACAAAAATGAGTAAAATAATCAACTATTAGACTGATCCACTATTTTTATAGGAGTTACTTATGGGCAGAAACTCATATTATTTTATGAAAGTAAAAGTATGAAAATACTTAAATTAATTTCCTTTTGATGACATATATTTTTATGAGAATAATGTCCTAATAGATTTCAGAATTATAAGCTCAACAGATTGTGTAGCCACTTAAATCTACAAAGCAGTCAAGTCTAACAATTTGTGCATATCTTCTATTAACAGTTTCTCTCTTAGTTATTTTAAAATGCTCTTCCAGTTATTTGCGAGAAAGTTTGTTGAATGATTGATTTCTCTTTTATAAGAATGCAAATTTGTATTCTAGAGTAAAGGATCACCAAGCTAAGGATTTTTTTTTTCATAATCAATAACAGTCTTATTTTAACTTAACTGGCAGAAAATAAAACACTTCTCAACAGTAAAACGATAAGTTTTTTTATTTTTATAACGCTACAAACTGGTTTCGATACCCGCAGTTGATAAAACAGAGATAACATATTTTGTAACTTGACGCTTTACAACAAACAAGACCCGGCATGGCCAGATGGTTAAGGCATTCAACTCGTAATCCGAGGGTCGCGGATTCGAATCCCCGTAACACCAAACATGCTCGCCCATTCATCCGTGGGGACGTTATAAAGTTACGGTCAATCCCACTATTCTTTGGTAAAAAGAGTAGCCCATGAGTTGGTAGTGCGTGGTGATAGCTAGCTGTCTTACCGCTAGTCTTATACTTCAAAATTAGGGACGGCTAGCTCAGATAGCCCTTGTTTAGGTTTGAGCGAAATTCGAAAAAAACAAACAAACTTGTGACATACTTAAAAAGCTAAAGCAATGTTTAAAGTTAGGGAAAAGGCCCGGCATGGCAAAGCGTGTTAAGGCGTGCAACTCGTAATCTGAGGGTCACGGGTTCGCATCCCAGTCGCGCCAAACATGCTCGCCCTTTCAGCCGTGGGGGCGTTATAATGTGATGGTCAATCCCACTATTCGTTGGTAAAAGAGTAGCCCAAGAGTTGGTGGTGGGTGGTGATGACTAGCTGCCTTCCCTCTAGTCTTACACTGCTAAATTAGGGACGGCTAGCACAGATAGCCCTCGAGTAGCTTTGTACGAAATTCAAAACAAACAAACAAACAAACAAAGTTAGAGAAAATTATCTACTTTCTGCATATTATTCTACCTCTTTTATTACTGTTACTGAGTCCTTACACCAAGTAAAATTTATGATGGCTTAAGACTTTGTTTCTTTTTTAATTTCGCGCAAAGCTACACGCGGGTTATCTGCGTTAGCCGTCACTACTTTAACAGCGTAAGACTAGAGGGAAGGCAGCTAGTCATCACCACCCACCGCCAGTTCTTGGGCTACTCTTTTACAAACGAATATTGTGATTGACTGTTACATTATAACGCCCTTACGGCTGAAAGGGGCGAACATGTTTGGTGCAACCCAACCCGCGACCCTTAGATTACGAGTCGCACGCCTTAACCCACCTGGCCATGCCGGACCTGTATCACCTCTGTCCTCTTCATATAATTCACTAAACCCCCAGTTTACCAATACATTGCGTTTTCTAACTTCTATTCTTTAGTCAAAAACTAAATGCGTCAGCATAAAATGTTGCTACTAGAAATAAACGACCTTATAACACCAAAATGTTGTTTTTATTTAATTAGACACTTAACGTTTTTTCTTTACAGTTTTTTCAGGAGCATTCACTAAAACAAAAACCGAAGCTGACAGTACAACGCTTCAAATGGTTTATATAATAAAGTATGAAGTTTTGTTTTATTTTTTGTTTTGGAATTTCGCACAAAGCTACTCGAGGGCTATCTGTGCTAGCCGTCCCTAATTTAGTAGTGTAAGACTAGAGGCAAGGCAGCTAGTCATCACCACCCACCGCCAACTCTTGGGCTACTCTTTTATCAACGAATAGTGGGATTGACCGTCACATTATAACGCCCCCACGGCTGGGAGATGAAGTTTTGTACTGCTAATTTCGGTTTGTGTTATGGTGAACGCTCATGCAGAAGCTGTAAAGCGAAACGTTAAGTTTATACTTAATTAGAACAACATTTTGGTGTTATAAGACCATCTTTGAATGCTGGTCAAAACCATGCTCATATTAAAATAACTTATTTAAAAAAAAGTGTTTTTCTCACATTTCACAACATTTGTCTTTCGGCTAAATTTACTATTGTTCTTATTCCCCAACAAGTGTAAAAGTGATTACTCTTGTGAAAGCTTGTAAAACCTATAATCATATATTCAAAGAACAATTAACAAACATATATGATTTTAAAAAAATTAGAACTTAATTCGAAACTTAAAAAACAATTTGCAAATCAATAATATAAAACATGTTTCAATGCACAACAGTATTTTTAATTATCGCCTTTGTTATTCGAGACTGTGCTTTCCTAGATTTGATGTCATGTTTTGTACATTCAAGTTAATCCTTTTGCAGAAGTAATTTAAGTTAATTAACCTTTAAGTACAAAATGCATGTTTACTACATGTTACAAGGTATTCAGTTACAAATTATTGTGTTTTGCTCGTTTATTATTATTATTCAGAATCTGACACTATTCTCTCATTTTATATAATGAATTCAATATTATTATTATTATCACGCATGTATCCAAATATTGAGAGTAAGACCTCAAAGTCTAACTGAAAATTATTTTACCAGAATACTTATTAATTGAAAATATAATATTACGCATTTCCTCACTCTGCGACTATATTTCCATCGGCAGATGGCAGAATTAGGAACCTCCGATTGTAAGTAATGTCTGCGACGCAAATGTTTCGAATGTGTATGCAATGTTGAGGCAAAAATGTTTTTTAAAAGTTTAGTAAAAAATAAAAATGGTACGCTTACGCATCTGGTTTGATGAAGTAAATCGTATCAAGTCTTAATAAATGTTAATTTACTGAATCTGTAGTTTTACCATTAATCTTTATTTTTATAACATAGATGTAGCCTTATCTTAGAAAGTCGGATACTGTTCGTGTTTCAACAGTTTCAAGTGATTGAAACTAAAAGAAATTTTGAAACTTGTTGCCTAACTCGTGCAATATTGACTATTGAATTAGGCTTAGAGCTAACGATAAAACTGCTGACGATATTACTGTTATTAGTATTAGTTACTGCAAGAAATACCCTCTGGTCCTTATAAGTTATTGCATTGAAGTTAGAATGAAAACCAAGTAATGGAAAAAGTGGTTGTAGGAATCAATATGGCATCGCAGGAGGTATGTTGAAAACACTTAATTTTTGATTAACTTTTATTTCTGTTGTGATCCTGGTTCAATATATAATTTGGATATTTATTTAACTACTGCTATAAAGATATTACTTTGGTTTGATATTTATTAGTAACAGATTAATTCAATGCAACTGTGTGAAAAATGTTATGTTGTTGAAGCAATAACTATTAAATGTCACTATGTTTGTGGAACTTAAGCACATTTTACCGTTTGAAACGGTGTGTGTGTGTGTTTTCTTATAGCAAAGCCATAACGGGCTGTCTGCTGAGTCCACTGAGGGGAATCAAACCCTGATTTTAGCATTGTAAATCTGTAGACTTACTGCTGTACTAGTGGGGGACTAGAAACTGTGAACAAGTAATTCATGAAATGAATTTTCTAGATCACCTGTAATTAGAAACATTCTATTCATTAGGAAGTAAAATAAATACACACATGATATCTAGTTGACAAATGTCAGTACCACCAATTGGTTTAGTGTTATTATCTTCCTAGATAGCTTGACCAGTATTTGAAAAAAAAAAAAAAAACTAAAACCCAATTCATTCATAAACTTTGTCAAAACAGTATTCCATCCAAAATAGTTGTAGTTATCACTATTGGTGCAAATTATGTTTTGAGTCAAGTGTTTCACAAGTCGTATTCAAATAAAAAAGAATATATATATATATTGATATTCAAAATGCATAACTTTAAATTGTAGACTTTATTTCTCATGACACTTGATTCTTTACTTTTAGGCCCAGCATGTTCAAGTGGTTAGGGTGCTCTACTTGTAATATGAGGGTTGCAGGTTTGAATCCATGTCACACCAAACATGCTCACCCTTTCAGCTGTGGGGTCAATATAATGTCATGGTCTGTCCCATTATTGGTTGGTAAAAGAGTAGCGCAAGAGTTGGTGGTGGGTGGTAATGACTAGCTGCCTTCTCTGTTGTCTTATGCTACTAGGAACAGCTAGCACAGATAGCTCTTGTGTGGCTTTGCATGAAATTCAAAACAAATCAAACAAACAAATTCTTTATTTTTAAATTATTAGATTCAATACTAATATATACGATAATTTCCCAAAATCAGTATGATCAAATTTTTAACTATTTTGAAGTCAAATTCTTTGTGGTATTTGGTTATTTTAAATTGAGGAAGAAAGTGTTTTTATAATTGTAGTCCATCTTGTTGACAACTTAATCCTTCAATTATTGTGTATCTCTATTAATTTAAAAAAATAACAGTAAATGATATTCAGTTATATTTATTTAATAAACCTTTTTATGCAAACTTTGTATCACTAAAATGTATGAAATTTTCATGAATTGAGTAATCATAGTTAATGTGTATTTTCACACCATGGAAGTAGAAAACTTGCATGGTGAAATAAGTAAACATGTACTTACATTTTGAACAGTTGCTTATGTTAGTGCATCATGCTATTGCAATAATTCGTTAGTAATAGGCTGATAATTAGATTGCAAGTCTTCAGTGTTGGGACATTTGTACATGCCATACAGTCTAAAGAATCAATTGAAGTTTACTACAAGACAGTTTTTCTTCTACATAATAATGTATATTATGCCATCTCATGACATTGGCCACTTGCATATTTTAATAATGAATATTTTCATATTAGTCATCATGTAATTACATAATATCTATTTTTTCAGCACTATAACAATATATTCAGTTATAAATGTCTTTCTCTCTGGTATTATTCTATTATCTCTTGTAAAATGAATTCAATCTGTTTAGGTAAGAGTAATATTCCGATACTTGGAGGTTGTACCACTTATTTCAGAATCAAGTTTGTGAAACTGTTGAGTACTAAATTTCAAACAGTCTTGTTTATTAATATTATGAGGCTTAAGATATATATATCTTTCTTGTTAAACTACTTATGGAAGTGTATGTTACTTGTTAGCCTAACTTTTGTTTTTCTTTGCATTTATTACTGTGATAACACTTGGCACATACATACTGAAGTATACCCTGGGTCTTCTTTGTCAAAAGTTTGAGTATTCTATATTGATTTATAATTAATAAAAATAATTTGTAATTTAAAATTAGATTCATAACCATTTTCAATGAAAAATTAAAATATTTTTATTTCAGTTGTTTTTATTTATTTTGTAATGTTTAATGAACTTCCAACACTTTGCTGTTGTAGACAGTTTTTCAAACTATATATATGGCCCGGCATAGCCAGGTGGTTGAGGCACTCGATCTGTAATCTGAAGGTCGTGATTTCAAAACCCTATCACACCAAGCATGCTTGCCCTTTCAGCTGTGGGGGCATTATAATGTGATGGTCAATCCCACTATTTGTTGGTAAAAGAGTTGGGAGTGGATGGTGATGACTAGCTGCCATCCCTGTTGTCTTACACTGCTAAATTAGGGATGGATAGCACAGATAGCCCTTGTGTAGCTTTGCAAAAAATTCAGAAACAAACAAACAAACTACATATAAGTTTTAACAGGTATTTTTGACAGTCCTAACAAGAGAATACAGCTGAGTAATAAGCTACGTGATTAGTTAAATTCATTAATTGACAACTCATGAGGCAAACTAAATAATTGCATTAAACTGATTATTCTCACATCAGACTTAGGTCGTTAGTATAATGAAACAGTAATAATTGAAAACATTAATTTTTATCAGTTGATTGTTTTTGCAACATTACTTAATTGAAATATGATTTTATTAGTCAGTTATTTTGCATATTAGTAATAAATGTGAATGATATTCGTAGGTGATCAACTGTATTGAATTGCTCACCTATGTATATTATATATATACATGTGTGGGGTTGTTGTTTGAGGCATTACAAACACTATTTACACTTTGATTGTTTTTTTAAAATTTTATTTACTGTCTTTCCATTCTTCATTTGTAAGTTTCATAATATCAATGAAAAATGTATTTTATTTGTAGACCATATATGTATATAACATTTACCAGAATATAATCCTTAGATTTCTAAAGAGAAAAGGAAGATTGTTTTAAGTTACATAATGTACAGTGCATCATAAACCTCTGTAAAGTCTATAATTTTAACAACAATCCCCCATCAAATTTCCAGACATAAATGTCTTTTGGATTTTTGCTACAGCTTGTAAAGTAAACTGGTGGAAGTAGTTTAAATTATTTTTCACAGCCATTATTGTTTATTGTAGAAATAAATGTATTTCTAAACTTTACTACATCTGTTAAAGTAGAACAAACTGAATGATATTATTTGTATGTTCAAAGACTGTAACTGATTCTGAAAATGTTCAACTAAAACTGGCAAAATATTGTTTCAGGCTTGCAAAATTTTGTATTGTTGTGTACATAGCTTCTGAGTTCAATGTCTAAATCAAACCATCAGTTAAATTCATGTTGGTCTAAATGTGTAGCAGTTTTTGACAGTAATATGTAAATGTGAAAATGTTAAGGGTCAGTTTTTTAGTTTCTTACCTTTTAAATGATTTCAAAAATTTTATGTGGAATAATCTATGTAATTATCAGTGACAAAATGGTTAAAATGATTGGCATGCTATGATGCACATGTCCCAAGATTGATTTTTAGGTATTTCTAAGAAGTCACAGTATATTAGCTATTTTACATTAAAAGTAACTAAATAAATTTTGTAAGTAATAGATTCATGCAACTATGAAAACAAGCAAAGTTTAATTCAAAATAGAAAGAATTGTAATGATAAAGAATATTTTGTTTTTTATCATTGAAGTTGCATCTTTTTAGTTAAAAGGGCTAAAACTGAACTTTTCTTCTTCCTATATAATTCGTCTAACATCACTGTGTGTAATTTTGCAGTGATGATGTCAGTTATTTTGGAGTAGCTATATAGGGGGTTCTGCAAACATTACCTTGCATTTATTTTGCTGTCACCTTTTTTAGGTTTTGTTTAGTGTGAAAATCATCTGCTGGTGATTGAACTGTGAATAAATCATGTTAAGTCTGAAGCATTAAATTGAAGATCTAGTTTCATGTTACTGGTTTAGTGACAGACAAACATTCAGTTCGAATAAAAAGTGTGCAATTATATTACTGGTAAGGTTGACTTGTTGATGTTCCACATTTCTTGTGATGGAGGAGGCTTGCATAATAATGGGAAATATGGACTTATCCAAATTTCTGGTTTAGAACCATATAAGTGAGACTTTCATGTAATTTTCATATTTTAAAGATGTCAGGTAAAAAGCTGTAGAGTGCTGTAATTGTAAGTAACTGTCTATGTTGTTTTCATTGTCACTTGGTATAAGCGACTTACACCTGAGTATTAAGACAAATGTAAAACCATATATATTACAGAATAGTTTACTGTAATTTAGTAAGATGTACAGTGTTGACAAGATAAATGTTCTGGTGAGTAAGTTATTCAAGTGAACAGAAAACTTTATACTCTTATAAGCTTGTGCAACTGAATCCTGGTTGGTTATTTGTAAAATATAACAGGTTTTCAATATTGGTATAATTGTTTGATAATTATGATTTAAAAAAAACTATATTTATAAAATAGGAAGTTGATGATGAAAGTTAATTTTTTTTTTTAAATGTTTCAGTTGTACAAGTTGTAGCTTGTTGTAAACTGTAAGTTGGACTATTATGAAACTAAAGTTTGGATAATTTACTAAACTGAATTGCCTTGTTCTTTATTTCTCATTGATAACTTGGAATTATCATTTGTGATGCTGATATAAATTCAGTGTTGCTATGTTATCAAGGACTAGTTTAGTAATTTTGATGGTTGGGATAAAAACATACATTTAGTAAGAAACAACTGATATATAGTACTTTATTGTGTTTGGCAACTCACTTTCTGAGTTTCTCTTTTTGTTTTTTTGTACTTCTGAGTTGATTTAGGTGTTCAGAGTGAAGTATGTGCCATAAGCCAAAGTCTTGAAACATTTGGCCATTTTCTTTCAATAATGCTTCAAGTTTAGCTAGTTAGTCACATTAGAAAATATTTTATTAATGAAATTTTAAGTAAGTTCATCTCCAATTAATTTAATTTTAACAATGCTGTTTCATGCTGATTTCACCCAGTCTTAGAATCATAATTCTACAAAGAATATGTATATGTTTTTATTATTATTATTATTATTTTAATTATTCTGTTATTACTGTAAATGCTGCCCTGTTGAACAGTAATAAAATTGTAATTGACATGTAAAGAAGAATGGTGAATTTTGTATATAGTGAAACAAAATTTCAAAACTATCCTAAAGGAAATCCTGTTACAGGAACTATCACATGTACTTGTATCTATTTGTAGGCGTGAAATGTGGCTTAGCAAAAACAATAACTTGCACCTAATTATTGAAAGGCACAAGCTGTAATTTATGGTAGCAAATACATGGAGTGTATTATTAAAGTTTTTATTGTTATTGGTACAAGTCTTGAAGAGTTGGATGCTGATGCTATACTGAACAATTTCAGTAGTCATATGTATGGTGATAAATTATCAGTACAGAATTTCCTAAGAAAGTGATCATGATTCATCATAGATTCAATTAATTGAATATGTGTAAAATGTGCCCTGTTTACATTTTTTTTGATACTAATGCAAAAGTACCACATTTATTTATTGATTTATCATGTTTTTAAAATCTGTTTCAAATATCTTTGAATATTACAAGAACAGAATGTGCAAAAATATATCCTAACATTGTAGAATTGTTAGGTGAAATGCCTGGCTTTTTTTTTTTTTTTTTTTTTTCAAATATGAGTATTCTATTATAGTATTTATTTGATTATTGAAAATGTTTACAGATTGAAGATTTTCTCATGCAACTGAGTCTAGCTTGTATGGCATAAATCACATTTGCTGTAACATTTTAGACAGGTAAAGGAAAACCTGACCTGAAACAAGATAGAAAGACCTTTTAAAACAGCTTTTGATTGTACCATGTGTATATCATCCTGGGCTCTGTTCTTTGCCAACTTTCAGTCTGTGAATTTTCTGTGTTTGTGAATCATTTAAATCCATTTTAAGGTTTTTTAAAGACAAATTTATAGGAAGAACTTGACAAACTAAATGTTTTCATTTATTTATAGATAGACAAATGAATGCATTTATAAAAGACTTTCAAATATGTTATCTGTAAATATAAAAAAATAAGATGTATTGTTTCTAATACTAAAGGTTTCTGTTTATTGTTAAAAATTGGTGACAATAATTTAGTAAAATATAAACATTGTGTATTTTGAGTATTATTTATCTTAACTACTAAGGAAGATATTTAATGTTAGAAGGTGTTTTATGAGAAACAAACATTTTCAGTTCTTTCATAAGAAAATGGAACCATCCAAAGGTAATGTAATTTTACTGTTGTACGAGAACACCAGAATTGGCAGTTGTTGTGAGATAAATAAGTTCTGAGATACTTAACTTTACAAATTTATTTCTCTCTCATTTGAAAATACAATAACATACATTATATCGTAACATACATTTTAAGGACAACAAGAGACCTCTTGCTCCATCTAGTCTGTCCAATCCACTAAACTATTAAAAATAATAGAATGTTTGAAATGAAATCCATCTGCAAGTGTTTTAAATTTTATGTTATTCAGTGCTCAAATAATCAATTTTTTGACCTAATTATTCATGGATGATTTATAAGATTTTCAGTTTTCAAACAGTAAAAATATTTATTAAAAATAGTAGTCTGTATAAAACTTGTTCCCACATTAATGGTTATATTTGTGTTACTATTGTTGTGTCCTGTTTAATGTAATAGAGAAGCAATGTTTTATACACAGATATTTTGTAAAACACAAAATGTATTTCTAGTTTATAGTGTAATTAAATATGCATTCATTATAATTTTATACACAGGAAAACAGTAAATTAAAAGATTTGAAATCAGACTTGCATCAGTATAATTTAATGAATACAAATTCTGTTTAAGAACAGCACTGGAGTGTTTATAAGAACATAAAACTTTTTAAAACATTTTTGTATATAAAAGTTTGTATGTAATAAAGTACAGTAGTTTTTAAGCTATAATTTATAGATTCCCCTTTTTATTATGCATTTTGAAACATTTAGTGTAAGACAAATACCAGTTTAGGCTTATCCATGAGTACATTTACTTATAAGTAGATATCCTCTGTTAGACTAATTGAAAACTAAATTTTTCAACAAAGTTTTCACTCTTTTCCCATCTCAGACATGACAAGTCTAACATTGAAAACTACCGAATAATAGATTCAGCAACAAATAAATAGATATTAAGGAATAAGGAAAAGTTCCTAATTCAAAACATAAAACCAAAGCTGAACAACCAATAAACTAACAACAACAGCTGAAACTGAAATAAACTTATCATGGTCAAAGAGTGAAAACTTCATCAAATAATTTTTTTTTCCAAATTTACAAATGCTTATGAAGTGTGTACTTTTAAGTAACCATTAAAAGTTTTAAAAATAGCATTTTGAATAATGTTCGTTTGATTTAAATTATGCTAATATATGGAACAACAAATCGTAGAAATACTGTGTACACTTTTGAAAAGATTCAAACTTTAGCTTTTCTTTTACCATTTTGTTTTACTCAAAATGTTTCAAGGATAGTCTGGAATTTACATATTGTAGAATGCAAATGTAATGAAATGATTGACATAATCTTAGAAACATGCAATTCATTCTAAAGAAAACTGGCATGCATGAATCAGTGAATTTAGGGAAATCAAATCATCATCTTCACGTACATTTGACTGATTTTCTATGAGATAGAGAGAAGGAAGTCATAATCATCATCTTGACATACATTTGACTGATTTTCTGTGAGGTAGAGAGAAAGAAATCATAATCTGGCTCACTGCTTCTCCATGAAGTAAAGAGATGTTTATAAAAAAAATGTCATGAAAAGAAGGAAACAGGTATGCCAGTATACTAATCTAATTGTTAATGCATTGCAAGAGAAAGGAAACATAAAACTGGCATTCTAATGATAATGTAGCATTGGATGTTTTTTGTTGGATTTTTGCAATTGTATATTGAATTTCTAAGAACTTGGTTTTAGTAAATCATTATCAGGAAAAGGATATATAATAAATAACACTGCACAACAAACTTTTTGCTTCTTGAATACTGTTGGGTGTTCCTTATAGATTTTTGGCTGCTGGTCGTGAAAATCACATCCAAATTTGCCCATCACATACCGTTTCATCAAAATCTTCAGTTTTGCTACAATGGAAAAACGATATCAGGGCAACTGGTATCCGTCAATGCTTGCTGACTACTGTTGAACACTGCAACGTGATGCACCGGACATTCAATACAAACGAACATCAAGAGCAAAACACTTTTAATTATGTTGAACTTAATATCGTATTAGAAACATAAATGCAGTTAAATACATTATTGCCAGTATACAGTTAACTGTCTATTTTTCAGAGTTCCTACGTGATGAAGCAAAACCAAAACTATTTGTGCATACCCTGCAGGTACCTGTCACAATCAGCAAAAACTTTTCAAAAAAAATTGTTGTGCAGTGTTAGCAGTCTAGTGAGAGTTGAATTTGGGATTGGCTTATTGCATGTTCACAAATACTTGTTGATTATTCAAGAACTTTACCATGTTTTTTTAGTAATTCAATTATGAATAGCTTTTTTTTTTTTAAATAGACGTTGCTTTTTAATCCTCAAGTCATTGAATTGTTTTTGTGTGATTTGTTGCTGGGGGTTCTCATTGCATCATATTAAGTAGTAGAATGTTTTTTCCTATTACAACTCTAGGAATAAAATACTGACCAAACAAACTGAGGAAAGTTCTAATTTTCTGTATAATATACACAGGAGACTGTATATTACACACAGTTTTAACTAGTTTTTAAAATGTTGTTGTGTGTCCCACAAACACTTTGGTGCATCATGTATTTAAAAAAATCATCAGAGTCCATATGAATTTCATCAGCAAATCTAGAGTTAGAGAAAGTGCTAAAAGAAAGTTTGCTGTATCAATACACTTTATCTTCCATGGCTTGGTGGTTAGGATACTTGACTTGTAATATGTGGGTTTGAATTCAGTCCCTTTAGTTCATTTACCACCATAATGTCATTTTTAGTTATTAGTTAGTTTGTTTTAGAGACTGTTTATGAATTGTATATCTTTAGAGGAAATTTTGTTTGTAAAATAGTTCTGACATAATTTTTAAATTACAATTCAAATAGTGTTGTGAAGTTCTAATATTATAATATTTAATTTTAACTTCAAGAATTCCACAGTATTAAAATTAATGGATATGCGGAATACTCATACTTGACTAGTATACCCTGCATAAAGGTAATATTGTATATTTGCATGTTAAAATTAATTGACAGAATATTCATACATAAGTGTAAACGTAACCTGTGTGTTTCTGTATGTAGTGAGGTACCATCTCCAATGATTCTAGGTGTTTGCATATTTTACCCAGTTTTGTAGGTGTAAATTTAGATTTATAAAAATCACTAGTGAAATCTTTATTATAATTTTCATAAGGTATACAAATATAAGTGTTATTTCTTTCTCTCTCTCTTTATTTTTTGTCTTTTCATGGTAACCATGGAACTTAGTGAAACTAGATCACTATATGGTCAGTTTGTTCACGTTGGGATAAGTGTGCCATCTTATAAAGTACACAAAGTATATGTTGAATGCTATCTTGATCAGGCTAGATTAGCAGCTGTGTAGAGGCTTTCTTTGTTATCTTTGTACAAGTCTGATCAGAAATCCTTTATGTGAGTTTTAGAAATAGAACTTAGAAGAAGATACATATGTATATAGTGTTAAGTTTTTTTTTCAAACTGAAATGTGGTTTCTCTCCAGCATAAAGACACCCTACTGAGAACTCTTTGAACTGAAAACAGGTTCTGTTGATTAAATGTGTTACTTTTAATGAATTGGATTTGAATTAGTTTACACAGTATCATATGTTTGCAGTTGGAGTTGCAGTACTTCTGATTTGTTTTATATATTTACCTTCTAGTAATATGTCACCTGTTTTTAGAACTATGCAACTTGCAAGATTGTAGGTCTGAATAGTGGCAGTGAAAAAAACCAAATATTTTATGTATATATATACATGTGTGTGTGTGTTGTACAACCCTTAAAAGCTGAAACAGCAGTAAACTTTTACATAAGTTGTGAAAAAATTACAATTACTCTTATAATAGACTATTATATTTTGTAAATTAGAATAATTCATGCCAACATGTTTATGAAAAACATTGCATACAGTTTGAGGACTCATGAGAAATTCATACATCCAGATATGTGATTCAAGTTATTTAATTCAAGTGACTACAGATTTTTTTTTTTTGTATAAATGTTTATTTATATATATTTTTGTTGGAGATTTTTACTCTTATCATTTAGCATCTGTTTTAAAATTGTATTTAAGGTTATGGTTTTACAATAACATGGATTTGCCATTTTAAAGACATTCTTAGTTCACAGTCTAGTTGTATAATTCGCATGTGTGTACCCCCCGCTAGTACAGCGGCAAGTCTTAGGATTTACAACGCTAAAATCAGAGGTTCGATCCTCCTCGCTGGACTCAGCATATAGCCTGATGTGGCTTTGCTATAAGAAAAACATGCACACGTGTGTGTGTGTGATGTATAATATGTAGTAACAAGACAAATATTTGTGTGTGATTTCTCCAAAAGGGAACCAAAGGTTGCCTGGAGAAGTGACCTATTTTAACTATTCGCACTACTATGCTGTATTGTCAGTCAGTCAGTAGACACAAAATGATGTCATATAGGGACGCTTAACATTGTAGTTTGTAGTGTCAATAAAAGATACATATGCAATAAATCACAGAAATAATCGTGCACTGTTGGATATAACACAGTATGATGTTTGAACTTCAAAGCAAGAAATAAAAATATTTTTCACTTTTAATTTTGTTTTTATTTACTTTTGAAACAGAATACCTTCAGTGACCCTGTACGTGTGTGTATAAATTCTAATCTCGTTAAGTTACTACCTCTGCTGATGACTCACTCCACAGCACAATGTAAACCTGACCAATATAGCTGCACTTTTTAAACATGAAGCTTCGCGTGAAGTAAGTTGTGGGCTAATAAGAAAATACATTTCATAAAATTCCTTCAGTTATTTTTCCTACCAATAGAATCAGATTCTCATCGTTTGCCGTATGTCTTTTTATTTGAGTGGGAAAAAATTAGGGGGGGGTATCAAAAATCATTCAACCGGTAGTCAATTCATCTATAATGCACGTGCAGTGAATGCCACTGATGAAGGAGAATAAGCAGGTAAATCGTTTACAACATGTACATAAATACTGAGGACCTCTGCAGCACCGTTTAGATAATCCTTATATTGATTGTAAAATATTCGGAATGAATGAGGAAAAAAAACACGTCCACAGACAAACAGAAGTAACAGCTAGTGAGACAGTTAATCACCAGACGAAACAGAAGTTAGAGATGGAAAAAGCTATGAAACTTTACAATCACTACTTGGTTTAATAGACTGATGTTCGTATTTTAAAATAACCACTAAAATTTAAGAGCAAGACAAAAGTTTTCGTTACAGAAATCTGTGTGTGACTTCAAAATTCATTGTTTTTTGTTGTTTTTTTTTTACATTTATGAAATGCAAAAAACAACATTTTTGTAAGATAATTATAGAATTTTGAAAATATCAGTTTCTATCGTTAGAAATAGATTTGGTGTAATTAATAAGTTTCCTTCTGTTTGGACAAGTTTTAAAATTTATGCAAGTTTTTTTTTGGTTTATTGCAAATGGCATTTAAATGTAAAACTTATATACTATAAAACAGAACATAAACGTAAAACTCTCGTACAGCGTTAGTAAGATGTTCTGATTCTTTATTTAAAGGTTCTTAAGTTATATTATAAGGTTTCCAAACGCTACTAAGTGCATTTGCAATGTACTGGTGTGAGTTAGGGTAGATCTTTTACCGTGACTAGTTGCTTATAAAGTAGTACATCGTCTCTCCACCTGACTAGACCACATCTACTTCGCAAGGTAAGTGACGTACACGTCTTTGGCGCGCGCAAACACATTTTTATGACGCTTCTTGTGTGTTGGTGATGTTAAGATTGTAACTGTGTATGGGAGAACCTTTATGAACAACAGTATTAACATGTGGCATCACTGGAGTACCGGAGTATTCCGGTTCATTGTTTCCTTTCATTGTTAATTTGTTTTATAAAGTGTTCTGTTCAGTTAGAGAGTTTTGTTATACTGCAGTGAGAAAATGCTGTCCTGAGAATGTGAAGTTAGTAACACAGGTTATTTCAGGTACTTCTGAATTATGTGGCTCTGCCGTAGGTGCTGCATGTATAAAGCTCGTGACACGCCTGCTTAAGAACATTTACGTTTAAACTTACTCCTACGAATGATTGTGAAAGCTATTTGGTTGACATTTTGTGATGCTTTCCGATTATTCTCTCGAGTACCATTATAAAAAAAAACAACAACTCAGTTTTATGAGAGAAACAAAACAAAAAACACTACGATAAGCGAGCCAATATGTTCACTTTGTTACCGTAATAAGTTCAAATTGATACACAAATTACCTATTAGTCTAAGAATCCTCGAACTTGGACAATCACCAGCGAATAAACTCGACGGTCGTTGACCGCCATTGTTGTGGCCTTGACCCGTGGAAAACTATCTCTGGACTGCTGCCCTGTTCTTCATTATCGAAATTGTTACGTGGGTAGAACCGTGAGGTAAAACACTACTCCCAGTTTTTACAGGGGCGATTGGAGGTTGGTTTGTTGTCTGTATCGGCGGACATTGAACGGGATATTATACTTTGATGTAGAAATTCAACCCTTCTGTTTCTTTTAATGTCGTTATCGCGTTCATTGATTGGTGGGTATAATGATTAATTCTAACCTATTTCGTGTAGATTACTAAACATTTGAAGAGGAAAAAATAGCAGAATTTTTGTTTTAAGAGTTGGACGAAATGATGTAGTATTATCGGACTGTTTTTGAAGAAGAAAACGGTTACTTTTATATCTAATGAAATCGCATTAAAATTTTATTATACGCTGAAGTACTGGTGAACTTTTGAAATTGAATTTGATCAAAAAAGTTGGACACTAATTATTGAATATACGTTTTAAATTAAACTTCTGTCCAGTTGTTTCGCATCAGCGGCTCCAGATATGGTAATACTAGTCGACTGTTTCCGACAGCGACATGTAACCGAACATCGATGCTCAGGCGATGACTTGACACGTGCCTACTGGTATTCAGCCATGTCTTCAGTTGTAAGTGTCATTTTATTTGTTTACTCGGGTGTGTGTGTGTGTTGCGTATTTTTACATTGTTTAGCAAATGGTTGCGCTGTTGAAAAGTTTGTTATTGAAGCTTTATTTAAAGTGAATTTAGGCATTAAATATTTTTGAAGCGTGACTTTTCTGTGGACCTCTCCTTCCATTTTCTTGATTTTGAGACGATGTTTTGGACTTCGTGTTGACGAAGGAACTCGAAACATTGTCCACAAAACACTCAGTCCTTATACTGAACTCAGTGTTCGATAATCAATTTTAGATAAATTAATATAAGACTGTGAACCTCCCAGCTCAAGGCTCAGGTTTAAAACACTCAAAACTTAGTTTCAATATTCGTGGTGGGCACAGAACGAATAGCCCATTGTGCAGCTTTGTGTTTAACAACTATAAACAGGCTGTAGCAGAAGATTAAATGATAATTGTTAATTTTTTCACCAGAGGTAAACTTGAAAAAATAATTTGTGACGTTAATCCGCTATATAATATCGAATAATGAATGGCATTACGTTATTCAAATAATAAAATAAATCCGGTTACTATACGGTAAAGTCGTTTCACTTAACACCCATAGAATTTAAATATTGGTTTCAGATTGTTCTAACACCTGTACAGCAGCAGTCAGTCAAGGTCGTGCTTTAGGTCAGGTGCAACATTAGCATTGTTACGCTAGTAAAGTATTAGAATAATAGTTTTAATGGAAAATTTGTTCAAAATATAAAATAGCTGTTTAAAATTGCAGTGAACTATTTTTTATGTTCTTACATTAAATATGAGCCCTATGTTTTAACTTATATTTGAAACTGTAGACTTTTAAGCATATTTACTTAGTATTCCAGAAGTTAGATTTTGAGTATGTCGTTTTTTTCTTCTGTTGGTCAGTAAAACAAGTGAAATAAAAGATCTATAATTTCGTTGTTTGACAACTTCAGTAGAGTCTAGATTTTGATGTATAAAACGAGCAGTTTGCACTTTAATTCCAATTTAATGCGTGTCAGTTTAAGTTAAATGTTTCATTATACTATATAAAGAATAAATAATTCTGTTAAAAACTTATTTTGTTAGAGTACTGTACACAATTACAATCACTTATTTTTAGTAAATCACAGAGCCGCTGTTTATTTCTAATTTTTAATAGTGTAGGACTATATTATTCTAACAGATTGAGATGTAACATATATATGCAGTTCTCCAAATCTGTTCACGGTGCAGGAATCTGTAGCACGTCGTCTTCCAAATTATGTGTGTAATAACAGTCTATTGTTCGTTGCTAAATCACGCACCATTACCTGTTTCTCTCACTGTAATTACTTAGCTGTGCTAACGTCAATGTTCTCATTATTTGTTTACAAAGTTTAGTATGTAGAAACGGGAAGTCTTATTTGGCTTAGTTGATTACAAGAGGATAGTATTTTGGTGTAATCACATGTCATTTACTTTCGTGATTTTGTCCTCCCACAATAACCTGCAATACTATAAAACTATAAACACTTGCCATATATCGTTGTCCCATATTGTACCTCATCCTTTCAACGAATAGAAGTAAACATCCAGCGTATATGTGAAACATCTCAAGAACCAGAGACAACAACAACAAAATAGAACGTGAAATGGCCATTCTCGTTTATAAACTGTTACAGTGACTTATTAGACCGAACTATTGGGTTGAGGAATAATTCGTGAGCGTTTTTTCAAGTTAAAAAAATATATTCATAAATGAAACGCTTTCGCAAAATATTTCATGTCATTTGGTAGATAATTTTTTGCTGTAATAGATGGTGTGTTTGATTTTCATATGTCTTTAATTTTTGCTTTCATTTTCAGCTCATTAAATGGAATGTCAAGTGGACAAAATCGAGCGTTTTCGACACCATCTGCTTTTCGAATTTAATTTCTTGCAATTTCGTTTACAACAATGCATACTATATACCTAGGTATTACATGAAATAAAGTATCATAATAAATGTTTTGGGTGTAATGTGTTCATGCATTGAAGTATTGTATGTAATGCTTGAATGAAATTATTTAAAAACGCTCACGAATTATTCCTCAACCTAATACTATCAACAAATAAATGTAATAAATATCCATTGCATTACCGTATGCGTTGGTAACAGGCTATTTTTAATCACTTACAGTAAATATTCAAGTAGTAAAGCAAGACCTCGATACTCCCAACCGTACAGGTGTAGATGCTAACTGTTCATATAGCGAAAATTATCTTAATATCTGTTCTTTCTTCTAATTGTGATACAAATGGCACCTGAGTGGTAGAATTCGTTATGGTAACGCATTGATTCGTGAAATATTCAAACTCATTAAGCTCTTGTAAGCTTCTTAGTTACAATATGTATAAAAATACGAACATGAAGTTTAAGATATTGTCAAAAACATTGTTCAATTCTGAGGAAAATGCACGTTGGATTTTTTTTTCAGAACTACTATGATCTCAATCCGTTATCCTCGTTTTTGTCTTTATAGTCAAATTGTTAATTTTAGGTCTGTTCAAGTATTTACGTTTTTAGTTTGTTTAATTTCTGATTGATATATACCTATTTGATCTGGGGAACTAATAAGGAAATTATTAGTATGCACTGCCAATGAAGCGTATGCCTTTTTCGCATATAGTTGTTATATTCTCAGTTACGCTGATTTCCACGAGGCAGGGTCTACAGAATAACGGGAGGTTCAACAGAAAATCTATAATGGAGCAAATTTTTTAAACTAGGTTAGAGACTTGGCACAGTGTGTAAGAAAATGAAAATTTTTTTATTCAGTTCACAAAAACAATAAAAAAAGAGTGCGTCTACTAGGGAAAGTTCTCTGTAATAGCTCTGAGAAAACTTTTTCTCGTATTATATCTGTTCTAAACTTGGAAAATACGGCATTATATACATAAAATAAGGCCACTCTTCCCAATTCGCGTTCATTCCCTATATAACTGTTGATAATTCTCATCGGAAAATGGAAGTTGTATCCTCTAAGGGGTTGTCTGACCCACTGATAAAAACCATAATGTTTGCTTTCACACAGTATATTTGGCTTTACAGAACTCTTTCTCTCAAGAAGGTGAATAACCAAGAACAACAAGTAACTAAGGTGAAAGAAATTTAGCTACTTTATTATTTCACCAACATTTTATGTTGAATTACAGATATATTTACATATGTGAATATTTTGAAAAATTTGTGTTAAATAAAGAATAGAAAACATTGGTATGCCAGCGTTTCACTTAATAACTGAAACAGGCAAGTTTCAGTGATGTATTTAAAAAGGGAGAAAAATAAATACTCTTCCGCCACTCAGGTTGTGTAATTCCTATCTTTATCACTTGAGTTTCTGACGCACAGCATAAATACAGACATGTTCATTATATATTTACCACTACACCTATAAAAAGCAAAAAAAAAAAAAAAACAGTCTGTAATGTATGTCTTTTCATTTACCGGTTTGTCGAGCGTATCCTTGTATTTAGCGTGCTTGATCCGTAACTTTGAGGCTCATGGTTCGTGGCCCGTTACCGCAGAAACGTGCTTCTCACTTTGGGTTAGTGAGTGCACCATAAAAACAATGCTGAAATCTATTTGGTTGGTTTACAGTTGGCGGCGAGTGCTGTTGACTACCTTCCTTCCCTCTGGGCCCTCGGCTCAAACTGAAGGATGGCCTTAAGTCACCTTTTGTGTATCTTCATGTGAAAGTTCTTAAACCAATTTACCTTGTATCTAAGAAATGACCGATAAAGACAAAACCGTTAAAATGGGTTTTTTTTAATTGTTTAACTTGAAGACATTTTGATGGTCTACTTATTTTGAATATAATTATGACAACGTGAACATTACTGTTCTGTAACACGCTTGTTGATGTCATGAGTGCGTCTTTTAAGTATGTTCTTTTCATATTCAGTGCTTCTGGAACATGAATGTGATAACCATATCTTTCTGTATAGGTTTTACTATTTGATTTGATAGTTTCAAGACTCAACTCTAAGGACTTAACTGTATTGTATATCTTTTTTTTTTCGAAGCTGTTTTGTTGTGGTGATGAACAATGTAAAATGTTTATGAAACACTTTAATTACAGAAACGAACTTTCAAGGCTATGTGTTGTATCTAACAGACCTTTGAGGTCTGCAAACGTACAGAGCTTAACGGAGTGGCGGTGGTACGAATATGAAGTTCTTTCAAAGAAAATTCAACACGTGTTGAAGCCACAAATGTTTCATTTTGTTTTTACAGCGTATAGAAATGAGCAAGTATAATGAAGCATAACTTTCATAAACCTTGCATTAAAGATAGACAGGCATGTATAGAAAGCAAGGGCGAGTTTGGGATATCCAGAATATTATACTTCAGAATACAAATATGTCGTTCTGTTGAAACTTTTAAATGACAGAACTCTCTTAGCGAATCTGGGAGATTGATGTGGGAAGCATAATGCTTACATTATAAAACTTCTACAGAAACATTTAACAAAACTTCGATAACGTTAAAGGTAAGGTAGATGTTTTTTTCGTCCTGATTGAACATCCATCTTTCTTTTTGCTGTGATTTAGTAACTGCGTTATCAGCAGATTCCGTCTGCAGTGTCATACAGTGTGATGTGAAAATCACCCGTCCCCAGTTGGGTCAGCAGAGAGTTTAAGGACTTGCAACGCCGAAGTCCGGAGTTCTGTACCCACAGTAGACAGAGCGCTGATAACTCATTGTGTAGCTTTGTATTAAAGCAAGCGAAAACGTGGCATGAAAGTTACATATTCATTTCTAAAAGCATGTATGTATTTCATTGTCTGTTTTTGTTAATTAAAAATGAACGTTATCATTTTGGAAAAAAAAAAATCCTCTGTTAAAACAAACATTAATTGGCAAAACCACGTTTTATACGTTCAGGAGATAATGTCAAGTACAACGTAAACAGTTTTAGTATAGTTTACACGGTTTCAGTTCATCATCATTGTTTATTATAATATTCAAAATCATTGTATAATAAACTAGACTTTCTTAGAAGTATTCAAACCCTTTCTCTCAAACAACTAACTACAAGCCTACAGATTTACAACGCTAAAATAATGGGTTCGATTTCCCTCGGTAGACACAGCAGATAACTTGGTGTGGTTTTGCTGTGAAACACATGTACACAACTGTAGTGCGTTATCCCCTCTAGGATTAGCAGGCTTGTAGAAATACTTGTCTACCACTGGTACGTTATTATACCATCTTGCAACAGAACAGCGAATACTGGTGAAATATGTGCGCGTTCCGTAATCAATCATGTTATTTTGGTTTTAGTCATTGTTACCGCATTATGGGTGGTCGGACATTTTCTATTATTGGTAAGAATAATACACAATAACTAGTTCACATTCATCAAACGTTTCAAAGTACGTATTTAAACATGCGAGTGCAAGGTATAAAACGTCCATCAAACCCATGTATAAGCATTGATGGAGTGGGAGGTTTTAGACTGTGTAATATGTATGCGTAATCGATTACATTAAAAGAATATTAACGTATTAAAAACGTGAACAAATAGACGTTGATGTAAAGTAACTAATATGTAAATTTGTTAACTGTAAGTTCTGCTGAATGGGTACGTACTTTTTTGATAGATATTTGTTTCAGTTTGTCTTTTAACCGAGGGCCTTGCGTGTCTAGCGTTATCAGAAGACCCATTTCTTGTCCTGTTAATGCCGTGAATGCATTATAGGAGTGACGATCAAATACTAATTTTCTAAATGTGAATGATTGGCACTTGTGTATTATCTATACCTTAGAAGATGATTAAAATGAACGTCTCGTGCTTACACAATTTTAAAGACTTAATTGAAGCCGTCAGTGACTTCCACTTTAAAAATGCACTGCATATACAGTATTTCGACGCCCTTTATATCACCTTCAGGAGTTATATGAAACATAGAATGTGAACGTGGGAGTATTTATGTTGGTTACAGGAACATAAAGTTTAGGTAAAGAATGATTGCAGAACATGTAAAAACCCAATAGAAAATTTCATTGGGAAGAAACTACAATGTTAGCTCAACATCACAACGCTACAGCTTTACATGTCAGAGAATTAGTAGAAATAATAAATTTTAAAAAAAAGTAATATTGAACAGTTGAAGGGTCATCAGTCAAAGCATTGATACTTGACGTAGTGTAATATAAAAGTTGTTTTAGGTATTATGTAAATATAAAAAGTAGTGTAATATCACGTGGCAGTAAAAGAAAAAAAAAAAGATACAAATTAGTATATCTTGTGAATAACTCCTGAAGGTGACGTAGAGGATGTAGAAACATGGAACACTAGTTTTAATTATATATTATTTTACCACTTTTCTGTTAAGAGTACGTCAAAAGTTGGCCGAGATGCTGTTGACTATCTGCCGTCCCTCTAGTGTTTTATTTCAAAGTAGGAACAATTGACGCAGATAGCTCTTGCGTAACCTTGTGCCTGCCCAAACAAATTATTAATATGTACAATGTTGGAGTTATGGAAAATAGGTTAATATATATAAGTAATAAACTGACTCTACTGGCAAACGTTGCAAATAACTCTCGGATACTTCTATTGTAGATGCGCCATCAGTGTGTACAAAATCGTGTAAGTTTTAACCATGCATACTGAAAATTCAGCGTTTTAGTGCATTTTTCGAGTATATCGATTAATATTTATTTATGTGGATTTGTGAGTATTGACATACTATCCATGTACTTTTTATTTGATATGATATTACTAGGTGTGTACTAATAGTTATCATACCGGCTGACGGACAGGAAGTCCTAAGTTCGAACCACTATATACTGCTAAACATGGTCACAGTATTAGCTATCGGCAGCGTTAAAACCTTAACAGTAAATTCCACTCTTTAGTTAAGAGTAGCCACGTAGACGACGAATGCTGTTGTCCTTCTGATCAGCGGTTCTAAATTAGAAATGTCCAAATCTCTCTCTGATCCGTATATCACATAGGGTCCAACATACCAAATACTTAAACCATTTACAAATATTTTACTTTGAAGAACTTGTACATTTAGGTAGGACACTCTGTATTAGTCATTTTATGTATAAAAATGTTATAATTCTCCAAAGTGTTCCTGTAAAATTATACTAAATGGCTCTGCTGAAATAGATTAATGGCATATGGTGACGCCCCCTGTAACGTACCAGCAACTCATTGTTTGCTTTTCATTTTAAGGTCTTACCACAGTAAAACTAAAATTCAATTCAACTAGTATTACAGAGAAATTAAATGCCATTTTGATCCAAGCCAGCTGGTATGAATAAGTTTGTTTTTCTTTGTAATGGATATCAAAATTACAGCGATAAAAAGACTATTTCACTACTGCTCCAGGACCGTTTTTAACAGGAAATATGTCAACTGTGAAATTTCGCAAAGAAATGTTTAAATTAAACAGTAATTGATTTGGTGATACGACATGAACGTTAAATCTTGTCTCAGGTTTCTTAACAACACTGCGGATTTTACCATCCTATTCTGATTTACCTTTCTCTAATTTTTCTAACCACACACAACCCCCTTGAATGTCGTTTAATTTTAACGTGGGAGGCATAATGCTTACATTACTTCTACAGAAATGGCCCGGCATGGCCAAGCGTGTTAAGGCGTGCGACTCGTAATCTGAGAGTCGCGGGTTCGCATCCCCGTCGCGCCAAACATGCTCGTCCTCCCAGCCGTGGGAGCGTTGTAATGTGACGGTCAATCCCACTATTCGTTGGTAAAAGAGTAGTCCAAGAGTTAGCGGCGGGTGGTGATGACTAGTTGCCTTCCCTCTAGTCTTACACTGCTAAATTAGGGACGGCTAGCACAGATAGCCCTTGAGTAGCTTTGTGCGAAATTCAAAATAAACCAAACCAAACTTCTACAGAAACTTTTAACAATTTGGCAGTTGCACAGTTTTCATACTTAGGCTTAGTTCCTTATTTGATTTTAGGGACGATAGGTTTACGTAAAAACTGTGAAGGATTTAGGTTGAAGCCCGCTACTAAACAAATCCGTCCTTTCAGCCATGGGAGCGTTATAATTCAACAATTAATTCCAGTATTCATTAGCAAGGAATATCCAAAGCGTTGGCTGTGGATGGTGTTAAGTAGTGACTTTTTTATAGTTTATTATTTGATACTTAGGAACAGTTAGTACAGGCAACCATCGAATAGCCTTGCGCGAAATTTAACAAAGAATATAGGTGCTTCGTCCTTAATAATATCTGAAGTAAAAAAATAGTGTGTTGAACAAACGTATTTTATTCACACGTTTTTTTAATTAATACACATGATGTGTAGCAGTATGTGTTTAGACCAGCACCCTTATATTCTAAATGATCCTAACAGCTGCAACCATAATCTCATATTCGCATCACCTTAACGCATGTTATTGAGAACAACCACACTGGTTGTAATGGTATATAATAAATGTTTTTGGTTTGAATAAGAACTTATTTTATAGCAAATGGGTTAAGTTGTACATTTATTAATGTTTATGTAACGTTACTACCAGATTCCATAGCAGTCAGTTCATAAAATATTAGTGGCCTGTTAGGGGAAATACTGCCATCTGCTGGTTACAAGTAATATCACTAACCAGCCAAATTTAATATCGTTAAAATTTAAACACATTATAACTGCGGTAGTATACCAACAATTTAATCTAAATTTTTAACCAAGGCCTAGAGGCTCATAGAAAGATGCTTTTTTTTTGTGTGCGTTTTGTTTTTGTTTGTCATATACAAAGTTATTGGTTATAGCCCCGTCATCTTTTGACCGATTTGAGATCTAATTACAGTTTTGAACTGAGGAGGTCAAACCCTTTCAATTGATGTATTTTACAACACCCAAGATCTCATAGATTAATTTACTGTAATCCCGCCTAAAAGAGGTTCGATTTGAAGATAAGTTGGTAAAAATTCTGATGACGAGTAATAAAATTGAATTGGGTATTTCTGGCGCACAAAAATATAGCTAATAAAAAAGGGAGGGAAAAAAAAGGTTTTGTAGATTAATTTACTCTAATTCTGCCTAAAAGAATTTCAAGTGCTTCAGCTGTTGAAAATTCCCTCATGTTTTATACAAATATTTAACGTTGGTAATCTTCAGTGGTTGTGCGTCTTACAAAACGCAGTTTCATGAGGTTAAGTTCAGTAATTAATTTTGATATTCGAATTTCTTTATAACTTGTAGTAAAAAATTAATAACTTTGTAAAAAAAAAAGTGTTGATCATCGTAAGAAAGCTTTACATTTTGAAGCTACTGCTGAACGGTTTCAGGAATATGAACTCCGTGTTCTAGTCCATGATAGATATCCCATTTTTAATGCTATAAAATTTAAAATAATCCGTTTTGTGTGATTTGCATTCAAACGCAGCAAAGTTCTTGATAAGTCTTGTAGCTGACATTCTCAACATCTGCTTTCCGCTAAAATCAGAGGTTTGATTCCCCTTGATGGACTCAGCAGATAACCTGATGTGGCTTTGCTGAAAGAAAACACACTCCTCAATATCTTTTGTTTTCCTTGAGGGGGGAGTCATATTTAGATGGAACGTCCCATTTATATTATTTGCATATTTCTTGATTATTTGTAATACGATGTTTTATTGTTGTTTTCTTTTTCGTTTCCTTTGTAAATCGTTAACATGGCGAGTACCAAGAGTGGCTTGATCTACTGAGCCAACTTTGTTCATGATTTCCCATTTATTTTATATAGACCAACGAGGTCTCACATACTCGATGAAGAAGAATTAGTGAGATAAGTAACCAAGTAATACGTCGTGGGATAAGCATAAACAACCAAGTTAGATTCCGTGGGATAACCTTCGAGGGTCAAGCTGCTGTCAAAAGCTTATCTACTTAGCTTTTCGTATACTATGAAATATGTTATTTTTATTATAATTTGCACTACTGGTGAATGTGCAAAAAAAAAGGTTAAAATTGATGTTTAGTAAATCAGAGCTATAAAGTAAAGATAAACGACTTCCATTGTGATGAATCAACACGGAAGATTCTGGTAATAACTCGTAAACTGTAAAAATAAGATGGTACTTCCAGACGTTTTTATATGTTTCAGTTCATTGTACAAAAACGTGGTCATTGTACAATGAACTGTACACGTATGAACATTAGTGCATTATTAGTTCAAGCTTAAGAGTAAGTTTATTTGGCAAGGAGTTTGTTGTTGTAATCGAAAGGTTGTTTTGAAATTCGTTATACGTTACTCATTACATGATTTTAGAACATCGTCACGGTTGGGTGTAAACTTGTTGTTTTCCATTGTCTGTTTATTTTATGAGGTGCCTTGTTCGAATTATATGCACTAGCCGATTACCTGTGGCGCCAGTGCATTACATCCGAGTGTGACGTATTCCTGACGTCATATCTGCACCTTGAGAATGGAGAAAAATAAAGTTTTCCGTGACGAGGAACGGGAAAATCGTGACCCCTATTGCAAGTCTGCATGCATACAGGATAAACATTTCACGAAGCTGGGGGTTGCACATGGCGTAATAAAAAGTTTGTTTCCAGTATGATATAAGCAAGAATTACATTATAGTATGTTATAAAGCCAGAAGTGGGATGAGAAGTCTATAAGTGATTTCCAGTTAGAGACTTGATGGTGCTATAACTGCTGTAGTAAATATTCAAATTAAAGAACAAACTCTTTTATCACTTAGTATAAATGAGATTTCATTCACGCATGTTTTAATCTAGCTTTTACAAGGTTGATGCTGAGAGAGGTTGTTCGAAATATATTTAACCCTAAATGTGTTGCAGTGACGTTTCAGAAAGAGCACCTTGTTCGTGTGGTAAGAAACCGTAATCTACCATTCCTTTATCAACTTTATGCTACCCCAAAAATATCTCTTGATCCCCTTATATCTTTTACATTTGTGATTAATAGCATTATTATCGTAATGTATTTATACAAAAACAACAACAAACCAAACACTAAATATTTTCCGAAATTTAGCGTGTTTTAGAGCAAAGACCCATTGCTGTACCCACCACATTGAATCGAATCACGGATTTTAGCGTTGTAAGTTCGTAGACTTACCGCTGTCCCATTGGGGGACTCCGAAATATAGTAAGTTCTTATGTTAAGTGGTCATCGTGTTGGTTTCTCTAGTGTACCATACTTCTAAATAAAGCTATAAACCACTGTTCAAATTTCAAGAAGGGGGGGTGTTACTAACAGGAAAAAAAAATATTGAAACTGCTGCTGTAAAGACATGTATGTGTGAGTAGATTTCAGGAGTTTCCCTTGTTAACTTTTTTCCTCTCTTTACTACATGAGTGGTGGCTATAAATATATCACTGCTCTATTTCTA
The DNA here is from genome assembly GCF_004210375.1 of Tachypleus tridentatus. NCBI lineage: Eukaryota > Metazoa > Arthropoda > Merostomata > Xiphosura > Limulidae > Tachypleus > Tachypleus tridentatus. Next base: position 79,921,858 of record NC_134837.1, read on the forward strand.
TTCCGAAAATATAATATACTCCATATAATCGCCAACAAGGCATCTCACTTTAAGCATGACGTACATGAGCATACAACAAGGTTATATCGTAAAAACGTGTAATTATATACATAGGTTCATGTAAGTGTATGTAATTCCTGTGTATTGCTTCAGGCTTTGTGTAAGTTTTCACAAATTATTCCTATGTAAGTTCACACAAGTTGCTCTGTATTATTATAGTCCTTATGAAACAGTATTTCGTTACAGTATAGCTTTGTTGTTGTCTATTACTGTAGTTTTTATGTAAATTTACACAAATTGCTATGTATTATTAGTCCCTGTGTAAGCTTACACTAGCTACTGATATTATTACAGTGTTTATGTGAGCTTACGTAAGTTGCTGCGTATTATTAGTATTTATGCAAGTTTAACAAATTGTTCTGTATTATTACAGTCCTTGCGCAATTTTACACAAATTGCTGTACATTATTACAGTCTTTATGTATTTTTACACAAATCGTAAGGAAAATTCAGACAATCTATAACGACACGTTTGTTGAACCTTTGCTACTTGGGAAAGTAAAGGTTATCGCTTTTCGATTTAGTCTGAAAGAACAGGCACCCTGTTTTCATTCTAAGTACCACTTTCTTTGTTTCCAAAGTTCCTCCTGGTTATTTTCGTTCTAGCAATTTGATTTTAGTGTCTTAAAAGAAATCTTCTTTTTTTGATTTTAAATGTGTCGTTTCGTAAGTTGCCTCTTGTTACTTGGTAAAGATAACTTAATAATATGAAGCGGTGTTGGTAATTCGAGGTGAAGAGCAACACTAGATAGTACTTGGTTCTTTCTAGTGGTACAATGCAATATCCAGTGAAATTAGAGCTGTTAGCTGCTGTCTTTTTGCACGTACCAATTACTTGTGTAAATAGAGTACATGTGCTAGTAGAACACACGAATAGTTAAGATTTTTGAACAGGAATACATTTTAGCTTATATTCAGTCGTAGCAACAGTCGATTCATGAATTATTGTGTATTGCAAGTAAATTGGAAATGTTGAATATTTCTATTGATTGTCTGTAAAATGTTTGTTTGTTCTAAAATGTTAATTCTAATTTGGTGACTAAACCAGCGACTCAGCAGATTTGTCTTCAGGCTTACGACACTAAAAGTCGAGTTTCGAAACCAATTGTAGGCATAGCAAATATATCCCATTATATAGCTTTGTGTTTAAAATAACCAACCTAAACACTATTGAAAATTATATTGGTCGTCCTACCTGTAGAGGAATGTAACATCATTCAATAATTTTCATAGGAATCGATTATATTAAGATTTGTTCGGTAAATATTTAAGGGAAAAGATGATAAAACCAATTTTAAGTAAGTAAACAGGTCAGCGTCCGTTGTCAAGGTGAGCAGTTACTCTGCTCACGAACGTAGAATGGCGTACTTAGTACTTAGGTTAAGATATTGATTTTAAAAAAAGTTGTGATTTTTGTAAGGAAACAAGAAGCACTCTGAGTTAAAAGTAACGGCCTTTCGAATCGGTTCTGAAATCTGAATCTTTATAGAAAACTTGTAATTTCATTAGATTAAAAGTCACTAGGTGGCGCGCCTGTGTGTGGAAAAGTGTTTAAACTTGGTAGTCAATAAAACTAGATTTATATTTATATTCTTTCATTCTACCTATTGGAAAACTACATTTGCCACAACACAACTTTAAATAAAGCAAATACATTTCTTAGAAACGCATCTTAAATGTACTATACACGTTCAGAAGTTTCAACACAGTTGTTTTTTAATACGATTCAGTTAAAATAGTGTTAAGTTTTCTTATTCATTAAAGATAATTTAATGAAACACGATTTTTTGTATCCGTTAGTTTTGTTCTTTATTCATTTATTTAAATCTTGTGACTACGAAATAAAAATTCGTCCAAGTATGAATCCAATACAATTATAATGCATCACATGTTACAAGGTTTATTAAAAACGTAATAAATGTAGAAAAAGTAGCAGAGTAAACGCCTTTATATTACTGATATGATATTTTCTTACAGTGGGTTCGAAATTGCGACGAAAAACAGGACAACATCTGGTTACTCAGAAGGAATATTACATTGAGTACTTAGAGTAAATTGAATCGCATCTTTCTATGTTGTTCACTAGAATATCAAAACTATGTGGCACGTGTGAATTTGTATAGAATGATTGGCTCCTGTAGAAAACGATTGTTGTGTAACCGTTCTATTATTCTATTAAAGTTATCTTTTTCATACTATTACGTAATTTTTATTATCAGAACTATTTAGCAAGTAGATAAAAATATTTGTGTTATAAATTGTGATTAACCGTGGTGTTGTATAATTTCAGTTGTTTGTATTGAATTTTCGCGCAAGTCTACGCGAGGAATATCTGCGGTAGCCGTCCAAGATTTAGCAGTGTAAGACAAGAGGGAAGGCAGCTAGCCATCACCACCCACTGCCAACACTTGAGCTACTCTTTTACCAACGAATAGTGGGATTTACCGTAAAATCATAACCCCCTCACGGCTGAAAGGGCAAGCATGTTTGGTGTGACGGGAGTACGAACCGGCGACCCTCAGGTTAGGAGTCAAGCGCCCGAACCATCTGGCCATGACGAATCGTATCATTTTAAATTTCCCTGCCAATGGTCAAACAGTAATCGTGAGGCTTATAAAGCTACAAATCAGATTTCGATACCTGCTGTTGGCAGAGCACAGATAGCCCATTGATCAGCTTTGTACTTAAAAACATTGTTGATACTCATCGTTGATGGGTCTTAAACTTCGTTATTAAACTAACAAATCAGCCATCATCGATTTTTTCTTCCTTATATCTATTTTATCAGAAAATATTGCATGTAAGCCATTAAAAATTGTCCGTCAGTCATCTGTAAATTCTTCTGAACATCAGACATCTGTTATAGTTTTATGTAGTATAACAGTAACATTTTCTTATAGCGAAGCTTTGGTATCAGTGTTCGTAGATGAAAGACCATACTGTTTGGGGTTTTAAGTTAAGAAAGATTAATAAACTCTATACATAACAAATGCAATTACGGTATATTTAATATCTGGAAAAATAATAATAATTGCACCACTCTTGGGTGGAGAGAGCGTGTGTGTACTCCATTTCTCAATCAAACAGCTTTTTCTTTTGATACACAATAACTCCCGTTGTCATCTAGAAAAAAAATAAAAAATAGAAAAAACAAAAACTTTGTTTTTTGTTGTTGTTACTATATAAATATGTTTGTATATTCTCGCGCGCTTTATGTGATACGTCAACCTGTAGTCGTCTCCTTCGCCTCTGGTTTTCTTTATTTATGGCGTGACATACGGATCTTAGTGATTCAGCCAATTCTTCCTTGCCAGTTTCTGTAACATCCGGGAAGTTATGCATCGCAACTTGTGGTTTGGATTCTTATACTTCAACATTTAATTTCTCACTTTATTTGTTATGATTAATTCGGAAGACATTGTTTTGGTACGTACAACCATCATGTTAATGTTGTTGTTTTTCTTGAAGGTTTTTCACAAAGGTTATTACTTTGTTGATATTGTATTCGCATTCCCTGATTTAAAATTTTGAAGCGATTAAAAATTCAGATACTTTTAGGACATTATGCATTCTATGATATATAATAATACATTTTTAAACATTTGAGGTTGCCGAGCCATGAATTCTAATGAAAATTTTCAGCAGTAACAGGGAATTTTGTATAGGAACTACGCATGCTCGTTAAAAATGCATTGGAATTAATAAATACAGATGTTTTTATACACGTATTCTTATTTTCACTGTGCCTACAACTGTTTAGCAGAATTAATAATTCCCTTTCTCTGATAAGCTTCAAGATTCAACCATAAGAAAACAATAGAATTACAAGTCGGAACCACTGTATTTGAAATTCTAACGTCTCTTTGTCAAGTATTAGCAAAGATCACATATTTCATTGTCCGGTATTGGCATTTGGTTTAAAGACTTTCAAAATAATACTAGCGAATACTAAAGATTTGTTCATAGATAAAACTGTTAAAAACGAGTTTCGTTAACTTGACCTAATATCAGTGGATACAATTGTATGAAATGTTTAATACATTAACGATACTTAAGTTTTAATGTGGCAAGTTCCCCTTTTAATTTAATACAAAGATAGTTGAGTTACATGCCAGTTATTTCCGTGAAATGAAGAACAAGCTTTAGATTTTCAAGAAAAGGATGTGGACGGAATAAGTGAGTTATGTGGAAAACAGAGAGAGAGTGACATTTCCGTCACAACAAGGTCGAGCTCTCCACAAACAGTGTTGCCAACTGTTTACTAAACCCTAAAATATAGCTGTTGCGCACGAAAGGCCTAATTGTGACGAAGGTAGATGAAGTTTTGCGCACTGACTTTAAGCAAAATGCTTTAAAAAGAAGCCAGAAATCTTAGAAATTAGTTCGGTAAGGCTTCTTGATCCTGGTGTGTGCACTAAGTAGCACCTTGTTTGTGCACGTAGAACCTACTACTAGATTTCAAAACAACCTCGTGTAGTTTTGGTATTAGGAAAAGAGACTTAATTAATTTTTTCAGTTTGCGATTTTTGTGGTGATTCAGCAGCGAATCGAGTCATTGGTGCCAGAGAGAAAGCTCTAGAATGTGACTATAAAAGAAAAGAAATGTGTAGAAACAAAAATACTGTCCCCAAGATTTGCAGCTACTATGTACCAGAGTCTACGGATTTGTTCTAGTCAGACGATGAGTAGGAAGAAACGTACCAGAATATGAATACATTTATACCAAAGCCTGCAGGTTTGTTTTCATGTGGGACAGTGGGTAGCATCATGACAGAATATGAATCCGTTTGATAGAATGTAGCTCGTATGAAACGGTTGAAAACAGACAGCAATGACGCCTGCAACCAATGGTTTATTAGAGTTCATTAGATGTAACTGTAAAACAGACTGCTTGAATCTGAGATGTTAGCTGTAAAAAGCTCCCCAACTCATCGAAGGTGTCAAAGCTCGGTCCAGCCAGAATGAAATTATATTAAAAATGACTAAATGCAGAAGAAATAATAGTTGTATGTGGTTGGTTTTTTGCGATATTGGAAAAATATTCACACCCCAATATGACGTATGCAGCTTAAGTTTAGTGGAGACAAACGTGGTTCTTCGTTTCACACTTCACTCAAATAATATTATTCATACTGTTACGTTTATACGCCGTTACCAGTTGTTCAGAATTTTTTTAAAGAAAAAGTAATGATTTCCATTCTGAACAGAGATGCCCAGTTTCAAGTACTTCATTTGTTTGTATATGAATCAGGGCTATTAAAAATAAAAACCTTTTATATCTTTAAATTAGTTAAAGGGTGTCGTATTAATAATCAGTTCATTTTTCTTTCTTCTGGATATTAGCTAAAACAACAAAATTTAATTTATTACCATAATGTGGAATCCAGTTTCTAATGGTACTTATATATTATTTAATAAACTCGTAAACTGACAGACTTCAAACTAGTTTGAGGCCTGGCATGGCCAAGCGTGTTAAGGCGTGTGACTCGTAATATGAGGGTCGCGGGTTTGCATCCCTGTCGCGCCAAAGATGCTCGCCCTCCCAGCCATGGGGGCGTTATAATGTTACGGTCAATCCCACTATTCGTTGGTAAAGAGTAGCCCAAGAGTTGACGGTGGGTGGTGATGACTAGCTGCCTTCCCTCTAGTTTTACACTGCTAAATTAAGGACGGCCAGCACAGATAGCCCTCGAGTAGCTTTGTGCGAAATTAAAAAAAACAAACAAACTAGTTTACAGTTTGTCCAAGGTTAGGCCTACAGTCATATCGGTTAAATGGAAATGTTTAGTTTTACATGATTGTTAAACAAAAGCATCTTTCGACCACAACTAAAGATGTTTTAGTTTATTGTGTTAAATATATTTTAATGTGTTGTAAAACACGTAAAATAAACTTGGTTTTAATCAAATCCGACAATTAATAGTGAAATTATGGTTTCTCGTAATTTTTCATTAAAAACAAAACAAGAAACATTTCCCCTTAAAGTGAGAATAATCCAGTATTTATTAGAACTTTCGGTAAAGTAAAAGGAGCGTTTAAACGAGCACAATGCATCAAGTTTTGTTACTATTGTATTTTTCTGGATATTATTAATATAAAAAGAAACACCTAATAAAAACTAAGAATCTGAATATATAAAAAAATAATCAAATTGGAATTTAACATAAAAATAATCGAATTAATCCCATCGTTGTCATATTGTGGCTCTTGTTACACCAAGAGTTCATGAAAATACGTCAAACGCTAACTGTACCATATATCCTACAGCCAATGCCGACGAGGCTTTTAGTATAATACCAAATCTCGTCAGGTCACCTGGAATACGACATCATTACTCTTTTAATGAAAAACAACTGTTAAGGTGTTATAATCAAGTTATTTATTATCAATGTTATTGAAATTATTTACAAACCATATTTTCGTTAGGCATTAACACACACTATTTTGTATTTGAATTGTTTTTACACTCGTTCACAAGAATTGGAAGTGAACCAGCAAGCTAATCCGGTACCAGTGCTGTTCAAACAACTACAGCGTAAACGGAAGAAAACTACAATGGTATATCTTAAGAACCCATCAGTAAAAGCTGAAGATAATACCGAATTGCCTCTAATTATCGTCCTTTCTGGTTTTTGTTTTATAAAGCTTACCTTGTGTGACAGCAAAAGTAATCGAACATGTAATTCACTTCTATTACCATAATTTTAATTTGAAATAAAAGTAAATCACACACACACTTATTAGGATTAAAATCAACATATTGCATGTGAAAAATCGAACCTGGAATTGCACAGAAACTGTAATTAGTGCCCTCCCTTACAGTTTGCAGCGCCCCAGTGGACGTTAAATAGGGGCATCATAGTATGTCAACCACCCTACATTCGTTATATCCAATATCGACGAGATATGTTTTGTTCTTGTCGTTCAAGTTTCGGTTTCTAACGTATGGTGTCGTGTGAGAATCGCTCACCAGTCATGATATTTCTAAGCCATATTTTTGTATGTCTTTTCCTTTTTGTTGTTACAGTAAATAATTGGGGTGTAATTTACCTTGGGATAAGTTATTGAAGTGATACTGTCGCAACGCTATGTCGTGATATCAACGGCAGCTGTGATGGCAGGTCTTTAGAAAAATCTTGTTGCTGTGCGACTTTTGTATCACCCTGTATTGTTTGGTAGTCATCAGATGTTGTTCGTATCATATAGAAATGATGCAAACATAGATATGTACATATATGAAATAAAAAGTGCCCCGTGTCTGTCGGCAAACCTAGGTGTTAAAAATGACTTCTATTACGTATTCAGGAAGTAACAAATTTTGGAAAGGCTTAAAGATAGTATCTGAATACGTTTGTACAAATGCTGTCTGTGTTTATTTTGGTATAGATAAAACAGTAGTGCATACGGTACCAATGATTTACGTGTTTAAAACTCAGAGAACAGTCATGGTTTTTGTGTTGCGAAGACTGTTACAAGTGCTTCACCTTTTTCTAATTTTTATTTAATCAAAATTGAAAAAGTTATGAGGACAGTTGGAAAGTGTTGACGAAAGTAATGGTGAAGATGTAAAAACTCAGGTCACTGCATAGTGTAATTTTCATGCCTCGTCAAACCACTTACAAAAAAAGTAATTTCTGTCACGTTGCTCTTTTAATCTCGATACCAGGCCACAAGCATCTGTTGCTCTTGAGTGGCTAGTTGAATTGGGGAATGACGTAACTGCCACCTGTTTGACGGCGTGACTAGTTCGTTAGTTTAGTTTAGCTCTGAGTCAACTTAAACTGTAACTAGCCAGCTAGTTGTTACGTTCAGTGAGGAACGTGTTTCGTTTTACTGTTATTAAAAGTGCATAGGGTTAGTCTTGTTTAGCAAGCATTACGAGTTTTGACAAAGAATAACGGGTACCTTATGATTCAACTATAATTCAGATAGAGGTGGTTTCCTTATTTAGATAATAACTTGTCGCCACTTTAATATGGCGTTCTGTTAGTAATACATCATCTTGCACAAGTACAGAAAAAATGCCGACCAAGTTCGAGGTACCGTCCCGAAGTCTTCACGTGGCAGGACCTGTATGGGGGTACCACCCTCAGTTCCTAAAGTGGAAGACGTGGGCACAGCCCGCCAGGCCTATACATACCCTGGTATGTATAAATTGTAGTATTTTAAACTGTGACTTAGGGTCCATAACCTCTCTAAGACATTTCTGTTGACAGAACCATCGTTTAAAATCAACCCGTGACTGATTTATCCCAGTCAATACAGTAACTTAGGGTTTTGTTTTGTGTGGGATAAAACTTAAAATTCGACAAAACATACAAAAACTAAATAAATGTTACTATAAGAAAACACACACTCGTCTACAGATTCATCTATCATTGCAGTAGTAACATTTAAAAACTACTTCTTTCTAAACAATCGGTTTAATCATTTTACTCAATATTCATGTCTGCCATAGCCTATCATTTTAAATATCAGTCGGGGATTCCTTAAATGGTATTTCCAACGGACTGTTTATCGTACCTGATGAGTCTTAGTATTGATTAAAGGCCTAGTTGGTGCTGGATATAACAGGTGTGGTTAACATTATTCACCTTTGCTTTCACTCATGGGTTCTTAGAATTACTTATTGTTTTAACTTTCATCAGTTGTTCTCATCAATAAAGAAAAATTCGAATACTGACAGCAACTTTATAAACTCGGAATAATTGTTTTTCAGTGATACAAAGCTACTAAGGCAACATATTTGAAACGGAAGGAACTGTCAATAATAGTAGTAGTAATTTCACGACACCTGATTTTTTGCGACATATTTTTCTTTTAAAAAAAAAAGATAATTTACTAATGATTAAAATAAATTATTTTCAAGGCGTATTCAAACAGTTAAATTTATGTTAGTGAAATGGATATTTTTAAACAATAAATGGATTATTATATGACCAACCAATATTTTTGTTAGAAGTGGCGAGTAAGGACGATTAAAACTGACTCTCATAAGTATTTTATAGACATAGAGGGAACTGAGAGGTATGTTTGTTTTATAGACATAGAGGGAACTGAGAGGTATGTTTGTTTTTATGCCTACTAGTCGTACGTGTGCCAACAGCTGTCAAGTGAATTAACATGCACTAAGATTGGAATTCAATAAATTTGGAGTATGCATGTGCAATACTTTTGCACGCAGTTGAACTGTTTTAGATTGCTGAAAAGTGTGAAGCAATAAACCAAAGCTTTGTTGTTGTATTAATCTATGAGATGAAAGTTTCCATATGCTAACCACCGACTTTTTTTCTTAGTGCCTCATTTCCCTACTGCTCCATATTACACGATGTTGAACTTACAGTACTAGATACCAAAAAAATACAATTAACTTTTGTTAAAATGATTATTATAATTGTCATAGGTGTTGTATTCTTGCTAGTGGTTTTTAGGTATGTTTGTTTTACATTATCAATACTGTATTGGGAAACATGCGTCATGAGGCTTTTTAAAACTACTAGGAAATGTTTTGAATACGTTTAGCTTAAAGCTCAGGTACGATGTAGTGAAATTGTGAAACGAACTTGTATTACAGCTGTAATATTACATCAAAACTGTGTTATTAAAGCTTATTAACCATTTGTAATTGATGCAAAAAATTCTACGCTTGACTAATCATGTGCTTATCGCAGTTGGCCTCCAAATTGTGGGAAATATTTCCTGTTGTAATGTCAGGTTTTCAACTGATTTATTTCTACTTGCAGGACCTTAACAGATGAAACACATGAAAGCTAATCTGTACTATAGTTACATCGATGTTTTGAAGGTTAACCCTGCACCATAGTAACATCGATGTTTTGAAGGTTAACCCTGCACCATAGTAACATCGATATTTGAAGAGTTAACCTTGTACCATAGGTTACATCGATATTTTGGAGATACATGTGGACAGTAATTAATAATGGACGGGGTGGGAGTGTCAGAAAGAGATTTAGCGGATGATAAATTAGACATACCATTTCCCAGTGGGTTAGAGATAAGTTAACAATTATAACGCTAAAATCCAGATTTCGATTCTCGACGATGGAAAAAGCGCGCAAATACCCATTGTGTAGCTTTGTACTTAAAATCAAAGACGCACTTCATTTTCTTAGATTTACTAACAACTTTTATTCATGAACCACTGAATAAATAAATTACCATTACGTCAAGGAGTCAGTACTGAAATTGTACGCCTATATCGTGCTAGTTTGTGCTACACATCCATGACATCATTGGTTTTCTAACAGTTATTGCCCAAATTATTTTTCATATAAAACTTGTTTTTTGTAAAGCAAGGAAGTATATCTATTTTGTCCTATTCTACATTTTCACTGGAACTATGCTATAAGTAAGGTCTGAAATACATTTGGCTAGGCCTGGCTTATTATTTATCGTGCTGGGTTGTGTACCAAAAGGACAAAAGATGATATCGCGCTATGCCATTAAACTCACGTTCCACATTTTCAAGCGAGGATTGCGTTATAACTACGACAGTCAGTCGTGCTGTATGTTAGGCATATATTCTAATAATAGGTCGTGAGTGCTGTTTACTTATTGGCCGAGTCAAAGGCTGTGTGTGTGTTTTCTTATAGCAAAGCCACATTGGTCTATCTGATCTGTCCATCAAGGGGAACGAATTTCTGATTGTAGCGTCATAAATCCGAAGATTTAACAGCTGTCCCACCGGGACTCCAAAGGAACTCTGGACGTTGTCTTTGGTCTTGCTTGACCTAGTAGTTATAGTGCTCGATTCGCAATCGAAACTCGTTGCCAAACATGCTTACCTTTGCAGTCATGTGGTCTTTATAATACACTGTTAATCCCACTGTTCGTTGGCAATGAATAGCACAAAGTTGGCGTTGCTGTCAAACTGTCTACCCTCCAATCTGTCAATAAAAATTATGGATGGTTGCTCATGTCGCCCTCGAGTAGCTCTGCATGAAAGTCAACAACCAAGCAAACTTTGTTTTCATTTAACCCACGTGTCACATAAAGCGCCATTCCGATTGAAAATACAAAATAGTTATGGTATTAAAGTTTTAGACATTAAGGACTGGTGTAGTGAAACAGAGAAAATACTCAAGTTTCTGTTTTCAATAATTAAACATTGAGCTCTTATCACACTTGTAAAAGATATCTATATATAATGTATACTTCGTAAAAATATTACTGTTCCTTTAACACGCTTCTTGATGACGATAAATCTACTTGAAATAAAAATTTATCTCAGAACGGCTGGTGTGGGTATTAATTCTTTTATTGATAAGGAGAGAACAACGTTTTGACCTTCCTGGGTCATTTTCAGGTTAAGAAAGAGAGGATTTGAATGTGACTGTTGCCGGACACACGTCTTTATTGATAAGGAGAGAACAACGTTTTGACCTTCTTGGGTCATTTTCAGGTTAAGAAAGAGAGGATTTGAATGTGACTGTTGCCGGACACACGTCTTAGAGACGAGAGTATAAACGGGTACGGGATTGTAGGGGGCGTTGCAGGTGGATGTTAGGGCATTAACTAGTATAGGTATAAAGGTGTTCCTTTATATTGGTTTAATTTTGGTTTTAGTTGCTGTATAAGTAGGGCTTCTTTGCTTTTGTGTTTGTTTATATTTGTTTCCTTACTTAATATCTGGGTGTTTTCTGTGGTTTTTTTTGAGTTGCAGTGTTCGAAAATGTGTGAAGGTGTTTTTTTGTGTTCTTTGAATTCAGTTTCCATTTTTCTGCTTGTTTCTCCAATATAGAAGTTGTGGCAGTTGTTGCATTGTATATTATAAATAATGTTGGTGTTGTGTTTGTCAGTGTAGTTTTTACACAGTATAGACTTTAGTTTTGTACCTGGTTTTGAGTACATTTGGTGTTTACTGGAATCTTGTGTTTTGTTAAGTTTTTTCCAAGTGTTGGTTATTTTTTCGCTGATATCGGGAACATATGGTATGCAGCAGTATAAGTTTTTGTAGTTTGTTGTATCTTGGGATTTATTGCTGTTTGTTTGTTGTTGGTCTGGGTGTGTGCATATAATTTTTTCCACGTTTTTTTGAAGAAATTTATTGATGTTGATGAAGTATTGTTTTATTTTATCGTTAATTTTATAGGGTGAACATAGTTTTGTGGCTGTGTTTGTTTGGTTTCTTAATATGTTGTTTTTGTTTTGTTTTGTTTTATGTGCTGAATCTAATAGAATGTGTAATCCAGTATCGGTGAACACTGCAAATCAAATAAATAAAACATAACCATAGAAAACACCCAGATACTAACTAGGGAAACAAATATAAACAAACGCAAAATCAAAGAAGCCCTCCTTACACAGCAACTAAAAACAAATTTAAACCAATACAAAGAAACACCTTTATACCTATATTAATTAATAACCTAACATCCACCTACAACGTCCCCTGCAATCTCGTACCTATTTATACTCTCGTTTCTAAGACGTGTGTCCGGCAACGGTTAGTTGCAAGCTCTCTGTCAACCTGAAGATGACCTAGGAAGGTCGAAACGTTTTCTGCTTATCAGTAAAAGTGTTAATACCCATACCAGCCGTTCTGAGATAATTTTTTGTTCCTTTAAGAAATGAGTGTTCTTGTACGAGAGCTTAAGTAATTACTGTGATTTATATATACTCAGTTTTGTGTATTTATCTTATTAACAGATTGGCGATTTTAGACGTAACCATTAGGAGTATATTATAATCAATAATTTTGTTTGTGTAACGTCATACTCAACAAATATAATGGAAATGTTTTAATCCCCGTAAAGTAATTTTTATGTAGGAGTGTGAAACTAAAGAAGAATCTAATGTTAACCACATTATTTGCGGTGCCGACGAGGCCCTTTGTCATAGATATTTCGAATATGCACATAGTAGCTATACCATTATTGTATCAAATCATAAAATAACACGATATCGTGTGTAGCACTTTGCGATAAGTTTTTCACTGTCCAAACCTTTTATTTTACTGAAAGAAAAAGGAAACGAACTTTCTAATTTCAACGTAAATTTAAATTAAACTAATATTTTATGAAATCTGAGAAAAATCAAATTAATCGCTGTAGAGGAACAGTCAATTGTGCAACTTCTGCTAACATTACAATATAACCTACAGCATGTGTGTTTTTTTGTCCTCGCGATTTAGTTTTGCGAAACTTTGTTGTTTTATATCTGATCAATAGTTTTTGGTTACTTAAAATTAAGTATACGTCAACAGAGTATATGTACCCTTCAATATAAATGTTCCATATTAGCGTATATTGTTCATTGTACTTTATCTTCCACGAACTTCCTGGTGTGCTTGGCACTTACAGGCTTGATTTATCACACCCGTGCCATGTTAAAGAGACAGTAATAATTATATAATGCAGAACAATGTCAATGTTAATTATAGAAAGGATTGTTAAAGAGACGTGAAAACACGGAAGGAAGTTTTGGTTTTTTACAGTGAACATGGCAACCCATTGACCAAAGCAATTGTTTCGTCTGTATTACAGGGCTGGAGGTATGCTCAGCAGTAGGCTTATTCTCTTGTTAAAGTTTAGTTATTGCAGGTCGTGACTGCTGTATGTGTCTATGTATACACGCACACACATCTCTTGGAAATTCGTGCGCTGTCCACTTCCGTGATTATTGCAAAGCAATCAAAATATTGCGTTATTAAAGGCATACAACACTTGGCTGGTGTAATGTGTATAATTATTACAAAGCAACCAATATATTACGTTAATAACAGCACACAACTCAACTGGTGAAATGTGTATAATTATTGTATCAATACCAAAGGTCTCATGTTAAAACACTGCTGTTTTTTTTATTTGTTAATCGCGTAATACACGTACATTTAACACACGTTTTATAGACGAACAAGTGTGCTAACAAACATATGATAAAATTAAAGTTGTGGATATAAATAGCCGAATCTATCAAATTAAGGGGATATTGAGTCGTGAACAAACTTTGATATGACAATTATGACATGTCAAGCTTCATTCTTCAGTGATTATATCTCAAATGTTACCTCGAAGCAGTGAACAATTACATCTTGTGTGCCCCAAAAACTCTTACGCCACTCTTGAGGTTTTTTTTTTTTTTTTTTGTATGAATAAGTCCTGTATATCTTATTCCATTGAGTTTAGTTATAATTAGCAGAAAGTACCATTCAATACAGTTTAAACCAGTACCGTGTGACTGACTGCAAGGTCAGTACTATTTTGTCAAACAGTAGTATACGGCTGGACCGTTTAACGATGCGGTTAGCGAGATTTGTGTTTATTATGTAGTTTTACATGTTTGGGGTATTTTGGTTTGAAATACTCCTAAGCACCTACAAAACAAGAACACTTAAATACAAACCCAGAATATTACTTATTTGTCATATCACAAGGTTTTCTTGTAGTTTTGTAGGCCAAACAAAAGTACATTTTCAAGAGTTCTCTTTTATCATTGATGAAGAATTACTAGGCAAATAAATTGCTTTGAATTCGTGACAAGGCGTGGTTCTCTGAAACCGGTCAAACCTACTGTTGAAGGACATGCCATCTCAGACAAGTTTATATATATGCCTTCAGTAATTGAAAACGATATAAAACATTCACGCAGTGACCGTTCGTTTTCAAGTAATTTATTTATGATATAAAAACTGTAAAATATAAGATGAAAGATTGACTCAATGTAATGTTTTCGTGGACAACTAGTGTTTGTAAGAAATTAACCTCGCTTTAAAGTGATCAAACATTCGTATTTAAGTACACTCGTGCTATTAGTTTTATAAAATTGTATTTTCTGTTTCAGTGGTTTTCTTAACAGTGAAAATTTAATGGAACTTTCTTGAACCCGATGTTAATTCATGCTGTGCATTTGTTTGTTCGCAAACTTCTCCCACAATTTTGGAGCTAGAAAAATTAAACTTGTTGGCGAACTCTGGGTAGCCTGGGAATAAGTAGTGTCTATCTGTATAGGCTAGAACGAGTCCAGAACGTCATTCATACAGATGAAGATTTTTGGGAAGGATTTCATAGTTCGTAAATCCTAATCTAGCATTATATATTTTGTAAATCCCCACCCACTTCCACCTGTCGAGGTGATGTGTTTTATATGTTTGAAACTTTGTTCATACTCCCATTCACAAGCTAGAGCATTTTGGTGTAGATAGCCTAGCTGCTTTGTGCCATGAAACACCAAACCAACCAACTAACCAAGCTAGAGAACCAAGCATGGCGCACTTTATCAGGTATCACCTACTAGTGTCTTCATTTAACGACTTTGTTTTTTTCAGGTTCGACCCCTTCTCCTTGGAATAGCTATAAAAGTAATTGGGGATATTAAAGGGACTTGATAAAGATGAACAAAGTTTTCATAATATCCCTGGCTGTTTCTGAACCCTATCGTGAATTAGGGTAAAGAAATTCGAAACAAACTACTTACCACGTTAAAGGGAAGTCGAGAAGTTTGATCAGTACATTGAGGTCTGTGAACGAAGGGAAGGGGTTTTGTTTAGGGTTTCTTTTATACTAGTTGTTATAACATGCCATCATTCTAATTGTTGAGTTAATCAGTTACAGTCGAAATGTTTATTGTATAATTATTTCACCAATACAAAACAGTTAGATCGATCTTGTCACAACAGTCTGTTTTTATTTGATACTTATGTGAGTTTTTGTACTCAGATCAGCTAAGTATTACTACAAGACGTAAGCAACAAGAAAAAAGTACTGTTATGAAGTTGGGCCTAGCACGACCTAGTTATTAACGTGTCGAACTGTGGATTTGAGGTATTGTGCTTCATGTCACGTTACCCCCCCTTCTCAATAAAAAAAAAAAAAAAGAGAGAGAGAGAAGCACAACTGATCCGCAATTTTTGATCTTGGCTGGGTTGTACAAGATACCATGAAATCTCACTTTTTGGTTTGACAAGAGTAGCCCAAAATTTGGCGGTGGATGGTGTTATCTAACTTTTTTTTTTTTCTAATCTGTCACATTAACATCAGGGACGACTAGCGTAGATAGCTCTCGAATATCTTTTATAGTTCGTTTTTCTCAGAATTATTACATAGTTATTTTTAAATCGATAATTACTCATAACAAGAGAACCGCAGAAAATTATAAAGCTGCTCTCGCTGTAAAACCTCTTGAGACAATACCGCATGTAGAAGACTTCATTAAACTATGCGTAATTAACCTCTACCCATCACGCTTACAACAGATGATGTGGTTAGTCTTCATGATAAATAAATTTGAAATGATTAACAACTGCCTATTGCACATTGAAACATGAATATAATCTGAGAGGAATAACCTATAAAAGTATCTGAATAGAAAATAAGGTGTTTTGTTTTTTAATTAATTCAATATTTTTTTAGAAACTGTTGCCCTTTTGAACTCTTTTCACCTAATAAACTATTATAACTGTCATTCCAAGAGCAAATACATGACTGTTCAGAGACGATATACCAATAACGTTTACAATATTGATACAATAAACATGCCAAAATACTACTATACATCTTAATATGTTTAGGAGTGATATATCAACAACGTTTAGAACATTGGTACAATAAACTACTACTATACAGCTTAACAAGCACATTTTGTATTGTATATACAGAAGCGCATGCCAGGATAATAATTAAATAACATCTTTTGTGTAGTTTTGTAATTATATGTCTTGCTTACTTTGTATTCGACTAGTGACCCAATTTATTTTAACAAGACATTTGTTAATTATGAAAGGGTATAAAAAAAACTTGATGTTCAGAGTTCCTCTTATGATTTACAGATTATTTTGAGCGCATTTTGCTTTTGTTAACTGTACAATATAACCAGCCTCGAGTTTTTCGATACTACTCGAAACCTGATTTCAAATGAAATTGGACAGCTTTATTTCAGTGGAGGAGGGGGGGGGTTGTTGTATGTGAAATGACGTTGTTGAATAGGCTTCGCAATATCGAAAGTTTACTCCGTCTTTTGGAAGTAATTTGTTTTAAAATCTCTTGATCATCTTACATAAAATATGTATATTTATGTCAGTAGTTCTAGTTTCGAATTTAAAATTATTTTTAATAAATTCAGCTTGAAACAAATACTAACATTATGGCGGCTTGGCAAAGAAAAAAGACATTAAGATATAGGACATATCAATACTACATTGTTTGTCAAAAGTTCGTACTAATGATTGCATTAACAGATGATCCACATTCTGTTTTATTCTAAATTGAAAATTCAATTTCATATACAAGTGTGGTATGTAAATAAATCACGAAGAATGTTACTATAGCATGATTTTGGTTTAAAAAGAGAGACAGAGAGGGAGGGAGAAGTATAAATGAATATATAATGTTAATCAGTGAAATTTAAGTTCCGCTAAGATAATTTTGATTCAACAGGTTGGTTACCACGAGAAAAAAAAAAAAAAAAAACCTGTATGAAACCCAGTGTGTGTGTCACGTCACGGTTGATTTCTCGAAGTAGGAAGAGTCATAAAAGCCAAAATACATTTATTCAAATAGAATAGTTCGATTACTGTCTGCCCATTACGATTTTTGACAGGGTGAAACCTTGTAAGTGTGGTGGTATAACAAGATTAAAGACATAGTGTGGGATCATCTAAGCTAGAGCCAAGTACATACAATTTATCATTAATCTTATTAAAGCTACCAGGAAATTGCCGTTTCTCTCGTTTAAAATCCTTGTTTCATCCTATTCACACTACCAGGAGATATGACCACTTGCGTTGTTTGAAATCCTTTTATCTTATTAACACTACCAGGATACATGCCTAGTTTCGTAAAGGCGTTGCTTCAGATTGGCTTGGGATGTTTCTTGGAGTCCACTTCTGTTCTGAAAGCTCTGCTACAGAAGGTTTTCCACTTCTGTGAAAAATAATGAAGTCTTCCTTATTTTGAAATGTTGTCCAAAGGCATTGGATTGGTTACCTTTATCTTGCTATATGGAACGGAATGTGAAATAAATGTCTAGGTATTAAGTTACTCTTGACTGTATTAAACTATCAAATGGCCGGAAAGTTGCTCTGAAAGAAAGATAGATATTAAGCATTAATACTCGGAACAGACGATCCCATAACACCGAAATGTTTTTATTTAATTAGACACGCAACGTTTCACTTTGCCGCTTCTTCAGGAGCATTAACTAGAACGCAAACCGAAACTGACATTACAAGCTTCAAATTGTTTGTACTGTCCGTTTCGGTTTTTGTTTTAGTGAACGCTTCTGAAGAAACTGTAAAGCGAAACGTTGTGCGTTTAATTAAATAAAAACATTTTGACGGTGTAAGGTTCTTTATTTCTGGTATTAATATGCCTTCTATATACCACTACAAAAATTAAAAACAAATATTAAACGTATTGCGCATAAAACTAAAGCTTGTACACCTAAGACCACATGCTTTACTGCATATAGTGTGTGTGTGTGTGTGTGTATCACATCGTTTTTATAAAGTGTAACTGTCTCAGGGGAAAACCAGAGCTGAAAAAATCCCGATTGAACATGGCAACTGTTGATACTGCAGACACAGGGACAAGCTGAAAGGATGAACTTCTTTGACGTCTGTAGCAACCTGAAAAAAAGCACTCTAAAACATCGCGTTCTGCATGGCTTTAAGTTTACACTGGTATTCTTAAGAGTTATCTTTCAATGTCCAACAGACTTAGCTGTACAATTGGACATGTATATATATTTTGCAAAGTAACATCCTTCCAAAAAGTGAAGTTAAAACTGAGTCTAGTGGCAGTTAACACGTTGTAACTTGCATTTTCAGTTATACCTTACTATATGATTTTTAACTGCTACAGTTTGGTCAAAGGTTTTTTGTTTCTTTTTTTTTTTGTCACGTCGATATTTTTGCTTATTTCTTTCAGACGTATCATAACATCTGTTTCAATAATTGTGAGTGAACCTACATTTCCTCATACCCAGGAATCTGGGGTACGTGGGGTGTGTCTCTTAAGATAGGAATAAAAAAAAAAGTCGCAAATGAGTAACCATTAAGTAACCCTTATTACAAGTTTGGTCTTAAATAACAAAAAAAAATTAACAAAAGGTTTAATATTCAGTATATTTTTACTGTCAATAAAAATAGATTGATCTACAGGCAAGCTTACGTGTATTAAATTAATGTACATTATAATTTATCCAAACAGTAAAGCCACTATAAGCCGAAAACTTACCCAAGCATGTTATGACTGCATTTACTTTCTTCAATGACTTTTATGTTTCCAGGAAGCTCGTTAGATATTCTTCAGTTTGGTTTTTATGGTTGTAAACTCTGACAAATAGATACAACAAATTGAGATGTGGCTAATAATATTTCTGACATTTGGTGCGCGGGCACTTTAATGATACAAGAGGTTTAACGTGTGCTTTGTAAGCGTAACATCAAGTTAAACCTGAATTGTTGAATTCGAGCTGACAAGACATGTAACGTGTTATTATTTTGAACCTAGTTTCCTTATTGTTAGTCTGTTTCCACTATAATGTTATCATAAAAGCATAATTATGCAAATATTTCTCAAACGTAGTTATTATTTTTGTATTTTCTTTAAAAAAATATATATAACTGGAAATATATTTTTCCCCTTTAATTTGGGTCTATTGCACATCTGAAAACTTTAACTGCTGTATCAGAGCAACTCATGCTAAAGTGGGCCAAATGCGGCTTAGTGTTTATCTTTCGGGACTAAATCAGAGGTTTGGTAGTTGGTGTCCCATTACTGTCAATTCAAAAATCCTTCATATGTGTTATAATAGTGACGGTCACATCCCATTATTCGGTCTGACAATAACAGGCCAGGAGTTGGGTCTAGCTGCTTTTGATCTAATTTATCAGTTTAAAAATAGGAATGGCCAACGCAGTGGCTTTGCGCGAAATTAAACAACAAAAAGACAGAAGAAAAGCGTGCCAAAGTGTTACCTTCTTTTCCAAAATATTGTATGGTTATATCAAGACTTAATACCAACATGAAACTATCATATAACTACAATTTAAAATCTAAAGTATTTATAACAGAACATTCAAAAAGGTATACAAGAGGAAGCCTAACGGTTTGATTTTGAAAAGAGCAGATAAATTGGTATTGGTATCGTATTAAAAAAAATTAAGAAATCTTGTCCTCGGGTAGGACAGCAGTAAGTTTTCGGCATTCGATTCCCCTTGGTGGATACAGCAGATAATCCGACGTGGCTTTGCTTTAAAAAAAAACGCAGGAAGAAATCTTATAATAGCATGACTGTTTTATCCATTTAAAAATCAATTGAAATCAATGTTATACTTTATGATTAAGACACTTGGGGTTCCTGTAGTGATTTTAAGTGGATATTCGGGATATTTATTCTCAGCTTTCAGGATTCAACTTGATAGCTTGAGGTATAGTTAAGAGCATAGAAGACAAAATAACTTCGTAGAAAAATTTAAACCTACAAGGTTTAAAAGCAACCGAGAAACTGTTGACTTCAGTAAAAACAAGCTTCTTTATGGTGTCATCTCTATCCTGTAGTTATAATTTAGATACAAGTGTATTCGTGTACCGCTACACCTCATTTCTAAAGTAATCTCCACACGTTATACACAGGTATGGTTACGCAAACTTTCTATAAATAAATACGTACAATACCAGTGCAGTATTCAAGGCTTACTGTTGAGCTACTGAAACAATTTTTTTTATACAGTAAAGAAATGTGGCGTTCGTTAGTATATCTGGATACATAATATAACGTGAATTTTGTGGTTTGTTTTGAATTTCGCGCAAAGCTACGCGAGGGCTTATTGCGCTAGCCATCCCTAATTTAGCAGTGTGAAACTAGAGGGAAGGCAGATAGACATCACCACCCACCGTCAATTCTTGGGCTACTCTTTTACCAACGTATAGTAGGACTAACCGTCACATGTATAACACCTCCATGGCTGAAAGGGCGAGCATGTTTGTTACGACGGAGATTTAAACCCGTGACCCTCAGACTACGACTGAAACGCCTTAACCACTTGGCCGTGCAGGGTAGGATTTTCGTAAAATTGAACCATCGCAGTTTTGATTAGCATTTTATCATGTTCTGCCTAATCTGAATGCAACCATTGGTACAGATGGGATGCCACTTGAAGCACTGTACTTTACGTCACAATTACTTTGAGAGTTCTTCAGTATGGGTTCAGCAATCTCCCTCTTATTGATATATAAGTATATTTTATGTTTTATTTACATCTAGTGTTGTTTACAAGTTATATGCATTACATGCTGAAATTAGTCACAAATAACATTTTAAATGTTTAAGTGTTCTGTTGCTTATTACAGTTTAAAATAGCATAAACTGAGATAAATTATAATTTAAATTTAGATGTTAAATATTTGTTTATGTAACCAATTTACGATACAAGATTGATACACATGGTTTCTTTTTTAATATAAATATATTTTGATATACAAACAATAGAACTTAAAATAACGGTTATTACAAATAACGGTCTATGTACAAATATTTTATAAACTTGTAAATAATAACGATCCTTCTTTCTGGTGTGGAACTGTTGTGATGTCTTATCTGAGCGGGTTAATTTCGAGTTGAGGTAAGTACAATTCACTTATCAGGGAGCTAGCTGGCTCTGCATTTTTCTCTGATTACAGACCGAGTTTTCACCACTGAAGTTGTATTATGTCTTTGGAAAAATACTGATGTCGTATGTGAACCCACTGAAGTTGAACGGTTTGTGATGTAAGATATTTACAAACGTTCATGGTCAAATATCTGAGGTTCCCTATTAATAAGCGTTAATTACAGTTCTAGTTTTTGAACAAACCAATAATATATGGTGTCTCGGCACGTTGTGTGAGGAGAGTTTCTAGAAATTTCAGCCTACCCAACAATACTGGCAGTACACTAGTATTTATGTACACAATATTGTTGATTTTTACACTCGAGGATCTTTTACAATTTTAGTGAATAGGCTGGAATTTTGCAATACAAATTTAGCAGTGCAAGCTACATGCGTTTCTAAATATATATTTAACTGAAACAAACAAACAAATATTAAAATAGATATGTAATAGTAAATCCGTCACATGTCTAGTAGGTGCTAAATGTGACACTTTTATAACAATCCCTAGCTTCAATTTAGCCTCAGAGTTCTTTTGTTCGTTATTGTAAATCTCAGGTTCTATTTGTTCGTGATACAACGATCTACATCTCTGGTCTGTTAGGTCGGAACTAAGGTTTCTTGTAATCTGTAAACCTAAACATCCCTTTGCGTTTCATATGTTGAATTAGATTAAACTTTGAGAAGCATTTGCCACTTTGTTGCTAACATTATGTAAAGTCACGGGAGTAACTAAGAGTTTTATCTGTATGTTAAGTTCTTATTTAAAGTATAATAATGTATATGTCAACCACGTGGTATCTGTTAAATATAGCGTCCAGTACTAGTAATGTGTATTGTAACAGTCAGTGGCCCTAAAAGGTTGAATGAAGCCTGAAGTGGGCTTAGTAACATTTTATCTAATGTCTAAAAATAAACTAATTATTCTTGTGACCACCTCTTTAATGGAGCTTGTCGTGAGTTATATACTTACATCATAAAAACTGGTGTGAGCTCGTACACTAGTTAAATAATAATCTAAGAGAATACCCAGATAATGATTCAGACCTTTTGATCGTTTTGAACAACTTGCTCTGTAATGTTAAGTATAAACCTAGAACGGCTGTGCAGTAAAACACCTGAATGTTACAGGTACAATTAAGAGTACGGGTACTGTTGATGTAGGTTGGATGTAGCAGAGAAGTAGGTCAGTTTGCATACACTTCTCTTTAAGGTATGTAGCCCTTGTCGTCAAGGTCTATTGAACGTGGTTATAAAGCGAAAAGATTCGGTACTTTGCATTAAAGCAATTAAATATATAAAGGATCTGTGTAAGTTACAAGAAGAACATGAAATGGTCCTGTTTAGAACCATATTTACGGAATGTTTTTGGCTTTTTTTCAAAAACGGATAAGTGATGTTGGAAAGTATTCAATACATGGAAACTTTATATTCTCTGTATAACATTAAAAATATACTTGCTTAATTGTTCAGTAGTTTATTGCTTTGAGCTCGGGATGGCCAGGTGGTTAAGGCACTCGACTCGTAATCCGAGGTTCACGGGTTCGAATCCCCGTCACACCAAACATGCTCGCCCTTTCAGACGTCACATTGTGACGGTAATTCCAACTATTCGTTGGTAAAAGTATGTGTTTGTGTCTGTTTTCTTATAGCAAAGCCACATCGAGCTATCTGCTGAGTCCACCAAGGTGAATCGAACCCCTGATTTAAATCTATAGACTTACCGCTGTACCAGCGGGGGACGTTGGTAAAAGAGTAGCCCAAGAGTTGGCAGTGGCTGGTGATGACAAGCTGCCTTCCTTCTAGTTTTACACTGCTAAATTAGGGACGGCTAACGCAGATAGCCCTCGTGTAGTTTTGCGCCAAATTCAAAAATCAAACCAAAACCAATTTATTGCTTTGAGAGTTTCTAGGTATTTAACACATACCATAATCCCAGTCTCTTGCATGTTAAACCTGAATATTTTCTTAATGAAATGATTTAGATATGGATTTTGTATGGAGGAAAAGTCGTTGTATCTGAGGAGAGTTGAAAGCAATCACCAGCTTGTATGTGCTAGTCAAGGGTATTTCGAGGATTGTGTGCATAGGGTGATTTTATGCTGTTGTGTTCTCTCATGACTATAACATTTGTTTATGAGAGTCTAGAACTAAACAACCTGTAATATATGTAACTTGTGAATTTGGAAACAGTTGTAAATGATAACTTTAGGTGAGAAATGTCTTGTAATCTTTCCTATTGTTGAAAAACCCCACCACATGAGGTTCAAATCACATTTTGTTAAATGATCTCTTAAGCCATCATGAGAATTATAAACATGCTTACGTATGTACAGTTGCAATCGAAATTAAGTTTCAACTAGTAAATGAGTTCTGAATTCCTGGTTTTCATTTCAACATTATTCAAACCCCTTCTTAATTTCTACAACTGTTTATATCTCCACCCCCTTTTTTGCGTATTTACCTTTTTATTTCCCATTGCTGTGTATCATACGGATATTAGGGTGGGAACTGTTGTATAACATCGATTCAAGTAACATTTCAATAAATTAATGAGTTTCATAAACGTAGTTGAAACAAGATGTACCGAGCTGTGTCCCATGGTTTGGGTTAATATAAGTGTCTATCTATTCCTGACGCCCACGGTTGAGACTGGTACGAGTGTCTGTATATTTCTGGCTCGTGTTTGGGATTAGTGCAGATGCCTGTATGCCGACAGTCTTCGATTAGTAATTTATGACACTTAACATAATGGACATACATATAAATAGAGACACAAGTCCCAGAATTCCCTTTTTTTTTTTTTGTTTTAATGAGACAGGTCTCCTCATGTAGACATATTGCTCTAAACATAGTTAGCTAGTTTGTTTTTCTGGTAATTATTGTGTATAGAGGTACCTTAGCTGGTTTCATTGCATACTGAAAAGGTAGCCATTTTTAAACAAAATTTGAGATCGGTCATCTGTGCAGAAGTGTTAGGAGAAGAGAGTATTTTGTCATTCTTTCCATTTTGTGAAGCAAATTCTTCCCATGCCATAACAGAATGGAAATTTCAACACTATGGTAATGCTTCACTGATCCCTGTTGGCAGTTGAATGAGGCAGGGTGGGAATACTTATCAACCTTTAGAATTCCCATCTACTTATACCAAGAGCATGTGATAAGAGTTCTGCTTGAATGAACATACTGATCAAACCTAGGGTCTGGAATAACTCCTGGTACCTCATGCAGTGTCTTTACAATATAGAAAGAAGCTAGCATATGGTATCAGTATAGGATAAAAGGAATGAATTTAAAAGCACTCCACAAATAAACGTTGGTAAAAAAAAAAAACGTTTAACTTTATATATAAAGTTGTTTGTTGTCATGTCACAGTCCAAAAAACGTAAAGCATTGTCAGTAGAGCAAGAAATTTTGCAAAAAACTTTGTGATGCTGGTTGGAGTCTCCTTCAAATTACTGCAGACATGAAATGCTCCCCAAACACTGCCAAGTACACCCTAGATCGTGAGACCTAGACAGGTAAATTGGAAAGGAAGGGGCAGAAAACTTTATGATACTGATGTGAAATATCTTCGTTTATGCAGCTTTCGGGACAGAAGGAAGAGTGACACTGATCTGAAATATGAGATTAACGACGATGTACCAAATGACAGAAAAGTGTCCAGATCTACAGTATCAAGACTACTTAACTAGATTGGAATATTTAAAGTGTCCAGATCTACAGTATGAAGACTACTTAACTAGATTGGAATATTTAAAGTGTCCAGATCTACAGTATCAAGACTACTTAACTAGATTGGAATATTTAAAGTGTCCAGATCTACAGTATCAAGACTACTTAACTAGATTGGAATATTTAAAGTGTCCAGATCTACAGTATCAAGACTACTTAACTAGATTGGAATATTTAAAGTGTCCAGATCTACAGTATCAAGACCACTTAACTAGATTGGAATATTTAAAGTGTCCAGATCTACAGTATCAAGACTACTTAACTAGATTGGAATATTTAAAGTGTCCAGATCTGCAGTATCAAGACTACTTAACTAGATTGGAATATTTAGTCATGTAGTAGTTAGAAAAAAAACATTTACTTCAATCTCCAAATATTGTCAAGAGAATGAAATTTGCTAAAAACTGAACTGTCGATGATTGGACAGGAATGTTATGGACGGATGAGTCCAAGTTTGAAATATATGGTTCAAAGCGTAGGTTGTACATCCGGTGGAATAAAGATGAAAGAGATACTTACCTTAATGCATAGCACCTACCATGAAGCATGGGGGAGGCAGTGTGATGGTTTGGGGGTGTTTTTCTGCTGAGGCGATAAGAAATATTTCCAAGATAGATGGAATAATAGACTAGCGCAAGTACTATAAGATAATGAACCGTTGTGGTATACCCAGTAGTTTGCGTATTATTGATAAATAATTCTATTACCAGGAAGGTAATGACCCCAAACACTCATCCAACCTACACAAAAATGACTTACCTGAGAAAGAAGCTGCTGGAGTCATTCAAATGATGCAATGTCACCCACCGAACCTTGATGTCAACTCTGTTGAGCTGATTTGGGATTTTAGAGATCAAAAACTTAACAAATCAAAAGTGATTCCCCAAAGAAACTATGGGGCGTATAAGAGACATTAGGAGTAAAATCCCAGAGGACACTCTGATTAAATAAGTTACTACAATGGTTGAAAGACCTTCTGCAGCTATTAAAGCAAAAGAGGAATACACAAAATATTAACTATTTGCTGAACTCAAGCACTTCCACTGAGTTTCTGTTGTACTAAATATGAAGATCAGTAAAATTTTGACGTTTTACCTGTGACTATCCTTAGTGTTCTTTGAAAATAGCCTGAAATATAATTAACTTTTTTTGGTTTGTTTTGAATTTTGCGCAAAGCTACTCAAGGGTTGTCTGCGCTAGCCGTCCCTAATTTAGCAGTGTAAGACTTGAGGGAAGGTAGCTAGTCATCACCACCCACCGCCAACTCTTGGGCTATTCTTTTACCAACGAATAGTGAAACTGACCTTCACATTATAACGCCCCCACGGCTGAAAGGGCGAACATGTTTAGTGCGACGGGGAATCGAACCCGCGACCCTCAGATTACTAGTCGAACGCCTTAACCCATCTGGCCATGCCAAACCCCAGAATATAGTCTTCATATGATTTGTTGTAAACTTCAGTTTCTTGCATCGCAGTAGACAATACATCAAGGTATATATAAATTATATCTGAAAGCGTGGGTTTAAAAAACGAATGTGGCTTATAAAAAGCCATGCAACTACCAATGGTGAGTGCCTTAACTAGCTGGCCTGCCGGGTTATTTTTTGACTTTGTCCTAATACGTTCGCACAACATATTTTCAAAGTAAAAAAATCTGTATCGTTCTTTTTTTTTTCATGCTCCACCTATAAACTTCCCGATGTGACATGCATTTTAGGTGTTTCAGATAACTTATGATAAGCTTAAGTAATTCAGCACTTCTGTGGTTCATATGTGAGCTAAAAATTTATGAAGTTTTACTAACTGAAACAGACTGCTTCGTGACACGATCTCTCTAGTAAAGTAAGGAAATTGAAAGATTCAGTTGAATAAATACACATGAGGTTTGTAATTAGGTCGTGACCATTTTTTTTAACCTGAAATTTAGATAATGTGAAGCTTGAAAGTAAAGAATACATTATTTTCTGTTGTGTCCGTCGTTTTATACAGAAGTTTTCTTTAGGCTTAGAGTTTTATAACCAGTACAACAGGTATATTTTGTGTGATAATGCCAAGTTATTACTGGTGCAGTTAAAAACTAACAAGTGTATTGTACGTTACTGTTGACTAGGAATATTTCACGTTAAAAGACTACGATAAAGTGTTTTCGTTTTCCAACAGAAACTGACATAAGAAAAACTAGCCAGAAATTCGGCCACAATATGTTAGGTGTAAACTTTTGCAAAATATTTCAGTATATAAGGCGGTTTTAATATATTGGCAAGTTTTAAGGCCTATTTCGAATTTATAAACGTGATTTTTACGCCACTGACTATTCTGTTTTACATCTCGTAAGTGAAATCTCGAGTAAAGTCTGGAGTGTTAACACACGTATATAGTTTTGTTGTTTGTTTTTTATAACAGAAACATTTTAATTAAGGTTAGTTTTCTTACAGCAGGTGTCGCGATGTGCTGTGGCGTTATGAATGCTTAGGCACGAAGTACTTGCACAAGTTTTAGGAATTACTCAAGTTAAAGCTTTTTGCGAAAGAGAATTTTTTATATTATATGAAATGTTATATGTATATGTAACATAAACTGTCCAGGTGAATTACTGGCGTGGTGTGACGCACGATGGATCCGAGAGTCCAGAGTTTGAGTCCCGTTGCAACAAATTTGTGCTTCGCAATTTGAGCCTCTGAGAGGGTTTTCGAGTAACGATAAAATTATTTGATTACGGTTGGCGGTGGTTGCTGATGGCTAATTACACCTCGTATCAATTCGAAGTTGGAGAGAGACAGTATTGATAGCACTTTTTTAGCTTTGCGAGACTATCGGAAACATTTATATAATATACACATTAAAGTATAAGCTGTTTCTCAGTGGCTTAGTAATTAGGTCTCTGGACTTGTAACTCTCTCTGATTTCGATACTCGTAGTGGGCATTGTGTAGCATTGTATTTTATGAACGAAACGCAAGTTATCCCGAGTGCTATCCAGGTTTTATACTAAGAACGTTTCATAATTTCATAACTGGCCTCGCTTAAAATGATAGAGACGTGTTTGATATTCATTAGGTAGTTTCAAAGACTTGCTCATCGACTTGTTAAAAGTTCAAAAAACGTGTGAAAAGCTACTCATTAATTGAAGCCCTAGGTAAAATAAATCCTGTAATTTCTCAAACACTCGTAGATTATTTCAATCTTGGCATAGAAATATTGATAAGAAACTGGATGCTATCAATATTAATTGACATGTAATGCGCGAGGTATATTCGGGGAAGAAAAAAAAAAACAGATTTTTTCTCTTCGTAATTTTCTCTTTCAGATGAAAGTATTTATGAGCCTGGCAAATATTTGAGCCAGCGCAATATGTTGTATAACCTACTGTTTGATGCGTACTTCAGTGTTGTATCTACCAATGGCGGCTCGTCAGAGGAGGAGAAGGAGGCCATGTCTCCTCGAAATCTTTGAACAGATAAATTATTGCAAAAACTGCATTTTTTCGAAGCAGAGCGCTCGAGAAGCTCCTTATCTCGCTCTACGTCTTTTATTGAGGTGATATCTCGTGGTGTAAGGCATAGAGCGGGAGTGCCTGTCAGTTTTAATACTGTACAGTTCCTCTATGCGCGACGGAAACAGCCGAGAGTAGCCGAGCATTCATACGGAGTTTAACAGGGATTTGAGGTCGGCCATACAGCTAATTGGAGCCATTCAAAATCTAGGTGTTAAAAACAATCAAGAAATAATTTTAGAGTTTACATAGCGTGGTCGAGGTGATAAAGGGCTTATATTAGTTAAATGTATATTTCAGTATCTTACAACAATATAAACAATTAAGAGAGTTGCATTAAATAATGTGAGATGATCTATCTTGATTTGGAGGTTCAGTTTTAGAGGTCGAACAATATTTGCCTTTTGTTACTAACGTGTTTGGAGCTATAATTCATGAATGACCGATTACTAAAAATTTGGAATTCACATATATAGAATAAATAAGATAGAACCTGTTTTACTGTTCTTTTTAAGGGGAGGTTAAAATATGCCTGCATCCTCCTCGGTATTAAGTGCGAGCAGACACCGGTATATACTAATGGTACTTATTTTCAACATAGTGCGTACGATACATATCTATCTATATATTGATGTCGCGATATATCAACGGTTTGTTAGAAAGTTTGACACTCTTGTCTTTAATTTATTATCTATATTACTAATAATGTCCTATTTAAATACTTCACACTTGACAGTGTTTTTTTCAAACCCTTAGGTTGACCAATTAAATGGCAGCTGGCGAGAGAAGTGAACATCAATATCTATTTATTTGTTACTTTTCATGTAATGTTTTTAATAAAATAAATATAACATGTACTCAATATTCGGCTTCCTTTAACTAAATTATTCATTTTTAATAAAAATTCTTTATTAGAAATTCTGAAAGCTTGTAAAATTTCGTGAACTGTTTAAATTGTATTGTATCGGACAATATATCCACACAGTCGTATCAAGGCTTCACGATACGAGTATCGTGTGGTCTTATCACGACACCTTTAGTACTTACCGACATCACCTTATGTGTTTTTTTCACAGTATGTTGTATCATCTTCCTAGTTGATAGTGATACGTTTATTGATGATGTATTTACCGTAATTGGATCGTTTTTTTCATCTTATGTATGTATACGCCTGTGATTTCTATCAGTCATTTCTCAGCAAATGTACGATTTAAATTTGTAAATAACCTTTTGAGGTGTTTATTTCACAATCTAATTTATGTTTCGAATTTTTTTTGTCACTATACTAAACATTTATGTGAAACAAACTGATTTGTTGAAATGAATATAAACAATGATGTACACAGCAGATCTAGCGATGTTTTGAAACGAGATATTAATTCGTAATTAACATGTGACCCATTTTAAACTAAGTTTTTTTTTTATTAATGTCGTCATATCCACCTGATCATGTTGTTGCTCAGTTTACGTTTTAAACTTTTGTTTTTTTCTTATTCACTCTCTCGGCTTTGATCGTAATTTTTTAGAGAAAGAGACGTCAAGTTTTCTTCTGTATGTATAACTATAAATCGCAAGAAAACGCAGTAAATGTTTAGATTGCTTGGAAATTTTGCCTATTTGAATGGCCTTCGTTTCTTTAGTCACGGGAATGTACAGAGTTGACGCCTGACTTTCTCTAATTAAAAAAGAAACCAGTCAAACATGCAGCCAAGCAAATAGTTTTCTCTTTGTGTTAACTTTCTCTCTTTATGTAGCCCCACCCTAAGTATTGTATCTACAGTTTTGGCCTGTAAGGTTGGCCACTTTGATGTGGCCTTTTTTTTTTTTTTTCTGGATACAGGAACTGCTGCATTCTCCTTGAGATTACACCTAAGTGGGTCAGTTCCAAAAGTAGTCATTGTAACAATTAATGATGAATCATTTCACAAGATTTGAATTACTTCTTTTTTAATTAGAAATTAATGGCATGGTTTAAATTTATATATCTAAATATATACATGTTTCATTCAGTGTACTCCCCCACCCCATAAAATATTAATATTAGTTTTATTCTAGTAGAAAGCTGTGACAGTGTGGTAGTTTCAGATTAAAGCAATTTCCTCCCAAGTATCAGACAAGTTAGCCCATGATGGTAGCAAATTCTCTTAGGAAATAAGGAGAGTTCTGTGATGGATAACTTAATTTTGCTCTCCTACTGTGTGTGTGTGTGAAATAGATATTGAACAATGTTTATAGAAGTTAAAGCAATTATTTATTTAACAGACACAAAGAAAAACAATGTACACACTGAAAGAAGAGTTACTTGTACTAGACTGTTCTTAGTTTCACAGCTTTCTCTCTCTGAAGAAAACCTTACATCAAATTAAACACTGTAAGCCTGAATGAAATTACAAGGTTATACAATGGTTCAAGTTTGCAGAACTGCTAAAGGAGCAAACAAAGTAACTGGTCCTCGTCATGTAGACTGAATTTCCAGTTATTTTTACCAGATAACTTAAAATGAACCTAACAACAAAAGAACGTTACTACAGTAATTTTATATGCATTTGGTCTTTTGTTTAAGTTCATATGTTATGACCTTTAATCTGTCCTTAACTAGCAGGTACTGTGATTGGAAACTTTTTTTCTATACTAGTTTGAAATGTTTGAAGAGATGAGTACAACAAGAGATTTTTCTCGCGCAAGTTTTCATACTGTGTTGCTATAGCATTTTAAGAAAGGTGTGTGTTTGTAGGGAAGTACTAAAATTCTGTTAAAAAAAACTACTGCATAAGCACATTTAACTTGTGCACATCATTATTTAACACACAAATGCACACCTATGTTATAGTGAAAGTTTTCATAATAGAATTATATATTAATTTTTGGAGTTAATGATA
This sequence comes from Tachypleus tridentatus, assembly GCF_004210375.1. NCBI lineage: Eukaryota > Metazoa > Arthropoda > Merostomata > Xiphosura > Limulidae > Tachypleus > Tachypleus tridentatus. Next base: position 79,953,636 of record NC_134837.1, read on the forward strand.
TGTTTTTTTTTTTAGTTTTTTATCATGTTATAATGTTAGGACTTGTCCCAGGTATTGGGCCATATTGACTACATGCCTTCAACAACTTATCTAACAGGTACATTATAAATGTAAGGCTTTTTTATTCTAGTCATCAAGAAGTACAAATTCCACATCTCCAACTAATTACTGAGCAAGCAAACTATGACAGTTAAGTTTATTGTTCCAGGCATTTGGCTACATGAATTCAACACTCCTGGCACATCTGCTATCACTTGTTTAAGTTTTACATTTAGCTCTCTCTGAATAGTAAATTTACAGAAAAGAACTTGCTCATGGGCTTTTGAAGAAGTTCTTGTATATTTTATATTGTTATGGCAATATACTAAGGCTACATGTCAAGGTCACTAATTTGGAACTTCTGACCTTACGGAAGGCAACTGGCTAGCAGCACTCAGCTATAATGGCATAAACTGTGATTTTAAACTTAAAATGAACTTATAATAATAATAATAACAAAAGTACTTGTTTCTATTAGCAAATAGTTTATACTAAGATGAGTGTTCTGGATAACCATCAAACAAAACATTTTTCTCTATTTCAGTCAATAAGTCAGAATACACTGGTAATTAATGTAACTGCATAATCTATCTTAATTTTTAAACTTATGACACAACATGATGTTTGAATATCTGTTTTTGTGTGTTATAAACATTACTATCTTAAAACTGTATTTCTATTAGTGACAAGTTCATTTGATTAAGGAAATTTACATCGTGTCCTATAGCATTATAATTCTATATGTGAGATTAGTATTTGTGTAAAAATGTAAAGACTCGGTTCAGTTATCATGTAGTTTTAATGAAACTCCTAACAGTAAAGTTTACATTTTTTTAAAGCCTGTTCATATTCTGTTGGTTTTGTGGTTAAAAAAAAGTAAGAAATAAATCTGTGAAAAGTGAAATTCATTTTTGTAATTAACATAATAAATTTTTTATAGACAAAACAATTTTTATACATATGGATTGTTGTTTGATGCCAAAAAGCATATTTGACACTAACTCGTTTGAAGTATTAATTCCTGAAGCATAAAAACCATTTTAAGTTCCATAACATAAACAAATATTATCAACATAATTTTAAGGCTTTATTTGTGGACTAGATTCATTATAGTAGGTAGTTGTGACTTGTTGGTCATACATTTCGACAATAAACAACACAGTCCACTTGTTTTCAAATAATATATTAAAATAAGTAAAACATCTATACAAATGTTCATTATATTGTTAGTTAGCATAAGTGTATCCAGAGCTTTAAATAATGCTCATTTTATGTTAAAGTGCACAGAGTGGTTCAATTACTGTTGGACACAATTTGACAAGATAAGTTATTTTTTTCTGCTCTGTTATTACAATACAATCTTGTGACAACTTCATTTTTAAAATTGCCACTATATGCTCTTTATGTCTAAACTTGCAACCACATAGTCTAGATCTAACTATCGAATTACATTTTCAGTGTGTATTTATACCCTGATATGGCCTAGAACATACCACACAGTACTAAATATTATGATGCATTAGTATTTAATTATAACTGTTAGAAAAACTCTGAAGGTTCTACTAAAATTTTCAATAATATAAGTCTCCAATTCAAAAATATTGAACTGCACAGTGTGTGATTTGCAAATGATTATGTAAACAAGCCTGAAATATATTGTTATTTCTAAAAATAACCAAATTTAACACCCATACTATATAAACTATCAAAATGGTAATACTTGTATTAAACTTATCAAAATAGTTGTGTATATCAATGTTTGCTCAAATTTGTCATTTAAAATTAGACAAGAATGATCTTATACCTAAATGTGTATAATAGTTTCTATTACTGTTTTAGTGCAACATGTTAATCTGATTAATCAGAGCTACTCTAAAGTGATCTTTACTTTTATATTCATTATTTTATCCTTAAATCCTCATCTTTTCCACTGACTGGTGGTGGGCAAAAATAACTGATGTTTGTTATATAATTAATTATTCATTAAAATATTTTGAGAAGTTCCATGACTTGTGTAACTGAGGTAGATATTTAATTTTTTTAGTAGTTTATCCGTAAAAAATGTGTTGCAACCTATTAAAAGGTAAATGATGTCAAACCTTTAACAGTACTAAAACTGACATCTTGATTGGTACCAACTTTTCACCATGCATGTCGTTTTACCTGTACTATAGATCATTCATGAATTTGCATGTGGTTTTACAGTTATTTACTTAGAAGTTCAATGTCTATCTTTATTACCCTCATAAGCTATTTCTTATGGAGAAATTATAGTTAACTTTTAAGGGAGTTATTAAACATTGATATTTAAATTAATGGGTTCCCAAAAAACTTTCTCAGCACAAGACTCTGAGAACATTTCACATCTTAATTGATGCCCTCCAGCCAATAAATCTGTAGAAACTGAGTGTTTTACTTCCATTGTAAGCAACATGTTTAAGGAATGATATTTTAAGATTTGTTGATGTAACTTTTTTTCTTAGATTTTCAATATTTCACATGCTATTTTTTTTGGTAAACATGTTTGTGTATTTGATATGTCTACCACTTTGGATTCACGTGATTTATATTACATAATCATTAGTATCACTTTGTTTAATGTTGTGTGTATGTATATAATGTTCCACAAATCAAAACTATGTTTTACTTCACTGATAATTTTAGAAATGAGTTTGAATTTCATTTGCTGTTTGTATTTATAAGTTGAGCTGTGCCATTTATTGTTGTTTTCAGTTATGGAGGTGGTGACTGTATTGTTGTGATTTATTTGTGTAGTTCAACAGAACTTGACTATACTTAGAGCAACAACTAGACAGCAAACTTTTTTTATTAAATAATTTTAAATGTTTAAGTATATTGCTTTGGAATGGCATATACTCATGGGCCCCATGACTGATTATTAATATCAGTCTTTGAGAGTCTTTGTTGCTGGTGAACTTTAATCAAGTAGCACAAGTTAACTGTGCTGTTATCATAATAAGCTGCAGTCTGCCTGTATACATTGTACTAGATCTTCAACAGTAGAGCACAAGAACTACTTGTATACAATGTGTTAGAACTTCAACAGTTGAGTATCACATGTAGGATACTGTAGTGGAGAAGAAAGTAGGCCATTTGTAATCAGATACAGGTATGCTTCTACTCAGACCTGTTCAATGGAACACTAAGGTATGTATGAAAAAATAGCTTCAGATGACTGAATTACTTGAACTAATTTTCCATGAGATTGAAATTTGCTTTGAGGATGACATTGTTCCATGAGTTAAATCTAACTATAATAGGAAATAAGAACAGTTGTAGCTATGCCATAATTGGGCTCCATTTCATTAAAGAAAAAAAGCCCACATGACTGTTTTGACCAGAAGTTTTATAATAGTTTTTTGTTTGTATATTTTATTTTATCGGAGATTAAACAGTTTTCATGTAATCTTAGATGGATGTGTTTAAATTGGATAACACTGTTTATAAAGCTGAAATCTTAGATGGATGTGTTTAGATTGGATAACACTGTGTTTATAAAGCTGATTTAATTACTTCTACCAAATGGTGTTGTAAAAAAAAGAATTTGTCAATAATTTGTGTGAATGACACAAATTCTAGTGTTTAAAATCTGTGTAAGCAAGCACTATAGTATTTGTTTTCCAAGACAAAATTAATCTACGACATAAGTAGTTACAGAACGATAGGTATCAAAGAAATTTCACTCCATTTTTTTAATACATGTTTGTTTAGATTGCTTCATCAACACTTCATTTATAATCACAGTTCACTGTTATTGGGAATAAATTTATAACTCACAACTTACAAATATGTTAAGGTTGAATATCTTAAGAAGAACTGTTTATGCAGAAATTAGAATGTTCAAGACTCAAAAATATTTTTAGAAAAGCCACCCTGGCATTAGAATGTTCAAAGTAGTGAACATTTAATGAAACTTAAGAATCTGTTGAAAAGATATCTTGAACAACCTTAAACCAGAATAATTTCACATAATACTTATTTAAATTTTATTAGTGAAGGCTCAAATATTAGTGCCAATCAGAATATTTTTATTTATAAATTGAAGTACAGATATTTAACTAGTGTTTAAATAATATTTATGTAGTAAGAATGGCAGTAGTGAGGAAGCTAGAATAATCAATTATAAACCCAGTCTTATATACTTCAGTAAAACGTAGCTATATTGTATGAAAGGTCATTTAGGATGCAGAAGGTTAATGGGTTGCTGACCACTGAAGTAGGGAATGAATTCCAAGATTCCGTTCAAACTGTGATGTGTTGTATGCATCAGATGTTTGGTTTAAATATTTACTGGAAAAACTTCTATCATGTTAAATATGTTAACAGTACAAATCCAACTACGGTGTAGTAAGTGGCTGAAAAGAGATTTTGATCAAAGACTTGTGACTGAAGAGCAGCATTGTGGACATATGTTATATTTCTTTTCTTTGCAATATTTTTTTTTAACTACTGTCTTTTCTTATGTATATAAGAACAAACATAATTTATTTACAAGATATGTAGTGTCCATTACATGTTCTATAATTTCAGAAAGTGGATCCAGAATTAATATTTACAAAACAAGAGAAAATAGGAAAGGGGTCTTTTGGAGAAGTCTTTAAAGGAGTAGATAATAGAAGCCAGCAAATTGTTGCCATAAAGATTATAGACCTGGAAGAGGCTGAAGATGAAATTGAAGACATTCAACAAGAAATTATGGTTTTATCACAGTGTGATAGTCCCTTTGTTACAAAATATTTTGGATCATTTCTCAAGGTAAAAGTGGAGTGTAATATATCCCAACATGATTATTACTGTATATCATTATAGATATCACTTGCATCGTTAGCTTAATACTCCTACAGTAACATTATTTGTATTGTAGATTTTCAAAGTTACTAATTTAATTTTAATAATAGGTTTGTTGCATTTATTCTTAGCAGTACAGTAACCTGTATTATAATAAAGAAAGGTTGATTCCACGGAAGTGATTGTGTGTAGAGACAGATGAATTTTATTGGTCTTTGACTTTAAGTATTAGTTTAGAATTGAAAATAAATGTCTTTGTTTACAGATGCATCTTTTGTCTACTTTAGATTATTGTTCAGAAGTCCTTATATTTAGTGTTAAAATTCGTATCCTAGGCCTACAGCAGCCTATTGTCTATATAAGGAACTGAGCAGCACAAAGTTCTTTCTTATGATATAAAATATCTCAGATGGTGGAGGAAGAAAGGGCCTTCAGCATAACTAATGTTATGAAGATCAGACATGATGATGATTGTTTTTGTCATTTATATATATATATATCAATGTAGCAAAAATTACCATGGTCAAACAAGATTTTGTTAGTGTTTATTTGGTCTATAGGATTCCAAGATGGTCTTCAGTCAGCACAGCTAAACTTCAACACATTGTATTGATTGGAATAAATGTTGTGTCTAGTCTATTCTACTTTTTGTCAAGCTTGTGTTATTCATATTCCATATGTAGATTTTCCAAACCCCATTAAATTGTGATCTTGGTAGTGAAAATTAATGACTTTATTTCTACAACTTGCATGAGAATTTATTCTTTTACATTTTATCTACATTATTCTCCCTGTTTCTCTGTGCTGCATTAATTACCTCTAAATACAGTGGTATAAATAGTTATTAAGGGATGATAGAGCTTGATTATGTTGAATCAAAAAGATAATTTTGGACTTTATATTAAATCAGCAGTAGATAAAAATCTAAATGATAATTGGTGTAGTTTATACTTGTTTGAAGCACAATTTCTGCACCATTTCTGATGTATTTTTATTGTATAATTATAAAAATCACTTAAGTTTGAATTAATTTTGTATAATGAAAAAGTGAATACATTAATTTACTTAAAGTAGATTTTATTGCTATACTTATATTTTTTGTTTAAGATTGTTGTATAGAATATGCGTATTCTAAGTTAAATTACATATAAATGGTGTGAGCCAGTATATGAGAAGAGATACATGATCCAACTAATAAATTGGGTACTCATGTAAACAGGGTACAAAGCTGTGGATTATCATGGAGTACCTAGGAGGAGGATCAGCCCTTGATCTCATGAAAGCTGGGCAATTTGAAGAACTCCATATTGCAGTTATCTTAAGAGAAGTCTTAAAAGGTTTAGACTACCTGCACTGTGAACGCAAGCTACATCGAGATATTAAAGGTTTTGTGGATATGATTTTCATTGAAAATTGTATTTGTCATTGACATCACATACATGTTTTTTCCTTATTTCAAACACAGATAAGATTCGTTCTTGGGAAGGTTTTAAGTTTCATTAAGGTGTGATGCAAATATTGAATTTGGTTTTTGTGATTTCCAACTTCTAGAATGTTCTTTGTTCAGCGTGTTATATTTTGTGAGGTTTTCCAGTGTAGTGTCTCTTAAGCCATTCCTTTTTGTTTATTTGTTGTTTGACACAGGATGTGAGTATATTGATTTTAAGTTTTTGGCTTTTAATTCTTGACCAATTAGATGTATGGAATCTTTATGTATATAAAAAATCTTTCTGGTTTCATGTCATTATTTACTTATATGATAGATTTTACATTTATTATATTTAGTATCACCTGTTTCTCTTGACCATGTGCTGTGTCATCCTATTTCCTTTGTAAATAAAATAGGATTCTGAATCACTAGTTATAAAATCCAAAATAATTTTTAATCATGCCTAATCTTTGAAGGTGTGTATAATTTATGTACTTTTAACTATTTCTAGACTTGTATAAATTCGTTTTTTAGCTGCCAATGTATTGCTATCAGAAATGGGGGATGTGAAGTTAGCAGATTTTGGTGTAGCTGGACAACTGACCAATACAACAAGTAAACGAAACACTTTTGTAGGGACTCCATTCTGGATGGCACCAGAAGTTATCAAACAAGCAGCTTATGACTCTAAGGTTTGTCACAGATGTAGTAATTTGATAAGAATACTATCAATAACTCAACCTTTAGGAACATTTTACTTCTTTGAAATAAGTATCAAACTTATTGATTAATGATAGCAGATGCAGCAACATGAAAAATAATTAAAGTAGTGGTTATAGGTTTTTAGTAAAGCTGTAGATTATTTCATTAGACCTGTATTGTAGAATAATTGTTTGAATGAATTTCCATCACGTCTGATGTCAATTTTGACTACTAACGTAGTCACTATTGGATTAGCCTGTGTTTTTCTTATAATAGTTTAATTTTTTTTCATCATGAAAGGAGTAGTAACAATGTTTAAAACATTCTTCCTTATCATTTCCAATACTTGTAATGAGATACAAATTCTTCATAAGTTTTAGTATTTGTGTAGAATATAGCATCATTCGCATTTTCTTAAATAGAACCTACTTCATTCAGGATTAACTGAAAACAAAGTTAGTAATTACTATGCAATATATTTTTCTCTTTACAAACAGGCAGATATCTGGAGCTTAGGGATAACTGCCATTGAGCTAGCTAAAGGTGAGCCACCTAATTCAGATCTCCACCCCATGAGAGTCCTGTTCCTTATTCCAAAAAACAATCCACCTCAATTAACTGGGAATTATAGCAAGCAATTTAAAGAATTTGTGGAGGCTTGTTTAAATAAGGACCCAGAAAATGTAAGTTGTACTATTCTGTCAAAACATATTTCAGATACTTCAAGAAATTATCTTCTTAATTAATTGCACTAGAGATTTCTTGTGTGTGTGTGTAATATCAAGGGAAAGGTTGCATTTTGAGGCATGATGTAGTTTAATATGACAGTATAATTGTGGGCATTATTAAAGTTGAACTTCCTCCTTCATTGTTATATGGTTCTCTCTGCATGAAATTTAGTGTAGTATTGTCAAAATATTACAGAAGGAAATTTAGCTGGTAGTTTTGACACTATCTTCAGATTCAGTTTTAAACTAGCCTCTGATAATATTGGTTGTTCAGCTATCAATATTGCTTTTACTATAATAAAACAAAGTGGAACAATGTTATATGCTAGAAATAGTGCTTAGTTTTATTAACTAATTGCCACCCACATAACGCTACAAGAAACATCAGGGATGCTTTGTAAGTCTCATAGTGAAGTGTTGGTGCAGCATGATTAGTGTATTTTCCCTAGTTATTTTTTTTAAAGTTGTATGAGACAGGTTGTATTACATTGAAGCATAGTGACCTTTTGTAATACTAAAAAATGCATTTGTTTATTGCTTAAGAATAAATTGATTATGTAAATATGTATGCCTTATGCTCATAATTCAAAAGCTTTAACATTCAAAATATTTCAAGTACTCAGTAGAAAAATAAAAATATAACTTGGGCTTGTTGTAACTTGTTTGATATCTAGGTAACATTATTGTCATATGTGGCTAAAATAGTTATTTTATTTCTGTAAAGTTTAAGCACCTGTTGAATTTTTTTTTTATAAATTAGAAATACTTGTTAGATTAAATATGATTTAATCTGCCTATTATAATTTAGTAACATAATTTATGATATTTTCATTGCTAGTTCATTTTCATAACACAAAAAATTCTATTTTTTTATTACAAAAATTCAGTAAAATAACTGTCATAAATGTGTATATGAGTTTTGAATCAGGTAGAAAGGCTTCATTTCTGGCTTGCCAGGAAGTCATTATTAAAATCTAATAACATAGAAATTAATCCATCACAAGAAGTGAATGTAAAAAAAAAAAGCATTTTAAATAAGTTTTCAGTGTGTTTACTACAGTGTTAGAATTTAATCCAACAAGTTATCTAGGATAATTTCCAACTCAAATTACATTCGAAAGCTTTTTTTTTTTGTTAAGTTCCCTTCTTTAGGACTGGCAGTGTAAGTCTATGCAAGGCTGTAATTATTTTTCTGGGAGTACAGATATTATAGCTTACCTTCCTGAAAATAATGTATATTTGAGAGAGAAATTCTGCTCCATTCATTGTCTTTATCACTTATCTCACACCTATTTTTATACTCATAATATGCGTAAAAGTGTTTGTAATTGTATTTCTTAATGCCTTCAATCACTGGAATTCTTTAAACAATCCAGAGGCCTACAGCGAAAGAGCTTCTTAAGTTTCCTTTCATAAGAAAAGCCAAGAAGAATTCTTATCTAATGGACCTAATTGAAAGATACAAAAGATGGAAGGCTTCTGGTGGTGGACAGAGTGATAGCGACTCTGAAGCCTCAGACTCGTAAGTGTTTGAGTTATCCATAAACATATGTGAATCACTCTTCTGATCTACATGCCACACACTCCACAGAGGTTTAGAACTAAAATCAATAAAATAATCTCCTTGTTTGTTTTTCAACCAAGATCACAATTATATTTGGATTCCCGGGCCTTTTATAGCCATAGTTGGAGCTTTCTTATTGCAACAGAATAAGCAACTGTGTAGTCAGTTCAGGGATGCAGCTCAAACATTGTTTTTAGGTTCTACTTTATTGTTTTATCATAATTTTTATTTAAAGTAATTGATTATATAAAAATAAAATATTGTTTAACTTTCTTACATACAAATGAAATATATCGTACTGAACATGCTTCATTCGTGTTTTTTATTAAAACACTATTTTTCTTGTTAAGTTTTTTTCCAAATCTTCCTTTTTATTTTTTAAAAAATATTATAACTGAGACACTTTTGTTTCTTATTTAGAGCTACATATTAAAAATAAGCTACAATTTAGTTTCATACGAACAGAGATGTTTCAGATATCAAAGAATACATTCAAGTCTACTAAAAAAATAATGGATTAAAACTGTTTTCTTAACTTTTATTTTTTTGTATGACTTTGCTTCCTTTGAAGTAAAACACTTTTCTTTTGATGTTCATGAAACCTACTTAAATTTTAGAAGGGGTAGAAAATAACTTCTATTTATAAACACACCTTCTGAATCATCTCTTTTTATTACTGATAACCAGCTGTAATTTATGAAAAATGTATTCACACTAGTTTGAAAAATCATGGAAAATTATGAAAAACTGAAAGAACATTTCAGTTTTATAATAGGGTTCATAAATATTTTTTTACAATGCTTAGGAACTTTTAAATTTTAAAGTTTATGCCTAAACGTGATGTTCAGGGTTTGTTACAGATTTCAAAATAACTAGTTGTACTAAAACAAAAGTTCAAAATATGTGTTACATTATTGAACTGGTATGTGATTTGAGTAGATGTGTTACATTGTTAAACTGGTATGCGATTTGAGTAGACGTGCGTTACATTGTTAAACTGGTGTGCTATTTGAGTAGACGTGCGTTACATTGTTAAACTGGTGTGTGATTTGAGTAGACGTGCATTACATTGTTAAACTGGTGTGTGATTTGAGTAGACGTGCATTACATTGTTAAACTGGTGTGTGATTTGAGTAGACGTGCATTACATTGTTAAACTGGTGTGTGATTTGAGTAGACGTGCATTACATTGTTAAACTGGTATGCGATTTGAGTAGACGTGCATTACATTGTTAAACTGGTATGCGATTTGAGTAGACGTGCATTACATTGTTAAACTTGTATGTCATATTACATTTGCTACTGGAAATCCCTATGAGAGTTTATTTGACTTCTCAGAAGAATTTTTGTTCAGAGTAGACGTGCATTACATTGTTAAACTGGTATGCAATTTGAGTAGACGTGCATTACATTGTTAAACTGGTATGCAATTTGAGTAGACGTGCATTACATTGTTAAACTGGTATGCAATTTGAGTAGACGTGCATTACATTGTTAAACTGGTATGCAATTTGAGTAGACGTGCATTACATTGTTAAACTGGTATGCGATTTGAGTAGACATGCATTACATTGTTAAACTTGTATGCTACTGGAAATCCCTATGAGAGTTTATTTGACTTCTCAGAATAATTTTTGTTTAGCTGTGAGATTTCATCTTTAAAATGTTCCAATGTCTTAGTTGTAAAGAAACAATAATATCCTTAATCTGCACAAACCAAGGAACATTTTTCAGTTTATACTCTCTTGCCCTTTGTAGTCATTTTCTCATTCAGAAGGCATCATGAATGTTAAAACATTGAATAATTATTTTATTGTTTACCAGCAAATCGGTAATAATAGCAGATTATTTAAATAATTTTTTCTTTACTGTTGGAAACCTAGTAAGTCAGTACACAAAGGTGTTGAAGTATCATTCAACTGAAACACTGTGGAAGTTCTCCAGAGATGTTCCTTTACAATTTCAACATTACAAACTGTTGGTAAAGCTTAATTTATTTTGTGTGTGTGACTCTGGTAGGCTTGTACTCATGATTGCAAACCTTTAATGTACTTAAAAATTTGCTATTTATGAATATATAACATCTGACACATTCAGGAACAAAAGATAATATTTTAGTGTGCTCAATAACAATTAAACATTATAGTTTATTTTTATTCTACTTTACATATTGTCAGTTTTCATACTGATAATATTTTGGTGGTCAAAGTAATGTTATCTAATATTCTACTTTAATGTTTTTGTTTTCATTATTAAATATTGACCCTGAATGCAGAAAGTAATAAAAAAAAAACATTCAAATTTAAGAAAAATGAACAACTCCAACAGTTGTTTTAATTTATACTTCTGTAGTGGTTTAATAAAATTTAGTATGTAATGTATTTCTTTGTTAGAGATGAATCTAAAGCCAATGATACATGGAAGAGCTGGAGGTGGGACCTAGGAACAGTCGAGGGCCCAAATAACCAAATAGAGCTTCAGTCAAACCCTTTTGCTATGGAAGAAGAGATGAAAGGGTTGCTGGCAAAAAGCCAACAAAATGGAGAATCTTCTCCAGTTTCACCAAACTTCCAAAAAGACATCTCTATCTACTTACGGCAGTCAAATGAAAAGTCTTCAGTGTCTCCAGTAAGTGATCCCGTTAGTTGAAATATTAAAAATAGTATCACTTAAAGAAGTTTTGGATTCTGAAATTGATAGTTGATTTATATGTTTAATCAATTTAGTGTGCTAAAAGGCTTTAAATTTTCAAATTTAAATGCAATATGTTGATATTTCTAAATAAAGAGGTTATTATCTCTCGTACACTACCAGCTGCCATACCAAGTCACAGAAAGACATATGGATCTGGAAGAAGATTAAATCTAAACACTGAACTCCCATCCCATTCTTTGGGGTTTGTTCTAAGAGTACAGACTAGTAGTATGATCGTTATAAGCACACACACACACACACACACACACACACACACTTTTCTCAGATAATGGTTTAAATAATGAAGTGTAAGTTATGTGCATTTATCACTTCTTTTCACTTATAGATGCATCTCAAAATTTGCCTTTCAAGTGCAACTAACATTTATATGATTCTACTTTTCTAGGGTTGTATTGTGCATAATTTGCCCAGATTTATTACATGTATCAAGGAAATAGATATCAACTACAATGTTGAAACTTTATTTCATCAAATGTTATTGTTATGGAAATCTTGTGGTCTTTGCAGTACTTGAGTGACTGTAGTTGTTAATATGGTCCATATAATTAATTGACGATACATTTGTAATGTTACAGCCACGAACACTGAATGATCCAGCTTCTCACCATAAAGGAAAAGAACATGAATTTAAAAAAACATATCTTCAGAAACCAGAACGAAATAGTAAAGATGGTTTTGAACAAAGGCACAGAGATTTAAAAGATGGAATTGACCACAAACATCGAGAAGGAAAAGAAGGGTTTGATCACAAACATAGAGACATGAAAGATGGATTTGACCATAAACATCGAGAAATGAAGAGTGGATCTGAACCAAAACATAGAGAAATGAAAGATGGAATTGACCACAAACATCGAGAACGTATCAGTGACCTTTCTTCTCGAGATTATGAAGCCAAAGAACTCGGAGACAATAGAGATCGGGAAAAAGATTTACACTTTCAGAAGTCTCCTGTATCACCTATTTCTCCAACAAAAATAAATGTAATGAAAAGAACCCTTGCTGTTTCAACTGTTTTACATTCTCTCACTCTAGAGGTAAGGCAAGGCAAAACAAAATTTTTATGCATGTTTCTGTGTTGTTGTTTTTTACATTATCTAAATCTGTACATCTTAAAAAGATCCAAAGAATATATCATCATGGATTAAAAAACTATTTCCATGGCAATAAAAAAAGTACCCTAAAAATTTAAACATCAAGTTCTGCTGATTTAAATAAAATCCAAAAAAAACCTTAAGACTTTGCAAAAACAAAGCATATAAACTATATCAAGATCTACATCAGCATCTAGTGTGTGAATTTTATTATGCATCAGCCAAGATGTTGTAAGTAACACCATTTATAAGAACTGGTAGTTCTTAAGCCAAATTACAGTTTACCAGAACTTTACTGGAGGAAATAATACCGAGTGAAATCTAACATAAAGGATTTTAAACTTCCATCTGTCATCTAAACTTTCTGTTCAGTTTTGTACCATACATTCATTTAGTCCATTTGACCAAAACCAAAATCATTGCAAATAAATCATAAAACATTGTGTAATTTCATAGCTTGAGGATAATTTTTCATTAAAGAATCTTTTTTTATGGCAGAGATTGCTTTTTAGAATTAATTCAGATATGTTCAAAACTGTTGGTTAAGTGTCAGGTGATGCATTTTAGTGTGTCATAAAGATGCTTGGCATCAACTTTGGCCATGCGGGCAAAGTATTTTGAGCTCCTTCCAACAGGGAGCATAAGGAAGAGCACCCTAACCCAAATATAATTTTCAGAGGATTCTGCTTCTAAGGATCATGTGTTTATTTTAGTTTTCTCTTGTGTACAATGGTGAAGAAAACTTTCTTTTAAAAGGGAATAATTAAATACTAAATCATTGTCACATTATTAAACAATGCTCTTTGCTGCTTCCTTTGTAAACATGGCTCTATTCATCAGTTAGATATCCTTTACCATACTTTTTGGCACATGGATAATTTTAGGTATATGTTTCTATTTTTGTGAGATTTTATTAGTGTTACAACTGCAAATATTGATTTTCAACTTGAGTATCACACTGCTGATTGAATGCACACTTGAGTATCACACTGCTGATTGAATGCACACTTGAGTATCACACTGCTGATTGAATGCACTTTATGCAATACACATTCTAATTTTCTTCTGAATTGGTTTACAACAATATTTTGTAAAGTTAACAACTGTTGGACTCCTGACAAAGTAAGTGATTGTATGACTGTTAACAAGTACACTTGAATTTCTAACAAATTAAGGGTGCAATTTAATACATTGTTGTTCTAAACACTTTAGTATAAACAAGTTGAATCCACAAAGTATATCAAGATGCCATGGGTAGATGTTAATAGCTCTTACCTCTTCTTTTTAAATAACATTAAATTTTAAACCAGACAAGATGAGAAAGTGTCTTTACAGTTACTTTTTGTGAGGAATCAAGATTTTTACAAAATTTTAAAAAAAGTTAAAATTCATTGACAATTAACTCTGTACTAGCTTTAAGGGCTATTGAATTAATATGTGGTTAAAACATTACTCGCATGCACATTGCAACTTAATTGGTTGCTTTTAACCATTACTTTCACCAGTGATTTTCTATGGATTTCTTGTTGCATAGGTATAAATTAATTTAAACGTTTCAAGATATAACCAATAAAACTAAACATTGTGCATAACATGTTGCTCCTGTTGCTCTTTATTCTCTATGAAAACCATACGTGCTATTCTAAACCAGGGAAAATGAAAGTTTATCTCAGTTTTTAATAAATAGACATACTTCTGATTTGTAGGCCAAAAAGTATTGTTAAAAATTTTGTCATTAAAAGCAGCATTTGTGTTCTTGTCAAAAAAGAAATGTATTCATTATTTCTGACTGTTTTAAAGTATGAAATACTAAACAATGATAGTTTTAAAGAAACAAAGTATGTTTGAAATTTTTCAATAGGTAAAATTATAAACTCTTTCACTAATTTTACTGGAATAGCTTTCTCCAGTTGCAATGGAACTGTGTCTTCCATATAAAACCAAGAGAAGTTATCGAAACTATTTAAAGCAACTTATCAGTCTGGCCTTACTTTTATACCATTAGGTGGGTGCTAACAAAATATTTTTCCAAATATGGAGAGATTTTTTTTTGCAACAAGCCATTGATGAATCTTATGTGTCTATCTAGAAATCTATAATTGGTATACATCAGGGTTTATATAAATTTTGAGATTCAACCTTCTGAATTCAAAAATTAATTGTAAAATTAAAATAAAATGTCACACAAAAAAGATTCACTGCATTATTGTTTGTTTTTTAAAATTATTTTACCTCTTTAATTTTTACTTGTCAAAATAACTTTTCTAATATATTTGATATGGAGTTTTAGTTGAAATGTAATATAAGTTATGCTTAAAGAAAGAGCATATTCTAATTTCTACCATTTCTACAGCTCCAGCGGAAACATAAGAGCAGTCTAAAACCTGCTGATGGGATTAGGGGAGCTGATAGTGTTGAAAAACTACACAATGCCTTTGATATAGCAGAAAGATCATGTCCTGGATTTAGTGAGCTTTTTGTGCAGGAGATTTTCCATCGATTGTTGCCAACTGTTAGCTCTACAAGAGTTCAAGATGCCATCGATAGACTTGCCAAGTAAATATAAACCAGTTCAAATTGTTTTACATAATATATACTGAGTTGGGAAGTTTTTATGGCAGGAAACTGTTCTAACTAAAAACAAATAAGTTTTTACAATTTTCCAGTTTATTTTAGACCATATTTTGACTCAAGTTCTTAACACAATGTTTTTCTAAGCTTAAAATAACTACCACATTGTATATTTATTCAACATAAGTTGGTAGATAATGCCTCTAATTACATGTAAATTATTATATTAATATTGATCTATAAACATACATTATGGTGATTTATGTCAAGTAATGAAAAGTATTGAAAGTAAGTTTTACAAGAAGACTTGTATTTCTGTCTGCTTTCTGCTAATACTGTATAGATATTTTGAGCAATTTCTGAGTAAGTTCAGTCTAAACTATGTAGTTTTGATGTTTGTTTCTAGAAATCTGCAGATATTAGTACACTTAAGTTAAAGCTAATTCATTCACAAAACCTTATGTTTTGCCAAAGTAACAAGATGAAAAAAACAAGCAGATATTTTATTTGGAAAAAAATTCTGAAATTCATTTTCTTTTCCTTCTAGGGATGGAACCTAGGTTAACCATGACAGGTCTGTGTGACAGTTGCCTGTGAGAAACCTTCACTTCTTTGCCGAAGGTGCCTGATTACTGTATGTTAAACCCCATCATTCCACCCACACTGCTAGGGACTATGTTTTGTATCAGATACAAATACAGATTCTAATTTTTTTAGAAATTTCCTGGCAGATAAAGTTGTTTTCTATAATGTGAGAACCACCTAGAGATTGAAGGTGGGGTACACTGGTAAAGTCAACACCTCCCGTGGAGATTTTAAAATATGGTATATTCCATGTTCCTATTCCCTCAAACAATGGAATAACTTAGAGCTCCATCTAGTTTCCATAATCACACAAATTCTGTGAGCATATTTGAAGGATGCATTATCCTTTTTCATCCTATCCTTATAGTGTTAATAATAAATTCCATTTGGAAATAACTACAGGATCAACTGTGTAACTTGTTTAACTGGTGAAGAAAATCGTCTTAGATATTGATGTGTACAGTTAATATTTACTATAAAACAAAATTCTGTAAAAAGAGTTTTTATTCCAGTTTTCAGGGACTCAAAAGTCTGCCTTTTACATGTAAATTATTTTAACATTTGCCACGTTTTTGTGTTAGTATGGAATTTGTGAGTAAAGTGTTTTAGATTTCCAGTAAAGTTGTCAAGTGTAAATAAGATAGACATGAAATAAAATCCTGTTTGTTCCTTTAATCTTTTTTCTGTGTTGCCATATTTTATGAAAATATTTCCCAAGTTTTTATAGTGTTATGTTAAAATTTGGTAGTGTTACATGTCCAGTGCATTTTGTTAATATGTACTAGAGTTTCACATACAGTTCTAATGATTAAATGACAAGTTAAACATAATACTTTGAACACGAGTTAGTAACACCTTTTTGGCTAAATTCATGATACTAAGAAATTATGTGAGATTTGATATTAGATTAGCCACAAAATTAATAATCTGAAGACCAGAATAATAGACTTTTTTTTTTTGGGGGTTCTTCTCCCCTTAGGCATATTAAACAAAATTGGGGCTGTTTGTCAATGCCAAGTTGTTGTTCATTGTGAGAGAAGGTTTGTGATGGAATAACTTTGTTGTCTAAAATGAAAGTTTACCATTTGGTTGTATATCATTTTCTGAATCTGGCTGGTGTTTAGTGTCTTATTGAAAAGTTTGGTAACAAAAGTATAAAGCAGGAATCCTTTTATAATTTCTGAAAACTGTATGCCAGTGGTTCTCAAGACTGAGTTCTGCAGGTCCTTCAATATAAGCAAAGGCCTCCTGTACGGTTTTGATCAGATGGTTTCTCCATATGTGGTAGAATGATTTCAGTACTATTCTGGTGAAAACAATAGATTGCGTATTTGAAACTGTTGTACTCCCGAGGACCCCTTCTAGAGTTATTTGTGAACATCTGCATAGTTCTCTTCACAGGCAAAAAATTTAAGTAGATACATGATGTGCTAAAAACATGCAAGTCCAAGAAGTCTTGAAAAAATTGAAACAGGAACCCTTATAACCCAAGGGCTTTCGAAAGGTGGGCCTTTCGAGAGTGCTCGGGTTATAAGCATTTCTATTTCAATTTTATTAAGTAGATACACTGTATAAATGAAATTCTCATTGATTTGATGTAAATGCTTAAACATAGTGAATACACGTATATAAAAACTAAAACGTGTTCTGAGTTAATATAAAAATTTTAATCACCCTCATGGGAACACACACTCAAAATTTTGAGTATGGTGTGTAAACTGTAGCTAATTTGACCTATACAGACATGCAATAAATGTTGAAATGAAAGTGTTACAATACCTGTGGAGAAGAAACAATCAAACCAAACTAATTTTTCTTGGCACTAGGACATCAGTGTGGATGACAAGAGATTAAATAGTTTGTGTAAGTTAAACCTGGAGCACAGCTGTTTTGGTGACAGCAAAAACTTAGTGTTTATGTAACTAACATTTGTTTAAACACAGGAAGCAAAAAATTTAGAAATTATATGCTTTTATTTTGTTGTGTTTTCTCAAGTTAAACAAACAAACAAATAGTGAAGTTTAGAAATTCCATTTCTGAACGTAAGAGGGCTACAACATTTGGGAATACATTGAAATGTTCCTGCAAACAAAAGTAGAATGTGGAAATCATGAAGCCTAAGTGTGGGTGTATATCTGATACTATCCATGTGTAAGTGTTAAATATTTATACTGCAGAGTTAAGCTGTGTTTGTACATACAAAACTGAAACAGTTACAAACTTCATAAAATGTATTTGAAATCTATGAACGACTTGTGATATAGTGAATAAGTTACTCATTTAGAATGTTTGTTTTGTTGTATAAATATTTCAAAATCCCTTAAATGGAATATTTAGTTTTAGAAAAAAACAGATTCTTAATCTTATAACTGCATATAACCTGTAGTAACATTCATGTGCAACATTCAGAGTAGAAAATTCCTTGGACAACATATTGTGGATTTATTACGACACTTTCATACGAATCCCACTTGACTTCCCAGTTGCTGAGCAACATTCAGTTAAGTTACCAAATTTCACTGATTAATTCATTTAATTAATTAAAATGGAAAACATTCATTGGATAGTTACTAAATTACCTTAGCTGAGTGGATATTGGAAAATCTCGATTAATTAAATACACTCACTTCGCATTGGTTAATTAACTTATAGCTTGGTCTGCAATTTTGAGGTCTATGACTGATCTACATTAAACTGAGGTTACAATATAATTTGTAGTTTCAGAGCTTTTATAAATGCACATACAAAATGTACCTGTATAGTGAGCCATCAAATATCAGATTCCTCTGTCAAATGTTGATTATGCTCATTTTTACAGAAAGAATCACATTTGGATTTCTATACCCTATTCAGGAAGGAACAAATCTCTTAATGCTTTAACCAAACAGACATGTCATGTATTTACATGCATATACAGTTGTTTTCTTCATAATTTTGTCACCCGCTAAAACAGCTGTAACTCTTCTGATTTACAATGCTAAAATCAGAGGTTCTGTTTCCCTCGGTGGACACAGTAGATGCCTAGCTCGGCATAGCCAGGTGGTCAGGGTGCTCGACTCGCAATCTGAGGGCCATGGGTTCGAATACCTGTCGCACTAATCCTGCTCTCCTTTCAGCAGTGGAGGCATTATAACGTGACGGTTAATAATCTCATTATTCGTTGGTAAAAGAGTAGCCCAAAAGTTGGCGTTGGGTGGTGATGACTTCCCTCTAGTCATACACTGCTAAACTAGGGACAGCTAGCGCAGATAGCCCTGGTGTAGCTTTGCGCGAAAATTCAAAACAAACAAACCATAATTTTTAAATATGACAATACCTACATAGCTAATTTGCCATCAGCAAGATACGGACTAATGGTTGACAGTGGGATACAGCAATTAGTGAATTGATATGTATACTGTAACTTTACTTCTAGAATACATGTACATTTTTCTATAAATATGTAGTATTAATCTAGATTATAAATCTATTGTATAGTTCTGAATATGTACAAGTAAACACAACGTGATTCTAAAGTCTGTGAAGGTTTTTGCCAAATCAAATTCCTCTGCGACTGTCATTCACTCTCCAGGCCCATCAAAGAGTTATTGGCCCTTCAACGAGTCTGTTGGTTGAAACGTATCAACAAATGTCGAGTTTGTTTGTTTTAATTTCGCACAAAGCTACTTGAGGGCTATCTGTGCTAACTGTCCCCAATTTAGCAGTGTAAGACTAGAAGGAAGGCAGCTAGTCATCACCACCCACCGCCACCGCTTCTCTTTTACCACCGAATAGTGGGATTGACTGTCACATTATAACGCCCCCATGGCTGAAAGGGCGAGCATGTTTGGTGCGACAGGGGTTCGAACCAGCGACCCTCAGATTACGAGTCGAACACCTTAATCCACCTGGCCATGCCGGGCCAAATGTCGAGAGAGTGGCCATTTTATGTAGTTTTTTTGGGTTTGTTTTTATACAGTAATTACCTCACAGATCAAAACTGACATGGAAGCGAGATCATTTGCCCACGTAACTGAACTTTGGAGACGTATTTAAAACAATGTAAATTAAAAAAAACTGAAGACAAACAAAATGGATTCTGAAAACAAGGTAGTCATTGAAATAAAATATCTTAGTGAATTTAAAGGCGGACATAAACAACAGCCTCCAGGTGGCACAGCGGTATGTCTGCGGACTCGCACCTCTCGAAACTTGAGCAGAACACAGATATCCCATTGTGTAGTCGTATGCTTAACTACAAACAAACAAGCCAACGGAATAGTGTAGGAAATGAAATACACGTTTATAAATTCATTACGTCAGAGAATGCACTATTGTGGTGTCAGTACTTGCCATGATCAATTGGAAATCCTGTATTCAGTCTCATCTCGCATTCAGAAGTCTTCTGGAGACGGAATGCTTTTTACTGGGAACAGCAGAACTGAATCAATACACAGCATCAATAACATGTAGGTGCGAGAAAAATTATTTTGGTGTATTAAACGCAAAAGGAAATGTTTGCTGAACCTTGTATTTGTTCCTATTGGTCGTTTCAGAATCTTACACAAATCCGTTTTTAATTTTGAGCTAATACACCACAAGGAGAGCAACTAGTCAATAGCATCCACCGCCAACTCTTGGACTGTTCTTATTTGATAAAATAAAGGGATTGGAGTGTCATTTCTATAGTATGTTCTTGGCTCCAAAATATAGAATGTTTTTTCTGGGACAACGGATCGCGAACCATGAATTCTCGGATTAATAGCTCAGATATGCTAACTACTAGACGACGGTATACCCATATTGTAATATCAATGAAGATTAAACCTTTGTATTCATATATCCATTATATAAAATAAATGAGTGTCATTGTGTTTATGTTTTTGTCTTAAGCATATCTATACAATAGGGTACTTGCTCGGTGTTCACTGTGGGAATTGAAGCTATTACTGAGCATCAGAAGATAAAATAGAATCTCATAACCTACGGATAAAAAATAAATAAAAATAGACGCAAACTAAGTTTAAAGACTAGGACTGAAAAAAGTCTTAAATTTTTGACAGAAAATTTCAGAGCAAGAATATTTATGCAAGTTATAAATTATCACCCCGAAAAATATGTTTAAATTGTTATAATGTTCCGCATCGTTGTACAATATACTTTATGCAGACTTGGATTATAGTTTGTTTACTGAGTTTTACATAAATATATACGAAATCTGTCTGGACAGTCCTTTTAATTTTAAAGTGAGAGGCTCGTAAACGTCAGCCATCATTATCTGTTGGGTTGTTCTTGTCAGATCAAGATTTAGATATTGACCGCCATTCTTACAAAATTCCCACGGCCGCGGACTTTTGTGCAGATCTGTGAATGAATAGAAATACTGATCACCGTTGCTTGAACTTTGAAATCAAATTAGATTAATATCATAAAGACGAGCGCAAGATACAACCTTAACTCCAGACTTTACAGTAAACGTCATTTAACTGTGTTTGTCGTTAAGTGCAAAGCTACACAGTAGAAAATACATGCTCTGTCCACCACGGGTATCGAAACCCGATTATTAACGTTGCAAGCACTGAGGACAAGATATCTTATTCCAGAGATTGTAGAACGAGTGAAAATTAAAATATAATTACTTTCATATCCTTAATTTAAGCTAAGTTGGATAAGGCATGGTTTGTATATCCACCAAGGGTATCGAAACCCGATTATTAACGTTGCAAGCACTGAGGACAAGATATCTTATTCCCGAGATTGTAGAACGAGTGAAAATTAAAATATAATTACTTTCATATCCTTAATTTAAGCTAAGTTGGATAAGGCATGGTTTGTATATCCAGACTAAATTCAAGGATTCGTCGTTCGCTACTGGTTGCCACGAGAACGCGATCTGATTTTATGGTTGTGGGTCTGCTTACTGAGTGACAGTCAGCTCTTACTATTCGATCAGAGAAGGTATTACATACCGAATTTTACTATTTGTTCTGACAAGAATAACCGAATAGCTGGCAGTGGGTGATTCTCCATCGCTTCCTCTTTTCTAGTCTTATCACTTCAAAGTTAGAGACGACTATGTGGAGGTAGAGGTTTTTTAACTTCACGCACAAATTCTAAACAAAAACAAGCAGACAATAAAATTAATCTCAAACTATTAACAGCAAGAGAAACAAACATGTGTATATACTTCAACGTAAAAATATATTTCATTCGTCACACGTTTTTCCTAAAAAAATTAAGAACCACCAATAAAAAATTCAATTGTCAAAAAAGGGAAAACTTAAATTACTGTTCTGAATATTCTTATATTTACTGTTCACATTCGTCAATCTTCATCAAAGATTAATGTGAAATGTTCATCCTAAAGTGTTCAATATAATTTCCAGTATCAGCCCCGTTTTTTTTCTGTCGGTCACGTTTTATCTGAACGGTACAATAAAAGTACAACCACATGACGGGAAATGGCTTAAAAACTACTTATATTATACAAGTGTTTGTTTGGAATTATGCACAAAACTAGACAATGGACTATCTGTGCTTTGCCTATCACCGGTATCGAAACCCAATTTCTCGGGGTGTTACTGGGGCCGTATTAAACGAAGGCAAAGGGTTGAACGCTATCTGTATAAATCAGTGACACATCGTGTTTAATCGTTCTATTGCTTATTTGTTCAAAGTAAATTGCCTTGAGGAAAGTATCTGGACATGAGTCATAGATGGCTAGGTGGATAAGGCACTCGACTCGTAATCTGAGGGTCGCGGGTTCGAATCCCCGTCATACCACACATGCTCGCCCTTTCAGCCTTGGGTGCGTTATAATGTTACGGTCAAACCCACTATTCGTTGGTAAAAGAGAAGTCCAAGAGTTGGCCATGGGTGGTGATGACTAGCTGCCTTCCCTCTAGTCTTACACTGCTGAATTAGGGATGGCTAGCGCAGATAGCACTCGTGTAGCTTTGCACGAAATTTAAAACAAACCAAAACCCTGAGTCCTAGAGACTTGAATTATTTAGTATGATGTATCGCCTCATTCGGCCTGAACAATTGCTACCAATATGCGAGACGCATTCTCTGACAGATGTCTGATACAAATATATCAGTTACTGTACTGAATATTTGTGTAACTTTACCAAATAACCCACCAGATGATCTCAGAAGTGTTGTATAGGGTTAAACATTGAGCTCTAATTAGGTCACTCCACAAATATATTTTCTTAATTCAAGACCAAGCACAATATCCTACAAGTTCTGTGACAAAGTGATTTATTATGTTTGTAATAACTCATTGGCCTACTACTGACTAAAATATTCATTTCTGGATCATGAACTTGTCGATTTAACATTTCTTGATCTACGTAGAGAATGAGGTATACAATAACTTAAATGATAGATCCGGTTTCCAACACACAATATGGAAATATACCATAACACTCTCTTTACAACGGAAACATCGGGGAATTATTCTTCTGTCTCCCCTCTGAAAAATACTTTGAAATCACTCTATTATCAGTTACCAATATTTCAACATCAAAACGAAGTAGAGATTACTTGTGTTTGAAACACAGTGTGATGACCTACCTCTTTGTCACCCGCTAGTACAGCAGTAAGTCTACGGATTTACAACGCTAAAATTCCCCTCGGTGGGCTCAGCAGATAGCCCGATGTGGCTTTGCTCTAAGAAAAACACAAACACCTACCTGATCCAACATCCAGAGAGAAAACGTTCCACAAACCTTTTAGATTATGTCATTCACTGTGGGCACATTTAATCTGTACATTTTTATAAAGACGACTTCTAGGACTTTTTAAAAATTCAAACAAGAGAACAGTTATTACATTTGGGAGGAACCTTCTGTCATCTTAATAGTTTGTGAAATGTCACGTTCCCATAACGTTGTAATCCATAATTTCCCCCTTACTAGAAACTTGTTTTTCTTTTTTCGCTTTCTGCATACTGTAAAAAACCGTTAAGCCACTACCAATTGTGTGCGTGTTTCCGTATTGGTACCTACTAAGCCTATTTGTTAGGCATGATGAATGGACTCTTTCCCTGCTGCCTCCTTGTGGCTTAGCGGTATGTCTGTGGACTTACAACGCTAAAAACCGGGTTTTGATACCCGTGGTGGGCAGAGCACAGATAGCCCATTGTGTAGCTTTGTGCTTAATTCAAAACAGCAACTTTCCTTGCTAAAATTGAACGTAGTCGATCCTACGGCTCTGTGTCATTTGCGACTATAGTTTAATGTTTAGTGTCTTATTTATTAAACAGATAGCAGCACTTTACGGGCAAATGCAAAACTTCCACTTAATATTCATAAGCCTTAGATGTTTATATTGGACTATTTACATATTCATGAATCTGATCACGTGATTAGTATTGTTTCCGGGAAGCGGGAAAAGGGAAGAATTTTGTCAACAAAGTTTCCAAGATGGCTTTGCGCAGGCGCTCATCATTCATTGCAGCTCAGGTTTTGGAAATAATTCAGCAAGATTCGGACTCAGGATGTGACTGTTTTCAGTATGAAAGCTCAGAAGAAGACTTGCACGACATGGTGGAGAAAGTAAACAAAGCAAATTGGAAGCAACCAAGGGAATAGACATAGTTAAAACCACGAGGAGGCGTGGTTCCACCACCAGGGGAAGGTCACCGAAATCAGAGGGAAGAGCGACCGCGGTTTAAGGAAGGGCCCGAGGAAGCAGTTCAGGAATTCCACTCCAAGTACAGTCCCCATCTCCACCAGAACCAGAACCATCGACAAGTTCAGAAAATAATGCCCAGTGGCAATGGGAAACTTTGGAAGACATGGAGGTGCTTGAACAGGACTAGCTACCTGACTATGTATGTTCCAAGCAAACTGAAAATTTAGTGCTTATATGTCCATTTGCAGTGAAGTTATAAACTGTTTATGTCATACATACCTATTCGGTTCTAACAGGCAAAATTAATGTGGCATTCAGCATTACTTAAAAATAATAATTTGGCAGCGAAATAGTTAAGGAAAGTGGAATGATGCTTTTAGTTGAGAAAAGTATTTGACTGCGTGTGTATTTAGGATACCGATTTGTACTGTTGAAAGTTTCCAGATGTTTCTAGTAAATAAAACACTTCGTAAATGTTTCTTAAGGTTTCATATCACTTGTTTAATTTTAACTTTCGTTTCCGTATTAGAAACAATTCAACAAGCTTCTGTTTCACTAAAAACCCAACAAAACTTATGTTTGGATAATAAAGAAAAATAACTAGGATAAAATTAGTGCCTTTTTCTGTTCTATCAATGTTGTGAATTTCTTTGTTTGTATAATAAAGAACTGTCTCGTTTTCAAAGCGCAGATAACCTACGTGTAGCTTTGCACAAAAATTCAAAACAAACAAACTCATTTTAAAATGTAAATATATTATTATTATTATTATTATTAGTGAAAACACATTTTGATAAAGTTAAGTAAACAAAATCACAAGGAAGGACTGCATTAAAAACATCAAGTCCAAACCTCTGACTAATTATATTAGTTTGTTATAACTTAACTAATTATAATAGTTTGTTATAATTTAAAAAACAAACCGAAGCAAAAATAAAATACACAAAAAAAAAGCCGCGTTAATTGAAAAGATCGCAGGGTACAAGTTATGATGTGGGATTATAAAATGTATCTCAGGGTTTGGAGGTGACTGAGGTAGTAGGACCCACATTGCAGTGAGGATACACCGTCTATCAGTCTTAACCTCCATTCGCTAGTCTCACACAAGAAAATTAGAAATTAGAAGAGCGAGATGTGGGTGCTCAAGCCCACAACGTCCCACATCTATATCACCCTTTACTGCCTGCAGACAGTTGTGGCAAGGTGACTGATCTCCCAAATTCAAATAAGAAAAAGATAAACATAAAAAGATGAAAAATAAATAAATAAAGTGAAGGGTGATATAGATGTGGGACCCACATCTCGCCCTTCTAATTTCTATTTCTATATCTACTGGTACTCTTTTATTTCACATTGTTCGTATTGCTGTCTTTTTTCGATATCTGGAAAGGTTGTTTTTTTAACCGACAGGTGTCTTTGCTAACTTTTGGTATGTAATAAAAATCGCATTCCTTCCGCGTTAATGCAGTATTTTCATTTGTTAATTAAAATCGCTGATTACGTACTTTATTTTATATAACGAATGCCTTGTTTGGTGTTATTACGAACCAGATGTGGTCCAGTGGTTATAGTGCCCGGGCAGTGAACCGGGGGAATCATGGTTAGCGACTTTACGGGCAAATGCAAAACTTCCACTTAATATTCATAAGCCTTAGATGTTTATCTTGGACTATTTTCATATTCACTTTTATGGGCTGTGCATGCATTATAAAGGTAACAGTCGCATCCTATTTCCTCATTATTGAGTATTGGCATTATTGAATAGCTGCCTTACCTTTAGTCTATGAGTTCAAAATTAGGGACAGCTAAGCGCAAATTAATATTTTTGTAGTTGTGCGCAAACATTCTGAAATAAACAAGCAAAAATCTCTGGTGAATACGACCTGGTAAAACTGGAACTAGTATTAAGAATGTAATATGACAGTTTGTTTTTACCTTTATGACCATGAGGCAGTATGAAGGGAGTTAATCTAGTAGTCTTCATGTCGAGGAAGCTCCATATATTAATAGCTTCTAAGCGGTAAAATCAATGCCGTTTTGTTCAGTAGTACATGTAGTGGCATTATATTTCAACTTACTAGGCACTACATTACTGAACAAAACAACATTGATGCCACAAAGAGCAAGAATAGATCACATGTAAATTTATCATTAACAATTATAAAGTTTAAGTTTTATATTACATATAATGCGTTTATTGTTGCTGTTTACTGATCCTAGAACAAAAACTTTCAATCTTATTTTATTTGGAAATTCGTATGGATTAGAGTAAATTAACCTATGTGACTTTTTCTTCTCTTTCATTAGTTGTATTTTTGTACGCCAACAATACCAAGTTTAGGGCGCACGTATACCTGATACTATTTTATTACAAATTAGGATCTCTATCAGACTACTCTCAAACTGAAATTACTTTAAGCAATATTAAAGTAAATCAATCTACGAAACCCTGGGCTTGGTCAAATACACTAGTGGAAATGGCATCACCTTCTCAGTCCAAAACTGTGATAAGATCTGAAATCGGTCAAGAGATGACGGAGCTGCGAGTTAAAAGTTTGTACTTAGAAATAAAAAATAAAAAACTCAGAGCCGTTCTTTGAGCTGCTATTTCGCGGCTGAAAAAGAAAGACTGCTCTTTGGTGAAAAATATTTTTTTATTTATAAAAATTTTATGTGAAAATTTTGTTGTTTTTAAAAACAATAATTGTCATTTAGTTTTCTGTATTTTATTATATTTTCATATGTAGTCATCTATATGAGAGACAGTGATATTCAGAGAATATAAACAGAAAATTCTTACCTGTAATAAAAAATGTTTTTCAAAATTCTTGTTTCGAAGGAAAATATTATATATTTTTAAATATTTTGAATGATTACTTAAAGTGATAATGGCTAGAAATATTTTTATTGAAATAAAATATTTTAAAGGTTTTCCCAACCTAAACTGCTCAATAAATATATGTTTAATTAATTATTAAGTCAATAAAATAAATTCTTCTTAAATGATATTCGCGTATTCAAAAATTGATGTACACTAGTTGTAAATATTAAAATTTGATGTTTAAATTTGATTTTTCGATTACTTTCAAAAAAGAAAACAGAAATTGCTCACATTTATTATATGAAAGCCTATTTACAACAACATTTTAAAAATATTTTATATAACTTGTTTCATTTTATATTTATTGACATATGTTGACGTAATGTTGTTTTACATTCTGCTCTTAAAGATTTTTTTCCCGTATAATGGAAGACGAAGCGCATCTCACAGCTGCAAAAATCTTGAAAGACTAGAACAGAACCGATTTAGAAGATTTACACCGAACTACAAAAGTATCAAAAAACGCCTCTTCTCCGAGAGAAGTTACTTCAAAAAACACCACCAGAAACATTTCATAATATAGATTAAACCTTTGGCTGCTAGATAACACTTCGATATGAAAATACATGTACAGAAATCTTACATTTAAAATATTTAGTATTTGTATAATAGATATCCGAAAGGAATTGCGTAGAAATAAATAACATTATCAGAAATGTGGAAGTTGAAGCATTTAATTCAGATTAGCTCCTTGGAGTACGCTTACTGTTAACTGTAAACAACTCTAAGGCAAAATACAATTTGGTAGAGTTTATCAACAGCGGCATCTAGTGCAAAAATATTGAACTATACAATTGTCCTAATACAGTATTTTTCGTTGATATTTCTTTCAAATTCATTGATTTTGATCTTGTTTATTATACACATCAACAACAATCCTTACGTAGCTATTCTTCCTAAATTTGGAAAGATATTCATAGGATAAAATTCTTATTGGTATTGTTTCTTTTTAGATTGTCATGTTGACCTTATCCATTTTTGGCATTAATCCTTTACGAAATATGCTTTACTCTTTGAATTTATTCGTTGTCATTATAGCACATAAAATCCTGTTCGAAAAAGACTGCTCTCTCTTGTTCAATAAAATTAGTACTAGTTTTCGGTTCTTCTAATAAACGTTTTCGAATGATTACTTTTGCTTTGTTTGTTTGTTTTGAAATTCACACGAAGACTAGAGGGAAGGCAGCTAGTCAACCACTCATCGCCAACTCTTGGGCACTCTTTTACCAACAAATAGTGGGATTGCCCTAACATTTAACGTCCCTACGGCTGAAAGGGCGAGCAAGTTTGGTGCAAAGGGGATTCGAACCTGTGACCCTCGGATTCTGAGTCGAGTGTCTTAACCACCTGGTCATGCAGGACCTCGGAGGGAAGAAGGGCAATCGTTTTGCTTTGACTCTTTCCCACACACTCTTTCTAAACTATGATTTTTTTTCAATATATTTGTTATTATTACAGCGCACCTTAACGAAGTGACAATGGCGAATGATAATTTCATTTTTCTGCAAAAGTAGAACATAAATCCTGTTGAGAAGTTGATTAAAGTGAGCTTAATCTGTGAACCAAACTAAGACAAATTTTAATGAAGAATCCTTATACGATAATTCAGGTTCTACAGCTGCTATTTCTTGTTTATATATGAAGTGTTTTGTTGAGGTAAAAAATAAAAATGTACGAATGCAAAAGCTTTATTAAGGAACAACATGTGGGAATGCAATTAGAAAACATCATAATAAAGCCATTATCCAAGTTTGCTAATACACAGGTAAAAGTATCGGCCTAAATCAGGCATTACAACCTTCTTCAAGTATAAATCACAGATAGGCAGACACGCACCTCTCTGCGTGCACGCAGGCAAGTGTGCACGTGCGTGTCTGTACATATGTGACCGTCATAGCTCCAAGAGAAAAGAAGCAAATAACCTAAAATTTTACACCCATACTAAGTAGACCCTAAGGGTGTGCAGCTGGGTATTCTTAATTATCCACTGCATGCGAATCTTCTTAGTGAGGGAAGATATCGAAAAAAAGTTTTGAAAAGAAGTATTTCCCATATTACAACTTGTAATATATATAAAAGCCAATACACTTTGGTAACAATGCGTTCCAACAGTGTCTTTTGTGTCATGTCGCTTAGAAATGAAAGTATATAGGTCATACTTCTATGGTACAATGTTTCAGGATACACACTATCAACCTAATAATCTGAGCGAAGCCGATTACTTTCGACAGTATATTTATAAATCTCTACGCTATGGTTCTGTTTCACCTCTAAATTGAAACTTATAAAAATAGAAAGGGACTGTAACACAAACATCAGAGAATAAACTGTTTCTTGTCATTCCGCCTTCCATTAGCAAAGCGGTATGTCTGTGGAGTTACAACGTAGGGAAACCGGTTTTTGATACCCATAGTAGACAGAGCACAGATAGCCATTGTAACTTTGTGCTTAACTTCAAACAAACAGAACTTATCCACCCTAGCAGTATTTCTTCCGTTAGATAAGCGAAGGAGATTAATCCCTTTCACATGGTATATCCCCACTCTTAAGTGGGACCTGCTACCGAAGACACTTCTAAAACCCACATACGTTTTGTATTTATTTCTCCACAATGTATTTAATACCCTAGAGTTATACCATTCTGTTCTTACATGTTTTTTTTAATTTAAAAGAGAAAAAGGTTTTATGCTTTCACTTGATTTTTTATATTATGAAAGGTTTTGTTTGTTTTGTTTTTGAAATTTCGCGCAAAGCTACACAACGGTTATCTGCGCTAGCCGTCCCTACTTTAGCAGTGTAAGACTAGAGGGAAGGCGGCTAGTCATCACCACCTACCGCCAACACTTGGTCTACTGTTTTACCAACGAATAGTGGGATTGACCGTCACATTATAACGTCCCCATAGTTGAAAGAGTGAGTGTAGTTTGGTGTGACAGGGATTGGAACCCACGACTCTTACATTACGAGTCGAGTGCCCTTTACCAACTGGCTATGCCGGGCCTGAGGTTTTGTCACTCTATTTTTAATGCTTATCTCCCTTGTTATGTAAACTTTCACTTAACTGTATCTTTTGTTTTATATTTGCTAATATATAGTACATAGTTTATCCTATAACTTTATTATTATACAAAGATAACACTTACATACGTATATATATATATATATATTCTTTAACTTGTCATCTGACGAAAATGTTAATGAATGTTTTAGTGAAACACCTGTCGCCGATAAAGTTTTGAACATGTTTCACTGAAGATTGTCAAATTATTTGCATATATATGTTAATAAAAAAGTGAAGAATTATTTGTAATTAATTTTTAATCGTAGCTTAAATAATTAACCTGCTTAAAATACTTTTTGTAATTTAAAGTTTTATTTATCTATTTTCTAATTTTACATAAATTAATTATAGTACAAAATAACGTAATGATTAAAATTATAGTGAAATAAAAAGATGTTCTTATGTAGAGCTCCCCAGTGGCTCAGCCGCATGTCTACGGACTTACAACGCTAAAATTCGGGTTTCGATACCCGTGGCGGGCAGAGCACAGATAACCCATTGAGTAGCTCTGTACTTAATTCAAAACAACGACATTTAATGTAGAATGTTCGACAAGAATCAACTCTTACAGAAAATGTACTAAAACATTTCTATCATTTCATTCTCTGTCGTTAGTAATAAAATGTTTTAACCCTAATCCACACACATTTTTGTAACCAGTTTTTACATAATTAGGCACACAGTCTTCAACATGAGTAATGCAGCAGCCAGTTTGGATTCATTCTTTCATATTTTATTCAGCCATCTTTTTCTCCTCAATCCATGTTATAGTATTTTTAAAAACGATACAGTTTCACTACCAAACTACAAAACTACAACCACTGGCTAAATATCCACCTAGGTTTCCGCTAAAACATATTGTTTGCAAAACGTTTCGAATGTAATATCAAAAATAAATAGTCAACCAGCCAGGAGGACGGGTAAATGAATGGATAAGCAGATCAATTAGAAATAAATAAAATTATCAAAATTAACATGGAGGAAGCACTTTTCTCTGTGTTGAAAAAAGTAGCTATTAGTTTTCGTATTGTTTAATTGCACAGAATTAAAATATAAATTATTTACTCTATGTTGCGGTTTGTCCGGCATGGCCAGGTGGGTTAAGGCGTTCGATCAATTCCACTATTCGCTGGTAAAAGAGTAGCCCAAGAGTTGGCGGTGGGTGATGATGACTAGCTGCGTTCTCTGTAGTCTTGCACTGCTATATAATAACCCTCGGGTAGCTTTGTGAGAAATTAAAAAAAAACAACACAAAAAACAACAACAATGTTACTGTTTCAATGAAGGGCCAAAAATGGTTGATTCTACATTGTAGAAAAGTATTGGAATATAGTAATTTATGAAATTCTTTACTTGTATAACAAACCTTTCCAGAAAACCTGATCTTTGTATTGTTACAAACACACGGACCAAACAACGGTTTAAATAGAAATTAATATTCTTAATTTCTAACTTCACATTTCTGTCAAACACTGACCATATGAAACTTAGCACACGAAGACAGTTTTCGTGAAAAGTCTTAGTTAAGTCAATATTTATGGTTGGAGAAGAGAAATTGTGTTCTACAAGTAACAGTTTTACTTCAAAAACCAGTTTTTGAATCTGTAAAAAATTGTTTTATACAAGTTAATAAAATAAAAGAGCTTGCCTTTTCACTGTTGCCGTTTTATTGAAATTAAATAACGGGCTTAAAACATATTATAAAGTTTTAATATTCACCATACCATGTTTGAATTTACGGTTTAAAAATGACGTTTGTTGTTTAACTCGAAAATGTGTTACTTTACCGACTAGTAACAATACACCAATATTTACAAAAGGTTAAAATCAAACCCACTGATAATGTTAGTTTATCTTTTAATTTTAATTTTACTTTGAAATGACCGTGTAATGTTGATAATATAAGCTCCGTCACAAATGTTTGTAGTCTAAATCGAATCAAAAACCAATCGGGATTTCTTGCTTAGCTCATGCTAAATTCCCCATATCTAGGCAACACGCTATTAAATTGGGATTCATTTGTATTGTGGAGTAAGTGTAGGGTTAACAATCCAATATAAAACCCCACAAAGTGTGCATTTTAGCTCATTACATTTCCTAAACGAACCATTAAAGATTGGTTCAAGTACTTACTAACTTCCTATCTTGCAGAGGTCTTCACAACACACTTTTAATTTTCGGGTTCGCCTTATATTTGCTTGCGTTACATTTCAATCAATGTTTGGTTGTCAAGGAAACACAACGTATTATTAGTATAATCATGTGTTTTTGGGCGTGGAGCCTTTATGCCTTTTATAGTTATATCTTTTGTCATTTTGTTTTAAAACTAGTTAAATAACATTGAAGCTGGAAACTGGTTTGCGGAGCTGCTCGTGAGAGTGTTGGCATTTTATCAAGTTATGCATGTATAAGCGTCCAGAGATGTCTACTTTTCTGTTTTCTCTACTGTAATAACTATATTTCAGACAGTCGGGTTTATTGTGCTTCTCTGCTTTCTTTAGTCTAGTAACTATATTTCTGGCAGTCAAACTGTAGTTGGCCTGGCACGGCCAGAGGATTAGGACGTTTTACTCGTAACATTAGGGTCGCGGGTTCGAATCTACGTCACAGCAAACGTGCTCCTCTTTCATCAGTGGGGGCGTTATAACGTAATGGTCAGTCCCATTATTCGTTGATAAAAGAGTATCCCAAGAGTTGGTGGTGGGTGGTGGTGACTAGCTGCTTTCCCTCTCGTCTTACACAGCTAAATTAGGGACAGCTAGCACAGATAGCTGTCGTGTAGCCTTACGCGAAATTCAAAAACAAACTGTAGTTCAGGTTTATTGTGTTTCTCCGTTTTCTTTAGTATCATAACTATCTTTCCGGTATTCAGACTGTAGTCCAACTGTAATCTATTGCTTCATTATCTCTACTCTATCGACTATTTCTTTGGCAACTAAACTGTAGTTCTACCTGTTTCCTCTTTGTTTCTAGTCCATCGACTGACAGTCTACAGATCAGACTTTAATTCAGCTTGATTTTCGTTTTAAATAACGAGAAAACAGGAATAGTTTATTTGTTTGTTTTTTAATTTCGCGCAAAGCCACACGAAGGCTATCTGCGCTAGCCGTCTTTAATTTAGCAGTGTAAGACCAGAGGGAAGGCAGCCAGTCATTAACACCCACCGCCAACTCTTGGGCTACTCTTTTACCAACTAATAGTGGGATTGACCGTCACATCATAACACCCTCACGACTGAAAGTGCGAGCATATTTGGTGTGACGGGGATTCGAACCCTCGACCCTGGAATTACGAGTCGAGCGCCTTAATCACCTGGCTATGCTGGGTCCCAGGAAGAGTTATTAGTAGTTAAGCCTTTATCTCAGTTGGTTCAGAACTTGCATGCAAGAGGTCTCTGTTTGAAAACTTTGATGAGGTATTAGAAAGGAAGGAAAAAAAAGATTATGCCAGAACACTTGCTATAGTTTGAACCCTTGCAGTAAACGCTGGTTTGGGTATAATAAACTGTATATAAAGTAAAAAATCCAAGATTTCTGGATTTATTTTGAATTTTTTTAGAATGATATTGTCTGCTTGTAGTTAATCACACAACTACACAAATGGCTATATGTGCCTTCCCCTCTTCCCCCAGGGGTATCGAAACTCCGTTTCTAAAGTTGCGGGTCCGTAGACATACCACTGTGTCACTGGGGGCTTTCTAATATGAAATGGGTAGTAGAAAATATTGTTGCTTTGTGTGTTTTATAGGGAAAAATATTGTTGTTATGTGTGTTTTATAGGAAAAAATATTGTTGTTATGTGTGTTTTTAGGCTGTAGCAGAATTATCAACAAACATTCTCGGGGCGCAAACGCTATAAAAATAGTATATATACAACCCGATTCTGAAACTCGAAGAGGTTCTCTAGAAAAGAACTAAAGAAAACACGGTTAGTTAGCTTTGTAATTGAAACATTACTGCACGATATATCCCTAACGTTGCAGAGGTCTTACCAGAATACAAACATTATTGACTTTTGTTCCTTCTGTCTTCTTGTAGAAATCATCTTTTCTCGTATTTTCGATGCTTTCTTGTCATGTTTCATCGGTCAGTTACAAAAGTTTAGAACACACGCATTCATACCAGGATTTTTTTTATATTTTTGTATGTCCTTAGCAGAGTTGAGAACCTGAGACCTCTCGCATGTGAATGCTCTACCAACTGAGCTAAAAGGCTTAATTCTGATACCAATAGTAAATAACCAAACCTACTTATTTTGTTTTTCACTTTAAACAGTAAAATACCTCATTTTAGCATTATAGCCTGTGATTTAACTTTGTATACTTCTCAAAAGTAAAAACATAATTATTACACAGTTGCTAGAATGAGATAGAAAAATAACACGTGTGTCACACTCGGATATACATCTGCTGTAAAAATAAAATCAGTATTTTTTTACTTCTTATCAGTCAGTAGCAGTTGGTGGTCTCTTTCATAGGTGAGACATACGCTATATATAGCTACGTTTTCAACCATCTGAAATGAACAGACGTCACGTCTCACAACTCGTTTTTGCAAAGTCTGTTTCTCAGTTTCTCGTAAGGCAGTTGTACTTAAATTTTGACCATCTTACGTTCACATGGTAACGGGAATTTCTATAGTATTCTGTTATCAGAACGCTGTTATTGTTTCCTTATGTAGAAATAGTGAACGATAATTGAAGATTTAGAGGCAATTGATTAATATTTTATTAACATCTTAAGGATTATTACAACTAAAACGTACCTGACGAGACGCTACTGAACTACCAGATAAAGTGATATTCATACAACCAATAGTTACGTGTTATATCAATATGTACATACACACACTTTTCATTTTACTTTGTATATCGTGGGACATGTTCGTGGGCAAGACTACACTAAAGACTATCTGCACTCTGTCACTCACGGGAAATCGAACCCCGTAATTCAGCGTTGTAAGTCCATAATCGTACACATAGAAGGACTAACGGGTCCGGCAGAGAAAACTTTCCGCATATGTTATGTAGCGAAATAACTCTGTTATATTTAACACAAATTACGGGAAACCTTTGCTTCTATCATTGGATTTTTCTGTTAAAATATTGAAAGTATTGTATGAACTCTTAAGTCGAGCTTGTTGTTAAGCTAGTGGCGTGCAGATGTATCTTATAATGCTTAATGAAACCCATTCTTTAGAGGAGGTATACAAAAAAGTTGTATTTCTTATATTTTCGAAACTTTTGGCTAATTTTAGTTTCAAGCCTTGTAGTCATATCGAGATAATGTCCTGTACTATGATAATCCAGCTTTCGATTTGTCTCATATCTGGAAAAACTAGAATAACTTTGTGTAGACAGTAATTGTCAAAAGTGTAAAGTAACAATATCCCACACCTGGTAAACCTGATGCATAAAGTTTACGAGGTTTCCGCCTGAACAAGGAATATTCACACAAACACAAATCTGTATCTAAACCCTTTGTTTAATTTAATTGTCTTAGCAAGACAGACTCCCCAGTTACTCTGTATCTAAACCCTTTGTTTAATTTAATTATCTTAGCAAGACAGACTCCCCAGTTACTCTATATCTAAACCCTTTGTTTAATTTAATTGTCTTAGCAAGACAGACTCCCCAGTTACTCTGTATCTAAACCCTTTGTTTAATTTAATTGTCTTAGCAAGACAGACTCCCCAGTTACTCTGTATCTAAACCCTTTGTTTAATTTAATTGTCTTAGCAAGATAGACTTCCCAGTTACTATGTATCTAAACCCTTTGTTTAATTTAATTGTCTTAGCAAGACAGACTCCCCAGTTACTCTGTATCTAAACCCTTTGTTTAATTTAATTGTCTTAGCAAGACAGACTCCCCAGTTACTCTATATCTAAACCATTTGTTTAATTTAATTGTCTTAGCAAGACAGACTCCCCAGTTACTCTATATCTAAACCCTTTGTTTAATTTAATTGTCTTAGCAAGACAGTTACTCAGTCAAACCCTTTACTGCTGTATCTAAACCCTTTGTTTAATTTAATTGTCTTAGCAAGACAGACTTCCCAGTTACTCTGTATCTAAACCCTTTGTTTAATTTAATTGTCTTAGCAAGACAGACTCCCCAGTTACTCTGTATCTAAACCCTTTGTTTAATTTAATTGTCTTAGCAAGACAGACTCCCTAGTTACTCTGTATCTAAACCCTTTGTTTAATTTAATTGTCTTAGCAAGACAGACTCCCCAGTTACTCTGTATCTAAACCCTTTGTTTAATTTCACTGCGATATTCCTAAGAGTTTATGACTGAAATAAAGGAAGAATATATAAGAATGATACATAGTTATATATTCTTATACATTTACCATATTCAGTGCCGACGAGGATTTTCACCCAATACCAAGACTCGTTAGCCGGCTGAGATATGACAAAATATTAGCGATTGAAGAACTATTTATGTCATCAGTTTTCAGGAACAACGACTATTATGATAACTATGACAAATGATAATAATTATAATTATAGATTTTATTTAAGTAATTTACTTGTACGATTTGCTTGTACGTTATTCATCTTTACGCGTGTATTTTAGTTATCTTACAGAATTCTGTAGGTTATATATCACATTCGTATTCGTTTTGTTCAAACTACAAAGCAACTTTAAACAGAACTTGTTCGTACACCCGGTTTTTCCTTTCAACCTGACCTACTTTATATGAAAGCTAGAGATGGTGGTCGTAGTTTGCTGTAAACCTGTGTACGGGTTGTAAATATTGCAGAAAAAAATGTGTCACGCTACATTTTGAGCTGTGTTGAGTTTCATCATGTTTGATGATCATACTTTTTGTGAGCTACTTTTCCCATATAAATGATTCATTGTATTAAATTATGATGCGTTTTCAAAAACTGACTAAGTAAAATGTCCTGATTCACTCGAATATTGTGAATAATAATATTTTAGAAACATTTATTGACATCATGACATCTCAGATGATGATATTCAATACACATATACTTCACGACAGATTGTTTATCTCTCATGAGACGGTCCTCCGGATTTACAGCGCTAAAATAAGGGGTTAGATTTCCCTCGGTGGACACAGCAGATAGCCCGATACGGCTTTGCTACAAAAAAAAATCACAAACAAAC
The DNA here is from genome assembly GCF_004210375.1 of Tachypleus tridentatus. NCBI lineage: Eukaryota > Metazoa > Arthropoda > Merostomata > Xiphosura > Limulidae > Tachypleus > Tachypleus tridentatus. The sequence goes on from NC_134837.1 coordinate 79,991,569, forward strand.
ACACACACTCATGAGACTATACAACACATCAAACTAAGCAACACATTTTGACGTTAACTACAGACTGGTTTTCTCTTCCACGACTCATAACACGTCAAATTAATTGGCATATTTCAATGTCAGTTATAAACTGTTTATTTCCGATAAGACTGTACAATAGACCAAACTAAGCAACGCTTGTCGACGCTAACTACAGACTGGTTTTTCTCTTACACGGGACTGCACAACACATCACACTGACTGGCATATTTCTACCTCAAGTATAGACTGTTTACTTCCAATAAAACTGTACAATACATCAAAGTAACACGTTTCGACGTTAACTACAGACTGATTTTCTCTTACACGAGACTGCACAACACATCAAATTAAATGGCATATTTCTATATGAATTATAGACTGTATTTACCATAAGATTGTGCAACACGCCAAACCAAGCAACACGTTTCAACCTTAATTACAGGTTGGTTTTCTTTTCCACGAGACTGCACAATGCATCAAACTAACTGGCATATTTCTACACGAAGTATAGACTGTTTATTTCCCGTAAGACTGTACAATACACCAAACTAAGCAACACGTGTCGACGTTAACTGCAGACTGTTTTTCTCTTACAGGAGATTTCACAACACATAAAACTAACTGGCATATTTCTGTATCAATTATAGAGTGTTTACTTCCCATAAGATTGTACAACACATTAAACTAAGTAACATATTTCAACATTTTGTTTCATTTGAGGATCGCGCAACACAAACTATTTATGTAAGCGAGAAGTCAGAGACGGTGTCACGCTGTATCACGGCTCCTTTCGTGATAAGTAACAACTAGTTAAGCTATGGGTACACAAAGACGGTTATTTGCCCTAGAGAGAACAATTCTTTGACCAGATTTGGAACGGAAATCCTATATATAAATATATCTTTAATTTTTATTAACTTTGATGTGGAACGAACCTCTTCCAAATAAGAAAAACAAAGAATCAGACAATTAACCATGTAACGACGAATGATCATAGTGACACGAAATTCACACTAAAAACTTCCTCTGAAACTTTATTCCGGTTTCAATAACTTCTTAGAACATGATTATATAACTTTACTCCGGTTTCGGCCATTTCTTATAGCATAATTATAGCCCACAGTAGCAGAAAAGTATTTCTACAGACTTAAAAATGCTGGAAACCGTGGAGGGCAGAACACAGGTAGCCCATTGTGTAGCTTTGTGCTTAACTTTAAAAACCAAACAAATAAAACATGATTATAAAACTTCAGTTCAGTGATGTCTTTTCACAGAAGTATAATCATATCATTCATTTATTACAGCGAAAGGATTTGTAGCAACGTTGGCTTTATTGTTTACTGTGTCTTTTTGTGGGTTTACGGAATTATTGACTATCGGCTACACATCAGCGATGTACAACCTTCTCCACACACTGTTTTCCGAAGGTTCAGATTTATAAAAACAAACATAAATATTCTTCGAGTTCGGTGCATCAGAGTGTTTCAGTTTGTACTTCGTCAGGCTACAAGTAAAGAGTGCTTCAAGAACAGAAAAAAAAAAGATATTTCTAAAAAAAAGGGGAAAGTACAACTACTACAGTGTCACGTGAGTGACCTTCTGACCTTCAAGGAAAAACTACAGAGTCACGTGTTTAGTGCGATGAGCTAGTGGACAAATACTGGTGTTCCAGAACTAAACGATAGAGCCATTACGAGAATATTACTGTCATATAAATGTTTCAACTACTAATTTAAAGAACTGCTAAAGCAGCTACTGTTATATGCCAGATTAACTTCTGCAGAGTATCACGTGACTAACGTGATGAGATTCTTGCCGGAAAATGCTAATGTCCCAAAACTATCTGATAAGCTTCGAAAAAATTACAAAAACAAACTACGGTGCTCATTGACGACTTGGCTCTGAGAAAATCCCTTTCCAATACTATTCTTATGATATCCTAAAACAACTGAATGTCACACGCCTGTGTGGATAGTGTGGATAGATTTTAGAAAAATTAACGCCACATGACTGATCTGGCAAGATTACATAAAAACTAATATCAACAACTTGTCTGGCAAGACTAAAGAAAAAAATAATGTCACATGATTGACCTAGCGGGATTTTAGAAACACTAATGACACGAGGCTGATCTGGTGAGGTTTTAAAAAAAAATAATGTTAAACGACTGATCTGGCGAGATTGTAGAAAATTTAATGTCAAGCGACTAGTCCGGCAAGCTTTTAAAAAATTAATATCAAATGACTGATCTGACGAGATTATAGAAAAACTAGTGTCAAACAACTAGTCTGGAAAGATTTAGAAAAAAATTAGTCACGACTGACTTGGCGAGAGTTTAGAAACACCAATGTCACACGACTCGTCTGGCGAGATTTTAGAAATACTAGTGTCACATGAAAAACGGGCTATTAAAAAACCTGGTGGCACATAACAGATGAACTTTTAAAACATCTTATTTCACATGGCTGATATGCTTAGATTCTAGTTTAGAAAAACGTAAAATGTCACACAACTGACTTGATGAATTTCTATAAACGTAATACAGCGATTTGCGAACATCTTAAATATGAAGTAGCAGAAAAAAATAATTTTAAATAAAAATTATTATTTAAAAAGATATAGCTCAGTAAATTCTCCACTTGAAAAAAAATGAAGTTGTAGAAATTTGTAGAGAAATCTGAATAGAACAAACATGTATATATAGCGCCTTACTGAAACACAAGACGATCGGCATCAAAATACGCCCCAAAAATAAATCTGAATTCAAATGTAATCAAAAGCTAATCATCTTTGCATACAATATTTCTTCCTAAACGAAGCATTGCAAAAATACAAAATTTGCAAGGTGTTATGACCCTAAATATCCATCTAAATACCTACTAAAGTTACAGTCTAACAAATATTAAGCATTTACAAAAATACTGTCAACTTTGTTTTCACCAAGGACACAGAAATCAAACTACAACCGGTACTTCTGCGTGAACAGAAGAATCATGGTTTGGTTTGAATTTTGCGCAAAGCTACACAAGGGCTGGCTATCTGCGCTAGCCGTCTCTAATTTAGCAGTGTAAGACTAAAGGGAAAGCAGCTAGTCATCACAACCCACCGCCAATTCTTGGGCTACTCTTTTCCCAACGAATAGTAGGATCAACCGTAACATTATAACGCCCCCACGGCTGAAAGGGCGAGCATGTTTGGTGAACAGAAGTATAACCACGTTGGTTTTACAAAATACGGTCAGTAACCGTCATTAATAAACATACAAACTTCGTTATTTCTACAAAATATACGGTTAACAACAATGTTCAATGAAAATATTATATACATTGTTTTCACAAAATACGGTCAGTGATCATTTATAAAAATGTTTAACTAAAGCTCTTGCAAAATACAAAAGTATTAACCATTTAAAAATAAAATACGTTGAGCAAAGCAATCACAAAACTATAATCAGTAACTATTACGAAAAGTGACAACTGGCATAATTACTTACCAAGCAGAAGCAGAGGAAATGCTACACGCACTTGTCAGTAACAGACACATAAAAAGTCTGACCCATAAAGCACATTGGCCAGGCATGGCCTAGTCTTTAGCGTGTCGGAATGTCAATCCGAGTCTCTTGTAAGCGTCTGCTGCTCCACACTGTGGAGCGTAAGTGGATCAGAAAATAGTCGGATCATACTATATTAAAGTAGACCAAGAGTTAGCAGTGCGTTCTATGGACTAGCTGTCTCCCCTCTAGTCTATCGGCTCAACGTTAGGGGAAATTATGCGTAAATAACCCTCATGTAGGTATGCGCAAGTTGCTACAGATGAACAACCGTTGTGTGGCGTTAGTACCTGTGTTCGAACGTTGAGTTTTTTCAGTATGTGAATGTGTGTTTTCTTATCGCAAAGCCACATCGGACTATCTTCTGAGCCCACCAAGGGGAATCGAATCCCTAATTTTAGCGTTGCAAATCTTATAGACTTACCGCTGTACTAACTGGGAACTTTTTGTTTTCGGTAAAGATGTTTGATCGTTTCTCACAACTTATATAATATCATAATAATAATTTGTATCATTTACTGTGGAGAAAGAACACACAGAAAATCAAAAGTTTATTTCTTTATTCTTTTGTTTTATAACGCGGGTATCACCTAATTAGTCTGTTTTCGGGTTGAGGTCGGTCTGTGCAACGCTACACACCGCCTGCGTGCTGTAATAATAATTTGCTTGTATAGTATGTGAATTTGGTAGGTAAGTTATACAAACCTTTAAATACGACATTTATTGGAAAATATGTGTTCAGAGCACTAAGTAAATATACGCATTAATCTAATATTCTATATGGATTATGATATTACTGTCCGTTGTGTGTGCACGTAACTACTGTATTGGCGTTTTTAAACCGCCACATTGTCCCCTCTAGATGGATCTTCGCCAAATTTGGTATGGAGGTTCATCTGGATCCATGAGAAGATATGCACAAATCTTCAGTTTTGCATTTTGCGGATTTTATGGACGTTTTTACGTTGGTTTTTTTTCTTTCTTTTTACCATTAATTCACCCCATGTTGTTGGCTCTTAACCAAATTTAGCATAAAGGTATGTTGGATCCATAGGGAGAAACAAAGAAAATGTTAATTGTACATTTTGTGTTTTGTAATATTTATGGGCGTTTTCTTTCAACAATTACATATAAGGGAACAACTTTTCATGTCCTGAATTTTCATAACTTCCGTCCAGCTAGTTCATAATACAGCACCAATTCAAGTGGACATGCTTAACCTGCGTCGTTGGTACTTGTTGTTAAAGAGACAGTGTGCCTGAAGGCATGAAGAACATTGCACCTGTTCATAAACGGACTACCGTTAACATGGAGTTAAAAACACTGAAGCCATATTCATGTCGCTGCTGTTGTTACAACAACAACAAAAATATTGGTTCGGTTGATGACAAGACCTTCTATGGTCAATGTTATATTAACAACAATCATAAAGGCATAGTAACAAATTCGTTTTGCTAATAGCGGTCTAAGGGGTAGGCGACTTGGGCAGCCACGTAGAACGACATATTGTGGGGACGGAAACTTGAATGGCAGAAGGAGAGCGGATGTACGGGGGGGAGTTTGCAGTAAAAAGAAGTAGTGGGGAGAATAACAGTTTCTCTATAGATTGCTTGACTGACTGTTTGAAATTAAGCACAAAGCTATCTGAACTCTGCCCACCACAGGTATCGAAACCCGATTTATAGCAGTTTGAGTCCGCAGACATACCGTTGTGTCACTGGGGGATTTTCCATAGAGAAAGGCATACAAACAGTGTGTTTTTTTCTTAGAGCAAAACAACATCGGGCTATCTGCTGAGCCCACCAAGGGGAATAAAACCCCTGATTTTAGCGTTGTAAATCCGAAGACATACCGCTGTAGTAGCGGGGGCATACAAACAGAATAACACAGAATTAACTGGGGGATTTTCCATAGAGAAGGGCATACAAACAGAATAACACAGAACCAACTCTCCTTTTACGGGGAAAAGAAAATAACATGAACAATTAATCCTTGTTTTTTGTAATACTACTACTGGTAAAATGTTGACAGTTATGGTATATAACTAAAGAAAATAAGACTTTTAAAAATATAAACATTTTATGCGTGTTAGAGGGTTTCATTTTAAATGTTTGCCCATTTCTGAGAATCTTCTTTGCCTGACTCCTATTCTCAAATCTGGTACAAGTGACTACGTATGCAATGTTTAAGGCAATTCGTTCATTTTCTGAGTGGAGGGCTCATGCTGGTTCAATACTTATGTTAGGAAATTCACTTTAAGGAGTAGTTCAGGTAAGTTTGCTTGTTTGTTTTGGGGATTTCGCGAAAAGTTAGACGACAGTAATTTGCGCTAGCCGTCCCTAAATTAGCAGTGTAAGATTAGAAGAAAGGCAGCTCTTCATCATCACCAACCGCCAACTCTTGGGTTACTCTTTTACTAACGAATAATGGGATTGACCGTCACTTTATAACGCCCCCACAAACGAAAGGGCGAGCATGTTTGGTGTAACGGAGATTCGAACACGCGACCCTCAGATCATGACTTGAGCACCTTAACCACCTGGCCATGTCGGGCCATTTCAGGTAAGTAAAACCTTACAGGAATATCCATAATAAATGTTTAATATAATTTAATAGTTGCTGGTAAACCAGAGCTGTGAACTGTGAATTGTCAATGTTGCAATAACAAATAACAAAAAGTTATATTTTCCTTTCTTTTTTTTTCACTTTGTCATAGGTTGAGCACTTGGCGTCACCAGTAGACATAATATTTAGAACGAATACTATTGGTTCTTTCCTCCGAATCTCTAAAACAGAGTATGAATAAATTAAAAAAAACAAACAACTGTCAACCGCGGGGATATTCGTCTTAAATAGTGAAATGCGAATTTAAAAAGTTATTAGAATATTCACAAGGAAGATAATTGGAACTGATCTCAGAAATCAGTATACGCGTCAATCACGTGCTCTGATTCTAACAACGAAGTTATTTGCCGAGATCAAAATCCAGGATAGTTTTAGGCTACTAAACAAGAAGCCAAGTGTAAAAAAATAATATTTTGGTCCTGTTAGATATTTTACTTTGAAACCTTTGAATGTACTGTGTTTACTAAATCGATACCAATATGGTGAAAAACAAACGCACCGAAATTCAATCCAACCTTAATAACTATGTTGAAAGGGTAGATTTCTAGAATTATGGATTTTATGTCACAAATTATTCAGTTTTATGGTGATGGAGAGGAATTACATAGAAACAGACAGTGAATATTAAACCAGGTTATAGTACAGAGGCATCGCTGGGCACTGGGATACGGAAACTGTGCCCCTATTTTGTTTGACAGTGCCCCAAATACCCAGTTGGTGTCTTGAGAAATCAGAATAGAAAACCATGTTTGATATCATATCGAAACGCCACCGCAAATTCTTTTGCCCGTGGGCTCGAATCCCGAATCTTTAATAACTCAGCAACGTCTCTGTTATGTAAGTAGAAAAGATACCTGGTAACCTTTATCAGGGGTAGATGGCAAGTTATCATAATAATTACGATAATCTGTTATGTGGTCGTTGTACCGGAAGTGACACGTTTCGCTTTTTTAAAGATACGACCTAATTAGTAAAAGCGTTGCGTACGTACGTTTATGTGTGTGACGTGGAAAAGATGGAAAGTAAAAGAGAAATAGTAGATTTGAAATAAGAAAGCTCACAAAGATATGGGTTTGTGCAAGTAGCGTACGGAACAAATCTTTGTCGGTAAAAGCGCTTAATGGCACATGAACTGAAAGAGTAATATACAAATATATATAAAAAACTTAAGAAATAAAATCCAGTGATAACTGGCATATACACAAAAACCTAAAAATAAAATATATTAAATAAAAAAATTATAATCACAGATATGAATAATGTTAACTAAATAACTGGAGTTAAGACGTTAAAAATGCAATAACAAACAATATAAAAATTATTTCAAATCATACTTTTCTAGGACTGTCCGGAAACAGAGAACAAAGATCGTCTATACTGGGGTCAAAGTTTATATCATATGAGGTAACAATGTTTAAAATACTGTAGAGTTCTGTTGTTCCTCTTTTCACTTTTGATTTAAATCCGGTTTCAATACCAATAAGAATCATGTTATTGATGGAATGGTTAAGGTGGTTAAAGTTTGGGGACAACAGGAATGTGTTTTTTTTTTTTTTTGAAAGAGGATTCGTGGTTAATAAAGTGTTTCCTCTGGGTTGTCTGGGTTTGTTCAAACAGATTTATAGTTACATGTGTTGCATCGTATAAGATAAATCATGTTTTGAGTTTGTCAAGAGATGTTTTTTCTTATAGGTGTTCTGGTTAGTTGCATGTTAGTGAGTTAAAAGTACAAGTCTGTCGTCGAACGTTCTTACAAGGGGGACAGTCATTCCGTGACACAGTAATAATTGACTTGTGTTAGAGAAAGGAATTTCAAGGAAGTTTTGTTTAGACGTTCCATCGAGCTGTAGTGACTGGACGTATTTTATTATTATTTATTTATTTTTGATATTCATGAAACATATTTCTTAAGTTTCGGGTGATAGCCACCGGAGGAAATATGTTAGGTTGTTTGGAGTCAGATCGGTTGAGGGTAACAACACATGAAATTTTGTCAGCTTTTTCTCTTTGTTTTATTTTCAGAAACCTTATAACCTCTTTCTTTCATAGAGGTTTTTTTGGCATCTCACTACATCTTTTCGATAATTGTTTGTTTGATATGAATTTCGCACAAAGCTACTCGAGGGCTATCTGAGCTGGCCGTTCCTAGTCGAGCAGTGTAAGACTAGAGGGAAGGCAGGTATTCATCATCGTCCACCGCCAACTCTTTAGCTATTCTTTTACCAACGAATAGTGGGATTGGTCGTCATATATAACGACACCAAGATTAATAGGGCGAACATATTTAGTGTGACGGGTTTCGAAGCCGAAAACCTGAGATTGCTAGTTGATTACCCTAACCGGTGTGTTTTCTAATCATTACTATTCGTGAAAATTATTTTTCATGCGAAGGACTTGACTGTAATTAGTGTTTAGGTTAAATGTGAACCGGATAACAGCTTTGATAGTCGAAATATGGTGACCTGTCCTTGTTTTTTGTTGTTTTTTTTGTACAAGTCAGTATGTAATGTAAAAAGCTGTCTTTAAATATATATTTGCACCGAAAATTATTCATTTAAAATTGTCTGATAAAAAAAAGAGTTTGTACATGAAACGTTTTTAAAAAAGTAGATGGTGGATCAAAGTTAAAGATATATTACCAGTTTATCGTTTCTAAAACTATTTATTTCTGTGGTTTGATTTTTAATCTCATCCTATAAATGTTTGTAAAGTTTGAGGCTATTTTAATGCCCATAACAATCAATACGATTAATTTGAATACAGTATTCATTATTAAATTTGAAATTACTTATCTTTAGAGAAAGTGGGGCTAAATCAATGACTTCATTGAATTCAGAATTGTTAAAATACATTTGTGGCAGTTTTGATAATCTAGACCTTAATTTTGTAGAATGTTAGTGTATAGAAATGAAATATCCGCAGTACAAAGAAGGCTGTTAAAGGGTTAATGGACCTTTATTATTAATGCTATGAAATTCAAAAGTGCCCTTTATATCAAAAGGACGAGTGAAGGGAATGTCTTTTATGTGGTGATTAACATGAACAGGTTATCTTTTCTGTAGCCGTATTAATGTCAGAAATAACCGGACGACCATGACTGTGGAGTTTATGGGTTTTAGAAAGTAGTTAAAAATCACCGTGGGCAGGTTATTTCAGGTATTAAGTGCTCAAAATTATTTTTGTTGTTAAGTTTCATTGATCTGAAGAAGCCGTTTAGTTTGTCGCATATGTTCATTGTAAATTCATTAGTTAGGTCATAAAAACGTTTTTTGTAAAATTACACTTTGCCGTGTTGTTGGTGGGTTTCAGCGGTGAAAAGTTTTTGATATCAAATATAACCGTTGCTCCATTTTTGTCAGCAGGTTATACTAATGATACAATGATTTTCATAAAGAGTAAGCTTTAGATGAAACCTAAGTTAAATTGCTAATTACTTGTGTTTTTTGACATAGGGTTCTGACCACGTAATCATATTTAAATAAAGGTCCAATGATAAAGCTACTGAGTGAGTTGCTTGATTTTTAACTTAATTATAACTGTTATCTCTAGTTACCAGATAATGGCTCCACGAGTGGTTGAAACGTTGTAATTAAGTTAAACAAAATATGAAGATAAACAAACCACTCAAAAGGCTATCTCTGAAGTTTTATTTAAAACATTTAACGGACTTCTCCTCACAACAAGTGTAGTCATATTATGAATATTATTCCATCAGTATCTTGCGCTAAGCACATTGTTCATCATAGTATAATGGTTTGAACACGTAATTGTATTGTTGACGTTTCTTCTATTAGTATCTGTAACTAAGTACAATTTTTACTGCTATAGAGTTTTAATCACACAATTATATTGTTGATAAAAGTAATTCCTGAAATCATTGTACGTCTTCTTTGATGTTGTCGTTTTTCTTTTCTTTTTAGTACGTGAAACCCTTTTAAATTAGGGAAAAAAAATCTTTATTTTAGCATAGGTTCTAAAACTATATGTCACCGTCCGTAATTTTGAACTAATAAACAGAGAGAAAGTAGCCACCCTATAACGACCACAAATAAGAAAGAAATGACTGTCACACTTATAACGCACAAACACCTTAGAGTGCGAATAATATTTTGTAGTATCTCACCAATTTGGACCGCAGTCGCCGGCTCTTAAATTTGTAGCTCTACTATAGACAGCACTAGCTCATGTTCCAAAATGGAAGAAAACAGACGGAAAGATTGAGCGGCACATGCAGGCGAAATTAACGGTTGCATTTACATAATAGAAAAGATACATATCACTTTTTCCGGGACAGATACGATTAATATAAATATTTTGAGGTATTAACTGTTATATAAATGAGATTATAGGATGTAAACGTTATTGTTCACGAGGACGGAAGTGCATGTTTCATTCTCTCTAACAGCACTGAAGGTTTCCCCACAGTTTCACTGATCGACATCTTTTAATCTCGGCTTCTAATAACACTAGTATCCAGTTAATTGACATGAATTTGATACTGTTAGGTTAATTACTCAGAAATAAATTAAAATGTAAATATTTAATACAAATAAAGTACACGATGATGTACTAATATAAATAAATAAACGTCAAGGTGTATCTGTTCCTCAATCATTTCTACATTTCTTGATCAATCAGCTCTAGATTTGACACGGTGATAGAGGATGACATAAGAAAGGTCATGTAGGGGTGGACCCTCCAAATAATTTAATGTCTGATTTAGTAAAACCTACCAAATCAGCACCAGACTTGACTCAGTAATACGGGATGACATGAGGAAGGTTATGTGGGGTGGACCCCCCTGCTTACCTAATGTCTGATTTAGTAAAAACTACCAAATGAGCACAACTTGACGCAGGAATAGAGGATAGCATGAGGAAGGTCATGTGAGAGTTTGGACCCCATTTAGTTTCATATTGTTAGAATTAATGAAAATAGAATGTCTTTCTTTTCGATATGTGTACCTCTCTGCATTTTCATTGTTCTTTTAATATACATTATGTTAAGAAAAAAATAGAAACTTTCTATCCTTTGTTATAAATGAATTTGTATTTCATCCGACTAACAGACAGATATTCCAGCTCGAAGTAATATTAGAGAAAACACTGTGGAGTGGGTTTTCTTATTGCAAAGCCACAACGGCTATCTGCTGAGTCCACCGAGGGGAATCGAACCCCTGATTTTAGCGTTGTAAATCCGAAGACATACCGCTGTACTAGCGGGGAACGAAAACACTCTTGAACATCGACTTAAGTATGCAACGAAGAAATGTTATACTACACGTGTGATGAATAACAGCAAAATCTATTTTTTCTTTTTTCTTACAAAAAAATAACAATCTATTCCAATATTCTATTCCCACCGCCAACTCTTGAGCTACTCTTTTACCAACGAATAGTGGGATTGACCGTAATTACGTGTCGAGTGCCTTAACCACCTGGTCATGCCGGGCCTTCTTTGTCTCGGACCGAACATGTCCGAATGATTAACGTACCGAACTATGAAGGTCCATTTTTCATGTTTCATAGCAATACTACGTAAGATTTATACTTTTAAGGTCATAGGTGCGTTATAGAAGTAACGGTGAAATCCTAATATTCGGCTAGACAAGAGTTGGCGGTGGGTGCTGTCGACTAGCTGCTGTCTCTATAATATCCGCTAAACGGACAGATATGCGCAAACAGTCGTTTCAGCAGTTTTGCGCAAAAGATCTGGAACAATCAATGAACATATATGAACTGAATTAATTTTCCAAGAATGTAATATCAATAAACAATGTGACAGAGTGACCTGGGCGTTACAAGTGCGAAATAATGCTGTGTCCTATTAATCAACCCTCGTAATATTTGTTAACGTAAAATGTTTACTGTTCTGTCTGGTTTCACGAATTGTATCGCTTTCATAACATATGCCATCTTCAGGAAATGAAGATAAAGCTCAGCGTGAAATTGTAAATTAACCCTTAACCGACGGCCATTATCAACTAATGATGCTACCTACAACATTTCTGACGTGTAAGTGTCAAAGAAAGATTATAATATATTAATTTATTTATTTTAATATCGATGTTTGTGTCAGTTAAATATATATTTAGAAATTAATGTAACTTATATTGTTTAATTGTATTGTGAAATTCCTGCCCACTTTTTAAATTGTAGAATATCCTGGAGAGTAAGAATCAACAATATATGTTTTAAAAAAGCACTAGTGTATTGTTGGGCCAACTGAAATTTTTAGAATCTCGCCTTAAAGTTTATAAACCAACGCGTCGAGAAAGAGTTTGTATTATTGGTTTGCAACAGTTGGTTTACTACACCAACAACAAAGAAACAACAATAAATTCCAGGATATAATAAATTACAAAACCTTATACTGCTGTATACCATACGTTCCCGATATCAGCGAAAAAATAACCAACATTTGGAAAAAAACTTATAACAAAACATAACATTCCAGTAAGCACCAAATATATTCAAAACCAGGTACAAAATTAAAGTCCATACTATGTAAAAAACTACACTGACAAACACAACATCAACATAATTTATAAAATACAATACAACAACTGCCACGACTTCTTTATTGAAGAAACAAGCAGAAAAATGGAAACTGAATTCAAAGAACAACAACAATAAAAATCTTCACACGTTTTTGAACACTGCAGGTCAAATGAATACAACATAACCATAGAAAACACCCAGATACTAAGTAGGGAAACAAATACAAACAAACGCAAAATCAAAGAAGCCGTACTTGTACAACAACCAAAACCAAAATTAAACCAATATAAAGGAACGCCTTTATATCTATACTAGTTAATAACTTAACATACACCTGCAACGCCCCCCTACAATCCTGTACCCGTTTTCACTCTCGTCTCTAAGACGTGTATGAGGGGCCTGGCATGGCCTAGCGCGTTAAGGCGTGCACTTCGTAATCTGAGGTTCGCGGGTTCGCGCCCGAGTCGCGCCAAAATATGCTTGCCCTCCCAGCTGTGGGGGCGTTATAATGTGACGGTCAATCCCACTTTTTCGTTGGTAAAAGAGTAGCCCAAGAGTTGGCGATGAGTGGTGATGACTAGCTGCCTTCCCTCTAGTCTTACACTGCTAAATTAGGGACGGCTAGCACAGATAGCCCTCGAGTAGCTTTGTGCGAAATTCCAAAACAAACAAACAAACAAGACGTGTATCCGGCAACGGTCACATTCAAACTCTTTCTTAACCTGAGAATGATCTAGGAAGGTCAAAACGTTGTTCTCTCCACATATCAATAAAGTGTTAATAACCATACCAGCCGTTCTGAGATTCATGTTTATCTCAAGCAGCTTTCTCTACATCAAGTATAATTTGTATTATTGTTTTCTTTTAAATTATATTTATATTAAGAATGAAAATAGTGAGTATTGATCTTGTTGACAAACATTATAAATTTGATACATATCTACATTGAATTAACTTATAAATTAAAATTAATTTGACACAGTTTTAGGCTATTTGATATCGTGACATGTGACATCATAAATTGGGGTCTCAGCCGTGTAGTTTACTGCAACCTAAATTTCGATACATGTATGTTTTACAATGTTAATACTGAGTATAAATCATTACTTTAATAATATAAGTTTTCTTTATATTGTAACGTTGTAAAATATTTGTTTATTTCTTATTTATAGACATTGAGGAATGGTTCAATAATAATAAATATCGGGAAAATTGTTTTGTTTGAATTTCACGCAAAGCTACACGAGAGCTATCTGCGCTAGCTGTCCCTAATTTAGCAATGTAAGACAGAGGAAAGGCAGCTACTCATCACCATCCACCGCCAACTCTTGGGCTACTCTTTTACCAACGAATAGTAAGATTTACCTTCACATTTTAACGTCCCACGGCTGAGAGGGCGAGCATGTTTGGTGCGAGGGTGATTCAAATCCGCGTTTCTCAGATTACGAGTCGGGTGCCTTAACCATTTGGCCATCCCGAGCGATAGAGGGACACCTCAGCGCTACAATAAAATACATAATTATATCATTTTAGAGTAAATTAACATCAGTTTACAGGTGAAATAAAGTTCCTTAAAATATATATTTAGGATAACAATGACACAGACGTTAGTGACTGACACAATAACGGACTGACCGAGGTCACAGAAAATAAATGCCAAACCTATTTTTTATCAAAGTTTAAAAAATTAATTCAGGTTATAAATCAGGTATTTTTTGTTTCATTTACCAAATATTTTCATATCAATTTAACATTTGAGACAATTAACTTATCGAGTTATGGAATGTTTGAACCTTAGCGGCGTGGTGACATAATTCTGCAACTGAAAACACTCTTTTTTACTCATGTTCAAATAGACAAGTTTTTAAAATTTAATTTGAATATATTTCTCCGTGAATTGATATGGGACAAATAATCCTGTTTTATTTATAAGACGTTCTCTGCAAAACAAGTCGGTAAGTGACGAGTCTGCGCGTTAAGACGCACAAACAAAACGAACTGGATTTTTGATACATGTAGCACGCGTTATACACTCCTGTATTATGAATCATAACAGAAATAAGATTGCAGCTCCCTACGGAGCTATTTTATAACATTCAAAGGTTATTTTAAAAGCGTAGTTTGTTTGTATGAATTTTGACTACCATTACGAAAGTTAGTTTTCAGTTTCTCTGTGTGGTCTGGACAGTAAGTGTTCCTTGTTGAGAGGTTTTGTATTTGCTTTACATTTCTCTCTACGGATTATTCGATCAGGTATAGTTCGATTTCTTCACTTTCTTCAACGCGAATGGTTTTAAACTTTTGTTTTATTATTATTATTTTTAATATTTTATCTGACTACTTTCTATAACTGCCTCACTAGTGAAGCCTGTAAAACACTTATGGTTTTCTGTGGTTATTATGTGATTTTACATGTAATAACTATTTTCATAAAATGACTAGTTCAGTTTTTATACTTCGTCTATACAATAATTGCCAAGTGATTAGGGAGCTGGCCTGTTGTTCACAAAATCCAAGGTTCGAGGAGCGTTATTGCTGCTGAACATGCTCTGTCCTTTTCAGTCCAGGAGTGATAAACGTCTTATTCACTCCTACTCGTAGTCTGTTAAGATTAGCCATGTAGGCGGCAGGTACTGTTGATTCTTTGTCCTACCTCTGGTCAGCGATTATACATTAAGGATGGCAAAGCCTGACTTTTAGGAGTCTCTTATGTGATCATTTAGTCCATATGCAGCATATGATACAATACATGTTAAAATACGCAATACGTATGTACTTGCACATTAGTAACAGGATTATCAGACTCATAAATTAAATATATGTCATCCGTTTGTTCTAATTACTAATTCTTCCTTCTATGCGGATTATCCTTTAGTCTGAAGTAACTTCTACGTGCCAAAAAAAACAGTCTTTCTGTGTTGATGTGTATGGTGTATGCTAATATTAAAAAAGTACTCTGTTTCACTTATATCCACATGCAAAAATAACTTTTCACAGATCTCTAAATAAAATAATTTCCTCAACGAGTAGTTAATGAATATTTATTGTAAGGATTTTTTTTGACAGCAACGGGAATAATATGTTTGGAAAATCTATCAAATCCTTTCCATAAATTATCTAATAATAATTAAAAATTAAACTCTGAAATTACTACAACTGATCCAATGAGAAACAATAGTTGACTTGTAAAAAACAAATTTCTTGAAGACGAGCGTTTTAGGTAATATAATTGGGTAGCCGTAATTACTGGCATAGGAGAAAGTAAGTCTGTACGTAATGTAACAATGTGAGTAATAAACATGTTTCCATTAATAAGTTTCACCCACCTGTAAGAGTTGAGTTAGGTTAGAAGAGCTGTTGTTTGAGTATAGATATCAGTTATATTTGATGTACCCATCCCTCAATGGGGCAGCGGTAAGTTTACACATTTACAATGCTAAAATCCAGGGTTCGATTTACGTTTGTTACTGACGAACCAAAAAATCCTTGAAATGTCCCAACCTCCTGGGTAAAATATTTGATTGTTTGTTATTGAATTTATCCATCTTCGGTGGATAAAGCAGATAACTCAGTGAATTTGTTTGTTTTTGAATTAAGCATAAATCTACACAATGATTTGTCTGTGATCTGCCCACCACGGGTATCAAAACCTGGCTTCTAGCGGTGTGAGTAAGCACACATACAGCTGTGCCACTGGGGGACAACCAAAAATTTCAACAAAAAATTTGCTCGACGTAATAAATAGACACTCCCCTATTTCAATTGCAGTTGTGAGTCCTGATGGTAACGTTTAAAACATAAATAAACAGAAATTCGTTTAGATCAATATAAAACATAATATCTCATATAATTTTAAAAAGATAAAGTAATTTGTTTTCAACATTAACGGAATAGTCTAACGCTCAACACCATCAGCCGCCTACAAGGCTACTTTAACGGAATATTTGAACTGACTGACTGACAGTTTTTATACAGTTGATTCAACATGGGTCTTTCTTTTCGTAGCGATTCAAGCTCAGAAAGCACGAAATGTCGTTGTTTATTATTGATGTTTAACCACTGCACTAGCTGGAGTTATGATATCTTACCCCTGGCCAGGTATGGCCAGGTGGGTAGGTTGTTCAACTCGTAATCTGAGGGTCCTGGATTCGAATCCCCGTCACACAAAACATGCTTGCCCTTTCAGCCATGGGGACGTTATAAAGTGACGGTCAATTTCACTACTCGTTGGTAAAAGAGTAGCCCAAAAGTTGGCAGTGGGTGGTGATGACTAGCTGCCTTCCCTCTAGTCTTACACTGCTATATTAGGGACGGTTAGTGCAGAGAGCCATCGTGTAGCTTTGCGCGAAATTCAATAACAAACAATCAAATATTTTACCCAGGAGGTGGGGACATTTCAAGGATTTTTTGGTTCGTCAGTAACAAACGTAAACAATAACAATTCGATATCTTAAGGTGATACGAAATTTAGTTAAGGTGAAAAACTTGTACTTGAGTATTAAAATTTAACAATCATGTTCAACGATACATGTTGATAGCAAATAAAATGAATTTTGAGGCCAAAGTTCTTAAATTGTTTGATTACAGTGACTGAAGGCAACAAAAGCACATAAGAACTTTGGAGAAGTAGGGGTGGGGTGGAGAAGAAAAATATGCATTACTAACTATGCAATCTGTTATACACCAACTCACAGTGTTATAATGAAAGGTAAACATGTGGTGTGTCAAACCTAAAACAAATTCTGTACTACAACGAACGTTTATTTGATCATGGATTACTTACGTCGGGTCTGGCAAGGCCAGGTGTTTAAGGCACTCGACTCGTAATTTGAGGGTCGCAGGCTCGAATGCCCGTTACACCAAACATACTCGCCCTTTCAGCTGTGGGGGCGTTATAATGTGACGGTAAATCCTATTATTCGTTAGTAAAAGAGTAGCCCAAGAGTTGGCGGTGGGTGGTGATGACTAGCTGCCTTCCCTCTAGTCTTACACTGCTATATTAGGGACGGTTAGTGCAGAGAGCCATCGTGTAGCTTTGCGCGAAATTCAATAACAAACAATCAAATATTTTACCCAGGAGGTGGGGACATTTCAAGGATTTTTTGGTTCGTCAGTAACAAACGTAAACAATAACAATTCGATATCTTAAGGTGATACGAAATTTAGTTAAGGTGAAAAACTTGTACTTGAGTATTAAAATTTAACAATCATGTTCAACGATACATGTTGATAGCAAATAAAATGAATTTTGAGGCCAAAGTTCTTAAATTGTTTGATTACAGTGACTGAAGGCAACAAAAGCACATAAGAACTTTGGAGAAGTAGGGGTGGGGTGGAGAAGAAAAATATGCATTACTAACTATGCAATCTGTTATACACCAACTCACAGTGTTATAATGAAAGGTAAACATGTGGTGTGTCAAACCTAAAACAAATTCTGTACTACAACGAACGTTTATTTGATCATGGATTACTTACGTCGGGTCTGGCAAGGCCAGGTGTTTAAGGCACTCGACTCGTAATCTGAGGGTCGCAGGCTCGAATGCCCGTTACACCAAACATACTCGCCCTTTCAGCTGTGGGGGCGTTATAATGTGACGGTAAATCCTATTATTCGTTAGTAAAAGAGTAGCCCAAGAGTTGGCGGTGGGTGGTGATGACTAGCTGCCTTCCTTCTAGTGTTACACTGCTGAATTAGAGATGGCTTGCACAGATACCTCTCATGTCGCTTTGCGCGAAATTTAAAACAAATCAAACCAAACACTAAGTAAATACAGACATAACATTCGTTTATCTAGTAAGACCAGTTTCTCTTTCATTAGGATTTTTTTTTTTGGGGGGGGGGGTAATTTTGGGGCACAAGAGTGAAGTCTTTCCGGATACGATATACCAACAGAACAGGAGTGTAACCATTTGGACACTAAGGGATTATTTGGTACTTCAAGGCTGTCTTTTCACACCCACCCTTGAGAAAGGTAAACATTTCAACCCACCCTTTACTTTTCAAGAAATCATCGATTTTCCGTTCCTTTTCAAGTCCTGTAAAGGTACGGGCTTTCACTATTGTGCCAATGGTAAGTCGTTCTATAAGTTAATCATGCTGTCAGAACTTATCCCGTTTTTCTGAATTTCGAAGTTATAACGTCCTGCCATATTAACTTCAGAATATATTACAAAACAAAAAACAACACACGTGAACACGAGCAAAACCTCGAAGCTTCAGAATGTATTGTAGACTAAAATACCATATAACAACTATTCTAACTAACAATGTTTGTCCGCACAGTAATAAAATGTTAACTTGTTGAGGCGTTGTTAAAATGACAACTATTACAACCGCAGTAAAAAATGTACTTGGTTCGGAGGAAATCCAGGTGGTCTTAAATTAGTCCTAAGTCCCTTAGCTAATCTAAAAAATGTGAAGAAATTTTTATGATACAAGATGATAAAATTAAAATTAGTACTATGTAGAATAAGAGTTATTGCAAAATAACAAGTATTAAAAAAATAGAAATAATAAAAAATTATAAATAAAGATAAATATATTAAATATTCTAATGAACAATGATTAATTATAACGAAACTGTTCTACATTGTTGTTTATTTGTTGTCAAGCTCAAAGTTGCACACTGAACTATCTGTATTTTAGCTACTGCAGATACCAAAACCCAATTTTTTTAGCGTTTTAAGCCCTCAGGCTTACTGCTGAGCCACCAAACGGGATCACATTGTCGAGGTTAACGTAATGCACGCTACTGATAGTAACTACAGTTTACCTTTGTTTTCCTGAGAGTAACTATAGTTCACCTTTGTTTTTATGAAAGCAACTAGAGTTCATCTTTGCTTTACCGTTCATCTATGTGGAAAGTTTGCCTTTCTCATTATGTGAGAAAAACATTGAATCAGAAAAAGAAGTTGATAACTTCCTATGCATTGTCTGTACTATTTTTGTTACCTATTATAATTTATCTCGGGCGAGTCTACGATTTATTATGTTACGTACGTTACATATTACGGTTTCAAATAGCCGGAAATTTAAATTTATAAGTTAACTGAATTTCGATATGTATCAAATTTATGATACTTGCCAACGAGATTAATACACACAATTTTTTTTGTCCTTAACTCAAGCCCTCCGCTGGTACAGTGGTAAGTCTACTGATTTACAGCCCTACAATCAGCGGTTCGATTTCTTCTTAGTAGGCACACCAGATAGCCTGATGTGGCTTTTCTGTAAGAAAACCACACTTCTTAACTCCAATACTTTTTGATATACAAACAACAATACAGTTTATAACTACGGTTATTACAAATAGATATTATAAATGTTGGTTTATATACAAGAGTTTTACAAACTATACTAAGTCTTCTATCTGGTCAAGAACTGAATTTTATAAGCGGTCCAGGTTCACAACAAACAAATTTATCCGGAGTTTATGTTATTACACACCGCTTAAGCTAGTGCCCTCTTTTCTTGGCTGGTCTCACATTGCTAAAAAGCTGACTTTTTACCGACGAATTTATTCGTAGGAATACTAACGTACGAAGTTAATTCATTCAAAATGAACGGTTTGAGCGTTCAAAATATATGGATGTTCCTGGCCAAATTCTTTAGTTTTTCGATTAATAAGCGTTAATCACAATTATAGATTCTGAAGCTTATAGTGTATCGACTATGGCTAACCAACAAAATATTCTGTTTTGTCTCTCGGCGCGTCGGTTTATATACTGTAAGGCGAGATTCTCGAATGTTCAACAATATTCGAAGACACACTAGTGTTTTCATAAGCCATATATTGTTGATTCTTGCTCTTGAGAATCTTCCACAAATCTAGAATACAGGCGCTTGCGCAATACACATTTAACAATATGTGTCACATGCATCAAAATGAAACAAACATAGATGTTAAAATAAATGTATAACAATATATTCGTTATATATTGAAAAGTCTTTATCACTTCGTGGACATTAGAAGTGAAACGTTCTTATCTTCTTGTGGACAGCAACAAAATATATATCTCTTGTTGTGTATATTCATGTTTATATAAACAAACTTTAAGGACCACTCTGCAAGCTTCCGAGATGGGAGTCTTGCATATTGTGAAATGCTGTTTCGATCCCTTTCATCAGTGTATCCATCTTCCTTCTAGGCTGATAATATTCGCTCTATTACCCACAATATTCTTGGAAAACTAGTATCCGAGCTTTGCATATCATTACTCAGAAATGTGTCAGAATTTCCAAGACATTAAGCTTTCTTGGCAGCTTTGAATTGTCGATTAGTTGGAAAATCGCTAAAAATAAAGTATATAGGTGCTAAAACTATACATAACGAAAGGGCTCCTATCTTTGTCTACGATGCCAAACCACTATATCATGATAAGCAAATCATTCCTTTAAAACGTTATTAACCTTTCATATACATAGACCTCAGACACATATGGACACACGTATTTATATAAGAGGTTGAGATGTTTGCGTCAAGCTACATAAGAACTATGTGCCCTAATTACACCGACCACCACCCGAATTTTAAAGCGATAGACTAAAGGGAAGGCTGTCAATTAACAAAATCTGTCACAATTAACCTATTTAAATCAAGTAATGAGAGTTCACTATCATTCTTATAACGAAATTACGCACTCAGTTAGTCAGAGAGCAAGTTTTTTGTAATAACAGGACGCGAACCATGGACCCTCAGATTCACAGTGCTACATGCTGTCCTCCAGATCACGATAGGCCATTGTGTATTCACACAGAGACATTTCTTAAAAACAGCGGTATGTTTGCGGACTTACAATGTTGGCCCGGCATAGTCAGGTGGATAAGACCTCGACTCGTAATCTGAGGGTCGCGAGTTCGAACCCCCGTCATACCACAAATGCTCGCCTTTTCAGCCGTGGGTGCGTTATAATGTTACGGTCAATTCCACTATTCGATTGGTAAAAGAGTAGCCCAAGAGTTGGCGGTGGGGGTGATGACTAGCTGTCTTCCCTCTAGTCTTACACTGCTAAATTAGGGACGGCTAGCGCAGATAGCCTTCGTGTAGCTTTGTGCGAAATCCTACATAACTTACTTACATACAATGTTAAAAACCTGTGATTCGATTTTACGTGGTGGGTTAGACCGTAGACGGCGTGTTTGTAACTTTGTGCTAAAACGGATCTTTAAGATATTTGCAACAAAAAAAAGTGCAGGATTCACTTTCTATAATCTGTCGTTAATAGATCAGTTTACTTTGTCTATATTGCTATAATTTATACAGCAAAGTGTATAAACGTAATAAACATTGTTTGAAAATATTATAAAGTATTCAAATTTAAGAATTACGGCTTAATACAAAGCAGATTGAAATTAAATATCTTGTATTATTAACTCTTATGCCAAAAAATGTGTAGGTTTGGATAATTTAAAACAAAATGTAATAAACACAGATATTTTAATAATGGCTTGAACATTTCGTGCTACCTGGGGTCGCGCGTCACCTTGTATTGACGTGCCCGGCTGCGGTTCCCAAGGTCCAACAAGGTTCCATATTTCGTTGAACACACTTTGCTTTTTCAACTGTGGGCATGTTACGTTTTGGTTCAAAATATGAAATAGCACATTTCTTCGGAAAGATGCTATGAACGTATCTGTAAGAAAAAAACAAGTCTAATCGTATTGTCTCTTATGTGTGAATGATATAAACATGTGATATATAACATCGTAAAGAATATCCTATAACCTCGAACTACTGCTTTGGGAAGTTTCCAAATTTTCTCACCCGCTTTTAAACAAGAAAGGCTGATTTAATCAAATTTCAGCGTTAATTTATTTCATTTTCAAAATATTCTGAATATTTAATCACATTATTGTCTATTACCCGCAGATTCTAATGTAGTGTTTAATCAAATACGTGCGCCCATCGAGTACCGTGCGTATGTTGATAATGTCTCGCAATCTCATTCAGTACGAAATAAAACAGTTGTACAGAATTAAATACAACTTTTGATGAATTATTACCATATATACAGGGTTTAAATACCGTGTTTTTGTAAAATTAGGGACATTAGCATAGAAAATTATATTGACGACATGTCACTGTACTGAGTTGTGAAATAAACAAACAAAATTTCCTGTTAAGAAAAAACGCCAATAAACTTTACTTATCATTGTTCTCATTACCACTTTTGTTCATATTTTTTTATTTATTCTGTCGCGTAGCGCTGATGAAGAGACATTCACTGTAAATGCTTACATTTCTACGCACCAATAGCAACACGAATACGTCATATTTAAGCTACTAAGCGTAAACTGGAACTTGATTGTGCCTTCATGAGATTAGGTCATCCTCGCCATTTACTGCTTACTTTAACTGTATTACTACGCTCAACATTGTAGTTTACATTATTGTTACGAGAAGAAAACAAAATTTGATATGGACATTCATTATATCATGTCAATGATTTATAAAAAGACTATAAAAATGTATGACACGTACAGGTATAGTTCTTCAAACAAAATATATTGAGAATATTTCTGCCATTTGGAGTAGGTACGCCAGGCTCGTTCAATGACGTCAGTGATTTTAGTTTACCGATTAATAGCAGAAAGCTGTTATAATACAGTTAGTGTAGTGATAGAGTGGAGGTAAGTAAATTGAATGTATTGTGCCAGTGTGCAACCAAACATTACTTAAAGATTAACACAGTATTGGTGAAAACAGTTCGGGTTTTTAAATAACAATACTATGGTAACATTTTCCCAACAGAAACAGCCATCAGAAACATGTGTTACTATCCGGTCTTCCTTTCGATATAGAAAGCAAACCTTCTACTGATGAAAGTTCCTTCACACTCAACGAAATCGCTGCACAGCTAGTTAGAAAAAATCTGGTTAGA
Organism: Tachypleus tridentatus; assembly: GCF_004210375.1. NCBI lineage: Eukaryota > Metazoa > Arthropoda > Merostomata > Xiphosura > Limulidae > Tachypleus > Tachypleus tridentatus. The sequence continues at coordinate 80,015,149 of NC_134837.1, forward strand.
AATGTCACAGTGAAAGTGCATGTGGTGCCTGGCTCATCAATACAACTAGATATAGGAAAGAAAGGGTTAATTAATACTGTTAACAATGTTTGCAAATACAATATTATGCGCACCCATCCCACGATCTTCCATCGATAGTTACTTACCCTATACTACAGTATACTCGTCTCAGAGCCACGTACTTCTGTAAAACCCGTAATGACGGGAGTCGACTGGGGACAGTAGGCAAACAGTCTGGTTTTAGCGCAGTCGTATTTTAGAGTTTGAACCGAAAGGGCGTGAAGTTGAGAGTAGTGAATTATATTCCTTATCATATGATAGAAGCTTACTTTGAGCAACGACAAAAGAAATAGCATACTACCTTTCGAAAGGAAGAAATTCTCTGAGGAATACCTATACATTTGTGTTTTGTTTTTCTCTGTGGATGATCGATATGGCGTTACCTAACTTATACTGTTAGCGCCTTTCTCTATCTTACGTTCATTAGAAACTGGTGTTGTCGATCGGAAAGTTCAGCGAAGGAAGAAGGTTCATGTGACAGAGTGAATAGCCTACGTTAATATAGCTGGTGCTTTTTCAAAACGTTGTGATATGTTAAGAATCGGGCTGTGCATATTATCATGTGAATATTTAGTTGACGTCTGAGTTGCTGTTAGTATTCAAAGGGTGCTTAGGCGATAGATTGTGTAACGTCACGTACGAGCCTTGTTATTCTGATCTCTAGCTTTGTTTATTTGTTAGAAATACGTACGTTAGTATTACCCCAATTAGATTTCGTTGTTTGCAAGCCAATTATAACATTTTTATGTTATACATGACTGCAATGTTCTAAAAAGGTAGGTTTTATCAGAGTATATAAATAATTAAATAGTAATATATTAATAATGAGAAGACATTGGTTTTATTTCTAGAATTAGGCAGTGTGACCTAATTTCTAGAAACAGATTTTGAAATTCGTTTGTAAGACTAATAGTAGTAGCAAGTAAGATACGAACTTACTAACATGGCTGACCTAACATTAACAATTACTAAAGCATAATTTGGTTATTTTCATTGTTTCAACTTTCAAGGTACACGAACAGTATTAATAAATGTTAAAAAGGGACTCGTTTTCTCGTTAATTTTGAAGAATAATACTAATTATTGCCTTTGGAAAAAAAGAAAAATGAAAATGACAATATTTAGTAAATGTGTTACAATTTTATAATTGTCACCGAATAAAGGTATGCCTCAGAGTTGACACGTATTATAATTTGCTTTCTGTAAAAAAGCGGAGTGTTTGTGGAAATTCTTAATTTGCAGAATTTCGCAAAATAATTTCTTTTATAATATCTTAATAAAGTATATTATTATAGTATTTTTTATTATTAAGCTGTTATTGTGTATAAATATGTATGGGGTTATTTATATCTTATAATTTGCTGTTGCAAGTCATCATTGCAAAGAAGTGTTTCAAAAATGATCCAGTTACGAATATTTTGTTACTATTATGAATAAGGGTTTTAGAAAGTATAGAGATGCACTATACTCGATGTCTAATGATAAAACTTTAAAAGACTAAGTCAGTACATACATTTTAGAGAAGTACATGAGGACCTTCTGTAAAATAATAATACTGAGCAAAGCTGGGTGACGTTATTTTTAGATTACCCTTACTACTACCAGTTAAAATAGTTAATGTGAACTGAAACTACTTATTAAAGTTACAGTATGTTCTGTGTACCCAGCGATATTTTCTTTAACGAAATCTGAAAGTTAAACGAAAATTAAATGTTTCTTCAAAAAGATCACGAACGAAAATTAAAATTTAAAAACAGCAACAGTAGTCGGTAAGAATTTAACTCGAATTTTAAGTAATTTTCTCTCAAATTCATAAGTCTCAAATCTTCTTATGATATTTGAAAATGAAGTAAAGGGTCAATGTGAATTTTACCAAGTTTATTATTAGGCATAATAGTCAGCACAGAGTAAACCTTTTTTATCACATACAGTCGTAATAGAAATTAATAACTATAAATAAGTTACTTTTCAAAATTGTTTAATAAGTTGTATATTTCAAGCTTAAATATTTCTCCTGGCCACTGTAATCAGTGTTGTGGTTACGATCTGGAACATAGCTAACTGGAACCTCTAAGTTATCGTTTTTTAAAAGGAAGATACTTAATTACTAAAATTATACTTCTATTACTTTTCATTTAATTTGTATATTGTTCATATTACAAGATGTTAATTACCAAGAGTAATTACTAGTAGTAACACACTTGAAAGAATTACTATACAAACAGGTGATTTTAATTTAAAACTCGGAGCATAGTGTAAAGTAAAATTAACGTCAAACACTCAAAATTGAAACTATTACTAAAAAGCAAAATGAAATAAAAACTAAATTTTATATATATATAAAATAAAACCATGTTAACATTAACCTCGCGAGTTAAATTAGTTAATGGTCAACACTTTTCTGTTTTTACCAGAAACAGATTTGCAAATACCTTCGTTGATTCTCTGTATGATCGTTAGAGTTAACACGTATACTCGTTTTGTTTAGTACTTTTTGTAAAACATTTTGACATTAATTTACACATGTTTATAAGATTAGTGAATATCATATAAAATTAGACTTACTGGGTTTTCTATTTTAGTGAAATAGAAAACAAAAATGTTAATTTTATATGCAATTTTTGCTCTAACTTTTCGACGACGAATTTAAGAAATACATTTAAATTGCAGTAATGCTATTTGTTGAGAAATCTTTGGCTTGCATCTAACTCGCACTAGAAACCCAACACCTCAGTTTTACGAGTGTATAAAACCCCTTTCCCTCCCGTCCACACTTCTCTTGCTTTTCGTATCCAAAAGTAGGGTAGAGAATAAAAATAAACTTATGATATAAGAACTTAATATCAATGGAACCATTTTAAAATCTGTAATTTTTCTAGCACAGATTGAAACTTGTTTTATCTTTTTTTGTTTTTGTCTTTGTTTCAGTGTTTGATGTGACTAATGTCTGATATTTTGATAAACTACATAATTGTGTGATCGAGTTAGCATAATATCCGACGCGTGTTACTGATTTTATGGGGAGGATTTGTGGGAAGTTTTCACTACATTTAATGAAAGCTAATCGTAACACTTGAAAGTAGAATGCAAAGTTCGTTCCCAAAAGTTTGGTGGTATTCGACGGTTCATGTAATCTCTTAAAAACCTTGTATGTGTCACGCCACGCTTGATTTATCAAAATACGATTTTAGTGATGGGGGCCTGAGGGTGTGTGCGTTCCATGAAACGTTTTAACTGTAGTGACTGTTCATTTAATTAATAAGCCTAAAATGAAGAGGTAGTGTGGGATCACCTAGCTTAGAGCCAAGCGCATAAAATTTGTCTTGAAAGTAAAAACAAAAAAATTCCTCGAATTTTAAACTTATAATAGAAAATTGCTTAATTCTAAACGACTTATCAATTTGTACAATAAAAAACAAACCTCTTTAATTAACAAATATTTTCCAGTTTTACTGTATTTACATTTTATACTTTCAGTACATACACTAACAATAGTAGATTATACTTTGTTGCTAAGCAACGTGAAATAAAAGCCATTGTTGGAACGTGGTTACCGAAACGCGCTGGCTTTTCTGTACAATAGAAGTTGTTAATATAAATGATCTTTCACCAATACTTATTCTATGACTACGTCACAGATATATTTCACGAATTATCTTAATTTTGATTGGTTTACAAAGGAATTTACCGAAGTTTGACTGTCACGACTACACTTTCCTTCAGCTTTTTTGGTGAAGATTTCACTAAATTAATTAAGTCAGTTAGCCACGAAATGTGAGGTTAGGATATACTATAAGATGGAATTAATTGCCCAGTCATATTTGATAGGCTGTAGAGTAGTTTATAATAAGTTATTTTTTGTGCTAGAAGTACTGCATGACTTGTTTCTAAAGTTTTGGGTGTTTCATCAGTAGCACTATTGGGACCTTTTTAACTTACGTCTTGTTTTAAAATGGTATTTATGCATTTTTTTAAGGATATAAGCTCGTATCCGAATGATTATTTCAATGATCTAAATTAGGATAAAACAGAGATTTGCTCCCTTAACTCAATATGGTTAATTTTCGGGTGGCTTGGGGAGAAGAGTTAACATTAACCTGAGTTATCGATCACGTGCCATTTTTTGAAATTCTAGATATGCTTGTGTAAAACGTATATTTATTGCACAACATCTGAACTGAAATAACCTGTACCGTGTGTCTCAGCACAGTATGAGACAAGGTAATAGTAAATATGTGATGTACCCGAGTTATGGAAAGGTATTATGTCTTTACGTAAAGGTCACAAAGCAGTGTCAAGGTCTCTTCACGTCACTACTTGGTACTAGTAGTGAAGAGGCCTATAAGCTAAGTGAGTCTATTTTCTTTGTAAACCCTAAAACGCCAGCGTGGGATCTCTGACCTGATATTACTTCGTGTTAATGATTGAACATTTAATTCTGGTATCCTAGGGTTACTTTAGTATACATACGTAGCAAACAAAGTTAGAGCTAGTGCACTGGATAACACGAATATTAAGTGATTCAATCTTTCAGCTGTAACACTATAACTGTTTGTTTGTTTGTTTTTGAATTTCGCACAAAGCTACTCGAGGGCTATCTGTGCTAGCCAACCCTAATTTAGCAGTGTAAGACTAGAGGGAAGGCAGCTAGTCATCACCACCCACCGCCAACTCTTGAGCTACTCTTTTACCAACGAATAGTGGGATTGATCGTAACATTATAACGCTCCCACGGCTGAAAGGGCGAGCATGTTTGGCGCGACGGGGATGCGAACCCGCGACCCTCAGATTACGCCTTAACACGCTTGGCCATGCCGGGCCCACTATAACTGAGCAGTAACTATCGAAAATGAAAAATCCGTTAAAAAAGTCCGTTGAATAACTAAACTGCGCTTAAATTATTAATTAACGTAACTGTGATTCGTTTATGGAGAAATAAATATTTACAGGCTCCATTTGAAATTCTTTTGTCGCGGGTGTAGTTTTAAATCTGTTAACTTCAACGGTGGTTGCACGCTGAAGTAATTGACTTAAGGTAATGACGCGAAATACGTTGAAACTAACCGGCCAGTAAAGAATACAGTTGCCTACGAAACTAACCAAACAAAAAGCGCATGTCTAACAATAGTAGTAGTAGTATAGTTTGGCTGAGTAATGTAAAACTATTTTACAGCAACACTTGCATTGCAGAATCGATTGCAACATTAGATTGTTGCACTAATTTTCTTAACAAGGGTTTTTTTCGTCTTCACGCAATTAACGCGCTCGCTCATATTCCTCTTACTTGCAAAGTGTATCTAACAAACATTTGGATTTAGCCGTATTACATATTGAAGATACAAAACCAATCATATTTTCGTTAAGCCACGCCTTTTACAACGGAAACTTTTTATGATATTGAAAATGTGCCAGCTAAATTTGAATCACTTATAAACATATTTGTATTTCATTGTTAATGTGATATCAATATAAATATGTTGAGTATTTAATACAATCTTTAGATTACATTAGTTTTTGTTAAAAATACTACAACAAATTTACACGTGGTGCGACTCGTACCTTCCCCTTCATGTTCAATTTTGGTAATGTACAAGTAAAGGACAGATAAAAGCCCTACACTATTAAGCATTGTAAAGGGTATAAACGGTTCATTGTGAACCGTTGAGATTTTAAAATAAACTGGTTCTACCTTCTACTGTACACTGAATCGCTTGGCAAACGAGAGCTAAACATGTAGCTTATGCAGTGATGTCGAGAAACCCACTTGTTGAGAAATTTATATGCAAAAAATTTTATATTTATTTTTATATTTTTTATTTATATTTTTATATAATACCGCCCTCTACATTTCGACACTCAGTTACACAACCCCTTTCAAACATGTGGTCAGCTTCCGGTCAGTTACCTCTTTCTTTGTGAACTTGACGATGATTGAAGAAGGTCGAAACGTTGTTCGCTCTTCTATGTAAAATATTTTCTCAACCCAAACGAGCCGTTTTTGCATATAAATGTAGCTTATGCCTTTTTACCCAGTTAAATGAGCCATTCGAATACGGTACTGTTTGTCCATTTTAAAATGTTTTTATCTTGGTTTATTATGCTATATTTGTCGTGGAGTTTGTTTACTTGAAAAGATACTTTTTTCATATAATACGATGGCCCTTCGGTAAAACGAGAATATCATAACATAATGAAGTAGGCTTAACGTCAGTGAAACGATCGTGTAACATTGCTTGAAAAGGAAAGGCTTGTACGCCCGTTATTGTGTGTGAACTTGTAATAAACAGCAGATCTATCTATACCATTAACCAACTGAAATATGGGCCAATCGTACACTTGCAGACAATACTGGTTGTTTGCAAGTGTGGTATTTTAATAATATACAAAGTACACGTCCAGTCATTTTTGTTATTAGATAGATTTAAAACACGTAAAAACGCTACTGCGCAGTAAATATTCTAGGTAAAAGTTTTGCGATAACACTATTTCCACCTGGTTTATCATCTTATCAATCGCTCGCAGCAAGCAGTTTAGGTTGTGACTTATTTTACCGTTGCATTGTGAGGATGAAAATATGCCATGTAGTTAACATGGCATTTATTTAATACCTTAATAAAGGCTGAGAGTTTTATCAAACTACTTTTCGACATGTAAAAATTTAGGTTACAACAGTTGGTAAGCATATGACATTCTGTTAAGTAGATTAGGTTCTTTCCTGATGCTAGCATCAAGTATACTTCCCATGAACAGAAAACATTTCAAAATTACTAAATTAAAATTGATAATAGTTACTCTTCATATATTTGATGTGTTTTACATCATTAAACTGCTTTTCATTCAATCAGTGATATAAACAAGAGCTTACAAACCGCTACAATATCTGTCGGCCTGATGATCCATGATATTAACGGAAAAGCCTTGTCGGCACTGGTCATGGCAGAAATAGTATGGTTGGCTTGTGATAACATATTATTGTTTGTTTATATTCATAACTTCTCAGAATTGCAAATATAGTTTTTTCCCCATTGATTATGTGTTTGTTTGACATGTGCTGGGAATAGTAAAACTTGCTGGTTTGTCAGCTCTGAAAGATAGTTAATTGAAATAAGTAAACGGTTGGTGTTATAAATAATAATAATAAATGTTATTAATCCGTACCTTAATTTTGATTTGTAAATGACTTAAAAATTGATAACAATTACACTTTACTTGCTTTGTAAAGCCTACCTAGCCCAAGACCGCTGCTCTATCGTATACCAATTTATTTGATGATTTTTTGGTATTGTACGAAAAACCCTGTCGATACTGAATATGGCAGATTTCTGTTTTTACTCTACTTTCTTAGACTTGTTTGCTGAAAGGGAGTATTCATACAATTTTTACGACTTGCATCTTGGATTTACTGTATTACAGTAGAATTCAACCTGTCGTTACTTTGTGTAATAATGGTGATGCCACATTACAGAATACAGATCATTATTACGTTAAGGAGTAGTAGTTGTGGAACTACTGTTACAATAGAATACAAGCTATTGTTTTTTATGTTGCATCACTTGTATATGTTTTATTTGATAATTCTCGTCCGTATTAAGTGTGTGTAGTTATTTATGAAACATTAATAACTTTTTGAACTATGATAAAGAAACTTAAGGATTTTGTGTACTAGATTTGTAAAGATTTATTAAAATCGGATTTAATACGTTTTGTGTACAATACGTAATGAAATAAGGCATTCTAACTCTATTGTTATGTGAATTATATTGAAAGAAATGCATGAAGACAGAAAATTTGTATATATTTTGTGTGTGTGTATTCGTCCGAGCCTACGTTCAAAGCTAAACGATTTCAGTATGGATATTACATCTTGATAACTGAAGTAAAACCTTCAGAATGGTATGTGAAATTATCACCTAATACGTTATTGAACTTCCTTCATCATAAAGAATATAAAATGTCGAATATGTATGCTAAACATTTAAAAGCAGTGGTACTGACTGTTATATTTCTCGAAATATTAGGCCCAGTATGGCCAGGTGGTTGAGGCGTTCGACTCGTAATCTGAGGGTCGCAGGTTCGAATCTCCGTCATACCAAACATGCTCGCCATTTCAGCTGTGGGGGCGTTATGTGACGGTCAATCCCACTATTCGTTGGTAAAAGAGTAGCTCAAGAGTTGGCGATGAGTGGTGTAGACTAGCTGCCTTCCTTCTAGTCTTACACTGCTGAATTAAGGACGGCTAGCACAGATAGCCCTCGTGTAGCTTTGCGCGAAATTCAAAACAAACCCGAAATATTAACCCATTGGCGTTTAACTTTTTGTACCAAATTCCTTGGATTCCATGTCCATTCGCTACAGTGTCTAAAATATACAAATCACATAAATAGTAACAAAATTGCTGTAGAGCAGGGACGACCCAGTGATCCATCGAATTGACGGTTGAACAAGCTACTATATGGATTTTGTCTGGTATAATAGTGAACAATGTTAAATAAAAGTATAAGTTGAGTATAACGACGTGAGATTATAAAATGTATCCTAGGTTTTGGAGGTGACTATGGAAGTAAGACCCACATTGCAGTGAGGATACACCGTCTATCAGTCTTAACCTCCAATTCGCTAGTCTTACATGAGAAAATTAGAAATTAGAAGAGCGAGATGTGGGTGCTCAAGCCCACAACGTCCCACATCTATATCACCCTTTACTGCCTGCAGGTAGTTGTGGCAAGGTGACTGATCTCCCAAATACAAATAAGAATAAGATAAACATAAAAAGATGAAAAATAAAAACTAACTAAATAAAATGAATACAAAATGAAAATAAGGTACTTCCATTCTGATTAGATTAATATATTAACGTGTAAGATAAGTAGATGAAACAAGCTCGTCCTGTATTAGTGGGGGCAGTCGAGCAGGGTAAACAGGTGCGATCCATATTCGCAAAGATTTCGAGGCCTTCTTTCCAGCTGTAATAACATAAGCACAGACGTGTAATACTAATGTTTTTCTAGCACCTGAAGACAACAGATGGAGTTCCGCTGACGTGAGTGGGCAATTTAAAAGCGTTTTCAACATTCTATTTCCTTGTTCCCCAGCCCCTGACGTTCAACCGAAGTGACAGGTAACCCCTTCCCAAAAGACAGAGCAGCAGAAGATATTTTGCATAGTGCCTCAAATGAATAATTATTTTCGCAGCCTTTCTTCTTTTTTCTTTAAACATTGTTTAAGTCAAAGCCTAGGAATGCGTGTAATAAAATAATAAGTTAAACACTAATTTTAAAATCTCTGTGACACTTTCCCATTATTTATTCGTTTTTTTTTAAATTGCTATGATATTTTATTAATGATATAAATACCTTTTATATATTTTCATCTTATTTTATTTTATTTCACCAAATGACTCTGCAAAAGAAAAAAAAAAAGTATGCTCTTTCTTCTGTTAAACAGTTAATCTACAAGGTGGCGCGGCATGGCCATGGTAGTTATGGTGCTTTAGTCGCATTTAGAGGGTTGCGCGTTCGAATCCCTATCCCACCAAACATGCTTGTCCTTTCATCCGTGGGGCGTTATAATATTGTAGTCAGTCCCATCATTCGTTGGTAAAACGGTAGCCCAAACTTAATCTTGTCAGTATGCCGAACGATACTGAAATGATCAATCTAGTTACACTACAACTGGTATAGACGTGGGGTAAATTTATTGCAGTAAAAATTGTACACTTACACCTATTCTTAGGTATTTCTAGTTTGTTTCTAGTGATTTTTATTTCCAATAATGATTATAGTACTGTTAGCCACTCTTGTTTTGAAACGGATAACGTGGTTTAAATTTGTAGTACCTACATGCACATTAATACTAACAGTATTAACTTTGTATCTGGTATTAGTGTCGGTTATTTAATTTTTCCAGCGCATATTGGTGTATACATATGTTTATGCTCGTGATAAACGGCTTCTAACACCAACGGACACTCAACGTTTCGATTCACAGATTCTTCAGTGTCTAATTAGAGAAAAATAAATTTATGGGTGATAAAGTCTTTTATTACCAATACTGGCAGTGTTGGTTTTTTTTAGAAACTGGTTATCATAAAGAATGTGTGGTAGTTGTGTTATGCAGCTTCCGGAGATTTATTCTATGTATGTCAATATAATTTTATTATTAGCTGTTCATAAAGTTCAAATATCCCCCCCTTAAAAAAGGTTACTAAAACTCATCCAGTAGGCCTAAGCTTCGCCTTGACATAGTTAAATTCCCGTACATATATAGCCAGCCTTTCTCCATGTTGATATGCAAGACTGACAGACGTAGTAACGACGTTGTTTTCATATTCGTTTGTAAGCGACCACATTGCATCCAAAATTGGGTTTCCTCCGGATGCAGTACTCAAAACAGTAGGTAAGATAACTATTTTCTCAGATATGCATTGCAGAGAGTTGTTTTAGTTGATGTACACAACCATAAATGTAAATGAATATTCACGTCCTTAATATCAATAACTTACTTGCATAGTCTATATAATATACACCCTTGTGGAAATTAATTGAAACAAGACGGAAAATTACGATTTTTTCAATTTTTTGCATTTTTTTATGAGAATTCAAAAATTACTCACAAATTAATACATGATATGACCGCCTTTATTTTTCAGAAGATCATTAATCCGCTTTGGCATCGATTCCACGAGTTGACTGCACTCTTTACTAATTTTTGGATCGCGGTACCATACTTCAATTATGGCCTCAATTAGCTTATCTTTTGTAGTACAGTCTTTTCCACAAAGTCTTTCTTTACAAATCGCCCAAAGATTTTCAATATGATATAAGTCTGGAGAGTTTCCAGGCCAGTCCAGCACCTTTATTCGAGTTGTAGTCATAAAATTCTTCATAAGTTTCGATGTGTGGCACGGAGCCAGATCTTGCTGAAAAATGCCAGATCCATTTGGAAATCTTTTTTAATTCTGGAACGACTCTTCTCTGCAAAACTTCGATGTACTGTGATTCTCGCATCATACCTTCTATGATATGTAAGCCTCCGACGCCATAGTAGCTGAAAAAGCCCCAAAACATCTTCAAGGGACGTTTTACCAACTGATTGATGTGAGATTCTCAAAGTTTCTCACCTGGAGATCTGCGAACATGCAAACTTCTTTGACCCTGTACGAAGAAATGAGTCTCGTCACTGAATAACACCTTCCTCTATTGTTTTTGCGTCCAGTTCTTGTATTTCAGACCCCATTGATACCGTTTTTTCTTTATTGAGTTGGTAAGAAGTTGTTTTTTGACTGGTTTCCTTGCCCTTCTAACGCAATTTCGAATGACGTAATATTTCTCGAAATTTCGTCATATATCCCAAAAATAGATCGACCGTATTGCAAATCACAGCTGATGACGCCGTCTGTGTGAAAAAATGACTATTAAAGGAAGTTAGCGGGTCCAGTGAGCCTACACCGGCCGCCATGCTGAAAGTATTGTAAAATGACCATTTGTTTCAATTAATTTGCAGAAGGGTGTACATATTTGTTACGAAAAGAGAGAGCCTTTACCCTAGCTTTCTTGCCGTTGTTTTATGTAAAATTCTGAGGAAAAAAAGTAAAATTCGAACCTTCATCAACGTATTTCTTGAAAATATATTTGTACAAGTTTGCACTTGCACTATTGCTCAATAGTAATCCAGATTTTGCGTCAAACCCGTAATAACTTTGGTGTATGCACAGTGGAACTGCATTAAAAAAAATTCTGTAAAATTTCGTTGTTCACTTTTACAGTTGTACAGTTTTTTACAGTCTTACACAGCAACATAGAGAAAGGTACAGGAATTTAACTAAAATCTGTCAACGTGAAGCTTAGGCCTAGTGGATGAGTTTTATTAACTTTTTTTTTGGTGGTATATTTGAACTTGAAGATTGATGGGCGAGTTTTAAGTGCAGATTTGAATGGGATGTTGTTAACATTATTGATTGTATTATAAAAATTACTGTAATACTTTAAAAAACAGCCGTATATTAAGTCTTTAAGTTTTTTATAGGCAGTGGATATATACATAGTTATTGTTACCGATCTGTCGAACGAGTGAACTATATCATTGAAGCTGAAGATAACCTCTAAGAATACAAAACGTTGTTAAAATGGACTTGGCTAAAATGTTTTCTCCTTTCACATATGGCCCGGTATGGCTAGGTGATTAAGGCATTCGACTGGTAATCCGAGGGTCGCGGGTTCGAATTCCAGTCGCACCAAACATGCTCGCCCTTTCAGCCGTAGTGACGTGAGTGATAATATGATGGTAAATCCCATAATTCGTTGGTTAAAGAGTAGCCCAAGAGTTGGCGGTGGGTGGTGACGAGTAGCTGCCTTCCCTCTAGTCTCGCACTGCTAAATTCGGGACGGCTTGCGTAGATAGCCCTCGAGTAGCTTTGCGCGTAATTAAAAAAACCAAACCGCCGTATGGGTACTTCGGTACTTCAGGCAGCACGTGTTCGGGTTTAACGACTTAATACATGTATCGAGTTGTACAGTTTTTTAATTTTATATATTATAATCGTACTTTTATTATATAGAATGTTTTGCATTTTTAGTTTAATATATGTATTTAGGACTAACGTAAATCTCCAATGCTGGCTGAACCTCGTCGTATATTATTTGGATTACGGCCGAAAATACGGCTAAGAACGAAGATATCCACTTATACGCACGTTAATCTTCATAAGTAGTATGTAAGAAAAGCCATTACTAGCACGATTTTTAGTTTCGCCTTGAGTATGTAGCTTTCTCTGATCTAAAGTTAATATTAAACACAGTTATATTTTAGCTATTATGGTATAGCTACTTGTAGAAGTGTATTTACCTATTTATGTTTGTAGCTCGTTGATACGTTTGTTTTTTACCCGAAATAGAAAGCTGGAAAAAATTCACATTTGAAGAAAAGGTGTACCGCATTTTCAAAGTACGAGTTTTTAGTTAAAAAGTGGATAAGCCAGATATCCCGCGCCATATTATGGTAACGTATTCGCTGTGCAGTGTGTAATACAATACAGTATGGTGTATTAAGAACATTATAGTATGCAATACTTACGAAAAAGAAAACAAGTATACTATTACATGCTAACTTTATTAAAAATAAAATAAATTGTAATAGTTCGTAATATGTAAAAGGAAATAAACCTTAACATTACATAGGTTAGTCTTCTTAAGACTAAAAGATAAAGAAAACAAAACAAAAAAATCTGTTTAGTTCCTGGTACATTAGTCTTGTGCATGTGATCGCCTAGTTATAGCATTGCTGTTTCTGTAGCGTTCTTAAAGGGAAACTGTTGTAAATATAGGAATGCTTGAAACCCTCAGCGGTGGTCTGTCCAACACTGTTTGTGCGTGTGTTCGAGCGTGCGTATGCGCACGGAGGAATTAGTCAGTCCTCGTTTCTATCCCCGTCTGATCTCAGTTTAGTTTGAGTATAGTTTGTTACTAGATGCGGGATAAGTAAAAACAGTAGGTACACATAAACAGGTATGTGGAAGACAACAACGTGTTACAGTTAGACAAAATGTCAGTATTGAATGGAAACATTACTGGTATTGTAGTTTTAAAATATAACTTTTTTTTTTTCTCTGGAATCGACAAATTGTCATCTTTTCTGGCTTTAAAGTTGAGCTTATGTGTCCAATTTTATTTTTTTAATTTATGGATTATTAATAAGAAAAGCTTTTTCATTTTCTGTACTGTGTGTTCCTACATAGAAGTGAAGCGATGCCAAATGTGGGAACATATATAAATAAAAACGGTCACTTTACGTTGATGGTGGTTATAATCGCCAGCCAGTTCCCACGTTTATAAAGTAAAACGGTTGTATAAACTCTAATTTGACCAGTTTCCGCCAGGTGCAAGAATATTTATTATTCACATTGTCGTTTAACTGATGCTGTAGTTCTTGGTGTGAAACATCAGAATTTACCGTATTTCACACTCCGTGTAAAATTCGAATGTACGGAGTTTCAATATTTACGTCACTTAATAAAAACAAATCATGTACTTCTATTCTTGATATAGCTCGTCTAATATGTGTTGTTGCTTTTAATTGGTGGATAAGTCGTCCAACAGTATTCTATAACAAATGAATTGCAGCTTCTAAACAGACCATCTTCCGAATTTCAAGTTTTAAAAGTATGTCATGTGTTAACAGTAAAGGGTCTTTCCTTTTTTGAGGTCAGAGTTGCAAACATAACGCGGTTCTAAACGCATGTAAAATGGACTTTCTACTGTGCGTGGAGACGGACATTTATTACACGTAGTTGTAAAATCGCAATTAAGAGACACGCTACATTCCCCTTTTTGGAGTTTTAAAGATTCCAAGTAGTACTTGAAGAATATGAATGTGCTTTAGATGTCATGATGTTATAAGTTGCTAGCATCAACAGTCTTTTGTTATTTAGAAAGAAATCAAGTAATGACGTAAATAGGCTGGGTGTGGTCTCGTGGTTTAGGTACTGGCCCATGAATTTGAGTGTCCAGGTTTTGTGTCCCGTACTTTGAGACTGTGGATGTGTTTTAAGAATGAAGGTGAAATCCCACTATTCATTCAGAGAAAGCCAAGCTTTGAGGGTGGGTGTTGTTAATTAGCTGCCTTCCCTCTAGTGTGTGATTTCAAGATTGGTTTCGACTAGCGTGGAAAACCCCTTGTTTAACTTGCGCGAACATTAGAAACAAGGAAATAAAGGAGGTAATATTAGGAGGTAAATGTTCTAATGTTATAATATGGAATTACCGGACATTACCTCCCCCCCTGTTTTGTTTTCTGGACATATTACTTACCTTTATTTCACAACTCAATTTTCTTAATATCTTGGTAAGATTAAACAGTGTTGTTTTGTACCGGTTGCTACAGCCGTTTTGGCATATCGTACTGGTGATGTGTGACGCATAGAAATTGCGTGGACGTTTAGATATGACGTGACGTCTCGAATTTTCCTGACACTCGAGCAAGAAATAATTGTAAGGATATAAAACACTAGAGTCGTTGATGAGTTTGTTATTTAGTGAGTATAAAACTGTGTAGGAAATTACACGTAGTGGTTGTTGAAAGAGGTAAAAAGAAAGTGTGTTGTAGGTCAAACCACTAAGGAGTTAACTATATATTTAATTAGTTTCTTATAACTTAAAAAAACAAACCGAAAAAAAAACGCTGCACTAATTGAAAATTACCCAGAATACACTATAACCCGATATTATAGTTTTTACCCTGGGATCTTTCCAATTAGTGCAGCGTTGTTTGTTTAATTTTTTGGCTTGGTTTTTTAAGTTGTAACAAATATAATTAGTCGGAGGTTTCGAGTTGTTGTTTTTAATGCAGTTCTTCCTTGTGATTTTGTTTACTTTTATCACAATGTATTAATTTTCGCTTATAAATAAGTGTGTAAACATACATACATACATACATACTGTTGTGGATGCAACGTTTCGGGAAATGCTCTTCTTCAGTGTGTGATATTTGAAAAAGGGCGTTGCTCGAAACGTTGTCCACAACAGTAAATTTATTGATATATATTTCTAGTTACTCTGGTGGTTTGACCTAATATATTTATTGTAAGCCTATCAGTGAACCAGTTTAGTGCCCGTGCCATAAACACTCGAAGAAATGTATCAAGTAAATAGCTGCTTAGTTTTAAATGTGAGTTAGGCCTATCGCTCGGCAAATAATAAAAGTTTCAGTTGAAGAAACGAAACTATTTCTCTTCATTAAGTACATTATACTTCCAATTATTATAACCGAATAATAACAAAAAGAACCCGCCAATGATGAAAATCGTTACAACAATGGTACCATTAAGTAGAACGTTATTTCGTAGTAATTAAAAACATCACCACAACTTATGCATAGAGACAGTAATAGTTCAAATGTATGATTTTTTTAAACTGTTTATTCAACGCAGAAAAAATTACATTGTGAAATTTTGTGCATTCTGTGTTTATAAAATTCTGGTTTCAAATACCATTTCATGGATACTTCGTGAATATTATATTTTTCAGCTTCTAGGGAAAGGATGAATTGTGTAGGTCAGTGGTTCCCAACCAGGCGTGCGAGATAGAGTTCCAGGGGGTGCGAGATAACATTTGTTTTGGCTACCTTCACCTTTATTCTTAAATAAATAATTACTGTGAGGGGTGCGAGAAGATATTAATTTTTTTTAGGGGTGCGGGGCATAAAAAAGGTTGGGAACCACTGATGTAGGTACTTCGATCCAGTGAACTGAACTGCTTGACGTAGTATGTAATAATATTTTTTTCTTATCTGATTTGATACTTCAGGGATCAGGCTTATGAAAATAAAGGGTATTGTTAACTAACAAGTTTTATATCGCATTTTCACGTATTATATGTAAATGAAACTGCCGCATTTTTTGCAGTTTTTAAGAATAAGAATTACGTTAAACAAGTGCAGTGTATCACAAGTACTGCTCCACGTTATCTAATTACCTTTCAACTGTTGGTAATGCGTTGTCGCATCGTATACCGTACTTGTTTTATGAATCTCAGTTTATGTGTTAGATGTCTTAACTAAGGAAACGTTTGTATATATGTGGGAGTCGCACGAACTGCCGACTAAATACTGCAGGTTTTATATTAGTTATAAAACACAAGGGCTTGCTTATACCTTAAGTTAAAAATGGTATAAAACGCAGTTGTGTTTAGAATGTTTGTTTTCAATTTCGCGCAAAGGTACAAGATGGCTATCTGCGCTGTTAAGAATGAATATATTTAAATTTTCACTATTACGTTTGTCAATTTTCTCAATACAACAACAATAACAAACAAACAAAAAACATGCTTACCTTAATATGAGGAATTGTAGCGTGGGAAGATAATTTTTTTATGAATTGCATGTAGGTCGGAAATGATTGAAATTAGAGTTTTGATTACATAAATATACGCAGTCGATTAGTTCGATAAGAAGAAATGGATGTAAAACATCTTAATGAACACATTTGTGAGAGTTTAGAATATTTGAACAAAAATATAAAACGTGTGATAGATGTGAGAGATGATATGACAATTTTATATTCACTAGAGGGCAGCGGCGTAGCCAGGCACATTTTTTCAGAGGGTTGGGTGCAGCTGGTTAGACTTGAAGCGAAAGGAAACTTAAAAAAGAATTCTTCCCTCATTTATTTTTTTTTTGGGGAGTATAAAGATTGGTACCGCCTCACCACTGCTACTTGTATGTCGTATATTTCTCAAATTACTGATTTATTTACATACCAATCACTGTCGATGAAGCTTATATATAGTACACCGTATTGAGTAGCATATTTTTGTCTGTTATAAACATTCAGTGTGTAAACAACCGATAAATTATTTATACGAAATCACTCATTTTTATATAAAATTCTCAGGGAATTCCAGCGGTGGATTAACCAAATTATTGAAAAATATTTTGTGTACAATTTCTGTGCAACGTATGTGTTATTGCAAACCCTGTTATTCATAAAGTCATCCAACCAAAAGCAGTTTGTTAATTAATTAATTTGTGGTTTTCCGTAGCGCAAAGCAACACAATGAGCTATCTGCATTCTGTCCCACCAGTGAGAAATGATCCCACACTTAATTAAACCTTGTAAGTTCGGTATATTTATCGCTGATCCACGAAGGGGACTGATTAGAAAAAAACTTTCACAAGTCGATGGACCCATGTGATCCATTGGTATTTCTATGGTTAATCATATACATGTTATACCTTTTTATACTGACCTCCGACCCAACGTGGACGAGAGTTTTCCTGTTTTGTTATTAATGTAGGTTTTGTGTATTTGGAGAAATGAAACGGGCGAATTATTTCAGATTGATCTCTTCTAATGGATTCGATAAATTGTTCACGTAATGTCACTTATAAGTAACAGCAAAACAGAGTATTTAATCATATTAACAAAACTGAAGAAATAGAGAATTATTAGATAAAACAGTTTGTTTCTTTCGTAACAAATAACGATTCGTCACAAAAAATAAGTGAGTATGCAAATAGGACCTGTTTGTATGTAAACTTACACTACAGTTGGCCAGTGTGTGTGTGTATATATATATATATATATATATATATATAATGATTCATTATGAACGTTACACGTATATTGATTAGTACAGCTATTGACTTGTAATAGAACATTTCAAAGTTACAGAAAGTTCTGTTGAAAATTCGATATTTGGCTTTCATTCTGTTATATAACGTAAATTCGGCGTGTTTAAGCAGTTGTAACGGTGTTTACTTGGTACGGAAGTAAAACTTCTGTACAGTTAATAGTAAACGGCATATACACTACAGTAATTAATAGAAGCGTATGTTGCAAAAACCCACGCGTATCTCTACAAACATAGCCGTTCTTAATAACTAAAACTAGATTATATTCTGTTTGAACCTAAGTACGTCGAGTTAGTTCATGATGCCAAGTTCTGAGTGTAAGTTTATAACAATGTAACGCCGTGCGATAACCATGATGTAACACTATCGGGCAGTAAAATAGGCGTTGATATATCATCTGGTTTAAATAACGTAGTTATCGCGTTAGTTCTCGCCAGTGGTTCGCGAGTCTGCCCGTATCTACGACACACAAACTGACCTCGATTCATTTTTCGTGTGTCAGATGAATTAAACGGATAAATTAGTACATTTATTTTCTTAAACTTTCTCTTAGAAATTCAAGGTTCTAGTTAGTCAAAGAATATTAACTATATATTATATAATATTTTCTGAGTCGATGTGATATTATTATACATAGTGTTTCTTGTTGCATTCTAGTAAATGATCTTATGCTATGTCCGCGTGGAGTATGACTTTTGTAGCCTCAACACTTACCCACAGTCTGACAGACTTGCGAGTTGGCAAGATGCCAAAATTTGGGACTTGACCTTCTTGTTGTTTTAATCTTGCTGCATGGTAGGCTTAGTAGACTTTGAACTTCCGAGACTGTACTGTAAGTACGTCCTTCGCCCATAACCAAACACCATGAACGCATTACTTGTGGACTTTTAACTTAAGCTATCTGCTGAAATAGGACCTTGTTGTATTTCTTTGATACATCTTGATGTCTACCGAAGCGGACCCCGAAGTTTCAAAGAATAGCAGTAATTGAAAAAAGGAAAACCTAAACTTTTAGGAATGCTACTTATAACTATTTATATTATGAGAAATGTTATACAGCATGAATATATTCGCATATATATATAAAAGTTTGTTTTGCTTTGTGTTTTTGATATCTTGACCTATTTTTGTCTCTTTAGAAACAAAACGTGTTGGAAGGAAAAAGTAAGGTTAAAATGTCAATTGTTCACTACGTAATCTCAAAATATGCAGTAGTTAATAAAATTCACAAACTTTGTTCACATGTATTGTTTTTATGTAGTTTAAATGTATTTCAGAAAGTGTAAGTAGTTAATTTTTCATGATTTCAGTTGGGTTAAGCCAATAATATAAGTAATGTTATTTGACTCCTGCAAGGGTTCGACTCGTCATCTGAGGGTCGCGAGTTCGAATCCTCGTAGCACCAAACATGCTCGCCCCTTTCAGCCGTGGGGGTGTTATAATGTGATGGTCAATTCCATAATTCGATGGTAAAAGAGTAGCCCAATAGTTGGCGGTGGGTGGTGACGACTAGCTTCCTTCCTTCTAGTCTTACACTGCTTAATTAGGGACGGCTAGCGCAGATAGCCCTCGTATAGCTTTGCGCGAAAATTAAAACAAATGCTAGTATTGAGTTAAACACCCGAGAATAAACTAGTTCTCCCTGTCTAATTTTACCGGTTTTTTTTTTCTGAGTATCAGTGTTAATTGATTATTATTTTTTGGTGTTATTTTTATTATTTTTAAGCCGTTGAAAAACACCCAAAACTATTAAAGTAAAATATTTAGCACTTTTTTCAGTTGCTCTTGAGGAAATTTTTCTCTGTTTATGACTTGACAAAATTGTAAGAATAATAATAATAATTTTGTTTCACAAACATTTATTCAAGTATCGGGTAATTTCTGTATTTAAATAAAATATTTTCAGTTGAAATACACATGCATTTTCAAATAACAAATAACGAGAACTGATTAGACATGTTTCAAATTTTCACATAAATATTTTAATCCTTTCTCCTGTGGCGCTCGCTCATAATGACAAGGCAGTATATCTGTGGACCACTAGAAAATACGTTTCGTTACTTGTGGAGGCTGAGCACAGATAGCCCATTCTGTAGTTTTGTGCTTCATTACAAATAAACAAGTTTTCCTGTGGCATGTATTTGGAAGTAAATACTTTTTTAAGATTTTAAGCTGCCAAACGTTAACCTTAATAAGAATAGTGTTATTTCTTCTTTTTTAACCAATTTTTAGACTTAATTTTCAGACATTCAGTCATATAAGTGTTATGTAAGTGTTATCTTGTTATTTTTTAATTTTGTATCATAATTTTAGCCGTTAGAATTCTTGTAGTATTAAGCCTAGAAGTGAAACGAGAATAAGCTTACGATAGGCACCTTTTTAATAATTCCTTTAGAATGTTTGTCTAAATAAGTAGTTAGAATAAATTTGACAGTTTAAAAGTAATTTAGTTTTTCAGTAAGAATGTGTGGTCAGTATAAGTTAGCCAGCTTTTTAGTAAAGCATGGAAAGACCTGGTGGTTGTTGGCGCAGCAATAGATTCGCAGTCTGGGGTTCAAATTTTGTCACTGAACATGCATGCCCTTTCAACCGTGGGGGCGTTATAACATTCAGATCAATTCCACGTTTCGCTGCCATAAGAGTAGCCCAAAAGTTTGTGGTAGGTAGTGGTAACTAACTAGCTGCTTTCCCTCTTTCACTTCAGAATTATGGGACGACTAGCGAAGATAGCCCTCGATAGCTTTACGCGAAATTCGGTATGAATGCTTTTCCTGAGGGAGTGGTTACCTTATCGAGTTAGAGTACTTAACTGTTAGATTTGTGAACTGTTTAAGATGAGTAAACGTGTTTTGATGTGCAATGAATAGTAAGACTTAATTTTCCTTATTAAGTTGTAATATTTACAAGTAAGTAACAGTTTAATTATTTGCATATCCTCATGGCGTCAAGAGGCCTTAGTTCATATATCACATATGAACTATTTGTCAGTCTTGCAAGAATCCCGTTGAAAAGCTCTGTGTATATATTACATTGTGAATGAATAATTATAAGATTTATTGACGAAATTTTTAATGTCTGTTTTCAAATAAATTGATCCCAAACTTGCTTAATTAGCGAGGGAACTTGGCTGTTCTGATGCACTCTAAAAATATTGAACTTCCTTGTGGTGTTAAGATTTACGTCTACGAACAAAACAACAACAACAACAAATTATATCCGATTACTACATCCAACGTGATTGCGTCACAACTCCGAACTGTTGAAATTTACAACTGTCTATTTATGATATTTGGTTTGTTTACACTTGGGTGGATACACAATCTGTATTACTTGTAGGTTAGAGAACAGTATTTCCCATAACATCGTAGGCTACATATGGTGCTATGAACGTGATTATAACCTGTGTACTCTTAGTTTTGGTGTTAGGTGTAACAAACATGTTTGAACGTTCTGGAAGATGGGTAGTGAACCCGAGTATTCATTTTTCGCATCCTATTGTACAGAAAATGCACTCTATATTTTAGGACATTGAGTGCTCCATAAGAATGAAGGTCAGATTTGGGTATTCGATCAGATAAGAATATCCGAAGAGTCCGGGGTTATTGTTGACTTGCCAGTTGCCTTCCTTCTAGTCTCTTAGTTCAGAATTAGGGATGGCTATGCAAAGGTGCTTAGTGTGTGGCTTTTTGTGAAAAATGTGTTAAAAACATACAGATGATTTCACGTTCATTGAACTAAATAATCAACAAATATAATTATTTTTACAGTATGCAAGATCCTACTTCAGTAATTGAACCGTTTCGATCCATAGTGTTGGTTTATCATTAAATCAAAGTCGCATATCAGTTCGGATTAGCGCACGATGAGTCTCGTTTGAGGGGTTTACATTTGGTTTAAGAATGGAGTCCAAACCGCCAAGTTTCAACCATCGTTGTATATTCTTCGTTGTTTTGAGTAATTAGGGTTATTGATGTGCTTTTCTTCCGATGTTACTGAGGTTAAATGATCCCTTGGAGAACAAGAGAAGCTGGTTGGTTCGTCAAGTGCTTGTGAATGATAGTTAATTCAGGTGAAGTAAAATAACCGTTGTATTATTAATTTTAACCACAGATCTGACTTGTAAATGGGTTAGATAGAATTGGTAATAATTACAATTCACTTGTTAATTTTTATCATGAAAATAAGTAATGTATATAGTGTTTAGGCCTAGATCACTGCTGTGGAAGTTGCACCTCGGGCAGTCCGATGAACCCTAGTTTTTTAACTGGATATAACGGTTGTAGTGTGGTTGCCATGTTATACTTTCCTTTGCTTTCACTCGTGGGTTCTTAGAATTACAGTAAAGCTCGCGCAGCCAGCGGAAGTCTTCTTAGTACGTATTGGAGCACATGCGCACATGGAGCTTTTGTTAGGTGGTAATTTCTGACATAACCTATGTAGGTTAAATACATTATTTTTGGCATAACTTTTTCACATCACTGGCTTTTCGGAACGTCAGACAGACTCTTAACAGCTTTGATTCTGTATTATCATTGCTTCTCAAACAAACTTTTCATGGATACTACGTTTTTGTACTGTGACTACGTCGAGATGATGAGTAACATGGCTCGTGAGATAACTGGTTTTAGTGTATATAATGCCGTTAGACCTTCTGTTTAATCTAAACTTTGATTGTAAAATTGTACCCAAAAGGTTTTTTTTTAGAACTACAAACTTAAAAAAAATATTTAATAAATTATATTATTTTGTTGTAATGTATTTGCCTTTTCAGTAGTTTTGTTGACTTTTTTTATGACAAGTTTTGCACAAAACAGAAGGTGTGTGAGATCTAGTGCAGTAGAAATTTCTGTCTAATATAGCTCGTTCGTCCGTCCGTCCTTCCTAGCATGTGTACATCTCAAGATTTGCTGTTTAATGTATATATAATAGCTTCATGCAACTTGAAGTGAATGTGTAAGTGTAAACTTTGGGTTTGGTTTGTTTTGAACTTCGCACAAAGCTACTCGAGGGCTAGCTGCACTAGCCGTCCCTAATTTAGCAGTGTAAGACTAGAGGGAAGGCAGCTAGTAGTCATCACCAACTATTCATTGGTAAAATAGGGGGATCAACCATTACATTATAACGCCTCACGGCTGAAAGGGAGAGCATGTTTGGTGTGACGGGGATTTGAACCCACGACCCTCATATTACGAGTCGAGTGTCTTAACCACCAGGCGTTGGTAAAATTTGGGAGCCATAATTATTAAACTGGTATAATTGGATCAATCTCCCTTTCCTCCAGGTGCAATGGTAACTCGATCAGAACAAAATAGATAATTTTGGATATCTACGTCTTTATCAGGTTTATTTTTCACTAATTAGAAAACATTTGGGTGAGGTTTTAATTTACCTTTTACAAAATGTTAGACTAACAAATGTTAACTAGCCTCGTTATTTGTGAGGCTTTTATTATAAGTTCATGGCACCCCACAGGGCTTACTTTAGTTCACTTGTCTTCGAATGTGGACCTTGCTTATTATTCTGAATGCTTTGCTTCGTTTCGTTTGTAAGGTAGGTATGGAAGCTACCCTGAAATGAAAGCAGATCATAGTTTTTTAACACCAGAGGTTAGTAGCACTGCATGATAAATAGGTTTTTTTTTTCCCAAAAAGGTAATACATAAATAATATGGTGTTAAAATTCCATGCTCTATCACATGTTGTGACATAAGCAAAAGTCATGAAAATTACATTTAACCAAGTTAATAGTTCATGTCTTGCTGTAACAGTTGTTTAATAAACTGATAATATAAACAGCGACTCAAGTACCACTACGTCTGGCGTATTCTCAGCTGGGCTAAAGATCTCCTTGTAGTAGATGAAATGCCTCGAGGGACCTGGATATAACCTATATTGTGTATTTGACGTATTTATGTTACATACTTTGACTTGGAGTTTTCATTTAAAAATTCAATGTGAAAACCTTTATATAAAACAAATGTTAGAATTGTTTTGCTGACATAATAATCACCCTGCATGACCAAGTGATTAGGGCGCTCGACTCCTAATCTGAGGGTCGCAGGTTCGACTCCCGTCACACTAAACGTGTTCGCCCTTGCAGCTGTGGGGGTGTTATGTTTAGAGTCAATATCGATGTTCGTTGGTAAAAGAGTAGTCCAATGGTTGGTGGTGGGTGCTGATTATTAGCTGCCTTCCCTGCCAAAATAGAGACGGCTAGCGAAATTAAAACAAACAAACAGTTAACAAGCTTATGGCAATTGTGGAAGCTAGGCTATAGTTGTTATTTCGTACCTTTCGTATTTAAAATCCCCCATTCTTTTTTTTTTTCTGGTTTTCATCTTGAACATTCCTAGAGTGAAATTAATTCTAAAGTCGGTAATAATAATAATAGCGATTATCATATTTTTAAGTGTTACTGCTTTAATATAAAATATTATTTTCTGCCGTTTATTCTTAGAATTTCGTTCTGCTAACGCAGCACGCATGTTCGACGAAAGTGATCCATCGTTACTGACTACAGAGACACGGTTAATGCCACAACCGTACCGAGTTGGTTTTATTCTTGCGTTTTTCGGTCAGAATTTGTCGAGTATGTGCGATGTGTCTAATTTACAAAGTTCAGAAAATCGCTTTTAATTCAGATTCCGAAAATAAAACTGATAAAAAGCGCATAAGGAAATGTTTCACTAAAAGTAGTGTGTGTAGCAGTGAATAAATAATATTAAGGGTGTATATTAGGATTAGCAGGTGCACAGCATTGATTAATTTTGGTGCGCGTCAACTTCTACTAATGTATGGTACGTAAGAAAGACCACGCCCGAGAATCTCTGACGTTTTATATTTTAACACGTGTATAGGCACGTGTTTGTGCTGAGAATGGGGTTCAGTTAACATGATTCAAGAATCCGCTTGTTTCTTCTCACTGTTTTTATAAAATGGGATTTCTAAAATGAATTCGCTATAGTCGGTGCAGCTGGAAGTAGAAACGGTAAGCTTGTTTGTACGATTTTTTTAAAGCTAGAAATTCCAAGAATGGAAACTAACAAATAATTTAAAAAAACACGTCTAAATTATGAAACTGAATCGTAACAAAATTAAAGAGGCCATCATTCGCGGGCGAGTGTAACGTGCCTCTGTCACACATTCCCAGCATGGCCCATTTTGACACCAGAAAAATTGTGAAAAACTATACAGAAAAAATATACATTTTTGGGTTGTTTGACCATAGATCATATAAAATAATATTTTCAAAGTAACTTAGTCCACTTTATTTTATTTTTTTTTAAGAGAGGTGACGTTTTGAACGAAGATATTTTATCACAGTACAAGACGGAAAGTGATAAAAATAACACTTTCATGGTTTATAGAAGTCTTGTTGTGTTAAAAACAGTTGTGTTACTATATGTCTTGTCAATCAAAATTGACGGAAGGCGATGAACAAAGACATTGGAACAGTAATTTTAATTTCCTCATTCCTTTCTGACTGTTTTAACTGTCAGTCAGATAATGGAACATTAGTTTTATTTAAACTTACCAGAATAAACTGCATCTTGTCTGGTTTTTACATGTATTCGTTCCCGTTTTTCTATTCGAGTTACCAGAAAGACACTGCACCTAGCGATTTTTTTAGTGTTTTTATTCTTTTCTTTCTATTGATGATAATGGGGAAACAATGAAGTATTTTGAAACGTTTCTGTTCCTCCATGTTTTTTGAACCTATCAAGTAGACAGTGAAACTGATTTTAGAAATTAACCCTTCATCCTTCCCCATTAAAACTGTCCTGTATAGATATGGAAACTGTGATGTGTAATTGTTTTTAACTACACACCTTTATTAAAACGCAGGCAGACACTGAAGCTGTGGTTTTAATGCTAATATTCCAATAATTTTGAGGAAGACTGATTACATTTTAGAAGTGAATTTTTGGAAATTGAATTTATCAGGAACTTTATGTCCCCCTATAGAGATCGTTACATATTCAAGAACACGTTCAAGCAAACGGAAGGAGGTTTGGCTTGTGAAACCGAAATATAGTTCATGTTGTTCCAGTGTTTTCTGAAGAACAACACCAAAAAGATGTGTTTGAGTGCCATGAAGTACTAAAATTGTGTTAAATAAGGTAAGGTGTAACTGGAACATCAGTGGGTATCCCTAAGACATGTCATTCGATCGATAGCAATTTACCTTGTTCGTTTCCGTTGTACCAGTCGCTTCTCTTCCTATCTGGTTTGTTTCTAGGTGTGCCAGTCTTTACTCTTACTACCAATATAGTTCGTTGTCACTCTGCCAGCCGCTTCTCTTCCCATGTAGTTCGTTCATTGTTTCTGTTGCTTCGCTTCTTATCCAGTTTTTTTATGTTATACCAATCGCTTCCCTTCATATATAAATAGTTGTTATTGTGGCAATCGTTTCGCTTTGTATCCAATTGGTTGTCCATCGTTTCCTTTCTTGCCACGTTCTTTTCTGTTGTGTCAGTCTTTCCTTTGTCGCACCGTGAATGTGTTAGTGTTTTTTTTTTTTTTTCTTACATTGGGTGTTTTTGGCCGACACGTGGTGTGGCACCGGAATAGATAGTTATGATATGTGATAGCAGAACAGTATGTATGAGTAAGTTCTATAGAAACACCAGGTTACCTCATTCTCAATTTGTAGTTAGCTCGATTAAATATTTTAAATTATTTCAAGGTATTTCGGTAAACTAAGTTCTCAACGACGTTAGCGGCAGTCTTTAATCGACGTTAGAAGTTTGCATTCCGTATTTATGTGTTCATAAGTAGTGTACACGTCAGATAGACCTGTTTATTTTTATAACTGAAGTTTGTGATTGACACAGATAATATCTCGATAAAATGAAGATAAAATGTATCTGTTTTGAACACTAAACGTAATTCGATTCTGCTCAAAACATTTTAAATAAATAACCTCGATACCTGAGCTTTGGAACGAAATTAATCATATACGATAAATGCAGTTTAATTATAACCTCTTCACACTCGTTGAACTGTTACTCATAAACTGGAAGATCAGGTTTTGATGTAAATAGATTACAGGTCAAAGTCACATGAAAATATTTTTAAAGCCCCTCCCCCCTTCTAAAAGTAAATGGGCTCGAATCCTTGTTACCAAATATTGTTTTTTCTTTCAGCCGTGGGTGTGTTATGTGATTATTCGTGTTGACGAGAAACCCACTTGAAGTAACAATGTATCTCAAGACGGATGGTATGGGAATTAAAAACTTTAATAAAATAAAGCAGAGAACAATGTTTCGACCTAAGAAGGTTTTGAGATACGATGTGACTATTCGTTGGTAAGTCTACCCCAAGGGTTGGCGGTGGGAGGTGTTGATTAGTTTCTTTCCCTCCAGTCTTTTACTGCTAAATTAAGGACGGCTGGCGCAGATAGACCTTAGTAGTTTTGCGTGAAATTCAAAATAAACCAAACTAAAAATAAATTATTGAAACATTACAGCCAAACTCTTCGTGTTTGACGAGACTTACAGAGCCTTTTTATCTAATTACTTTAGAAGTCATGATAGACAGTGGCCAACGTCATACCAGTTACCCTCTTTAAATAAACTGTATGTTGCTGTAGTTTCGATTTTCCACATCTACGCAGCTGGCATACCCTGTTGTAACAATGTTTCTGATTGGCTTGCTAATCAGTCAACGTCATTTTTTTTTCCAGCCCGGTGAATAAATCTTCACGATACTCGTGATGCATTAGTTGTTTTCAAAATCTCAGAATTTTCCTGGTAGTCATTCTAAATTCAATTATTATTTATCTTTGATGTTTTGCTAGAAACTACCACTGTAAATTAAAAAAAAAAAAATCTCACGAGACTCCTGTATTAGGTCTCACCGTCCGCATTTTGAACCGTACCGTTGGGGCATGCAGTTTGTTTAGGGAGCATTGGAGTGGAATTTACATCCGGGAACCAGTTCACTCTTTTGTCACCTAGTAATAAGAGAAAACACACGTGTTTTAATAATATTGGATAAAATTCCGTTTCTCACATTAATAAAATTATTGAGACTTGTGCATTGAGTAAATTCATTTAAATAAAATAACACGTTTTTTCATCCATTTAACCTTGTATTACTTGGAGTTATGAACAACAAACACAATCTTAATGGACATTAAAATTAGTCTGTTAAATAAAGCTAAGTGTATTTGTTGCTCATACGTTTCTACATTTCTCAACCAATAAGCTCCAAACTTGACACAATGATACAGAAAAATGTGAGGGGGTGGGTGGGGGAACACCAGTCTAATTTAAATTCGAACTTCGTTTTATTGATACAGTATGATGCGGGGTTTTGACCTCCCATTTAATTTCGTATTGGTAGAACTCTTGAAAACAGTATTTTTTGTTCTTGTTCTGGTACCTTTATGTATGTTTATTGCACGTTTTTATGTTTACTGTGTTGAGAAAAAATATAAGTACAATTATCGGTACTTTGTTACAAACGAGTTTTTATTTTACCCGTCCAACAGACGGGTACTTCAGCTGATCCCAAAAATACCAAAATATGAGGCCTAGAGCAAATCAGAATAGTTATACTTTTATATAACTTCGATAACTAATCATTAAAAAACAACAAAAAAACAACTGAAATCAGAAGTTACAGTACACATAATGTGTTTATCCTGTTTGTATAATAATTAACGGGAGTTTTGTGTTCACTCTGCAAAATTTTTCTGTTATTGTTCAAAACTAGTAAAGGCCTAGCTGATCATTAGCCCTTATTTTTTTTTTTTAACTGTTAGACTAGAGAAGTCAGCTAATCAAATGCAACTACTGCAGGTGTTTGGGTTACTCGCCCTGGATACACAAAGTGCAACTAACATTTATTTCAGCTTGTGGTATAGACGGCATTTCGGGTATTTGGTGGGTCCTGATTGGGATACGTAAAAAACGTATTTAAAGGCTGAGAAAATATATTCAAATGAATAATTTTTATTGAAAATATTAAAACTTTGTCAATGTAACATCGAGACACTACTTAACGATTTATTATATTAATTATTATTTATTACATATTAATTTTAAAACATGTTCTGGAATAAATTTTAATTTGTTACGTGGTGTTTAGTTAATTATTAGTTGTAGGATACTTATAACTGGTATTTCTTTTCCTAACCTTTGTTTCAACCTTTTTGTTACGTCGAAATTAATATTATTCAGTGTAGACACGAACTTTTTTCTTACATGCTTATATTCAGTGTTATTGAACAACCTTGAGAAGCGTAAGTGTCGTGTTCCAGTAATGTATGTAGTTCATCATCGTAACAGCCATTATTATATAAGATATTCCTCACGAAAATATTGATTGGTTATGGCAAATTGAACTTCATCGTTTTCATTCAGGCTGTATGTATTTTTCCGCTAAACGTAGTGTAGCGTATTTGCGAGGATTCGATAACGAAGATGTTCATTTGTTGTATATTTGTGTTATGATTATCATTCCTATAAATGACTGCCTAGCAGATACTAAACATTTTGGTGTAACTAAACACCGGAGTCGAGCAGATACATTTAAGTTTACGAAACAGAAATTATTTGTATATTAATAATTGTATTGTCTATCTTTTGAAAATTACTTTGAGAGGTCTCTTTATTTTACTGTACGAAAAAAAATCACTTATCATACTTCTCCAGTACTTTATGAGGAGATGATACTATAAAGTATCCATTACTACCGTGAAAGGTGTTGAAAGCAACAACCTTCTTTATGAAATGGCACTGCAAGGCTAGGTGGTTAAGGCACTCGACTCGTGATCCGAAAGTCACGGATTCGAATCTGCGTCACACCAAACATGCTCGCACTTTCAGCCGTGGGGACATTATAATGTGTCGGCCAATCCCACTATTCGTTGACAAAATAGTAGCCCAAGAGTTGGCGGTGGGTGGTAATGACTAGCT
This sequence comes from Tachypleus tridentatus, assembly GCF_004210375.1. Classification (NCBI taxonomy): domain Eukaryota; kingdom Metazoa; phylum Arthropoda; class Merostomata; order Xiphosura; family Limulidae; genus Tachypleus; species Tachypleus tridentatus. The sequence continues at coordinate 80,045,255 of NC_134837.1, forward strand.
GCCTACCCTTTAGTTTTACACTGCTAAATTAGGGACGGCTAGCGCAGATAGCCCTCATGTAGCTTTGCGCAAAATTCGAAACGAACCAAACCTTATGAAATAGGTGTTAGATGACATTTAACTTTCACTCATTCTTATCTAGTCGGCCGGGAGTGATTAATGCGTTTATTGTGTTAAATACAAGGGTTTATGGTTCGTGGCCCATTGTCGCAAAACCGCACTTCGCACTTTTGAGACTTTAGTGCGTTATGAAATGACGGTCTACTTTCACTGTTTGGTAATCAGTAGTAGTTCCAGTGTTTGACTAGATAGATTCCTTTTGGTCTTATCAGGTTTAGGGACGAATATCTGAGGATGTTTGTGCAGTTTGTGGAGAAAATTCTGAAACTTATCTAGTCATCACCGGTTGAACTGCAATATGACCGTTTTAAGTGTTGGTTATCTGCTATGCCTGTTTAAGGTATCACTGACCTTTAAAACTGGGCAAATGTATTTGATGATGAAACATTGTTAAGCATGTTCTATAACCTTCCATTTGAACAAGGGCTATACGCTACTCGAGGGCTATATGCGCTAGCCGTCCCTAATTTAGCAGTGTAAGACTAGAGGGAAGGCAGCTAGTCATCAACTACCCACCGCCAACTCTTGGGCTTCTATTTACCAACGAATAGTGGGATTGACAGTCACATTATAACGTCCCCACGGCTGAAAGTGCGAGCATGTTTGGTACGACCGGGACTCGAACCCGCGACCCTCAGGTTACGAGTCGAACGCCTTAACACGCTTGGCCATGCCGGGCCATAATATAAATAGATGTGCTAAATTTCGTACTGATATCGGCCATCTTCTCAAAACGCACTGTTCAATGTGCTCACCGATGTATTAGCAGAATAACTTCACCGTTAAAGCCAAGATCAACATGAAACATAGCATACTTGTAATACGTGCTCTTCCATAGCTTGATTATTTTAATTAAAAAAACACCTTTATCAGTTGTCTCGCGAGTCTAATCATGACTAATAAAGACATCAATGTAAATTTTCTGCCCATATCAATTTTTACATGCTTTTATCATTACTAAATAAATATGATATTAACATAGTTTGTGTCATGTGCTTCTCTATTCCTGCCATAATAATGCATATGACATACATATGCTTTTAGAGATTGAGACATCATAATTTGGTTTTGTGCTCATCGTAAGTTGTAGGAAGAGTTTGCATTGTTTCCTCGCCGTGTAAATTTGCCCAGTTTTAAGGGTTAGTCCTACCTCGGGCAGTGTCTGAAACATCTTTTATACCTGGTTAATAACAGTTCAAGTTTTTTAAAACCATTTTGTGTTAACAGAACATTTTGTGTGTATAATTTATAAATGTTTCATATTTTCTCTAATATTTTGTTATACATTTCCCTTCTCATTATTGTTCGTTTATTAATTTACTCTTTTATTTCTTACAGCATCATCCCATGGAAATTACAGCGTAAAACACTGTTGATAAAAATAAGTGATTATACGGAAATCGTAAAGTTGTTCAAGCAGAACTGTTTAAAAAAACACTTCGTGTTTGACTGTGGTGCGATTAGCATCAGGCTTAGCAATTTTATTACCTGTTCTAGTTCTAGCCAGATTTTCAGGTTGTGGCATTAGTAGCTTCGTATTATTGTTCTCTAGGCTGTATACAAGGGCTTATGCAGAAATCTGTTAAAAGGAGGGTGGTTATGTTTTGAGGTAAAAGGGGATTAGAGACTTTACTACTGTGAGATTGAGAAGCATGCCTCTCAGATACTTTTCACTGAAAATCATACATTTTAATGGTGTTTGAGCTTGTATCGATACCTGTAGGATATGACTAGTAATTATACATGTGCAATTTAGTGGAGTGGGAGTGCAATGGGCTTTTTGTGCTTTTAGTAGTTAGACTTAGTGTCATTTCTTTTTATGGTACCAGAAGATGGTTGGCCCTATACATCATTTACCTAGTGCTTCAGTAATAATGAGAACCAATTTCATTATTTTATTTATCTAAGGTGCAATGTGCCTTCAATTCTTGTTGTACCAGAAATAGCGAGCTAATCTTATTTACCTAGTGCATGTTAGGTTCTACATGTACTACCTTGGCTTTTAATACGCAGTATATAGTTTTCCGTATATAATAAGTGTACGTAGATCCTATATTTCTGTTATTTATAGTCCCGTTCCCTACAAAGACAATTTATTGTATCCAGAAGGCCCGGCATGGCCAAGTGGTTAGGGCGCATGACTTGCGATTTTGAGGGTCGCGGGCTCAAATCCTCGTCCAAATTGCTTGCTTTTCTCAGCCGTGGAGACGTTATAATGTACGGTGAATCCCAATGTTAGTTGGTAAAAATAGTAGCCCAAGAGTTAGCGGCGGGTGGTAATGACTAGCCGCCTCTCCTCTAGTCTTACACTGCTAAATGAGGGACGGCCAGCGCAGATATCTTTCTCTTGTGGTTTGCACGAAATTCAAAACAAATATGCGCCCAGAAAACCATTTTTTTCATTAAAAGTGACATTGTTATTTAAGTAGAAAATTATTTGTCTTTTGTGTTTATCACATAGCTGTATAGGGGCTGTCTGTCTATTCAAGGCATCCTTAATGTTTAAGTGATAAGACTAGAAGAAAGGCAGCTAGTCGATACGATCCACCACCAACTGTAGGGCTACTATTTTTAGACTGAATAGTGGGATGCGATCATCACTTGTGTTCTGAAACTGCTGCTGAAAAGTGCAAAGCGTAATGTTACTACTGTTGTTTTTTTTTAAAGTAACCGGACGCGAACCATGGAACATCAAACTACCACGATACTGGGTCGCTCGCACTCGCCTCCGAGTGAAGTGAATTTAGGTTCGGGCTTGCAGCGTTCACTGAACTTTAGTTCGTAATACAACAATTATGGTTTTAAGATTAGAAACAATCGGTATTAGAAACAATCGTAATTATCAGTTATACTGCTAGCAATGTTTCTTGTTATATCATAATTAAGCATGTGAAATTGATTCAGCCCCGTTCACTTTCAACCCTGGTGGAAACAACTTTTATTAAGCATTGTTTACGAGCTTACAGTTCGCTAAACTTTCGTCACATGATACACGGGCGCGCCCTTCTGAAAACAACACGCAAGTTTAAAGATTTAATTTCGCAACAGTTTGTGTTTTTGTGGGTGTAATTACGTTCAACTCCCCCTAATTTATCTTACTTGAGTCATAACTGGAGTCCGTATGTTTCAGGTAAACTGTGATCTAGTTCTTAGTTTTACGTATTTTTCCTATGTTTATATTTTCTATAAGTAGTGTAAGGGTTTGCGTAATCTAATAAAGCTTTGTAAAAGCACTAAATTTGAATTACTTGAGAATATTAGTAGATAATGTTTTAAACGTTTCTGGTGTTACCGTACATCTTTGTATGGATATTATAAATGTGTGAAATATTGTCTTAGACAACTGTTAAACAAAAATGACCAGTTCATGTGGACTAAAGAACGTCGACCAAAAATCAGTTTTACTCGTTTTTCAAACGTCTAGGGCTGCAGTAGATACAGTATATTTCGTATTAAATGTGCAGTATGTGATTATTTTGACAGCAGAGTACTACTAGCCATGATGAAGCCACAAAATTGAAACTTTGGCTGAAATAAAAGTTATATATTATTACCTGGAGAACAGAATATGTTTGTTTGTTTTCAAACTTTACTGCCAACATGTCTGAACCCTTCTTAGTTACACCACAAGTTCTGAAAAATAATATAATATTTAATTATGATTTCCCATTTTCACTTGAAATTTCGGTAGGACTAGAAAGATTACGATATCATTATTGTTAACTTCTGTCAAAGCAAGCTGCATGAATCGGTATCATTATTGTTAACTTCTGTCAAAGCAAGCTGCATGAATCGGTATCATTATTGTTAACTTCTGTCAAAGCAAGCTGCATGGATCGGAAATGAAAATTTAACGAATTTTTTTTTCTTTTTCCTGTTTTTTTACACCGGTTGTGGCGGGAAGTAGCACTCTCTCATGGGCTTGGTGAATGGTGATGCCCTGAAGTGTCAATGCCCCTGTCTCTATCATATTCTCTCTTTTTCTGGGTCATTCTCTTGCTCACGTGTCGAGTGTGTGTGTTTTTTTTCTTATAGCAAAGTCACATCGGGCTATCTGCTCTGTCCACCGAGAGGAATCGAACCTCTTATTTTAGTGTTGTAAACCCACAGACTTACCGCTACTCTAGCGGGTCACTCACTCGTGTCGAATAGCATTTTATTTAATGACTGTTTTATTTTGTTTCAATCTTGCAAGGTGGCCACAGTTGCATTCTTTTTAAACCTTCGCCTCCACGTCTGTTTCGTTGTGTTCGCTGCTCTGTGCAGACGTCTCGTTTTGCAAGTTGTATTTTTTGCTTGTTTCTTTGTCCATCTTTTCTATACTGCTCAGTTTTAGCACTGGTAAAGAACAGCGTTGGAGTGAGTACCGTATTTATAAAGTTCGTGTTATATTACAGTGATATTGCTAAGTGTATTAACTGTAGATTCATCCAGTATATGACGTTGTTGGCTTTCTGGCAACGTGTTTCTATATCTTATAATATTTCTATCTTGAATGAAGATGATACGAATGTACTTAAGACGTATAGATTGTTTCAGGGTTGTGTTATTGTTGAAGCTTGTCTCGAATGACTGTGGGGGAACGACGGACAACCATTATCTCTGTTTTTGCAATACTGATTTTCACATCGTATTTCCCACACGCTGTTTTTGAATGTTGATGTAGTTCTGAATACTAGTGTTGATTTTCACACCGTACTTGTTATGGTGTGTCGTACGATGATGAGGTCCTGATGGTCAGTACTGGTTTTCACCCAGTGCTACTTGCCTGCACTCTGTGTAGTGTGGTCAGAAGACTAGTACTATCTCTGGCTATCTGAAAACAGGATCTCGTTTCTGGTTCTTCATTCCCCTTTTAGTGATCTTATCCATGCAGAGTAGAAACACTGGAGACAACCTACATCATTTACATATTCATGGTGTGATTTGGAATCGGTTTATCATGTCCCTTTCTGATTTTGATGTTATGTAGTAATTAACTCGTGCCACATTCCCACAGCACCTTCAATAGTTCCCACATGTGTACTATTTCATGTATCTATTTCTAGTCACTGAACACTATATTAAGGTTTCGTCCACCTCTGTTATCCTCTCGCAGAGCTGCCTCAGTCTGACGTCAGTCCATGAACATGTATAATGAGTACAAATATTTTGACACATCTGATTTTCCATTAAACAGATTTGTTCATATTCCTGTAGGCATTGTATTTAGGACTTCTTTTTTTTTTTTTAATTGTTTCTTGGGTTTTTACTATTAATACTGTAATGGGGTATGCTAATATACCGTGTATTCTATTCACACTAATTTTTCTTATAAAAGTAATAACAGCTACAAAACATAGTTCTGTTTTTGTTAAAGCTTTGTAAGATTAGCTAATAATTGGTATGAAATTACTAAACAAACCATTAACAGGAGAAACGTGTTCCTTCCCATAGAACTAAAGTGGATACATTAATGTAAACTGAATAATCATTTCCGACGTTTATTGGAAAAACGCCGACTTCTTTTTTTTTGTATTGGGTTTTATTGGTTAAAACCCAAAATGAGAAGCACTAATTCTATAATGTACATGTGCTCTTACAAGCAGTAGTAGCGAGACCATTGAGTTGTTGTGAGCGTCTCAGACGTAATCATTGTAATGGAAGTACATAATTAAATCATATATGATCGAACATTTAAAAGTAACTTATTATAAAGGTACAATTTCAAGGTTATATAGAATGGAACGTCACTCCTTACCTCTTTGATAAAGAGCGACAGTAATTCCGGTTCGGAGTGACGTTACTCGGTGCATATGCTTTAGAACAGCTACAGGTTCCGATACCCGTGGTGGGCAGAACACAGACAGCCCGTTTTGTACCTTTGTACTTAACTTCAAACAAACATCCGACTTGATAAAATGTAACTTCAAATAAGTATAGGTGCCCCACAGTTGAATAATTCAACTTTTACAACTGATTAGTTAAGCTAATAATATTGTTCAGTGTTTAGTTTCTAAAAAACGAAAAACAAAACAGAAAATTGCAACGTGGGGTGAGGAAGTTTTAGTTTTGAACGATTAACAGTTTTTACGGTATTTGGGATAAAGCCGAAAAATTTAATGATTCACTAAGTCTGTAAAATATCAATTCGCAATGCAACCGAGGCAGCCTGAAAATTCGTTGTAGTTTAACCAGTGCAACTAAGGCAGCCTTAAAATTCGTTGTAGTTTAACCAGTGCAACCGAGGCAGCCTTAAAATTAGATGTAGTTTAATCAGTGCAACTATCAAAGCATGTCAGATTCATTATGTGCATTTGGTGAAGAAGTACTCGATAAAATTTTCTGCGTCAGTTATTTTTTTTTTAAATTTTCATAGTATTTTTACGTAAAAATAACATTATACGTTAGAGAATCGCAAACATGAATTGTAATTACACAGTTTTTATCAAATCGTATAAATTATGTTAGGGTGTTTCTGTTGTTTTTACTCTGTATAGTTAATCGATATTTATATAAGATATGAGTAATATCTAGCACTAATGATACTAACATATAATATGTATTTACAATACTGTATTTTGTCTCTCGCCATCAACATTCCAAATTTGACATTTATGTTTTTACCGAAGTTTACGCGTTGGTTGATAAAATCGAAGAATTGCACCTTAAACCGTTCCTATACTGAATAATTTAGAAGACACTAGTTTGTTTGTTTGTTTTTGAATTTCGCACAAAGCTACTCGAGGACTATCTATGCTAGCCGTCCCTAATTTAGCAGTGTAAGACTAGAGGGACGGCAGCTAGTCATCACCACCCACCGCCAACTCTTGGGCTACTCTTTTACCAACGAATAGTGGGATTGACCGTCACATTATAACGTCCTCACGGCTGAAAGGGAGAGCATATTTGGCGCGACAGGGATGCGAACCCGCGACCCTCAGATTACGAGTCGCACGCCTTAACACGCTTGGCCGAAGACACCAGTAGCATCAGTGCTATGTATTCTTCAAAATATTTATAAAGCTAGGTTCACTATAGTGCAGAAAAACAACTCAAGCAACTGTACAATTCACAGTTCATTTCTAGAATAAATCTGATCTTCTTATATTTGCTCTCATTCGGGGTTGCTAATGAGGGACAGATTTTCCCAAAACCGCCTTGGCTGAGTGACAACTGGCCAAACACGTAATACACTGAGCCTCATATTTCCTTCTTGCCACATATGTACAAAGTTGGTGGTCTGGCATAGCCTGATAATTAGTGCTCGCTCTTTCAACTGTGGTGATATTATGTCACGATCAATCCCACTTTTCGATGGTAAAGAGTAGACAAAGAATTGGCGGTGCGTGATGCTGACCAGCTATCTTCTTTCTAGTCTGTCACTTCTAAATTAGGGATAGCTAATACAGATAACCGTTAAATCAACAAAGGTAGTTCTGATAACAAGAGAAAAAAATTCTGTCTTAGACGTATGAGATTTTTAAATTAATTTAGTTTTGCCTGCTCATAAAAAACAACAACAAAACATTCTATGTTGAAATGCAGAGAACATCCATAAGTAGTGAGAGTCTTGAACACAATACCCGTTTAGTTTTCTTAGTCTCTAAGACACTATTTTATTTAGTGTTAGGCCTTTTATCTTCTAGGCTTAGTATGGTCCTAAGTTATTTTACTTTAAGTGCTTCATTACTGTAACTCTATTATAATACAATTCGTGAGCAGTGTTTGCTTAATTTTTGTAAAGAGTTGCTTTGAGCAAACCCGAACCATGGGGTGGTTTATTTTTTCCCCGTGCTGTTGTACGCGTGACACGTTCGTATGCTGTGCACGCGCCATTGTGTGAATATTATTAGCTTTATCACTGTTTCAACCAAATGCGTGATGTGTTATGTTCAAATATAATTTCTACTTTCCTTCCCAATTGATACATTGACCGGATAAATATTTTTAAAATAACTTTTTTTCTCATACAAATTTAAAATGAAAGTTTACAATAATAACCTGAACCCGCAGTGTATATATAGGTACACTGTTACCCAGGCTGTTGAGTTGCATTAAGGAAAATAATAGCAAGTTTTACTTTTAGAATTTATTTATTTGTTTGTACTCCAAAGTTTCAGGATAATATTCGAAACGACATTTGCACGTTTGATGTATTTGTATGCAAAAATTTATTGTAGTCAAAGATCATGATAATTAAGGATAAAATAAAATAATTTAAGTTAATAAACTAACTTAAACTAAATCTGATGAGGGATTAACACAAGGCAAATAACATATCAACTTGTATAAACTAAATAATATACCTTCTATCCTGAAAATAATATACAATGTTACATAAACAATCGAATAACTTACAAAAGCAATTATATACGTTTATAAAAACGTTTTCACGAAAAAATGTAATGGTCATTTCTCCGATACCAACACCCGATATTTGCATTGAAGACGTACTGTAATGTTCTATGTTTATATAAACACTAGATGAATATATCGTATGTTCTTTCTCTCGTATTTTGTATTATGTAGGCTATTGTTATGATGTGAACGTCTTTTTTACAAAGTGACGAAGCATTATTTTTTTATCACAAGATAGTGTTAAGCCTATTTTATTTTTAAACACCATATTCTTTATCTATTCTCTTAAGGAACTTCACGAACCGGAAGAGGGTATAATAATAGATTCTAACCACACTATGTGGCAATGGATATGGCAAATACAATGTGGTTAGAATACTACTTTTGTAAATTCTTCTTAAAAATCTGTAAGGGATTAGATTAAGTGTGTAATGCTTAATACAGTATATCTAATATTAGTGTCTTATAACAAATATGAACGTAGACAATTGTGGTATTATTAAACATCATTTGAAAAAGTATCGAAGAGTAATATAGAATATATGGTCTTGTATAAGACACTTAAACGAAAAGTATCGTTAATATTCCTTTTCTAGTTTCTCTCGTTTAGCATTTTCCTTTTCGTGCGATATTACACGTCTTAAAATGCTATGTATAAATCACTTTTTCCTCATGTACGTGGCTTTCTAGCGCCATTTGTGTGTGTGTGTTTTTCTTGTAGCAAAGCCACATCGGGCTATCTGCTCAGCCCACCGAAGGGAATCGAACCCCTGATTTTAGCGTTGTAAATCCGGAGACATACCGCTGTACTAGCGGGGGGCAGCGCCATTTGTTACTAGTCCTAAAATACAGGTTAATCATTCTCTTTCTTCATTTGTCGATAATCGTTAGAGAATTGAATTTGTTTCGACCTTTGTCAGCTTTGTATTCTCTTTTTCTAACTTCTCTTGTTTCTCAGTTTTATCAGATGTTTATATATATATATATATATATAAAAAAATAATTCAGTAATGCCAAACATTGGTATTATGAATGAAACTTTCTTATTAAAAATTAATTTATATATATATTCATTCATTTATAAACTGAATAATTTTGACTTTGTATGGAACACTAGAGACCTTCAGTGTTAAGTGAAAAATTACCACATTTTCCATTTACGTCCATCCTCCCATTTCCTCATCTCTGTGTCTGGTCGCTTGAATGGCTGCTTGTCTTTGTAGCTGTCTAGTTGTGGTTTAATTATATGGTAAGAATATATCATATGAAAGGTGTAGTGAAAAGCATTAAACAAGTTTTATTAAAACCTAACCTTGTTTCAAACGATCACCCATCTCGGCCCTGTGACGCACGTAAAAATATAAGGGTATGTGGTCGATCTAGTAGAGTTCTTGGCGTTAAAAAGTCCGACCAACATATTTTGAGAGTGTGTTTAGATTTGGCTGTTTGCCACCAAGTTGAACGAAGGAAAGTAAACTAAGATATGGAAACCGTCTGCTCTTGTTTGCTAACCTGTGTTGAAAAGTTTTGTTTGTTTTTTACTGTCTAACATGCTTCCACTTCTTAGTGTCATAGGTTTTGTACTTTTCACCTTATGACGTTGTATTGCACTATATTCTATCGTTTCTTTCTTTTGAAGTGTGTTTAGTATGTTAAATGTGTATTGGTTGACCCTCTACTAAGCTTTAGATTGCAGAGCTTATGTGTCAGGTTCGAATTTGTGCGATACCAAAAAAAATCACGCACTTTAAGTTATTGATTGAACCATTGCAAGAGTGATAGTCAACCCGTTAGTGAGGAAGATGGGTGATGTGGTGCGAATGTTCTGGTCAGTAGTTCATAAACTTTACAGTGGTAGAAAGTCTTAATTTTGCTCTAACTGTATATGACAGATTATTCAGTACAAGTTGGGAACCTTCAGATTATATATCAATGATTTGTAAGGTCCTTTATTCCTATCATCCTTTAGCTATATCCTTACAAGATCAGTTGTGTAACTTGTGTGCTGTATTCCGTTTTGGGTGATTGTGCAACAAAGGTGAAACGATTCGAATATATGGCATGCGAGTGTGCATACTTCACTTTAGTATTAAAATACATGGGCCAAGTGGTTTGCATGCACAGACCGTGAATCTGAGAATTCAAGGCTCGAGATCCTTTACCGCAAAAATGCGCTCTATACTTTGGGACTGTGGATGCACTATAAAAGTCATAGTCAAACCCTACTATTTGATCAAACGGAAGTAGGCCATGTGCAGTTGATTAGGTGTGTTTTTTCTACGAGCTTAAAATTAGCGCAAAAAACTATTGTTTAGCTTTGCCTAATATTCTGAAACAAACATAAAACATTCCTATATTGTTTATTTAGGTATTTATACCATCCGAAGAAAGAAACAGGTGTTATTTTAAACAGTTGTGATTCTGTTGAGTAGATTCAACTTTACTGTACTAATGACCGTTTCCCATTAGTAATGGAACTCAAACTAATTGACATACAGTAAATGTTTAAACCTCCAGAAGACTGGTTTTAATGGCATCATGTATATACATAGAGAGAGAGAGAGAATTCATACACACAGAAAGTAAACTTAGTAAATCAAAGTGGTTGTTGATGTCATTGTACCTCTAATTTTGTTACATCCACTTGCAACGTGAATATTGAAGTTCGAAACTTTTTCTGAATATTTTCACCTTCGACGTTGTTTGCTTTAAATATTTAGTAGGGTTCACTTAAGTGCACGCAATGGAATAATAGAAAATAAAATCAACAGAAACAACTGAAATATATATGATGTCCCCCAGTTCTTGCTAGGGACATTCAAAACATTTTTTCGCCTTTCCAGTGACAGATGGTACCTAGCTCTCAGCCAGTTGGGTAGGCCATAGGTAACACCCCACTTTTCTTTTTGAATTATGTTTCAGACAGATTTGTTTCCATAATTAGTTATCTGTTATAATATTAATTAGTTTTGTATGTTCTGAAAGTGCGCGTGCACCTTACCATCGAAATTTTCGTACACTTCATTTAAAGGTACGTATGTAAATATACTTTAGAAGACGTTTTGTATAACAGCGTATTAAAAGCATCAAAAAATTTAAAAACGTTAGGTCGTAGAATAACATTTATAGGTTTATTTACTGATAGCATTAAGTGCGGTAAAGTTTAGCCCTAACTAAACTAAGGCAAAACAAAACCTACACAAGTTAGTGCTAATTTATATAATGTAAAACGGCACCTGTACAATTATATATTCTGTAAAGACGTACACCGTTAAAACATCACAATATATAATTGTACAGGTGCCGGTCTACATTACGTAAATTAACACTGCAGTGTCAGTTATTTTATTTAATTAAAACAGGATATAATCCTAAAATCACTAATATACTGTGCATAAAACATAATAAATTAAAACTCATAATTTACAAACTTAGTTGATAACATGAGAGTTTGTTTGCCATGTGTTCAAGGTTTGTCAGCAAGAATAGGCAACATAATCAAAAATATATATAGAATGTTGTGTAACATTCTTACCGCATTGTAAACTAAGTTTTTCTCACGAGTATAAAAGAAGTGTATGGGGTTTATAAAGTTCGTTATGTCTGTGGTAGAGTTTACAATGGCCAAGCGTGCAGTAATTTAGGCTAAAGGAGCATAACAATGCAGTAGAAAAATATGAAGTAAATAGTGTTGACCGTAGAACAAGTGGCAGGCACACATCACGTTAGACTGAAGTAATGTCAAATCGATCAGTCGAGTAAAATTGAAATTTAAATTAAATATTAGAAAAACGGTAGAAATTGGAAAGAAACAAACGTATTATGCTGAACAAAAAGATTCAGGTATAGAATAAATGAAAGTGCAGGGCGTATGTTTTATAGATTCTGTATGTTTTAAATCTAGATGGCGACAAAGGAATGGAAGTTATTGTGTAATGTTGAAATTTCAACTTTGTTCCTGATGACGGTAGCGCATGAACACCGAACCATATAGAGCCTTTACAGGGTTTGTCCTTGTTTTTAATAAGCTGTTTATTGTGTAATTATCTTAACTTTACACTCCATTTAACTTATAATTTATCTTTATCAAATATAGGCCGTACTTAATAAAGCCTTAACTAATAATGATAGACCTAAGATGAGTGGACTTGCATATTTCGGTGTCTGCGATTAGAGTTGTTTTATTCTGGAAATCCTATATATTTCAAAAAGTACTGTTGCAAAATAGAACTAATCCGATCGTAAATATTTTGCGAATAACTGCTAGTTTTATAGGTATATTTAAAGTATGTTTTTTTTCCTTTAACCCGTTTTAATAATGTTTGTTGTTACTGTGTTCGCAGTCTGTTAGTTCGTATTCGTTCGTCTCAGAAAGCGGAAACGCTTGTTCTATCGTAAAGTGGACATGCGCAGTGATCTTTCTTGTGTTCACTCCCAGTTCAAGTTAAAACCGGTGAACGTTTAATTTGTCTGTGTTATTTACGTTAAAACATTTTATACTTTCGGCTTTGACAGGGGTTTAACAGCTTATTCTTTTAACAACGTTTGTGTATACAAGATGGAGTATCCGTCCCCTGACGGAAGTTATGTAAATTCATGATTAATGAAAGGTTTATTAAGGACCACTTAAAAAACGAAAAACTGAAAATTCGTTTCATCCCCGTATGGACCTAATGAACCTCCATACCAATTTTCTTGAAGAACCATCGACACCCTGCGAATAGTACATGGACAGATAACAGAGAGTACTATTTTATATATGTTTTTTTTTTATTATTTATATAGATGCATGCGGTAAAATCCTGGTCAAAATTGAATAGTTATTGCACTGTACTATTTTTTAACTTTTTTTTTAGGAAGATGGGTAAAAATGTGAGAGGCCACAATTTTAATATATTTCGTCATTATAGTCATCAGTATTTGGTAAAAATAGTACTACTTTCAAAAATGTAAGTTATGCTACCTCTATTGTATCTTTGAAAAGTTTCATATTTCTTGTGGCGTGTTTAGAAATGAGAGAATCGTGTGTCCGTAGGTCAAGGTTTATTGAGACACAGGATAGTTGTTAGGAGGAAAACGTTTCTTAATTTCAATCGATTTGTAGACTCATTTTCATAGCCACTTAATATACTTATTATTTTTCCCGCAGGCAAACCAGCTCCTTCAAGATGTACTATCAAAGTTTTGTCACTTCTGTCCATCCGTGTGACTCTCGGACAGCTACTTCAGTGGATGTACCCATGACAACCACTGGACGGGAACGAAATATTCCTCTCGACCTCTCTGTGAAGCAACCGTCTCGCTCCATGAAGCTAGCTGCGCTATGCACGTCGGGATTAAGTCGGACTAAAATTTCATCACCTGTCACTGACCCTTCTTCTATTCACTTAAACTTCCGGCCTCACGGAGAAGGATACACAGGTAACAGCGCAGTTAACGTTATGCCCACATCTACGTTATTGTGTTCTAGAAAAGGTCCTCTATCCCCAGACTTGGGTGGACGTCCCTCAAGTGGGAAAGTCAGTTTTCTAGAAAATGGAGAGCCACGTTCAGCAGCAAGTGTCCCACCCTATGTAGGTCCATACACACACCTTCCTGTACATAGATCGACCCCAACAGACGCTTGTCTGGTTACTAATGCTCCATACAGGCAAGCTCCATACCACGTTATAAATGCATCTCCGACGATTAGCACTCGGGGCTACGACGTCAGAGAACATTTTGTAGCTACCAGATACGATGGAGACTCGCACAATGGGACCGTTCCATCTTTTACTGGATCATCTCAACGTTTTCCGTATATTAAGAGTTCACACACTTCACGGTCACTACCTGCTATCGGAACGAACCAGAGTCAAAACCATCTCGCTTGTCGAACTTCGTCCTCAGACACGAGAAGTCACAATTCCTGGAACGGTTTGATCAAGGAAAGGAATTGCAATTCCGTAGAGAGCCACGCTGTTGGACTCTCCGTGAAGTCGTATTATTCCAGTTTAGGAGGACTAGCTAGGCTAGAAGATGACATGCGATCACAGTTCAGTCTGGTCCAGTCGTCCCAAGAAATGTGTAAAGGACAACGAAGTATGCAAAACGGAAACGTTGGAGATAAGCTTCCACCAGCTTTGCCTGCAAGGACTTGCTTCAGAAATAGTAAAAACACTGTGAATGAAGTTATAGTTATCGATGACGAACCCGAACCTATACATGTTAGTCAAGAAAGCAAAGTAAACGTTGAACCCACGGTTACACAGCTGTATGCTGTAACCACCGATCATTGTGATATATCAATCAAACGCCATTGCAGCACTGAAGATAATGAAGCCAGTATCAGAGGCCCCAAAATGCCACGTCTAGTAGCATTCTGTGGGAATAAATCTTCTGAGAATGACAGTCAAGCGAATGTTATACTATATCCTGATCCCCCCGCTCTTACAGCGGCTGTGGTAACCATAGCAGCCACAAAGCAAACAGGAATGCTAAATAACACTAGTTGCCCTTCGCTGAAAGTGACAGTTGCCCATAATATGGAGAAAAAATGTGAAACAAATTATTATTTGACCAGAGATCCGAAATATTTATATTTGTCCAAGAACTTGCAAAAGGGACAGGGAGAACTCGACGTTAAAGTAAATAATATACCCCAAGAAGAGGCATGTCGTAGTATAAAGTTGGCTGCCTTTTCTAATTCATTGAACGACAGCGTTCATCATACGTCTCGAGAAATAAACCATACTCAAGAATTTGATAAAAATGAGTCAACTCTATCGCTTATTGGAGTCGGTTCATCACCAGATAATGCATTACTTTGCAAAACCGAAAATTTACAACCTAAATCAAACAAAATGTTTAGTCACATCACGGACGCAGAGGGTAAAAAGAATAGCTTGTTGGATGAACATTCACTCCAAGTTTCATCTGTAGACGCAGAGGGTAAAAAGAATAGCTTGTTGGATGAACATTCACTCCAAGTTTCATCTGTAGAACGTAACAATTTGTCTTTTGTTACTACATCTCAGTCAATGTTTGGAGTTGGGAGTTCCAGTTCTCTGCTTTTACCTTCTGAAACTCACGATTTATATCGGCAAAATGTGTATGCTGAGAAAAATGATAAATCGTTGGTGTTTGGTGCCTCCTCTTACACACAAGTAAATACTAGCAGTGGAACCCTAGTGCCCGATTCAGCACAAAATCTGTATAGATCAACTAGAATATCAAACCCACCTATGTTCAACAGTGTGTCTGGTCAGGTCACACACATAGACACCTCAGATGTAAGTTTACAAAACGAGATTTTAACGAATCAGAAAACAGATGCTGTATCTTGTATCGAACAAGACAATACGTCATTATTACGCCCCTTATCTCGCCAGCCTTTAAATATTGATAAAAATAGCGCACCTTTATTGAAAACTGTTCATTATCAGCTTCCTGGCATTGAAGCAAATAGCAGATCTTTGATAAGCCCCGTCCATCCTCAAGCTATATATACTGAAGCAAATAAAACTTTTTTAAAACGTTTACCTCAGCAGGTCTCATTTACCGAAAAAAATAATGGACCTTCATTAGGTTCTGTCCACCATCAGGTCCTTCGTGTTGAAGAAAGCAGTGGATCCTTGTTAAGCTGTGCACAACAACGCGTTTCTCAATCTCAAATAAACTGTGGTTCATTATTAGGCCCTGTCTATCATCAGGTTTCCCATATCAAAACAACTAGTGGACCCTTGCCAAACCCTAAACATCATCAGGTGCTTCAGAGTGAAGTCAGCAATAGATCTTTGCCTAGCCTTGCTTATGATAAAGTTCCTTATCGTGAAGATAATGTTAGCAATGCGCCTTTAAGCTCTTTATCTCACCAAAACTTGCGTGCCAGTACAAACAGTGAGGCGTTATTACAACCATCATTTTTTCAAGTGCAAAGCACCGACGTAAATATCATACCTGTGTCAAACCTAACATCACGTCATGTAACTCAAATACAAGCCAATAATGTATCTGTATCGAATACAGCTTCTCCAGTCTCAAATATGAAGGCTGCCAGCATGGCTATATTAAACAGAGAACCTGATCGGAACCCAGGCCGTACCGCCAATAACACAAGTTATGGAAGCCCAAATGTTGATGTAAATAGAACAGTATCATCTACCAACACATCTTATGCATTTTCTCATGCAGAGGATGGCAAAAGAGGTTCGACAAATAACTTCTGTCATCAGGTACCATGCAGTGAAACTAGTGGTATTCACATGTTGAATAATAAATCTCACCAAGGCCTGCCATTGTTTAATACGTCTTATCTTACCACGCCCACTAAGGCAAACAGATTATCCTTATTGAACACTATTTCAGATCCAATTATCTTTACAGAGACGACCAACAATGCAACTATTTTAAACAATAAATCTCATAAAATATTAGGTTCTCAGGTCAACAGACCACCTGCGTCAAACAATATGTCTTACGTAAATCCGGTTGCTGACGTAAACAAATCGCCACATACATCTCGTCGGTCTCCTGCAAATGAGATAAACAAATCACATTTTTCGAATACCATAGGTTCTGAGATTGATGTAAAGATTTCGCCAGATAAAACTTTTTACCAAGTTTCCAGTGCTGAGGTCAATAGGAAGAAGATGGAAAATGGTTCATCTAGCCACATACCAGATAACCAGAAAATTTCATTACCACAGCCAGTAGTTCATCAGACAGCCTTGCATACACAAACCAATAGTGCCTCAGAAGTGAACAATATTTTTCTCAATCGAGTCTCATCCAACGAGAATACCAGCAAATCCACTCGTTATCAGATTCTAAATGCTACTCTCAGTGGTATACCCGTTTGGAAATTCGCCGAAGGTCTGAAACCTGAGAAAACCGAAGTACACGGTAAAATGATATATCGCAAAAACTTTCCCGAATTTACAAATTACAATAAAGTTCGTAGTCCACAAACAATGTGTACAGTTGCATCAGGAAACATAGAATCGCGTATAGTTAAAGCACCTTCCTCTCCAGGACTGAAGGAAGTTTTGCTTCAAGCTAGTAAAAACAGTCCAGATATGATTGACAATCTAACTGCCACGTCTAAAACGCCTATTTTGATTCAATCTACAGCCGGAGCTACTGTTGAAACCAAAAGTTGTTTGTTAAATAATTCGATCCAACCTTCCAATAGTTCATCCTTAAGCAGTTTGGAAAGACAGACGAACAAAATATTTAGGACCACTGAAGGAAGCAGTTTATCAGTAGAGGCGACAGTTGGTGGTCACCTAAATCTAGAAACTACGACAACCACCAGCTCGTTAGTATCGAATAACAATAGAATAAAAACTACCAATACTAAAAGCTTGTTGAAAAACACTGTCCTTCATAAACTATTGTCGTGTCCGCCGTCAGGGTCCCCTTCCCCAAATAACAACAAAAACACGAGCACAACAGACTTGAAAAAAACTGTTAAACCCACAACCAAGACAAATGACAGAAAATGGGTTGGAGTCCAGTGGAAACCAGGAAACAGTGGTCGAGAAGAAAGTAAACAAACCATCGAAAGATGCCTGAATGGCTTGAAGGTAAGTTGCCGTGTTTTATATTCTTGACCAAAACAAAATTATGTAACATCAAGAAACTCAGTTAACGATACTGATTAGACTAAGGAAAGTGATAAACCATAAATTTTGTAATTATTTGAAACTTTTATTAATCAACTTTCTCGTGTGTGTTGCAGCTCATTACTAATAATAGAAGATTCCCCTTGCTCGTATGGATAACGTGAAACCGTTATATAGAGTTTTACTTGTGAACCGTTGAGTTAGTGGTTCGATTTGTTGATTTAATATTCTTAGGCTATAAATGGCACCTGACGTTTTTTGAAAGACAGGTACAGATAAATGAACAAAAATACTAAGCTGGTTCGATTTTACTATTTCCAAGCACTAAAAAATTAAATTTTTATAAATTAGAAAGAACTTGTTTATTATTTCGGTGAAACATTCTTACAGGAATCCAAAACAGTTTATTTTTCTAATCTAAAAGGGCCCGACATGGCTAGGTGGTTAGGTCGTTCGACTAGTAACTTGTGTGTCACGAGTTTGAATTCCCGTCACAACAAAAACGCTCGGCCTTTCAACTGTGGGAGCGTTATAATATGACGGTCAGTTCCACTATTCGTTAAAAGAGTAGCTCAAGAGTTGGCGGTGAGTGATGGTTATTAACTGCCTTTCCTCTAATCTTGCACTGTTTGATTAGGGACGGCTGGCGCAGATAGCCCTGGTGTGGTTTTGCGCAAAATTCAAAACAAACAAACGTAATATAATTTTTTTTTCTTCCTCTTTACATATTCTTAAACTGTAACAGGTTTCTCATAGAACCCTATGTTTTAAAGTTTATACTTATAATTCAGTACGAAAAAGTTAAATTTTTTGCAAGTTAAAATATTAAACCTTTTTCGTTTTTGTTAGTAGGCCTGGTGGTTAGGGCACTCGACCTGAACTTTGCCATTCGTGGGTTCGAATTTTATCATCGAATTGTGCTTTCAACCGTGGAGATGTTACAACGTGTTTGGTTACTTTCATTATTCGTTTGTAAATAGTAGCCTAAGAGCTGGCGGTGGGTGGTGTTGACTAGCTACGTTCCCTCTGGTTTGTCACTTCTGAATAGATATTCCTACAGTAGTTTTCCCAAAATTCAATAAATAAAAAAAAAATTATCTTTCAACTGCGAAAAACAAAAGTTTAAAATATGTACACTGGACACAGTATTAGTTTTTGATATTTTTCTCTCTCTGTCGTGATTGGCTCAGCAGATGCAAATATTTTGGTATAGTTCACAAAATCGAATAATTTTATTTTGTATTTGCACACTGAGATTTTGACACTGCACGCGGGATCGCAGCTGTTACCGTATTTTAAACTCTGGAGTTCTCAAGTACGGTTGTGTCTATCAAAGTAACATTCGATCTTTATTTTTGCACAATGTAATTTTTGATAAATTGTTTCTGTAAGAGAAGTTGTATTGATCCAGTAGAAGCAGGCCACGCATACATACTACACATCGGAAATCAATTTTTCGTTTTGTCTTCTGCATGGATACACAGCGCCCTCGCATTCGCGCAATTTAAGGTTTTCGCCGTTCCTGATTCATCTAGATTTAAAAGAAGACCGTATACACAGTGATTGCATTTTACATCATAAAACTAATGTACTTGTTTTTCGTTTTTCCAATCAGTTTAATAATTTTTTAATAAACTTACGTACCTATGCATATGAGAAACCTAACAGTTAAATTTAACCTAACACTGGAGTGTCTGTGATGTGAACGTTAGTTTCAAATGTGTGCTTTTGTTGCGAACTCTTGAGTTAATATATGTGTGACATGAACGTTAAGATAGAGCGCGCGCGTTTGTGTCTGGTGTAAACGTTAAGCTCACGTGTTTGTATGTGTGTATGTCAGTTGTGAATGCAGGGTTGAACGTATGCCTTCCATGAACTTTGGGTTCAAATGTGTAATGTAAGTATGTGTTTTGAGCAAACATAGGATTATCATTTGCGTGATGCGAACGTAAGGTTCACATATGTTTGCGTCTGATGTGAACGCGAGGTTTAAGTGTATTTTTGATGTAAATTTGGGTTCACGTATCCATCTGATGTTTGTTGAGATAACGTGTTTTCTTAGTCTGGTGCTTTTGAAGAACAGAAGTGACCTGTACTTCTTACTGGTAGAATTTAAAACAACCTGGAATCGAGTGTCAGTAATGGCCAGCGTCTTTCTGTTCATAACGTTTGAATAAAAATGTTAGTGGAACACCATCTCGAATTTTTTAAAGTGTGATGTACGGCTTTATAGAGGTAGAATAATAGGAAATGTATTACGTTTTTATTCTTGTCTTATAATACCGTACAGGTATGTTGAGTTTAAAATAAAATAGGGTGAAACAACTTATGGAGTTATAGTAGAAATTAACGTATACCAAGCGATGTGATGAAAGTTAATTTACGTTAGTGTAGTTACAAGTTGACTATGACGTGTTTGTTTTGTTTGTACTATAGTTATTAGTTTAGAAAATTATGGTTTAAATGACGTTTACCTAAATGCATTCGTTCCTGATGTACGCACTATGTTCGGTGACCTTTTATAACCAAACAGAGGAAACGAGTTTTTTTGGCTCTTTTGGTTTTTTACTCACAGGGAAAATCCCCTTTTTGAGTTGCATAAGACTGACCTTTAACTAGGATAACTTGCACAACTATCGTTGACAATCTTATGTACTGCATGACTTGTAGTACTGAACCAGATGAAATGATGCTACAGTCATACAGTGATTACTTAAGACAAAGATTTACGCATAGTTCATTTAAATATGCATCATTTTGAAAGTTTAAACAGAAAGGTTAAAGACGTATTAAACTTCTCTTACCAAGTAGAACCAATTATTTTGTTATTTTGTGTTAGTGTTTGCGCAGTACTCCTGAACTACTTTAGATAAATGTTAAAACGTAAACATGGCGATTATTGTGTCCACGCATATTATAAAATCTGTATGATTAAGTTATCCAGATTCGTCCTTCCTTCAGGAAAATAAAAAAATCGTCAGAAATAAAACTGTTCAATCACAAATAAAGTTAATTTTATACGTTTCGTGTGAGACATGAAACGGCCAAAAATGAAGACAGTTTTTAATTTTAAATATTCCTATAAAATGTAAATCTGTACTTTAAAAGGACACGGAAGTTTGTCCTACTAGGAGAATTACGGCATTGTATAAAATATAAGCCTGGCATGGCTAGGTGGTTAAAGCACTCGACTCGTAATCCGAGGGTCGCGGGTTCGAATCCCCGACACACCAAACATATTCGCCCTTTCAGTCGTGGGGGCGTTATAAAGTGACGATCAATCCCATTATTTGTTGGTAAAAGAGTAGCCCAAGAGTTGGCCGTGGGTGGTGATGATTAGCTGCCTTCCCTCTAGTCTTACACTGCTAAATTAGGGACGACTAGTGCACATAGCCCTCATGTGGCTTTGCCCGAAATTCAAAACAAACTAAACCAATCGTATATAATATACAACTATTTGTGATATCTATCCGAGTGTTCGCCTGTCCCACGTTTCAGGTGGCTACGCGCTACGTTTGAAAAGCTGTGGACGCAGACAAAGCTCAACATTCACTTTTGAGATAATTGGAGAGTAGGTACGAATAATGTTGATGACAAATTATATTTTGTCAGCAGGATCTTCTACATTAAATTGTTAGGAATTAGACACACCCCAAATTGAACCGAAAGCGCACCCTGGCTAATTAATAATTAATGGTTTCTGTTAAATTCTTAGCAATATTATAAGTGTAGCTACTAGTTTGACCAACAATTTTGATTTTATTTCTATAAGTCGTTCACTGAATCCTTTTTTGGCTACGCTATTTTTTACACTTAAAGTGTTTTCTATCAGATATCATGACTTTTAATCAATACACACCAACAAACCACATTAAATATGAAAGTGACGCTCGATAGTAACCAACATTATCCTTAGGATCACAACAGATCTTTGTAGAATCAACAGAATTTTAAAAAAATATATATACGATGGTAGTTTTCTCTCTAAAACAGCATTAATAGTTTCGTTTATAGTAACGCCACGGTATTTAGATTAACAGTTTCTTGTCATTACCCGCAAGTAATCGATTCAGTCGCATCCAAGAATATCTATTTACGCTAATTGCTTAATCTAATATCACGTGACGCTAAACGTTTTTTAATCATGATTACTTCATAAAATTTAGTAAATATATGCTGAAAAGTTGGCAATCAATAACCGCCCACCCGTACGATTCTTTTGAAAACATGAGTTAGAAACCGATAATCAAGTATGCTTGGCCTAACAGATACTTGTGTATCTTGTTTTTGAATTTGAATTTCGCACAAAACTACTCAAGGGCTATCTACGCTAGCCGTCCCTAATTTAGTAGTGTAAGACTAGAGGGAAGGCAGCTAGTCATCACCACCCACCGCCAACTCTTGGGCTACTCTTTTACCAACGAATAGTGGGATTGATCGTCACATTATAACGCCCCCACGGCTGAAAGGGCGAGCATGTTTGGCGACCCTCAGATTACGAGTCGCACGCCTTAACACGCTTGGCCATGCCGGGCACTTGTGTATCTGCACGTTATTTTAGCTTATTGCTATGCTGCTTTAAATCAGCCGTCTTCAATTCACGTGACAAAAGAAACTTAAAAACTGTCCACTTTTACTATTAGGTGAAGCTGTAGTAAAAATGTTAGGCTAATAGCTCAAGTGATATACGCCAAAATTTTCGTTAAATTTAAGCGGTTTTTGTTGACAAACTTTGCACACGTAACTTATAATTACATCAAATGAGACCCCCTAATTGTAGGTTGGATAAATCTGTCAGCGTACCAAATTTGGAAAATAAAAATTGTGTTTTTCTATCAAATAATGTTCCTGTACGTTTGGTGTGAAGAAAACACGGAAGGAAATAATAATTGGAGATGTTGTATCTCGGG
Organism: Tachypleus tridentatus; assembly: GCF_004210375.1. Lineage (NCBI taxonomy): Eukaryota > Metazoa > Arthropoda > Merostomata > Xiphosura > Limulidae > Tachypleus > Tachypleus tridentatus. Next base: position 80,068,230 of record NC_134837.1, read on the forward strand.
TATTTCTTGATAAATTTCCTTAAAATTTGGCATATGAAATAAGAACCCAGTAGGGCCCATCCACGTGATATTGTGTGATAGTATGGATTACCACATTCCGAGCTACAGAATGTGGAAAATCGCTAAACCGTCACTCCTCTTACTAATGCACAGTCAGTTCTTCAGTTTTTTGGTTTTTTTTTTTCATTTCTCAATTAATCGAGCAGTTGTAGTGATGTGTTCGTTGAGTTTTCCAGCTCTGTGGTGCAAGCAGTTGGTTTTCTCCTTTTTTTTTTCTGGATAAAATTCTTACTGCGCATGCTTTTGTGGCATACCGACTGCAGAATTATAACACGATTTCGATGTCGACGATTAGAAGTTTTTTTATGTTATTCTAGTAATCCTTCATTTAAAGAAGCATTGTTGTGATAAAAGACAGTAATCTGAGCACAAATGTTTTGCGGGTCTGTCCTAGTCCATTATAATAATACTTGTATTTCGTCATGTGCGAGAACCTTACTATCTAAATACGCATGCGCGACACGTCATTTCTGTAATAGAAGCATGAATAAACCCATTATTATGTAGATTTATCAATCGTATTTGTTCTTCTCATATAATTATTTTATCATAATCATCAATAATAATAGTCATGATGTATAAAAAAATTCATAAAAATACCAAATAATTAATAAGTTTAAAAGTGAACAAAATATTTTCTATTCAATTTATCTGTAACGACCGAGGTACTTATTTTTTATATCGTTATTGAAATGACAAATTTGAGAGAAAGAAAGTGAATCTCAGTCCGTCCTTCGATTTCCTCTTTTCAGTGAGATAGGCTAGTTTCGAGGAGTTCCATCTTTCATCAGTAATCATGTACAGTGTAACAAACCGAGAACCATACTGGTTCTCTCGTAGGGTGACCTGTAAATTATGGTGTTTTAATTCTCCTTTTACTCACCACTGTAAACCCATATTTATTAACTTGGTGAAAAGTATTGATTTCATTTCGATTAATCAGTGGGCCAGATGTTTAGGATTCTGGATTTATTTCTTGTCATCGCCAAAATTATAAACGAAGGAGAAAAGAAAAAAACTCGTAAAGCACAATTCAGACAACATGCACGTGTGTAACGTCGAATATTGTTTCAGGAAAAAGTACAAAGGCCTTACATGTAAGAAGGTCATAAAGAAATGAAGGTTTAGTGGCATCGCCAAGGATCTGGGCCTAAACACAAGGTTGCGTTCATGAGAGAAGACAGCTAGTCAACACCACTTACCGGTAACTCGTGGGATGCGTTTTTTACCAACAAATAGTTGGATTGATCATCACTATATAACGTCTCCATGACTGAAAGAGCAATCATGTTCAGTGTGACAGGGATTCGAACCCGCATGTTGTGAGTTGAGAGTCCTAATCACAAGTCCATTCTAGGCCTTAACACGTTAGAAAATGACTATTAGTGGGAGAAAAAAATGCACATTTTATAGGTGTGAGGAGATCTTTGTTAACTGACAATTTGTCAGAAATTGTTTTTACGTAGCATTTTAGACTTTAAATAGTGGTGTATTTTTTTGTTCTTGCAAAGCTTGTCCTATGTTTAAATTATGTAAAGATTCTTCTAACGTGATTTGATACTCACGTGATATTGTTCAGAAACTTGTATACTAGGCTGTCGCGTATGTCTATGGATTTACAACGCTAAAATCAGGGGTTCGATTCCCCTCGGTGGACTCCGCAGATAGCCCGATGTGGCTTTGCTACAAGAAAACACAAACACAAGCTATCGCGTGTTTGTAGTCTGCATTACCTTAAGCCTATCGTTTATCATAGTTAAAATGTCTATTCATTTTTTTTCTCGAAGCTAGCATTACAGATTTCTTGACATAGATAACCAGAAGATGAATGTATGGTTATATTTACAATAGTTTTTTTAGAATAAAAAGTAACGGATTGTTGTGTGTTTTTGAATATTAGTATCTGTGTTGTGTTGTTAATCATGACAGCGTGAAGTTTCTGTATTAATAATTACTACTATACTGAAATACGCAATGCAAGCATACATCAGGATACAGATCATTCGTAGACATTACCCTGATTCTAGGTGAATAAATTGTTTGTAACCTCATCAGTTTTTGGTATCTTACTCCTGATGTTACTACCTGTACGATAGTTTACGCATCCAGATATGTAATTACATTGAGGTGAAGTTTCACTCCAAAATGTATTGCCTTTAGCACTTCAACTGAATTTTCGAGAGTGGATTAGACGTATTGAAATAGATTAGAAACATTTGTCGTAGGACGCTTGAAGTGCTTTTCTTTGTTTGTTTCAACCCCGCATGACTGCTCTCATTTCATCGAAACTAGTTTTTCGTCTCATGTTAGTTACAAGCAGTATTTGGCCTTAAGGAGCCGGACAAGCGACCGCTTGAGACCACGCGCTTCTAGAAGCCGTTGCCCCATACCAAACAAGTACAAAAATAAAATAAGTATGTTTCGCCTCACCTCAGTTACTTAAGTAACAAAGAGGTAGTAAGTTGCATGACAGTTTAGGAAATATTGGTGAGTTGAAAATGTCGTGTCAAATTAATGCATATATTTTTTTAATTTTTCGCAAATTTGCAATAAAATAATCATCTAATTTAAGCCTTAATTAAATTATTAAACAGTGTGGGATGTACAAGCTTTCCTACTCCAGTATGTAACCAGTTCATAAACTGATTACATTAATGGTTTGTAGCCTGACATATCGGTTACTAAGGCTAGAACCTATTTGACGTAATAACCGTGATCAGTTCAATGTAGAATAAAAAACAAAACACGAAACTAATTATGTGTTTACCTCCATCGGAAGAATTGTTAAAATACACAATAACAATTGATAATAATTGTCGTCTTAACTACGAGTAACTGGCATGTTTCAAAGGAAGACGCAGATGTCGTACCATAATGAACAGTAATATATTTTCTTATAACATTTATGTAAATATATAAAAGCTTATTTATTTATATGAATAAAATTGTACTTAGATGACCGTGAGCTGATATGGATGTACTTACAGTCACAGGGTGAAATAATTTGACTTTTATATAATATTTACATATGCTAAATTTTTATTAAATTTAAACTAAATGAGTACGGTTTTGCATATTCCATTTTATACTTGTTACTAATAGCAGCTTTAGTGTTGATTCATATAACGTGCGTAATTTCTTACTTGTTTGTTTCTAAATAGTTGGTTTACTTGGCACCTAATGAAATAACACTGGTAATTTGACAACGACGTAACTCTTGTTGCTAAGCGACGCCAGGTAATGACTTGCTGCTAGTCTCAGCATTAGGCCTACTTTTCATTTGCCGATTGGTACGTTGTGTTTTCGTCGCCGTTATACGCACATTACGCAGTTCAAAGTTCTGGAGAAATGAGATTATCCTGTGAACGTGCTTCTTGAGCACCTCATAGGACGTTGCTCGCGTGTCCGCGTTTATAGTCGAAACGAGAACAAATGTGTGGTGTTGACATTTGTAATGGAAAGTATTTCAAGTATTTTTACAGTTTCACTTAATTTCATCTCTATAAACACACGAACTTACACACAGTTTAAAAGAAGTGCCAGTTTAGTAAGTTTTTTGGTCGAAACTAAAATATTACCATCCTGGTGTAATACCTTAGTTTAGAATGCACCTTTTTACTGGTTCGCAAAAATGAGAACACTTCGAAATTGATTAGAAATGCGACACCTAGTTCTTATGAAAAGCTAGAAGTTGTTATTATGAACGAAGAAATCTACCTATCGTTGCTAATTTAGAACAGACATGGAATTACATTTTAAAATATTTTCACACTATGGAATTACTGTTTCTCACTTTGGCATTAAAATGTGCTAATCATGAAACGTTGAATGTACTTCATTGAATATACAAATTTGATTTATGTTAGAAGTTGATTTTTTTTTTTAAATATTGGGATTTACCAAAACTTTTAATGCGACCCCTTTTTAGACAAACAGCCTACGGGTTAACGTGCAGGGCTGTGGAAAGAAAGGTTCGAGCCCGTTAAGTACTAATATGCGTAATCGACAATTTCAACTTTATAAATATGATTTCCGCTGTTCGGTTAAGAGTAGCGAATACTGCTAACCTGTTACTTTCTAGAGTTACCAGTACAAAGTTAACTCTACCTGGTGATAGGCCATATCATGCTTTCGTCATTACTACTTCAAAGCGAGGCTGTCGCTGCTAGTGCTAACAACATGGCCTATTTCTCGGTGTTGAATTACAGCAATGACTGGCGTTATAAAGATAAATAATTGTCAAGCGACATGAGAAACGTATCTTTCCGCCATTTACAGCCAAGTAAAGACTTAATGAAGAAATAAATTGTGACTATTAATAGTTAAAGATCCATATTTCAAGGTAAGGTAGTTAGTTGTATATGAGCGCTAACTTGTGGCTTTGCTATCAGTGATTTTCAGTGTTTATATAGATCGAATGCTAAACATATGCCTACATGTATAAAAAATATGGTAATGTGTTTATTTGAAATTATTCATTATTTTTCATGCATAACATACTATTTAATATTACTGTCAAACATGCCGTTTTAAACTATCCTTGTCTTACTCTGTGTTAGACAATTTATTGTTGATCTAGCCAAATGATGCTAAGTTTCTCCCTATGTATTAATTCTGGGCCAATAGCAACGTGGGTTTTCAGACATAGGCCTAAAATACATTGTTTGTTTGCCTAGATGTATTTGGTATGTGCCTTTGTTACATCGTTTTTAAGGACTGATTACATATATCTGTGTCTGTCACTTGGATATAAGTTTGATTCTATCATAGTATAACTTATATCAATACTAATTTAATAGATCTAGGCCTACTGTTACTCAAACAGTAAATGTATAGGTGGCTTAGTGGTTGGCGTTTCAGATTTTTCACAGGTTTAATTATATTTTTAAAACCTCATTTGTCCAAATTTAACTTTCATGTGCACATATATAAAGGCAACAAGCTTTCTAGGCCTATTTAATATAGACATTTTGGATGGTAATGTGTAGGATAGTTACTGTTGACATCTTATCACCATGGTTACCGATTCGCGTTAGGCCACATTCATAGAAAAGTTCATCGACCTAAGGTAAGTTTTTTACAGACTGAGTCGATATTATATATACAACGTTACCAACGATAACCTTTTGACTCGTGTCTGTAGTAAAGACCATTTGAGCACATCGTTGATCTAAAATACAAAAATCTCTGCCTAAAGAATTGGCATCGTATCTAGTGTCAACATTGTTTTAATCATTGTGGAACCGATTGGCAATGAAACTTATCTTGAACCTCGTAAATGTAGCCCGCTAAGAAAATATTGCGCCCTGCTTGATGTCACTTTGACCGTCCTTTTGTTTGCCGATTAAGCCTTCGATAACATCTGCGGGAGATACAGGTACAACGCTGAAGTTGAACCAAAGGTGTGCCAAAGGTCACGCTGAGTGATTTCATTCATACCACTCGCAGCGCTTACAGTAACACTGCAGCAGTTGTTACCTCGTTTTGAGCTGGCGGTACATTTGAGATCGTGAATAAGGCCTAAGGCTTGGTGGTTACACTATAGGGTCTGTTTCGTTGGTAATGTATCGGTGAAAACTTCCATAAGCATCAGACGCAGAGGTCAGTATGAACCTGACCCTTCCGGATCTTTATACCCAAATCCGTACAAGAGAGAGAGAGCCAGGTGGTTAAGGCTCTCGACTCGCATTATGAATCCTCACGGGTTCGAATTCCCATCGCCGAACATGCTCACTCTTTCAGTCATGGGAGTATTATTATGTTACAGTTAATCCCACTATTCGTTGATTAAAAACAGAGTTGCTCAAAAGTTGAGTGTGGACGTTGTTGGCTATCGCTGCTAAACGTAGGGGAGGCTATCGCAGATAACCGTCGTGTTTGTTGCTTTGCTCAAAATTCCAAAACAAACAAAATAAATTATACGCCAAGATTTTTTGTTTATGTTTCTGTTATCATTCTTCAGTGTGCCGTAATGACATTGCTTTGATTATTAAAAAAAATCCCTTATTGTTTCTAGTCATTTTATGGGTAAATATTTTTCTTACTTGTCTCCACAAAACTCTTCATAGAGGTTTTGGTTGCATGCTTTTACAGTCTGATAAGAACAACCTATATAATGACATTTAGAGATCATATCTGTAGTTACTGTTATTTTGATTTTGTTAAGGTTATATAACACTAGTGACCGATTATTTTATTTCTTACGATATCTGTATAGCAGATGACGAGTGCTTGAAAAAAGCCAACACAATTTCTCAAACACTTTATTCCTACCCACGTAAAACCGACTCACGCACACCACAAATATACGGCATCCCCAAACTTCGTAAACCAGATTGTCCATTACGACCAACAATGTCCACATATGAATCGTTTAATTACAATCTTGGTAAATACATAGCATGGGCATTCTCTAAATATGTAACATCAGCCAGCTCATTCATCAAAGACTCTTTTAATTTCAAGTCTAATCTAAATCAACTTAATCATAAAGCCTTAATGGCCAGTTTCGATGTTATATCCCTCTTTACAGAAGTTTTAACCACTGAAGCCTGCAAGATAGCCTTAGAACCCTATATCCGAGACCCTAACCCAACTATAGATATTCCCAGTAACCAATTAGCAACCCTCATAGAATTCACCACGATAAAGACAAACTTCATGTTGAACAACCACAACTATATACAAACAAATGACCTAAGCATGGGCAACCCAGTATCACCAGTTCTAGCCAATATTTTTATGACACAAGTTGAAACACAATCAATTAACACAGCATTACATCCACCACTATACTGGTACAGATATGTGGATGACACGGTTGCGGGAATCACATTTACAGAACACATACTTAATTTTTTCAATCACATTAACTCTATACATCCCAACATTAACTTCACATGTGAACAGGAAGAAAGCAATCGAATATCTTTTCTTAACCTCAAAATTACAATAACAGACACACAATTTAAAACACAAATCCACCGAAAAATCACCCATACTGGATTATACATTCCTTGGGACTCAGCACATGAAACAAAACAAAAACTCAACATTCTAAGAAACCAAATAAACACAGCCATAAAACTATGCTCACCAGATAAAATTAACGATGAATTAGACAAAACAATACTTCAACATCAATAAGTTTTCTCCACAAACCGTAGAAAACATTATACGCACACACCCAGACAGGAAGCAAAATCAACCAACAAAAGTAAATACATCTCACGAATAAAAAAAAAATCACGAAACCATATACTGCTGCATACCATATATTCCCGACATCAGCAGACATATAACCAACATTTGGCAAAAACTAGTAACAAAATATGACATTCCAGTTAATACCAAATTTATTCAAAAACCAGGCACAAAACTTAGGTCTATATTGTGTAAAAACTACACTGACAAACACCACACCAACATTATTTATAAAATACAATGTGATAACTGCCACGACTTCTATATTGGAGAAACAAGTAGCAAAATGGAAACCAGATTCAAAGAACATAAAAAGTCACTTTCATACGTTTTCGAACACTACAAGTTAAATAAACACAACATAACCATAGAAAACACTCAAATACTAAATAAAGAAACAAACATAAACAAACGCAAAATGAAAGAAGCCTTACTTATACAACAACTTAAACCCAAAATAAACCAATATAAAGGAACGCCTTTATACCTATATTAATATAATAAATAAATAAAATTATATATTCAAACATCTAATACCGCCCTCTACATTTCGACACACAGTTACACAACCCCTTTCAAACATGTGGTCAGCTTCCGGTCAGTTACCTCTTTTTTTGTGAACCTGACGATGACCGAAGAAGGTCGAAACGTTGTTCACTCTTCTACGTAAAATATTTTTTCAACCCAAACGAGCTGTTTTTGCATGTATAGTGGCTTGTCTGGATATTTCCCACGACCTATTTTGAGCGAAATGTTAAACAATCAGTTGATAGATCTTTATTGTGTGAAAGTGATCGACTGGCAGAGACGAACATTTTTCGTAACTGCAGTTGATATTTGAGTGATAGGATATGCCTAGTACTTTAATCTAAGCCTCATCTTCTCTGAACCGATAGGGAAAATCTGCATTTCTTAGCATTTTCTCAATTACTTGCTCTCCATTGTTTAGAATATAGGGTTATGATAATTCTTTATCGTCAACTATTAATATCATTTTTAAACTTGGGACATAACTTGTTCTGATAAAGCCTATCGTGTTAACCGCCTTCACACATAGAAAATTTGCCCCACAAGCTATCACGTACTGTTTATTGATTGTTTTCAGATGGCGTACGTAGATCAGGTAGTGTATGTGAGTGTATATATGTATAATTTGTGGCCATTGGCTATAACTTTACCATGAAAGCATAATATATTAAAAAGCGCACGTGATTGTTCTAAACCCAAATTGAATGTGTTTTCACCGTGAATATAAAATATTTGCTTATTTTCTTACAATTTAAATAAAAATTATATTAATTGCATTTACGAGTGTAACGATATGTGTATTTTCTATATATATTTTTTTTTATAATTTTTTGACTGAAATGTGTTTTGTGTTCAGAAACTCAGCGGTAAGTCTGTGGACTTATGACGCTCAGACTCGGGGCTTGATACACCTGCTATGGGTACAGCACAAAAGGTCCGTTGTGTAGGTAGTTTTGTGTTTAATAAACAGTTTGTGTTCAACTGAATTTACAGTAAAGAAACAGTGCGCAAGTATCGTGATCGGATATTGAAGTAAAGTATATCTGAACTGACTTTAATTGCAGGTATATGGACACTGACAGGAAATGACGTTTGAGCTTTGTTTCTTTTTTGTTTTCTGCTTTTTATAATAACGGATAAACGATGTAATAAAAGATTAAACGAAGAAAGTAGTTGTCAATAAGAAGCAAGAACGAATGCTAACTTGTATGTAATGACTGCTAGAAATAATTGTCTTTATTTTTCCCAAATTTTCTATAAATTCGTAACAGTTGTCTGGACTGTGGTTAAGATCCGCTAGGTTTTCTTTTACGTTGTTTATTAGTTCGTATGTAACAGCTCATTTTTATTGCATTCTCTGGTTACGTGTTCACATGCAAATGTATTAAGTTAATGTAACAACCAACCAAAGAAGTCAATCTGTTATTTAATGAACACTTGTGATTCCACACAGAAAAATGCTGTACAAGAAAAACATTTAAAAATACATGAAAATAATTATTATAAGTTAACACAATTTTATATTGATCAAATTTAAATCCTATAAATGTTTAGTTTTCTTTACCTCCACTAGATGGTGACTAGCCGGAAAAAGGGTGTTGTCGGGTGCTTGTTTATTGTTGTATGGCTTTCTCGTTAACTAGAAAATGCAATATTGTATGATGACAGAATAGTAGGTGAGCTAACCAAGTTACGTATAGTACGGGAACAGTTTGGGGAAAAGTGGTTCAACGTCTTGTCTTGCTGGACATACGATTTATAAGTATAAACGTGTATATTTCTGCACACGTATTTGTATGCGTATTTAATATTACACGTGTATACTTGCAGATTCACCTTTGGACTCACTCATAAACAAGAAAGTGTAAAGTATCTTTCTGTGCATTTGTGTATTCAAGAACGCCGAGAGTCAGCCCATGCCCTGGGGTCAGTGATATCGCCCCTCCCATTTCCTTCTATTTGTTAATTTTTCCTGATTTGTCATAAAATAAATTTAGGTGACAAATTTTTCACGAGCCTATGAAAAAGCAGTAGCCATTTTAGAAAATTAAGTAGTATGCATTTACACTAAGTTTTGGGCTCTCAACAGACCCCAGATTCCGGGGCAACTGCCCCCTCTCGTCAGCCCTGCGTCTAGTGGTATTAAAGTAACCAATTACGCGGCGTTCATGTATATTTCTTTTTCTAATGCAGTTTTAATTTTTCTATTTAATGGTTGCACTCTTATATCTGAACATGAAAAAGCAATTAATTAAAAAAAGAAAGAAAACGTATATGTTGATATTTATTTTAAACCATGATGTCCGTACTGCGCGTGATAATTTGTATTATTTTGCTCTTCTAGCATCAAACTAAGCCAGTCAAGAAGCGGTGTCAAACAGTACAGCCTCGTACTAAAATTAAACAACGCCTTCGAAAAATCACTAGATCAAAACAGGTAAGCATATAAGATATAAAGATACATGTATTTTAGGCTTAGGTAACAAAATAACTGAAATATTTGTTTTACGTCAGAAATTTTGTGTTTAGTTGAAATCTGCTAACGTGTGAATTTTTTAATCTCGAGGGTGACGAATCCACAAAACCACATTTAGCATGTTGTTTCCAACGTTCACAGATATCACCTTAGTGTAGAATTACTGATATAATTGCATGTGCGATTGTGGTACATTTTTTGAAACATTATAAAAATAAAGTTGTATCTCTTTGTAACGGACCGAGCATGGCTTAGAGGTTAGCGTGCAGGGCGACGGGTCGAAAGGTCCGCAGTTTGAGACGTGGTTCCCAAGAATATGCTTTTCATTTTCGGTTGTGGATGTGTTATAAAAGACTTAGTTCTTACTATAGCAGGTTCTACTGACTGGCTGCCTTTCCTCTTGTCAATAATTCAAACGTACGGTCGGTAATGCTTAATTCCTAGAGGAACTGTGAACTAGACATTTAGCCTGTATAAGGTGCCTGTATCCGTGTAGTAGAATAGATACGATTTAAAGTTTCAAAACTTGTTTCTAAGTTTAACCAGACGGAGACTTTGAATAGCTTATTCTTGGGTGGTGGAGAGCATATTACATTACTGAAGTATTCTGATGTTCAAGTGATTAACAAAATGGGTTTGTAATTGAAGTTATGCCAATACTGTAATACATCATTATTGAAGTTTTTAGTTTTATTAGTAGTATTATTAGCTTTCTTGTTTAGGGTCTAACGTGGCTATTAGTTGACAATTAGAGGTTTCGAAGTTTCTTCGCGTACATTTACACTTGTTTAAAGACAGGTGTTAACTGAAGAGCTTGATATTTTCGTAAGAAAAAAGTGACGGATGTAGATATCAACTTGTAGCTAAACTGGCGTTTGATAAACAATCACAAGTATAGTTTACCACGTGCTTTCAGAATGTTGTATTGTACTAGAAACTGGTAACGGTGTTTTATTTACTAAAACTTGATATGAAATGCAATCGGTTAAGGCTTCACGTTAGAAAAGCGTGATACTGTTTCAGCGTCTATTATTAAGAAGTTTGTGGCGAGATTGATACTTTAATTGTGAGACTTGTTATTAATCATGATTGTAAAATTCAAACAAATCTCCCATCTTGCCTAAAATAGATGGTAATTGTGAAGTTACTGTATGTCAGATTTATGTTATTGCAGTGGAAAGTAAATCGTGGAATCATTGTTAAATTGGAAACTTTAGCCTTTGTACCTAATACAGAATATTATAAACTTAAATTTTGGTCACATTGGTCTGAAAGGTGTCAATGCCACAGATGGATGGTACTGACTTTGGAAGATACCATCATTTTATCATGGTAGAAGACGGTTGTCGTGTTGTATTTTCAATTCTTTCTTTGGTGAAATGGAAATAAATTTGTAATATAATAAATTAGGCGCACTGTCGTAATATTATGTATACACCTAAATGTAATTTTTATTGCTATATGGTGATTGAAAACAGGTTTAAAATCCATAAATAATTATATATATATATATTTATTGGTTCCAGACTATAATAGTCAGGTTTGAGAAATTTGAGAATGTTTTATTAGGGCAGTAGTTCGGGCAACAACACAGGGTTAAATGTCGTAGTCTGACTGGCCACAGCCACATCTTTCTTTGAAAAACTTTGTGATAGGATGTTACACAACAAAAATGATTACACATCCTATCTTGCTGTGGAAGTTTGTGCAAATATTCCTCTCTGACATTTTGTAAGTACAGCACGTATGTTCTGTCTTCTTAAGAGACTCGCACGTTTTTACTTTCGTTTCACGCACCCAACTGGTCCATCACCTACTGACAGCAACTTGCGCAAGTTACAACATGGATACCTGCTTGCTTGCATGTGCGATTTCCCGCCATTGTCTCGTTGTCACGGCAGAGTATTGTTCCAATGTGAAAGGTAGGGTGAACTTGCTGGAGTGTAATATAGTACCTGTGCAGGTGGATGACCTTGTTGTTAATGGTCCCGGGGCCAAAATAGTGCAGAGCCAAAATACCAAAAATAACTCTTACTTTACAAGCTAAGCATAACTCGAATAACCGCTATGCACGACTTTTATTTATGAAGTTTCACTAATGCAGAGCGTAATTTTCCACCTACAGTTAACTTGTATAGCGAATAATTAAATAAATAGTGGGGAAAATGTTTATCAAAAATCTGTAATATCAGGAACATGTTACCTCCAAACATTTCAGTTTTATTCGTATCAGAACTAATGGAAACTTTAGATACGCTGTCTTTATTTCCACACAGCTGTAGTTTCATGTCATTATATACATTTACAAACCTTCGATTATTGCAGTTCTACCAGACGGAATCTGTCTTTCACCAGAAGTCGAGTAGTTGGGTACACGATGTCTACCTTTGATTTAATAAGTTAAACAACAGCTTTTACCATTGAAAATCTGACTCACTGTGGTTTCAGTTTCAAATACCAAACTTTTCCCCCAACACTACGTTCTTTCATTGTGCAGGGTACTTAACGTACAGAAATAAATTAACGTATAATATAAATCACATCTGTAGTACTCTACGTACAAGGACATCGTATGGGAAATAAGTATTTGACAAAAAACGATCTGACGACCTCTGTTGTAACCAAAGCATCCAGCAGTTGTCACTATTCAGGAACTAGAAAGACTGTTATAATGTAATGAAAGGCGTAGTATAGTGAATGTAACCCGTCCATCGTTGTGGGCCTGGCATTGCCAGGTGGTTAAGGCGCTCGAGTCGTAGTCTGAGGATCGCGGGTTCGAATCCCTGTCATACCAAACACGCTCACACTTTCAGCCCTGGGTGCGTTATAATGTTTACCCCCCAGTGGCTCAGCGGTATGTCTGCGGACTTGCAACGCTAAAAACCGGGTTTCGATACCCGTGGTGGGCACAGCACAGAGAGCCCATTGTGTAGCTTTGTGCTTAATTCAAAACAACAACAACAACAACCATCGTTGTCGACACAATATGGATTACTGTTGACTAGTTGTGCTCTCAGCTATTTTATACGTAGGGATGAGATGCTTCCATTATTTTATTTTATTATGACGAATTTTTGTTATTTTCTACAGTCTAGGAAATTCGAGCTTTAGATTATTGCTGTTGTTGGACTGGGAGGATTTACGCAATGCGCACGCCAGAGGCTGAAGACCAAATGAGTGTTATGATAGCATTAAGTTGTTATTGGTCAAACGGTTTCATTTTTTTTTCAGGTAAAAAACGTGAAAATGAATGATTACGTATGTTCAGAGTCCTGTGTGCTTGTACGTATATAAGGAGAATTTAGACTGTATTTGAAATGTCTTACCGAGTGTGATTAGCTGTAGTTAATGTACTTTCCAAGCTATTGTTTCACAAGTCTCGTTGTTGTACGCAATATTACGTTTCAGGTTTGTCGTGTTTGTGTTAACACTCCTACGAAAAGACGTTTCTAGTCCTGATTTCTCCAAGCCCGTTCCCCTGGCTGTGGTTTCGCTAGATAGTAGATAGGGACAGTGGGAATCTCGTTAATCCATTCATTAATGGATTTAAATGGCAATTTCATTTAAATACAAAATTATTAGCCTAATATTAATAACCTTTCAAGTTGCTCTGGGGCCTATTAGGCCCCACTTTTCGTAGGAGTGTTAAACTAGTGTTTGTTATTTATCGTGGTGAACGAAAAGTAGCCCCTTGTGTAGTTTGATCAGTAACGAAATGGCCAGCAAGTATGATCGTGGGAAATTGAAAACTTTTTTTCACCGGTTGTAGGAATTATTGTTTTTCAAGGCAAATCATACTTGTTAAAATGTTGATAATAGCTGATTGAATTTCCAATTCACTTCAGAATTCGGTTCGTGTTTTGTTAAGAGTACCACGCGAATGTAGTTGTTCGCATGAAGCGTGGGACGGTGACGTAGCTAGTTGGTTTATTTCTTATTTTGACAACGTGTCTATGAGAAACGACTATATAATGTTAACACTATTACTTAATACAACATAAAGTATAAGCCCAAATGCTTCGAGTTCAACGACTCTTAGACTTTCATGTCTGGGTGAACTTCGGAGCACGTTTTAGTCTCCCTTTGGTAGGGAGGTATGTTGTGTAGATAAGGTCACCCCGAGTCCGCTTGCCAAGTTTGGCCCTGGCGGCTCCAGAACTTTGGAAGGAGTTACTTGAACACGAATTAAAACAGCAAGCTGGATTAATGAAGTGCCCGTATACAGAAGAGGATGGAATATTTTTTTCACTTTGTTTACAGGCCAGGTTAACCGGTTAGGGCGCTCGATTCGCGGGTTCGAATTCCCCATCACGCCAAACATGCTCGCCCTTTCAACCGTGGGGGCACTGTTATGTGACGGTCAGTTCCACTATTCATTGGTAAAAGAGTAGTCTAAGAGTTGGCGGTTAGATCGTGATGACTAGCTGTCTTCCCTGGAGCCTTACATTGCGAAATTAGGGACGCCTAGCTTTGTGCGAAATTCAAAAATAAATAATTGTTTTGAGAGTGCTGCAGGTTGGCATTCTGATTTAACAAGGTGTCTATAACATATACAGGACCCTGTCCACAATACTAGCTTAAGGTGTTACTGGCCTGGGAGTATTCTTAGTATTACATAGTTTTTCAGTGGCGTTACCACACATGACGTTATAAATCCTGAAATGCTATTGTAATACAATAATGAAGCAGGTCCCTCAAAAACTTTCGTAGATTGAGCTGTCTATGGCAACACGGGAACTTCAAAAAACAGCTCCTTGAGCGTTCAGTCTATCATTATAAAATCTGCATGTCTAGACAAGCACTTCCACTTTGCAACTTCTTCCTACGCTGTTGCAATGATTGTAATCTACACACGGATCAGAATTTGAACTTAATACCTATAAGTATGTAAAATAATAACAAAAGATTTTGTTCAACGCGAGCTTTATGGAAATGGATGAATATAAGTCTTCAATTTCTGGGCTTCATTAGACAAAATCAACTGTTTAGCATTGTGCATTTTATTGTAGGGCTGTTTTTATTTTTATATTTGCTGTGTTAAAACAGTGACGTTGAGGAAAAAATAACAATTCTGACTTATAAAAATATTAGTTTTGCATCTTTATTTCAATTTTGTGTCACAATCTAAACTGTGTTACTTAAGTACTATGTGATGACATGAAGTTAAGTATTGTATTAAAGACTTGAACTGAATAGCAACTCTGCATTGGACATTTGTGTTATTAACACACTCAGGAATCCTTGCAGCGTTTTTTCTGAAACTGTGTGTGATATCTATAGAAGTAAGTAACTGGGGATATTGGAAGAGCTTTATCTGTACACTGAGGCCCCTTGAATTATGAGGTGGCTTTTTAACCCCGAAGCGGAACGAGGGCACTTTGTTACTTAAATGTAATTGATAGTGCCTTAAAACCAACTACTTTATGCTAGTTAAAGGTAATTGATAGTGTCTTATTACTTATTACTTTATGCTAGTTAAATGTAATTGATAGTAGTGTATTAGAACCAACTACTTTATGCTAGCTAAATGTAATTGATAGTGTCTTAGGACCAACTACTTTATGCTAGTTAAACGTAATTGATAATGTCTTAGAACCAACCTCTGAGATATTAAACATATGGAAAGTTTGAAACAGAAAGCCATTGGAGAGAAGAAATGTGATACATGAGTACCAATGTCACAAAAAGACCAATATATGGATAAGTTAAAAAAAAAAAAGATAAAAGGGTGCCAATGAAAAACCCATATTTTGTTGATAACGCAAGAAAGTCAGAAGGTGGTACAGGAGGCGACAATGCTTTACAGAGTGCCATGATTCCACCTTAAGTCTCATCAAATAGATATCAGTGTTTCCAACATTTGTATTTACTTATGACCAACCTGCTAGATAACCCATAGAGGACCACTAATCGAATTATCTAGCATACAGACCACGTTAAATAGACAAGCTCTTGGTCAAACCTTTGAATGTGTGAGACAGCTCCTAAGGGCAAGATTGTAGAGGTGCTCAAGGTTAAGTGTGCATCCTTTCAGTGTAAAACTTGTAATTAATTACAACAACTGGTACTAAGGCCTTGAATACTTTCAATGAATAAAAATGTACGTTAATATATTTGTTAGAGGACTATTTGTATTTACTAATCACCTTATGACTATTTGCGTATCTGGCTCCGAGGAGTGGACGATTGGAGTGGACTAGTAATGGATTTATATCTCAGAACGGCTGGTATGGGTATTAACACTTTTACTGATAAGGAGAGAACAACGTTTCGACCTTCCTAGGTCATCTTCAGGTTAAGAAAAATGGATTTACCATTCTGTGTGATGTCTTATCGTTATGAGGTGTCATGGTTTTGTTGTGTGTTGGACACAATTTCAAAATATACTTTTAAAATTGTAATTAAGGGGAGAAAATTACGAGATCGTAATAACAGATTTTATTAATGAACTTTTACATGTTATTTTCTCGATTTTACTCTGTTTTCTTTCATTTTTGTGTCGTATTGGATTGAGACTCGAAACGCCAAGTGCTATTATAGTATTAATACTAGTGATTGTTTAAATACTCTATTAACGATATCTTTGTAATATGTGTTTATAAATACGAAATGTGTGTTTGTTCGCGCCTATTGGGCCAATCTCAACCAACATTTGTGTGCAAAACAGTATGAACTGTGGAAAATATACTGAAGGGGTAAAAATTGAACTTAACCTTATCTCTGTTTTGTAAAATCTGTTGGTTGATTACTCCCTGCCTATTGAGACAACCTCAAACAATCTTGACAGATTGATATCTTGAACAATGTTGAATATTCTAAAGTGATTCAAGGTCAAGGTATATGAAAGTTGTCAGATTGATTCTCAAACAGCAATGCATTTCTCACGATCGGTGAAATGTGAGGTCTTCAAGGGTGGGATCACCTCAATCTTTATTTGTTGGTAGACGGAAAGTAAACTGTAAATGTTTTTTTTTATGAAAACAGCTTTTTATAATTTTAAAAATTTGAGATAAAATTTATATTCGAGTTATTACTATATCCCCGTTGTGCATTCTTATTAAAGGTAAATGCGCTTCTCCTATTGGCACAGTGGTAAGTTTGGCAGACTTATAACACCAAATATTGAGTTTCGATACCCCGAAGTGGAAAGAAACAACACATAGATCATTGGGTAGCATAGCTCTGTACTGGTTGTACAAAAAAAAGTAAAAGTTTACAAAACGTAAGCTAATTTACAGTGCAGTACGTCTCTGTATGTGTCCTGAAGTAAAGTTATTGATCATTCATATAGGCTATCAAAATATTGTTCTTACATAAGTGTCCCAACACATGAGGTATGTATTACAAATAACTGGTAGTTATAAATATTGAAATACCATATTGGCCTGATTATAGGGCAACGTAGAATATAAGGCGATACCCACAAATGAATACCAAAACATCCCTTTTTTGGGATACGGAAAATCAGTACTAAACCAAACAGCCTGCAGGTGGATTAGTCGCAAGAATTATCAATGACCTTTAGAGAACATCAGGTGCGCATGCTTAGGCGGATGTTATCTGGATATTCAGAAATGCGACAGGCTAGAGTAGGGTGAAAAACTGTGGTCGGCCGCGGTTATAAAGCAACAATGAATTTTATAGTTTAATCATTAATAAAAACACATCGCCTTATAATTGGGCCAATGAGGTACATCAGTTGCTTATTGCTGTTAAACTTCTAAGTAAGACTCTAATATGGTATGAACTAGGTAAATTTCAGAGACAAGAGATTATAGACTACCGAAAGCATTGTACTTCGGTATTTGAAATATTTGCAGCATTTAGTTACATGCGACTTGCTATGCATGAACATTCAGATGTAACAGGACGTTAAGATTACTGTATCGAGAGTCGTTTATGTTGTGCAGAGAAACTTTCATTTGTTAAAGTTCTGAAATAGTGTCAAAAATAGTCTTTCACAACAAATTCACAGATTTAATTGCATCTGATAGTCACAAGTGAATGAGCACCTTGTGTACGATCTATACAATGTGCCACCCATAAAGGGAGCTTCTATATGAGGACTGACATAAGGAATAACGTTTTTACACTTTCAGAAGCTGTATAATATAAATAATTCATGTTTAAAATGTTGGTTTACAAATATACACAAATACTGTATATTTTGTGATGTGGAAGTGCTCTATAAACTACAGGTAATTTATCAAGTGTATTTTTTTATGAGACAGGAATACGAGTTCTTTATTTAAGAAATTGATAGGTAGGTTTATTGTAAACAAGTTGTGCTTGAATATATAATTTAAGTGCTGAAAATTAATTAGGATTTAGTTGGCGATCCGACACGAACAATTTTCGAAATAGTTGTGTTATTTAATCCATCTTCGAAATGATGTCCAAATACGGTTGTAGGGACATTTAGGTGAACAATCTAACACCATTGTGTTTGTCAACTGTGGTGATCCGATGGTTAAAATACTGAGTTCTGTGTATTAAGTTGAGACTTGTTTGTAAAGTACCTGGACTTCTAAATACTGATGGCAGTGTTTTTTAGTTCACAGAGAAACTCGTTGTTGCAGTAAAATTATGGCCTCTACAACATAACTTTTGTGGCCCACGCTTAGTTTTCAAAGTGAAAATACCAGCTTTAACTTAAACCACCCAGAACTCAGATCTGAGCCTATAGAACGTCATTGGAACCATCTGGGAAGCTCATTTGAAAGGTTAAGATTCAGTCACCCATTGGTCATCAACTGATCATGCTTTTGAAACAGTAGAGTTAAATTGTAACGGATACCTCTCAGATTTTCACTGAGGAAACACTTCATGAGCAGTGGTACTTATTGAGGCCAAGGTCAGTGATCCACCATGTAGAACGATAATCAATGAAATCTACACTCATGTTACTACATGTAAGATAATTGCCGTGTAACTACCTGAATTCATACTTGTGTTTTTTTCTTCGAGGTATTAAACAAATAAATTATGATACCGTGTGGGTTTATTGTAAGTACTCATATCTACTTCCCTTTGGTTTCTTCTGTACAATAATATAAAATTTAAATAATATTTGAAAATTTAGGTAATGTTTGTCAAATAGTGGGATATGATCAAGTTAACAAAGCGAAGCCCTGATGAGCTGGACATGCTTGTAGAGTGGTAGCCATATTGTCCTGTTAGCTTCTGTGAGGAGTCCGTTCCAATCAACGCATGATTCTGTTTGTAGATAAGTAACGTTATGATACAGTTATTAAAGTTAACTTTACATTTCTGCGCCCTTGTCGGTGATTAGCCATGTTTGTTTTTGTTTTTTTAGAAAGTCGCTGCGATAGGGGACAAGGATCGATCGTCAACAGGTATGTATGTAGTGCAGAGTAGATTGCGTACAGTGGTGTGACATTTTGTAGACCGAGAGTTATTGTTATACTTTGTTTATATAAATAATAAGTAACTCAGTTTTTCACCGTACTGGATTTACATAATTGTCATAAATTTGTACATAGGATGGTTAATTGTAGGTTCATTACAACTGTGTGAGTATGTATCTATATATGTGTGTGTGTGTATATATATAATATAGTTTTTAAAAATTTTATTTTACTTTTCAATATTAATATTATCTCTACATATATATGTAGATATAATTCAGCGATGAAGTAAAACGATAAATATTATATTAATAATTATAATCTATCTCTGCTTCAATAAGGTATCAATTGCCTATGTTTGCCTTAAGTAGTTTAAAACTGGTTAAAAGAGTTAGACACAAGGCATCCTTTTTCAGTGATAGCGAAAATCAGTTTCGTTGTTTAATGAAATTTTAGCTTAAACTGGATGTGACATATTGTGTCTTAGCTGACAGCATTGGAAACTTGTTCAATTCTCGTTTATGTCACTAGCCTTATATATTGGTATTGTATACACAAATATTTTTAAAATTATCTTGTAACATTCTAAGTAACGTGTCTCCTCGATATTCTTCAAGAAAAACACGTGAGCACAAGATCCCAGCAACGTCGACACCAGTTCGTAGACTTCCAACCCAGAGTGTTAGGAGTTCGAACCAGGAATCAAACTGGTTAGTTTGAATCGTCCTGTGTGTATCTTTTCCTTGTTTTAAATTGGTTATTACTTTTGTTTGTTTTATAATATTCTAGTTATCATGTAATTCAACAATCATCAGACTTAAGATGAAACAGTTGATGCATAAAATAATTAACCATTGTAATTACTAGTCTGGTTCAACCATTATTCTGTGAAACTGACGTCATTAACTATTTTTCATTCAGCGTTTCTTCAGAGATGAGTAATCCTATATAGGATGTTATTCCATGGTTTATTTCTTACAAATAATTGTCAGCTTCTTGGAACATTTTTTTCTCTAATTCACATTTTGAAAATTAAAACTGTAGATGTCGTTTCTTGATTTTTGCAGAATTACATTAGTTAGTTATACAGTAAGTGAATTTACAGAGATGAATGCTGGTATATGTATATTGTAATATTTTCATTTTCAAATCCGTAAGCTAATGATTGAGCATTAAACGTAACCCTTCTCAAGATTTTTTGCCAGTCTTGTACAAGAGGGGCCTGGGATGGCCTGGTTGTTTGGGTTCTTGACTTGCAATCTGTGGGTCGCGGGTTCGAACATGCTCGCACTTTCAGCCATACGGGCGTCCTAATTGACGGTAAATCTTGTTGTTCGTTGATGATAAAGTAGCCTAAGAGTTGACGGTTGGTGGTGTTGACAAGCCGCCTTCCCTCTAGTCTATTATTGATAAATTACAGATGGCTAGCGCGGGTAACCTACGTTTAGTTTTGCGCAAAATTCAAAACAAAACAAATTCGTTCAAAAGATGGTATGTATTAAAGCTCTTGTTTAACATGTAAGTAAACGATCTCGTGGAGTTTGCGGCGGGTGATTTTAACTAGCTTTCTTCCTTTCAGTTTTCCCTTGGTGTGGATTCTTGTACGTGGTGATGGAACCTCCCAGGGAAGGTTCTGTTCTATCTGGTTACCTTCTCTGGGATCTAAACATCCACCCACGTGTTTGCCGTGCGTGGTGATCCATGCAGGGGAGGAGAGTATCCTGGTGGTTGAGGGGTCCAACTCTAACACACCACTTTGGCCTTGAATTGCTGTAGACGAGCGGCCTTGGGTCAATCGGCTAGTCCACTTGGGCTAGGATCAACCAAGTACCAGTGTTGGATGTTCTCAACAGGTGTTGTGGACATTGTATCTGATGAAAAATGTACATGTAAAAACGGTTGGTATGGGTTGATCGAAGAAGGTCGAAACGTTGTTCTCCTCTCTACATAAAAATTTTCTCAACCCAAACCAGCCGTTTTTACATATGTATTTTTCTCTACAAGTAGGTTTTCTCGTCATCACTGACTATTGTATCTGATGCTGGCGTTTCAGTATAGTGCTCACGAAACTGGCGTTGCTCATTGTTTGACATTGTAGTACGTCCCCTCATCGGGCTCCATAGTGAGTGGGGTCAGATGGCACCGAAATATTCCTTTTTTATTATGGAACCTCCACATAAATTAAATAAAATAGTGAAAAAACAGTCCATAGGTAAACGACCACGTCTTGAAGATTCTGTGCAGCAATCTTCAACATCTGCAAGACCTGTTTTACCTAATCTTCTCATACTGCTTTCTCTTTCAGACAAAACTTTAGGGCAAATGTCTCCCTTTTACATTCAGAAGGGACAAGAGGGACTTGCTGGCTCTTCAAAGTCAGTTAAGAAGCTTTGATCTGGTGGCATGTTGATGGAAACATTCACATCTCAACACAGTGAACTCCTCTTGTGTTGAAAGGTGATTGGAGATATACCTATTGAGGTTACACCTCATGCTACTTTGAATTCATCACGAGGAGTTATTTTTGAGAGAGATTTGAATAATATCCCCGAGTCGTAGATTTTGCAGTGAGACATTTCTCTACTCGCAAAGATGAAATTACGATGCCGACCAATGCTCTCATTTTGACATTTATATCACCATGTCCACCTGCCACCATCTAAGCAGGTTATCTTAATTGTAGGGTACGGTCGTACATTCCAAGCCCTCTCAGATGTTTTCAGTGTCAGCGGTTTGGTCACTCGAAGATGTCATGTCGTGGTTCCTTCATGTATGCTCGTTGCAGTGGAAAGTACCATGATGCCTATGAGTGCGAAACGGACCCTCATTGCTTCAATTCCAATGGCTCTCACCCGCCCTACTTTCGTTCTTGCTCTAAATGGTGGGAAGAAAAAGAGTTACTGCGTTTGAAAACTATTAAAATCATTACTTACCCTGAAGCTCGAAAGTTGATGTCCACCGCTTCATCTCGGACGTATGCTGCTGCACTTCGTTCCGCTACTACAGTAAGAGTGCAGGCGGATCTCTCCGTGCCTCCAAAAGAATCGTTCTCAAAACAAATGAAAAGTCTTTTGACCTTCATGGTTAAAAAGTTGATGAATCAACTTCAATACCCATCTCTGTGCCTTACATACATTCCAACAAATCCCAAGATCCACTTCCTTTGGCTCCGGGTACAAGCATTTCCTCGGGTACATCTTCTTCTCCCGCCCCAAGATGCCAAACAATCATTCGTTTACGTCCTCAGTGACTGAAATCCTCTTCCAGCAGCAAAGACCTGCCCAGTCGACCCAGGGCAGGATCCATGGAGGTCGATAGACTTCCCTCGAATAAATATAGTAAAGAAAAAAGGTGTGGTTGTAAACAGAAGGGTTCTCCACCCAATTAGCTTACACATAAATAAAAAATGGGACCTTGATACGTGATACATGGAACTGTCGAGGTTTACGTTCTAATCTGGGTGACATCAAAACAATGATTGCTTCCTACCATCCTGTATGTATTTCCTTAAAAGAAACATTTCTGAAACCTGCCGATACAGTTACCTTTCGGCGGTTTTCTTTATACACCAATGACAGGCTGTGTGATGGACGAATGCGTGGAGAGTTGGCACTATTGGTTGACCAGCATGTGCCCACCCTGTCTTTGCCACTCTACACACCCTTGGAGGCCGTAGCCATCCGTGTTTTCTTGGGTTGTACCATTACTGTTTGTTCTCTCTACCTGTCGCCTGGGGAGACTTAAGATAAATCAGACCTTGATGCTCTCATTGAACAGTTGCCGTCTCTCTTTTTAATCCCGATGGACTTTAATGGACATCATCCTCTCTGAGGAAGTGCTGATATTGATAGGAGGGGTCGGTCCGTAGAGCGTATGCTCTCTGATCACAACCTTTCTTTATTCAGTAGCGGTTCTTCTACTAATTTTCATGCACCTAGTCAGTCCTTTACTGCTACTGATCTCTCAATTTGTTCCCTTTCACTATTCTTCCATTTTTCATGGAGGGTTGACAATAATCCATTAGGCAGTGATCATTTTCCTATAATATTGGGAGAAATTGGCTGTGATTAATGCCAGCCGACCTGCGTGCCCCGGTGGAAGCAGGATCAAACAAACTGGCCCTCTTTCACCGTTCTCGCAGAACTTGATCCTGTCATTGTCTGTAAGTCATCAATAGACGACTGTGTGGCAGCAGTAACTGACTGTATTATACAAGCAGCTGCTCAATGTATTTTTAAAACCTTGACACGTTTTCCACGATATTCTCGTCCGTGATGGAATCCTGCCTGCCACATGGCACAGAAGGATAAAAAAACGAGCCTGGGATACTTTTGGTAGGT
Organism: Tachypleus tridentatus; assembly: GCF_004210375.1. Lineage (NCBI taxonomy): Eukaryota > Metazoa > Arthropoda > Merostomata > Xiphosura > Limulidae > Tachypleus > Tachypleus tridentatus. The sequence continues at coordinate 80,092,205 of NC_134837.1, forward strand.
ATCTCACATTGCATCGCTTTCCAGCAGGCCCATGTACATGCTCGGTGGGTAAGACGTCAAAGCCAGAAGGAATCTTGAATTAAGTTCACAACCACCAGTTCCAAAGTCATATGGGACAAGATTCGAAATATCAGTGGATCTTGCTCTGATGGCCAGGAAATAGCTGATACTCTAGGTGAAAGCTTTTGCCGGGTATCTAGCACTTCTTCTTCCTCCAACCTCTTAGCTATTAAGACTCTGGCAGAGCGATCACCTTTTTCCTTTTGAGCTGGTTGCCTTTATGACTACAATCATCCCTTTATACTGGTGGAACTCAAACTGGCCCTTCATCGTCTGGCAGTACATCGGTTGGACCTGATGATGAACAGTATGAAATGCTGCGCCATCTATCTTTATCTTCTCTTGCTGTTCTTCTGATTGTTTTTAACCGGATCTGGCAGGAGAATGTTTTTCTTGTTGCCTGGCGCCAGGCTATTGTCCTACCTTTCTCTGAGCCTGGGAAGGATCCCAAGATTCCTTCAAACTACTGTCTAATTGCTTTGACGACCTGCCTCTGTAAGACCTTAAAGAGGATGGTTAATACTTGTCTTGTTTGGTTCCTCGAATCAAACAACTTCCTCTTGCCCATCCAGTGTGAGTTCTGACAACAGCACTCCACCGTCGACCACCTGATTTGACTCGAATCGTCAATTAGAGTAGCCTTTCTCAATCGACATCATCTTGTACCAATATTCTTTAACATTGAGAAGGCTTATGATACAACATGGAGGTATTGCATTTTGCGAGACCTCCATATGTATGAATTACGTGGCCATTTGCCCATTTTTATTAAATTATTTTTAATGAACAGGAGATTCCAAGCCGTGTGGGTTCGACACCTTCCCATTCTTTTCTATAGTAACTTGGAGTCCATCAGGGCTGTGTTTTGCGTGTCACACTTTTCAGTATAAAGATTAGTGCCAATACTGAACAACTCCCTCTTACTGTTGTAAACGGGCTCTTTGTCGACGACTTTCATATCTCATGTCAATCGTCGAGCATGAGGTATATTGAGCAGCAGCTATAGACCCTCAATCGTTTACTGAAATGGACCACAGTAAACGGCTTTAACTTCTCACTCTCTCAAACCGTTTGTATATACTTTTGCTGCCAACGTTGTATTCAACCTGATCCTGAACTCTGTGTCGGTGGAGTTGTGCTGCCTGTGGTTCCTGAGCCAAAGTTCTTGGGGCTTATCTTTAACCATAAGCTGACTTTTATACCACACATCAAGTAGCTAGGGGTCAAATGTACAAGAGCACTGAACATCCTCTATGCCCTCTCTTCCACCACTTGGGGAGCAGATCAATGTTCTATGCTAAAGATATATCATGCTCTTATTCGATCGAAACTCGACTATGCATCACTGGTTTATGGCTGTGCCAGAACCTCGGCCTTAAAGATGCTGGACCCCATTCATCATGAAGGACTTCGGCTCTGCATTGGGTCTTTCTGCACTTCCTCAGTTCAGAGCTTATACATAGTCTCATGAACCTTCTTTGCACCTCCATCGTTTGCAATCGTCTTTACTATATGCTTCAAAACTTTGTTCCGTACCAAAGCATCCCACATGGGGTTGTGTTTTCCTTCCTCAGTGGGCCATATTTTTTCGCAACAGATGACCTGCCATTGCTTCTTCTGGTCTTCGTATTCAGGCGCAGTTGGATGAATTGGATCTGTCCTTGGATAACATTGCTGTATCTACTAGCCAGTCCATCCCACCATGGCTTCTTACAGTCCCCAATTGTGACCTATCTTTAGGTTATCTGAGAAAAGCAGACACTCCCTATTGGAAATACTGCCCTCTATTTGCTGAACATCTTTTGAGCCATCCTTCCATTTCTATTTATACAAATGGTTCGAAATCAGATGACGGTGTGGGCTCTGCCATAGTTTGTTGTGTTCGGTGGTTGCGCCCAGAATCCCCTCTACAGCTTCTGTGTTCACTGCTGAACTGTACACCATTTCTCTTGTCCTGAATCGCACAGAAGCTAAGCAGTACTGAAGCTGCACTATTTATACTGATTCGCTTAGTTTTCTACTGACCCTGGAATCGCTTCACGTTAGTTCACACCTTGTTCTCGCCGATATTCAAAACCAACTGGCCAATTTCTGTTTAACATCTGCTTCTATCCAGTTTTTATGGATACCGAGCCACGTTGATATTCGCGGGTACGAGCTCGTCAACACCGCAGCAAAATCTGTCTGTTCTGGCACTATTACCGCTGTACCTGTTCCATACATGGACTATGGTCCTGTATTCAAGGCTCGGATTCTTGCCAATTGGCAGTCGACTTGGAGTGAGTAACGTGAAAACAAGCTTTTCCAAATAAAACCCTATATTGGACTTTGGCCGTCTTGCTTACGTAAGAATCGGAAATAAGTTGTTCTCACAGTTTTTTAAATCATCGTTTTCTGTTATCTGGGACTGATGCACCAATGTGTTGTCTGTGTAACACTCAGGTCACAGTAAACCACATTTTACTGTCTTGCCGTCATTATAACTCTCAACGACGGCACCATTTTAAAGATGTTCTGTCCCAAGGTTTGACCATAACGTCAGACAGTATTATTGGTGATGATGACACCTGGTAATGTTTTTAGTTTTTTAAAGGCCATTAATCTTTTTAGTGTATTTAAGTTTTTTAATTTATACATTAGACCTTTTTTTAATGTGATTCCCTTTTAAGAATCAAAGTCCAACTAATTCAATTTGAAATTAGCAAATAACTCGAAACCAGGACTGGAAAGGCCAACTTCAGGTGATTAACGACTGTTAGTCCTCCTGGCGAGTTATGATAATTACAATTATGCTACAGAGAGTCCTTTACAACTTGTATTACTGTAGTTTTTCTCTTACCGCTATAGACTAGATGTAACATTGGTTTTATGCTGTTTATGTGTTTTAAACTTTGTTTTGTTTTACCTTAATTTCCTTTTATGAATTTTACTAAATTTACTTTTAATTTTAACTTTTTACCGGATGTTTGGTGTAGATAGCGTAGCTGCTTTGTGCCTTAAAACACCAAACCAACAAATCGTTTCACGTTCACAATTATAAAGGGATATGTTTAGAGGGGCTCTTGTATAGCTTTTCACCAAAAGTCCGAAACAAACCAACAAACTGCGTAATTGAAAATAAGTCTGTTGAAAAACCACTTTCAAGAAATACAACATTTGTAAGAGTTTCCAGTTAATGCACGTTAACATCGTATCCTAATGTAAAGTAAGGACATATTAAAGAGTGTTTTGTTTTCCATTTTGTTAGGACTGAATCGAAACTTGTCTAGAAGATGTAGAAACAACAATAAATACATTAATACAAAAAAACGAGAAAATGAATTAGTTCGTGAAGTCAGAACTAAAAGAAATCTCCGAAAACATCTGTTAAAGAATGTATACGTGGAAGAGAGAGGTTCTGGAGATGAAGGTTTTACAAGAGATCCTGAGGAAGGGAATGCTGATTCAGCGTTAAAATTCACCCAAACTAACACGCCAATGTCGCGATGTACTTCGTCTTGGCATTCAAAGCGAAAGAAACAAAATGGTCGCCAAGCAATTCGAAGAAAGAGATTGAAATCAGGATTGGATATGATACCAAAACCATACAAAAGGAAGAAAACAAAACCAGTAAAATCTGACCTATCATTGAATGTGGAGACAGCAGATGTGGAGAACTGTAAAGAAGAGAGAACTAAAACTAAATATGATAAGGTGTGTTTCCAACATTTTAAGTTAATAAACTATAGGTAAGAGTTAATGTGATAAATGATAAAATATTGAACAGGTTATACATATCGGGCAAAGTGTGCGAATGGTTGGGGAGAATTAAAATGTATTAAAGCTACAAACATTTTAAATTAGAAATACTAAACATAATGTTCTTATAAAAACAGAGCTACGATGCGTTAAATAGCCTCGAACTTACAATAGGCCACAACATTACCCCTTAATAGTGTTTTTGTTTCTACAAACTTTAAATGGTGGCGCCCTCCGGACTCGGCAGAGTTTCCGTTGCACATTCCTTCACATTAACATCGTTTTGTCAAGCTATAACAGATAAATCGACATTTGTATTTTCTTGTTTTTAACACCCTTTTTAAAATGAGAAATGTTTATAACTAGTGAGTAGATTCAAGACCGAAAACTAAAGTTTTGAGGAGAAAGCGATAGATTTTTTTTTTTTCAGGTTATCGTCGTCTGCAATTCTTCTGTAGTTATTTTCTGGCTCTCCACCAAAGGCCCTCCCCTAGCCACCACTTACACCACACCCCATCTGAAATGCCCCATTTGGAAAACACTTAATTAAACAGTTAACGCGTAGGATTAACTCATGACAAACTATGTTTTAGTTGCTTATAATTTGATATTTGCGACCAATTTTAAAAACGTCGTATTAGATAGAAGTGGACCATAGTTTGTTGTAGTAAAATATGGGCACATTTTAAAGGATTACTTACTTCAGCAGAGAAAGTGACATAGTAATTGAGTTATGATTTTACCGGGGTTTTATATAATGCAGAAATATTATGTTAGTACGGGGTTTTCACTGACAGACCGTTTAAACGGACACTATTTTAAGCTCGCTTTCAAAGCTAACCCTAACAGCTCGGCTTCAGCTGTTCGTGTAAGGGTACGTTTTTCTTCCATGAAACATTTTGCCCTATGTATGGGCAAAGTTTAGGTGAGCTCGCCTTGAGATTAAACCCTACTGGAACCTCTGAAAAGTGTATGTAAGGCCATGTTCATACGCTTACGTTGACTGATTTTTATAACAAGCGAAATCGCAAGTAACGTGAGCAATAAAACCGAACAAAATATTCTGATTTAAAGTTCACGGTTTAAAAATGATAAAAGTTCGTAAATCTTTATTATTCAAAGTGTTAGTAGCAAAGAAATGGACATAGCTTTCATGTTCTGAGTGGCTGAGAGAACTCAACGCTTAAAAAGGGAGGGAACGACCTTAATTGTTAAATAAAAGCAATCCATGTTCATCACCAAGAAACAAAACATCTTCGAAATTGTGTTTATTTCTTCGTTATATCAGTTCCTGAGGGGTGGGTATTCATCACAGCGGAGATACGTGAAACGTATATGTAATTCTCAGATGCTGTTTATCTCCATCTAATTAAGTCCAGAACTAGGCCCGGCTTGGCCAGGTGGTTGAGACACTTGACTCGTAATACGAGTGGCACGGGTTCGAATCCCCGTCGCACAAAACATGCTCGCCCCTTCAGCCGTGGGGGTGTTATAATGTTACGGTCAATCCCACTATTCGTTGGTAAAAGAGTAGCCCAAGAGTTGGCGGTTGGTGGCGATGACTAGCTGCCTTCCCTCTAGTCTTACACTACAAAATTAGGGACGGCTATCGCAGAGAGCCCTCGCGTAGCTTTGCGCGAAATTCAAAACAAACAGTCAAGAATTACATTTTAAAAACGTTATGAAAAACAAGTTCGTCATATGATGTATTTGCGCAACGTAAAACGATTTGCGCTGTGAGATCGATGGGTTACCTGAGAGCTAAATAATTTTTTCTTCCGTTTCTCCTCAGATATCCTTCGATTTCTCCAATGGCGCCCCTCTTGAAATGAAACGGATAATGGTAAACAAAGCACTGGGGGAAACCGTGCTTCATAGAGCTTCCAGACTCGGCTATCTGGTAAGTAATTTTCATGTATCGTGCTATCATACTGGAATGTGTTAGGTAGGTCTCTATGTACCATACTATCATATCGGAGGCTGATAACTTCTTCGTTATACCTCTCTTTATTGTATTTCGTAGGTAAAAACACAATCGAGTCCATTCTTCTTGTAATTTGTATATTATGTTACAAGATTTCCAGAGACAACATTAATTCAGAATATTTGTATATTCATCCCTATCAGTTAGAGTATCTGTTGATGTTAATAATGTTTTTTTACTCCGCTTAAATTTACAGGAAGCGGTGTTTTATTGTCTTGAAACAAACTGTTGTGATGTCAACGCTCGTGACAACGCAGGTTACACGCCTCTGCACGAGTGCTGCTCACGTGGAAACCTTGAAATCGCAAACGCTCTTGTTCAGCACGGTAGTGACGTCAGTGCAAGCGCTATCGGAGGAATAAGGTAGGAGTAAAGTCACTTATGAAATACGGAATAAAAACTGATATCGTAATTACCTTTTATTTTTCTTTAACCAGCAAATTTTGTATGATACTTAAAGATTAATTAAGTGGGGAATCTTTCGGTCTACGAACATGACTCTTTCGGGTAAAAAATTAAATATCTTGTACTGCTGTTTTTAAAAAAATCAATTTCGGGGGATGAGATGATTGCAGTGTTATTGAATAACATTTCACTATTTTGATGTATAACGTTTATCGTTGTTTGGCGAAATATGCTATCAATAAACTATAAGTCGGCAGTGTGCGATAAGGTACGTTATTTAACAGTGCTGCAGTGTTTCCTACATGCACAAACAAGAGTTCTATCACAGTATAAGCTTTCAGCTGTGGTTGCGTTATAAGAGTGACAGTCAGTCCCTTATCGTGGATGATGGGTGGGAAGCTGTTGCTGTCGTGCTACCTTCATCTCTGATCAGTAGTTTAAATAAATTAGGAATGGTGGTAAAAAGCCTTAGTAACTTTACCGCAATCGCATAATATAAATACCAGTGCGTCCATTTTATGATAGGTTTTCGAACTGAGCAAACGATATAATACATTATTGGTACCCTGAACTGGTGCATCAGTGTATACTGTGATGGAGAAATATGTGTAATATCGTAGCAGATATTTGGTAGAACTAAAAATGCCCCCAGTTGGACATGGAGCATGTGCACTCGTATACTTCTAGCGAGACATTCAGTAGACGTTGTTTGTCTTTAAGGATGAAGAGCCCTTTTAATTAACCTAGACTCTGTTATAGACTCGTTTAAATTGAACTTGTATATGCAGAAGTTCATTAGTTTCCATAGTGATCACGCGTAAACTGTAGCAAAGTGTGGTATGACTTAAGTAACAGTTTTATTTTGAACATGTAACCAAACTCGGAAGGATTATTTGATGTGGATGAGGATTATTCTGTTTAGGAACGACAGTGGTAAACAGTTTATCTTAAACACTTGTTTATTGATCTCAGCAATAAGTCCAAAGGCTTGTAGCATTAAAACCAGGTTTTAATACCCGTGTGGAGCACAAATAACACATTGTGCAACTTTGATTAACAAAGAAATAAACTCCTGTTTCCAAAATGTTTGATCTCACGATATAACAGAAGTTCAATAAGATTTCGTTTAGGAAATGAAGAAGTGAAACTTCTACAGTGTGAATAAAGTCCAATGAAGGTGGGTTTATAATACTTTATAGTGGTAAGCTTACTCTGATTATCTAAGGGTCCGGCATAGCCAGATGGGTTAAGGCGTTCGACTCGTAATGTGAGAGTCGCGTGTTCGAATCTCCGTCGCACCACATATGCTCGCCCTTTCAGCCGTATGGCGTCATTATGTTACGATCAATCCCATTATTCGTTGGTAAAAGAGTAGCTCAAGAGTTGGCGGTGGGTGGTGATGACTTGCTGCCTTCCCTCTAGTCTTACACTGCTAAATTAGATAGCCCTCGTGCATCTTTGCGCGAAACTAAAAAAAAAAAAGAAAAAATTATCTAAGACATGAACGTCTAATAACGACAGCTTATCGTTCAGTTGATTTCCGACAGCAAAATCTTTTAGTAAGATGTTTACGTTTTAACAGCTGGAGAAATACGTTAACTGTTTCTCCATTATTAAATACTACAAAATAAGACGTTTATGAAAGCGCAGGAAGAGAAGAAATAAAGAGTATCAAGGCTCGATCCAGTGATGTATCTGTTCATACATTTTACTCTGTTAAACATAAAATGTGATGGTTTCCTTACAAAACGAGAAAGTTAAAATGTATTTATATTCTGTACAATTTCTTTCTTGGAAAACACAAGGCTAGAACAAAAAATCGATGATTTCGTTTGGAAATGTATCTGTAAACAATGACTCCATGACGTTTAAGTTATTAGCAGATTCAGAGTTATCATTGATTAGATATTTATTTTGTACAAATACTTTCAAAAAAGAGTGCCAAAATTTTGCTTTTGTGGACCTTAGGGAGTCCGTATAAAAACCACTCATTGTGAACCCTCTTAGTCAATTTTTTTTTTTTTAATACAATTCCTCCTTTATGGTGTTGTCTAGGCACAGCATGGCTAGGTGGTTAGGGTGTTTGAATCATAATCAGGATTGTGGGTTCAAGCCCCTTCACACCTTACTCTTTTAACTGTGAGGGCATTAGGTAACAAATTTCACTATTCGTTGGTGAAAGAGTAGCCCAAGAGTTAGCGGTAGGTGGTGATGGCTAGCTGCCTTTCTTCTAGTCTTACACTGCAAAATTAGGGACAGATAACAAGTAGCCCTTGTGGAGCTTTGCATGAAAATTCAAAACAAATGACAGTCTTTTTATTAAATTTTAAATGTGGTGTCTCCTTAAGTTTGGTTTCCTCAGTTTCCTTGTTTCTATAAATTTATCCTTATTTCTTAGAATAGTTTCCCCTTTGATGGTATATTCTACTTTATTTAAAATCCCATTGCTTGTATCTGGAATAATAATTATGAAGTCTTTAGGGTTTTTTAAAAACGTTCAAATCTTGGTTTGATCCTTGTTTAAGTTACTGTTTTTTTGTTGTTTTTTTTTAACTAAGTCTGAAATCTTGTAACATTCTGAGGATACAGTCAAGACTTGCATTTTAACCAGTTCAGAAGTTATACATCCATTTGTTTAAAAACCTATATAGTAACTTTATGAAAATCAGTTAGCATTTTTCTGTGATTCTATGGAAAATGTTTGACTACAGTCTTACTCTAGATACCAGGAAATCAAAACCTCTTTAAAGGAGAATTTGAGAACATCCAACAAAGACTTAGAGGAAATTTTTCCATTGTAATTCTTAAATAGAATAATCTAAATAAAAGCTGAAAAAATTAAATAACCTACTTAGGTATGATTTTATACAGGATTTAATAGAAACTTGTTAAATATCCTTATTTATAAGTTCACTTACAATATGTCTTTAAAGCAATCTAGGTTAATTAAAGGGTTTTCAACTTTAAAGGCAAATACCATTCATTGATTATCTCAGTAGTACTTGAAGTGCAAACACACACACACATTAGATCAACCACTAGAAATTCCTGTTGTGGAATAAAATAATTCTGTAGCACTAAAACCTACAACAGTATTATTACTAACCACTCTCTAACAGAGTATGTTGTTGTGCCAAACTCCAGTTTTTTCATGTCATTCTCCAGTATTTGGAAGTATTCCACCTTTAGAGTGCTAGAATCTCTTATGATGAAGTTAAGAACACTATCTTTGTCTTATTCAAAACATTATCATATTACTGTATCCTCAATTGTAAGAATAGAAAAATAATCTTGATCATTAGACTATAAAAGCTGAAAGATCATCTGACAAAAAATTGAATTTTTTTTAGGCCTCTTCATGATGCAGTGGAAAATGATCATTTGGAGATTGTACGGCTGCTGCTCTCTCATGGAGCTGATCCTTTAATAGCCACGTACTCTGGACTAACTCCTCTCAAATTGTGCAAGTCTGCCATATTAGAGGAATTCTTTAAAGGTATGTGTTACAGGTTAAGTACTGTAATTTGTTAGAGACTGTTAAGTCTAGGATATACACTTAACAGACATTTTTATGGGGTTCCATACAATACATACAGTCTAGGGGGGGTGGATGGGCTGTCATATAATTCTCAGAATTAAATATTGCTTAAAAATCTGAAAGAAGGAACAAATGATTTTAGGAAGTGAAACCACAATTATTTATGGAAACATAAATTTCTTTTATAGATAAAAGTTAAGTGACATTAACCTGAAACATTAAAATAATCATATGTTGATGTCGTTCATCTGTTGAGAAGAGAGTCAAAGTCTAATGAAGCTTAAGAGCGTAAAATTAAAGGCACCACATTTTTTAAATGTGTACAAATTTCCCAATTACAGAATCAGTGTCCCCATTGGTAGATTTGAAAAGGTATAACATTAGATATCATGTTTCAATACATGTGGTAAGCACTGACAGCCCAATGTTTAGTTTTGCACTTAACACTGACAAACAAACAACAAAATTCAGTACTTGTATACTGAAAAATGGAAATATAAGTGTGTAGAAAAGTTAAGTATGAAAGAGTAAGTGTTAAGTTGTTTTAAAAGTATTGGTCAGAAGAAGGAAATATGAAGAGTAAGTGTTAAGTTGTTTTAAAAGTATTGGTCAGAAGAAGGAAATATGAAGAGTAAGTGTTAAGTTGTTTTAAAAGTATTGGTCAGAAGAAGGAAATATGAAGAGATGTATTATTTTACATTACACTACAGATCATATATGGAAATTAAGTGATAGCAAGTATTATTTTCAAGGCTTCAAGAGGCCAAATACAACTTAGCTGTGGTTTTACTCTGAAATAAATATAAAAACAATAAAATAATGAAACCTTTATTAATAGGCCTTGTAATACTAGAGTGAACATATGGAAAGTTGGTCATCATTGTATGTTTTTAAGTAATTTATTAACCTGTTATTTCATAGTGAACAACAACTTAGAGATAGTGAATTTTACTTTTGGAAATATAAGTGTGCATTTTAAACGTGTCCTATTCGGTTATTCCTTCACATATGAGAGCTATAAATGTGTTTAAACTAGTGTAAACAAATTATATTTATATTAGTTCTGAAAGTTGAAGGAAATCAAAATTGTAGTTTAACATAACTTCATGAACTATCTGTGTTTTCACACTATTCTATAAACTGTATATTCTCTTGGTTTTGTCTTTCTCAGCAGAAAATAGGCACATATTATTTATACATCTCACTTAGTTGGGTCAGAGGAAACAGAAATGGGTGTATTTAGTCCATAGATGTTGAACTACTGATAGTAGCTGAGTAAGGAGGATTGTCCCATATTCCAAAGGAAACAAAAGGAACTTGTTTAATTTGTAGCTGCTGGATTGTTAGCAGTTCAGGTGTTAGAAGGATCGCACATTATTCTAAAGGGAATAAAGGGGTTTATGTAATTCCTAGGTTTTGAATTGTTGGACAGTCCAAGGGTTAGAAGGATTGCCCCTGTTATTCCAAAAGATTGGGACTAAAGATATTTTTGTTAATTTTACCCACCACAGACATTTTAAAAGCAATTTCTGACTTTCTTCTTGTTTATTAGTAGTGTAGTTTTGTTGAAGTTTGATTTTTTTTACATATATAAGCACAGATAGAAGATAACTGATGTATGTTGTGTCGAAAAAGACAGCTTATTTTAGCTTATCTATTTCGGTGTGATTCCTAAATGGAGAAAAAAAAACAACAACAAAGCATGAAGCTGGTCTTAAAAAAATCCAAGAAAGCAAAATGTGTTTGAACAGCAAAAAAAAGGCCGTTTCTTTATAAATAAGTAAATATTTACAACAAAACCCGAAAAAAAGATAATTGTTGAAGTTTCATGTAACATTGTTTTTACATTCTTCAGGCTATATGAATGATCTCAGTGGACAAACAGAAACACCATGGTTGTTTCCAGGCTCAGCAACTTGTTTAGGTGAGTCATAATTTATTCATTGGAATTCTTGTAGATTTAACCTTCAATTTAGAGACCCGTTTTCTGCTCTCCACTTCTCATAAAGCTCATGTATTTCACCATCTTGAGCAATTCTGTGTTTTTATTTGTTATAACAACGAATGTAAAGAATAATAACCAAAATAAGTTGGCTTGAATTCCTCAGTTTCCTTGTGAAGTACAGAGGAAACTCCTCTGTATAGATCTGGTTGAGGAGAGGAATCTAAACTTGCTCTGATATTCTAAAACGTTTACAAGGTTCACTGTCTTCTATTTTTTAAAACTAAGCTGGTGGTGTTAGTATGTGTATTTCAGTAACCATGTCATCAACAGTGTTGTGTATTAAAAAAAAAAAAGCTTGTGTTAATACGTGTATCCTGTTAGTAACCCTGTAACCAACAAAATTGTGGATGTTTTTTTTAAAAATAAAGCTTGTGGTGTTAATACGTATATCCCATTAATAACCCTGTAACTAACAAAGCTGTGGATTTTTTTAAAATATAAGCCTATGGTGTTCATATGTGTATCTCATTAGCATCCTTTGTAATCAACAAAGTTTTGGACTCGCAGGCAATATATTGCATATGCGTTAAAAATGTTTAAAAAGCCCATGAGGTAAATAATTCTAGGGTTAATCAACGTGAAAGTTTATTTTAAAAGTCTAGTAAGATCTTAACAACAAAACGTAACTACTGAACGTGTTCTTCGAAGGAGATATGAAGCATAGGAAGTAATAGGAATTAGAAATTCTTTTCTTTTTCTGTTAAGTATTTTTTCAACAACAGTAAATTTGACCATGTGAGGTAATATATAGGAAAAATTGAAATGTCTCAAGTCAAATAGGTGTAATATACGAATCAAATAACTAGTTACTTGTACTGTTGTCAACTAAATAAATCAAACGGAAGTTTACATGTATTCTGCGATTGTTACTAGACGTTTATCTTACATAATTAATACGAGTACCATGCATTTAGAGAACTTAAATATATATTTTTATATGTGAATTACTAATATAAATCACTTGGATTACATTCTGAGTCTACAATAATAACTGACTCTAAAATCCGACTTTGTAGTCGTAAAACTGGACGTATGACATAAGTAACTGTCAGCTCAATATATAGAACGCAACAAAAGTACCCGACCCAGTTACGGAAATAATATTTAAGATAATACATCGAAAGTGCCTGGACCCGGCAGTTTAAGGCACTCGACTCGTAATCCGAGGCTATCGCTGGTTCGAATCCTCGTCACACCAAACATGCTCGCCCTTTCAGCCGTGGAGACGTTATAATGTGACGGTTAATCCCACTATTCGTTGGTAAAAGAGTAGCCCAAGAGTTGGCGGTGGGTGTTGATGATTAGCTGCCTTCCTTCTAATCTTACACTACTAAATTAGGGACAGCAAGCGCAGATAGCCATCGTGTACCTTTACGCGAAATTCAAAACAAACCAAAAGTATTTGACATCAGTGACGAGAAAAATTCAAATTAAGCTATCAATTTCAATAATTTTACGGACTTTAAAAATTTCAATTGTTTTAAACACTTGGTTTCACTTTAGAGTCAGAGCTACTTATACTGTTCACCATGGAAATCAATTGTTGAACATTTCAGTCATACTAAGAACCACTCAACAATAACATACAATAAATCTGCGTTTTTATTCTTTAAGTGATGTCACAATTTGAAATGTTAATAATAGTGTGATTATTTCTTAACAGTTTAGTGTAGAATATGTTGTTTGAGAAATAAAATTTCTCCTCAACATTATTCATGCCAGTTTACCAGTCATTTCAAAAGTGAATGTTGATCGGATTCAGCCGTCAGTTTGAGTGCAGGTAGTGATTTCAAAAGGCACAGTGCGATTAATGTTTATTTGTTTAGGGTTTAACAAGTGGAAAGATTTCGTGTCGCTGATAATCTTCAGAACGTGTTACGGTTTTGATTGAGAAGAAATTTGTTCCTAGTTTGTAGTGAACGTTTTAGACACTTCCCGAAGATGACACGTAGATACACAGGGTACTCCTTCGTTAGTTGCAATGAGATGACGTTCCTTATTTTACTTTAATTGTTAGCTATCGCAGTAATGCGAACGTGATTTTCTGGTAGTTATACAATACCTTATTTAATATAAGTTAAAAGTTTTTGTTTTTCTTTAATAAATGCCAGTTGTTGTTATTTTTTAAATATAATCTGCCATGTTTTAAAACTAGTTTCACTAAGGTTAATATTTTATTACATTTCTTCTATAAAGCGCGACTGTGTCATGTTTTATTAAGAGTAGAGACCAGCCATAAACAAATACACCTATCGCACACTTTTTTCTATGAACTCGTGTTTTTTTATTTTTTTATTTCCATAAGACGCGCAGCGAAGTCAATCTGCTTTCTGCAGAAATGCTAGGCTGTTTATGACGTGTAGGACTTTAGATCACATACTATATTTGTAATGCATATTTGTATAGTAAAATGTGCTAGACTGTTTATGACGTGCAGGACTTTAGATAACATACCATATACAAATATGTACATTATATAATAAAAAAAAATGTTGCGTGTTTTAGAAAAGGCACGACTTGATATAAAGCGTGTGACGTACTTAAATGACATTTGGCGTTTGTATGAGTGTAGCAGCGTTTATGTAGTAAATGTACAAGTATTACTTTTAACTGCAAGATATTTGATTTCATTATATGTTCCCGATGTTTAACATACCTTCCCTTCCATTCTTTTCGGCTTGTTGATTTATTTTATATGTGTATTTAACAGCCCAATCCGAAAAACACGTTTGTCTAACGTATTGTTTTTGTCTTTGTCTTCATTTTTTATTCAATGATACAGTTTTTATTTTGCATCTTTTGTCTTTGTCTTCATTTTTTATTCAATGACACAGTTTTTATTTTGCATCTTTTGTCTTTAGTATCAGAGAAATATTTAGATATATAACATTTCTTTCACACTTTTATTTCATGTACAACTAAATATTTCTGTCATACTACTTTTCTTTTATATCCATATTTTATATGTATAATAAAATATTTCATACTACATTTTTTCACACCTTTGTTTTATATATATTTAAATATTTCTATCGTACATTTCTTTCACACCTTTGTTTTATGTACAACCAAATATTTGTGATACTACCTTTCTTTCACACGTTTTATGTACAAGAAAATATTTGATACTTTTGTTTTACACCTATTATATAATTAAATTTGTCATACTACTTTTGTTTTACACCTGTTATATAATTAAATTTGTCATACTACTTTTCGTTTACACCTGTTATATAATTAAATTTGTCATACCACATTTTTTTCTTACCCTATATATAAATAATTAAATATTTCTGTGATACTATGTTCTTTCACATCTGTGTATGTGTAAATATTTCTGGCCAGTTCGCTCGCTTCTGTAATACGGAGTGCAGATAATAAAAAATTTGTTTAAATGTAATCCTGCAGAGTCAACCATAGTGTTGCACGTGGTCTGAATACAGACATGCACGTAAATCATGTAGATTGCAACTGACTTGAGATGTCCTAATGTACTCATAATACAGTTTGGCGCATACGAACAAGTAGCTAACATTTCTTTGAAGTTGTTATGGAATAAACGTCGCCTAGGTTATAATGCATTTTATCACGTTCTGCGTTTTAATGTGCTGTTTTTCATAGCGTCATTTTTTCAACCGTTTTATGACTTTTAACATGAATGATTTCGGACAGCGAATCTTTTGTGACGAGGAAAGAACAGGTCTGGTTTAAGATTATAATTGTTCTTTGCACTTAACTAATACTGAAGCAGTTTCATATATTAAAATATGTCAGTGTACGTTACATATCTGACAATTCAACAGGGAGTTACTTTTTAAGAAAATATTACGTGGTTAAATATTTACCAGTTCGATAAAATGCCCCCTCCTCCACCTGGTTTAGTCGTGTCGTATTCAGTACTGAGAAAATGAAAACTCTGCTATTTAAAAAAAAATCCAAATACGTATGTTAAGACCCATGCTGAAATTTGTTTACTCCACGTGTTTAACATGCAGGATTTCAGATGATATCATGCCAAGTACCGCTTCTGTTACGAATGATGTAGTTTTCCAAGTGTAAAGTGATGTGTCATGTTACGACCATGTTACACATTGGTACTGGTACGAATGATGTAGCTGTTCAAGTGTGATGTAATGTGTCTGTTTTTTTCTCTGTTGTTTAATGTTACGAATGATGTAACTGTTCAGGTATGAATCAGTTCAAGAAATTTGCCAAGTGACAATATGACTCGTTCTTAGCAACCTGTGTCTCTTAGGGTAACATTCTGGCTATAAGAAATAACAATCTAGAACTTCATCAAAGTGTTGGTTTTAAAATTTTAAATTCAAACGATGACTGTGAAAATCTAGTCTTTTTAATTTTTGTTGCAGTTTTAATAAAGGTTAGTTTAAGTGCTAATGGCGCATGTAAAAGAACCTGTAGTAGGATACGTAAGTACAGATACCATTTGTTTTAACTGTGGATTTAATATACATCATTTGTCACAAAAATAGCTAGCTGGATCGAAACCTGTTTCCGAACACGCCGTCCTTTGCAGTGTAGAAGGTGTTTTAATGTGACGCTGAATCTTTCTTTTCGTTGGTAAAGAGTAGCCCAATAGTTGGCGTTGGGTGTTTTTGACTAGCTGCCTTTCCTGTAGTCTGTGACAGCAAGGGTAGATAGCCAGCCCACGAGTAACTATGGACAGAAATTAAGCAAAGCAAAAAGATTAAAATAAGAGTGACCTCTCAGCATGACCCTTGTGTAATAAATATATATAAGGGTTAATTAAACTGAATCGGATATTGTTTCGATTTGCTTGTATTGAAACCAAATGAAACGTAGAGAAAATTTTGAACACTGGGATACCTGTAATGATTTTAAAAAATATATAATTTACCAAATATATTTTTATCAGAGACTAAATGTTATTTATCGAAAAGGTTTACGACCAATAATTATTCCTCTTTATATACATAGGCTACTGTTGTATTTCACGTTTTCTTTTAAGCAGAAAATTAGAGTAGACGTGTTTTTAATAGTTTTATATAGACTAAAGTCAATCTCGTACGTGACTTGCTGCTTCAACATTGTTTGTACCAAACCATGAACAATTTTTTTGAGTTGTTCATGGAAACTTGCCCATGAACTAATGTAATTGTCATACCTAAAGAACATGTTTATTGCAACATGATATGTGATTTAAATAGTAGAAAAATTTGCTGAATAAATACGAAATTTTTGTTGCAATTACAAAACATTGTACAATGTATTGGTGTATTTGGTTTACGTATTTGATTTGAGAGCAAACGGTTCAGTGTAAACTTAATTCAGTCAATGTATCAGAAAGAAATAGTGTGTTGACCATGTGTTAAATCCTGTTTTCCTTACTGTATAATGTGATCAATATTATTTTTATCTAATCCCTCAGACGTGAAAGAAGTAGGCTACGATATTTGGGAAGGTCTCCCGTCAGATTCTGAGAACGAGACTAAAGACAAGGACGACTTCGTGTTCGAGGTTAGCGATACGCCTCATCTCCCAACTTTTCGTGTTCAGTTTCGTGGCGCGGACAGTAGGATGTAAGTGTTCATGCTGTCTAGGTTCGTGCTGTGTTCGTGTTAAATTTAGATGCTGTTCATTATTATATATATTAAACACACACGATTAGTAGAAGGCACAAATTTCATGTGCGGGTCTGTTGGGGTTTTTAGCGAAAACTTATAAAGTGTTCTAGAGTTTATGAAACAACGAAGCGTATAATTCAGTGGTCTGTTACATCTATTATTATAATCCATCAAGTATTAAATTAATAACTTACATTACGTGTTTGCTGTACCGGAGTTCAAACATTTCGGTTCATTTGTGTTTCTGATTAAGTTCTTATTATAGCAGAAACGTGATGCAGATTGGAATAAATTTAGCATAAATGTAACCGAAGAGCACGAGTGAAGGTGTAATTATAATACAACAGGCTTCATTCAATAAGCAGCCTTTAATTCTGTGTTTGTTTCCGGTTGTGTATTTGCACTAATGTCTTTTACAGATGCTTTAGTCTGCATTCTCAGCAAATTCGGTTAAGAAGAGGCTGTAACAGTTAATACTAAAGGAAAAACTCAAATGGGTTATAGTGCAGTGTCGGGTTTACATTCCGTTTAAAATTGTGGTGAACTAGTAACTCGAAAACAACTTATAAAAGTGATAAAAAGTTATTAGTTTGTGAGACTTGTTTCGCACGTGTTTTTACCGTTAATGATGCTTGCTTAAATTATATTGGTAGGGATAAACTCATACTGGAAAAAAGTTTTTGACGTTAAATTTTAATTACAGTGTAGTATTATTTATCTACCGTGTTATTCTAGAGCAGTTGTCTAGTTAAAATAGTACGCCCTCTACATTAGGTAATGTTAATGATACAGAGATTAAAGTAAAAATAATATATGTATAGACTGTTAGTGAAAACATGTCTTCATTAAATATTTACCCGACACGATTAATGAGTGTTATATTATATCTTTTCTCAAATGTGGTCCATACTTTGAGTCGTACGTAGTTATAATTAACCTGTGATTCACTTTAAATTCTACGTTTTTACTTTGTTACTACAAACTACGTATAATAGATGCAAAATTAATACTCGTATAAAAATATCTTATTCAGACTATCGAACTGCATTCGACTTACTGATGTTCTTCGACAAATTGGACTTACTAAAGAAGAATTCGTTCAGTTTTATCGCAATATTGAGATTTTCTCAATTCCTAAGCACGAGTTTGATGAAAACGCCACCTGCAGGCAGCTCGGAACCGACACGAAACTGGACTCGCTGTCGACTAGTTCCGAGGATAACGAAAAGTCGACAGTTGATGTTCTTAACCTGAGTAATGATGTAAGAGAAGTCCTTGGAATTGAGATAGTTACTCTCAGGTAGGGATGTTCTAGAAACGTACTGGACACTTTAACGTTAAATAATTCCCCAAGTGGTACAGGACGTTATATTTCGCCGATGATGCTTCGTTAAATTATTATAAAATGAGAAAGTGCTTGAAATATGATTGTTCTTGGAGTAAAGCCAGTTAAACAAGCATCTGCGAGTACATCAGTCGTTTCAGGTTGCCATGGCTACTGTACGCTAGGTGATACCAACGTGAATGTTTTCCAGAGCACGTGAAGCACTGACGTATAACGTGATCACGTGACTTGTATGTTTGAGCCATCTGCGGTCATGTATACCTCTTCCCATGAAATTAGACTTTCTTAAGGATGTGAGACATGGAATGTGGTTAACTCGCAATGTTTTTAGAAGTGAATAAATATCTACTTTGTTTTGCTTTATACGTATAATTAACAACAGAAAAAAAAAAGTTCACCAACACTTCAAGTGTTGTCATATCTAGATTGGATGTACATATGTACATAAGAGTTAGAATACATATAAATTATTATAATCCGTGAAAATTATTAATTTCTAAAATTGTTTTCTTGTTGGTTGTGCTATATTAAAGTCGTTTTCTTAAATCTGCAGTCTTTTCGAGTGTTTTGACTATAAACACCCTCTATATTTTTCATTATTTATTTATAACACTTTAATTAATTATTTTTCAACCAAGTTTTTTGGTTTTTTTAAATTTTGAACAACTTAAGCTCGCGCACACACACATATACACCGGAATACATATAATTTTGGCAGTTGTTCTCTCTACCCGGGAACTAGTTTGTTTACCATAAATATTAATTATTTGTCAGAAAAAGAGCTATGTTTGTTTAATTAATTGGTATAAGAGTATTAAACTGCCCACATTACATTATTAATATCCTGTGGTAAATCAACTTGTCATTTTCTGGGTTTATGAATTACATTTTTAGCGCAAAGCAAGACAGTGGGTTGTTTGCTCTCTATTCACCGTAGGGGATAGAACCTTGGATTTTATTGTTGTAAGCCCGTAAACTTAGCGGTAAACCACCCTCTTGGTAAGCTTTATTTTACACACATACAGACACTTCCTTTATTAAAGTCTCGGCTGACTGTTTATTAAAAGAATGCGTAATAAACTCTGAAAGTAATTAATTACACAACAGAAGTAGAATTTTGAGGCTTCCTGCTAACGTATAACAAATATTTCCGATAATTAATACAAAAACAAAATACATTTTACTGTCGTAAGGACTTCAGAAATGTTTATCTACTACTGAAATAATATTTCCTTTGGGTTTGCTGTGTGTGTACCACGTATGTACGTACAAGATTAACTATTAAACGCTCTCGAAAAACAACGACAACAAGTCTTCCTGTGGAACGTCTGTTTAATCTACGTACTTACAATACTAAAATCTGTGGTTCGATTTCCTCGGGGTGAAAACGGTAGATAGCCTATTATTTTGGCTTTGCTTGAACAACTGTCCACCTCTCTCAAGTTAATCATATTATATAACGGACACTTTGTAAAATTAAGTATATGGATTACGGGTGATTTTATTTTTTTCGTTTATCCGTTTACTTTCTTGTAAAAGTATTAGAACTCTTAAGTGTGACCCTAATTTCATGAATATTTATCCAAACCAATTTCGACTACGTAAACCATAATGATACATTAAATAAATCACTATGATTGAAGACAGAAGCGTCAAATAGAGTGATAATAGTTTTCACTTTTATATCATCGTATATGCTAAGCATTAACACGAATTTTGAGAGAGAACTAAATATTCAATTCTAGACTTCATCCGGGTTTCTCAGAATGCCATGTCACCTACGTCATCTTACTGGTTCAACTTAAACTCAGGGATAGCAGTATTAACATATCTTTGTTTCCACATGTAATCAGCAAGCCACAGAATCGTGTCAGATTTAAGGTTAATAAAGTGCACTTCAAGTTTGAGCACGTTGTAAATTGATTAAACTTTTGCTTTTTTTTTAATTCTAAAAATTACGTATGTAAATATTTCTTTACATTTTACGTTTAAATATAAGTTTAACTGATTATGTTTATATGTCACATCTCCATATTTTTCTAGGCTTCGGTGCAGTTACAACATTAATGTTTTGGTTTCGTAGTTCTGTTGTTTTATTAAATTATTTTGTTTAGCTGTTTTAAAGTAGGATTTGATGGGAAATATTTACTTTGTATGATACTTCGAAGTTTGGAAGACAAACAACATCAGAATATGTTTGCTTATATTTATTTTTAGTTTAACTATATAATTAACGAGTTACCTTAAGGTTGCATACTTCCACGAGTTTTTGTTTCATATAACTTTTTGATAAGTGTGACAATTCACATGATCTTAAGATGAACAAAATAATTTGTACTTCTGGTCCACGTACATACCTACTTACGGTCACAACAATCCTACTTAACGGCCCGGCATGGCCTGATGGTTAAGGCACTCGACTTGTAATCCGAGGGATGCGGGTTCGAATCCCCGTCACACCAAACATGCTCGCCCTTTCAACCTTGGGGGGCGTCATAATGTGACGGTCAATCCCATTATTCGTTGGTAAAAGAGTAGCTCGAGAGTTAGTGGTGATGACTATGTGCTTTCCCTCTAGTCTTACACTGCAAAATTAGGGACGGCTAGTGCAAATAGTCCTCGTGTAGTTTTGCGCGAAATTCAAACAAACCAAATCAATCCTACTTGAATTAACTCCAAATTTTTTTAGTATGTTCTAAATGTTTAACTTGGATACGGATTGGCGTGACTATTTTTAACAAATGTCCTAATATTGATTAAAAACTTTTATAACAACCTTAACATTTGAAGCACGTCATCCGATACATCTTTTCCACGACAGTATTATTTAAAGCTACATTTTCAGTGTTTTAATGCACGTGTTTTTCACTCCTTTGGTATCGTCTTGTCAGAAGAAGGATGGACGTACAAAGTTATACTACTGAAAGGCGAATGTAGCTACGAAGCAAGAGTTAACCGAATGCCAAGTATTGATTAGTTTGGATGTTCTATCTGGATCAGAATGGTTTTTAACATTGAATCCTCAGAGTGGATAGTACGAGTCAACAAAACAAGTAGAGAATGTAAACTTTACTGTAGGAAAGGGATTTTTGAAACTGTTACTTTGCCATCTGGATTATGTAATGTGATGTGTCTAAACTACCACGGAAAATAGTGTTTATGTATTTGGATGACATAATTCCACATGAAAAGATCTGGGATATTGCTATTGCCTAAAGAAAGTTGTGCATATGTTGAGGATAAAGAATCTTCAGCTAATGAATTCCAAGAAATTTGAAATTTTCCATCAGTAGGCGAGTTTTTTGGAACACAATAGTCAACTGAGAAGGAATGCCTACAAGTCAATTAAATTTTTTCTGAAATTGTCCAACACCAAATAATTTCCATGATGCAAGAAGATATATTGGACTGTATACTTACTTACTGTCATCATTTTGTAAAATCATACTTTGACATAGCTTGCCCTAAATCACTTGAAAACCCAAATAAATTTTGTTTGACTGCTGACTATGAACAATCGTTTAACAAACTGAAGATAAAGAATTAACCATTACTCTTATGTTATTAATGAATGTTACAGTTCTTTCTGTACAATTCGAAAGTAGCCACTAAATTTTGTTAAAAGTGTCAAGTCATTGCCACCATTACATAAATAAATAAAGGTTTCTACTTTTGACTGATTATGCAGCACTGAAGTGGCTAGTGGATTTTTACAACTCGCAAGGCAAGATAGCTTCAACAACTGCAATAATACAAATCTCATGATGAATTGCTTCAAATAGCATTATGAAAATACACATTGTCATGAAGAATGTAACCATTGTGATGTCATGAATAATATAACCACTGTGAAAAGAGAGAAACAAGCTAGTGAATTCTGAAGCTAATCTAAGGTTGAAACGTAGTTCTCTGCTTTATTAATAAAAGTGTTATCAGCCGTTCTGATATACAAGATGACTAACCTAGAGTAGAAAAGCGTGTAATCCAAAATGTTATGTCTTAAAGTATTGACGAATAACTAATGGTTCAAAACTCGACAAATGTTATGTCTTAAAGTATTGACAAATAACTAATGGTTCAAAACTCGACAAATGTTATGTCTTAAAGTATTGACAAATAACTAATGGTTCAAAACTCGACAAATGTTATGTCTTAAAGTATTGACAAATAACTAATGGTTCAAAATTCGACAAATGTTATGTCTTAAAGTATTGACAAATAACTAATGGTTTAAAACTCGACAAATGTTATGTCTTAAAGTATTGACAAATAACTAATGGTTCAAAACTCGACAAATGTTATGTCTTAAAGTATTGACAAATAACTAATGGTTCAAAACTCGACAAATGTTATGTCTTAAAGTATTGACAAATAACTAATGGTTCAAAACTCGACAAATGTTATGTCTTAAAGTATTGACAAATAACTAATGGTTCAAAACTCGACTGAAAGATGCTCAAAATAAAGATAAGAGTTTGAAACCAGTTATCCAGTGGATAAAAAATAATTTAGAGAATCCTCATGACAAGAGATTTACTGGTACCTGACACATTGGGATTCATTATGGTTACAAGAAATGTTATGTTGGAAATTGGAAAATGTCAGTGGATAGAAACTGTTCGTACTTTCATAGTCTCTACATTCTGAAGCACATCATTGTAATAACCTTCCAATGGCTTGACACGAGGTGTGACAAAGGCATTGGAGAAGAGTAAAAGAATGTTCTTATTAAGTTGATTGCTGGGAGTATACTATAAAAGGTGAACAAGATAAAAAAGTATGGACAACTATAGAAATATTTTGTTGGAGCATCACTGATGATGTGTTTTGTCCTATATCACTAAGTAAAAGTGGAAATAAATACATTATGGTTGTGATAAACTATTTCAACAAATAGCCAGATCATATGTTTTTCCTAACCAGGAAGCAAAAACTCTAGCAAGGAAATTCGTCAATGAATTCCTTTCAGTATTCGATGCACTTATGGAACTTCACTGAGATGATGGATGGAACTTTGAATCAACTTTTTTTTACGTGAAAATATATTGAATCATAGGGATAACAAAGACCAGGGTAACATTTTTCTAATCATTTTGTGGCAGCATGGTGGTAAGGTATAAGGATGAAGCAGCCAGTGGAATCACTGGAAGAATTTCTACCCCCCCCCCCCCTCCCTTAGCAACAGGACAAACAGTAATGGCGAGAGACAAGAAAACTATCAAAACAACTTCCCGAATAAACAGTTGAATGTGCTATTTTATTTCTTTTATGTAGGGGTTTCATATTTGAAGGAGGAAGCAGTATTGTAAGCTAAATTTGAAATGTTTTAATTCTAGAGGGAGCTTCCCAAGATGATGAAAATGCTAAATTTAAAAAAAAGGCTGATTCTAGAATACCTAGAATGTTCGCGAATGTTAATTATCGATAGCCTTTGCTAAATATCTAGAAATAAAGCTGCAGTATAAACACAAGGTTTAATGAAGCATTATGTCAGTTTCAGTTTTTCAGTGATTGAGAAGTTAGTGAAATATTGAAATCGGTTGTTTTAAGTGTGCTATCAGTGATATTCGTTGTATTAAGTTATATATTAATAAAACCACACAATCACCAGAGCCAAATCTTTCTTTAAACCTTATGCTCCTCTGAGACCGTATACAACGGCGATGTCTTCCGAACTAAATAACATATTTAGAAACAGTTTCTAATATCATGAAGAAATCCAAGGTTTGAGCCACTGGCGCTTCACTTTTTTTTTTTTTTTAATAGTAACCAAATTATAAAAGTGACAACCTATCCCACTATTTAGTTAAGAGTTTAATACTGTTAATTGGTTGCCATTTCATCAGGTCAGCAGCCCTAATTTATGGATGTCTATGGCTGAACTCCTGTGGTTTCTGATCTATCAGTTTAGCTTTTTTCGTACAGATTGAAAATACCATATAAAGTCAAAGACACACCTCTAATTACAAAGACTGCGTATATAACAATACATTTATTTCTTATGGCTGACAGAAACCATTTTCGTATGAATCCCTGACATTTTTACAAGAACATAGATTGTCTTTCGTGAACCTACAATTAACGAAAGTTCAGAACCACTACTGATGACGTTCCTTGTTTTCTGAATGTTGAGAGAACCTGCCATCTTCCCCCTTTTCTCTGGGTGTAATCCATCCTGTTTTCCGTGGTATATAAATAGTAAAATGCTTCGAAGTACAGTAAACAGGAAATTTAACAATGTGCAAGAACTGTGAACTGAATGAAAAGGACTCGGAATGTTTTGAGTCAAGTTGGTCTCTGGTGGCGACACTAAGTAACTTAAGGAATCAATGAGCTATACATATTAAGCATATATAGCTATAGAGTACTTTCTTTATGAATATTTAAAATACAAATTTTATTGGTAAATTCTATTATATCTTATCTCACCAGAGAGTGACTACGTATTTGGGTTGCACCCGGAATATACAAATACATTCGTTTTGAACGTATGGCGATTTTTTATTTTATTTTTCACGAATGAATATGACCAAAATACATAATTTGTCCCCCGCTGGTACAGCGGTAAGTCTTACGGATTTACAACGCTAAAATCAGGGGTTCGATTTCCCTCGGTGGATACAGCAGTTAGCCCAATGTAGCTTTGCTATAAGAAAAACATACGCATACAACACGTAATTTAAATTGTAAGTCCACTACACCTGTTGACCAAGACAAGAGTTATAAAGGTGCATGCATTTTTAGGTTATTGCTGTATAACATCTCTGATGTCTAATATTACGAGCAATTTTTCGCTGCCATCGATTATCCTGGAATATACCTTTTCGTTATCTCTAAAAGTAAACCTGTAGTCATGCGCTGTACATACTTATCATTTGACAAACATCCTCACTCCGTTCGTTAGGTGAACTCGCGCTTGAGAAATTAGTTCTCGCTCATGACATCACAGCAACCTTGAAGAAACGCCAAAAGCGACGCTCGGTGGCCACCGATTTTAAAAATATTATCTGTGGAGCATATACGGCAACTTACAACTAACTTGCACTAACTTTATGTCATTACTAAGATCAGTAATATTTAATAATGATATTAGGATTTGGAAGAAATAAAGAAATACAACACAAAAATAATAAATGCGAATTATTCTTTAGTTTTTATGTAGAAGCAGTTAAACTGGTTTAAAAATACTTTGAAAAGCTTCATCAGGATTGTTCTTGTGGAAGGAGAAAAACCTTAAACAAATTAACAGTGTCACATGGAACGTATTCCTACGCACAATTTATTTTAATATTTCAACAATTAAAATTGAAATTTTATTTTTGCTTTGGTTGTTATTAAACACAATGCTAAACAATAAACCATCAGTGTTCTGACCATCGTAGGTATCGAAACCTGTTTTTTAGAATATTATAAACCCACTGACTTATCGTCAGGGTTATGGGGACAAATTAATAGTGTCACGTGAAACGTATTCCTACGCAGAGTTTGTTTTAATAATTCAACAATTAAACGTGAAATTTTCTTTTTGCTTTGGTTGTTATTAAACACAATACTATACAATAAATAATCTGTGTTCTGACTATCGTAGGTATTGAAATCTGTTGTTTTTTTATAATATTATAAACCCACAGATAGGGGGTAGGGGCGTAATGTTTAGGATTCATCCTAATAATCAACGTAGAAAGTATCGCACAGATCACATAGAATGTTATTAATCTCATAAACAGCGCCCATTATTTTTACGTCTTACATGTAAAAGTTATACTGTTGTAAATGGCACAGAAACAAAGCTCTTGCTAAACAGGAACTGTGTGGGTGGAGCTTTCCCGTTAAATAGCCAGAGTAGCGTTCTCCTTTTTAGCTACGAAAATGTACGTACAGTGAGCGTTCCGTGTAGTAACAGACCTCGAGACTTAACCTGGTGGTGATTAACGAGAATTAATTAATTTAACTTAAAACATAAACGTAACTTAATCAACGTTTATAGCTGACCTAGGAAGTACCTGATCAGTTAAACGGACCGTTTTCATTCGTGTACTTTTAATTAAAAGATGTTCCCAATTTTAATTGGTGCATGTTCAATATCTTACTGACGTCATCGTAACGAAACTTTCTCAAGAACAGAACACATTTCGCTTTTCGAGCAAAGAATTATGTTTTGTGTGTGTGCGTGCATGTGTGTTTGGTACGTAACATATATATATATATATTTACTGTGGGAGTTTATTTTTCCTTGTAAATAAGTCTCACAAGTTTCAAGTCAATCTTCAAGCAAAGGTCCAGAAAATCACCTTCGTTGACCCGTGCTTAATAAATTCATTAATATATGTTAATATACAGGTTTAAGAACTTTTTGTTACGTTTTCTCTTTCTCTACGCGCACACACACACACACAAACACAAATATGTTATGCTAAAATCTGGGATTCGAATTCCTATAGAACAAAGTACATATGTAATAATTTTCTTAGTAAACATCGCAAAGAAATCGTGTTGGCATAACCTAATAATTTCTCAGAATGTGTCTTAAACCACATAGAGAAAATCAGAAGTGGAATATTCTATTGAACAATGACTACGTCATTGGTTACCAAAAGACTTGCAAGTTTCAGTTAAAGTAATAAATAAATGTACAAAATTGCCCTATATTAAGCCGTAAAGAATGAGACTGTGTATTACTGCCTATGTGTACTGAGTTTTCACAAACTGTTAAATGACCTACGATGTTTAAAACAGATCGAGTGGATCCCTCCTCACAGTGTTCCTGCTCTTCTTGGAGTCATTCCTATAGCCAGAACTCGTGATCAAATAAAAATATTTATGGTATTAAGTTTTATACTTCACTGAAAATTTAAAGAGATAAACTTACAGTATATATATATGTATATACACACACTTACTGCTGCAACGTGTGGTTATTACTATGTGGTAATGGTTCTCGAATGTTCTTTAGTGCAACTGGAGAACAGGGATGGATTGGCATAAAAAGATCAGCCTGGGCAAACTCGCTAACAGCAGTCCAGTGATATTTCTCATGCTGGCTACACAAGGAAGAACCAAATGTACAAATCCACCAGACAATTGTCCCATGTCCTGATGGACCAATTCACCCCTGCTGGAGAATAGTAGGTGGGGGGTATGGTGCATACAATCATCCCCCCCTACAGTTTGGTCTGCTGAATTGTTTTATTGCATCACAGGCCTATAAATTGTGTGTTTGTTCTTGTGATTCTCGTGTTCTTGCCAATCGAATTACATAATTAGGCCTAGATGTAGACTTTTTCAGTAGCCGAAATGTACATCTTTAACATAGGCGTGCTTTTAAGCTTTTCGATCTAAGCGATAGTTCGTAAGTATCAGTCAGTAGGCCTAAGTATACATGCAAGTATCGTGGCAACAAGATTACTCTGTGACTGCATGTTTTCAGCTTTCAAGTTCACGTAATCAGAGATTACCAATTTCCAAACTGAACAGTACACATAAGTGGTTGCAAAAATCATCCCCCCCCCCATAGGGTGTAAAAAATCTACGCCCCTGACTGAATAATTGTAATACCCAATTATTATATTGTAAATATAATTGTATAACATTTATATTTCTCTGATAGAGGAATAATCTAAACTTGCCCTTTTTTCCACGTCCCACAGTGGCACAGAGGTATGTCTGAGAACTCACAACGCTAGAAACCCAATTTCGATACCCGTGGCGGGCGCAGCAGAGATAGCCTATTGCTCTTAACAACAAACAAACCATGTTTTTATCCATATGTCCAATATTCCCTTAAATCTAGTGCATGCGCAACTTCTTTCTTACTTTTTACGTACAGTTATTTCTTAGTGTATGTAATAATGGTGATGGACCAAACCTAGTGAGAAGGTCAAAGGGATCTTTGTACCCGCTGATTAAAAGTTGATAAACGAAGGTCAAAAATCAAGGTTGCACGAGTAATGAGCAGTATCTTCCCTCTAGGAAGTGGGAGATCTGGGATCTTACTGAAGGTAGGCATTACATTGGCTAGCATTCTATCAGTCATTCACGCGAATGTGCTGCCATCTTTGGGTATCTTTTAAAATGTATATATTCTCTCTCTCTCTTTTTTTTTGTATAGGAAATAATTAGATAGTATCTCACCAAGGGTGGTAGTAAGAGTGAGCATATGGATTTGAACATATTCAAAAATGGTCCTTGACCTACCCTGTAGCTCTCGCACCTAATGAACAATTTTTATTATTAAAAGTGGGTCACTTCTTAAACACTACACTATGTGTGCTCTCAGTAGTGCAGCCCCTTTGTTCTTTTACTTATACAGCAGGTTACACCCGAGTGAACTCTCAGACATAAAATATGATAACAAAACGTTAATTCAGCTAATTTAATTTGGTAAGTCTGACAATACTTGCTGTCTTTATTAAATAACTATGTACTCCACATGTACGATCAGAGAGGAAATTTGTGTTAAACGGGACATATAAGATTCCTTAATATATTTCAAATGTTGCAAAACGCCAAAATCAGTGAAATGCTTCAAAAGATAAGTTTTTATACGTATTAACCTTGTACTGAAACAAAAAATAAATGAAACAAATCATTCTTCCAAAGCTGGGAAATTTTCTATTTCACTCACAGAATTTTGATGAGAAAAGGTTATCAAAACCAGTTTCTAGTAGACATTCCGCTGTGCTACTGGGGGTAACTCGAAGAAGAAAAACGATACTGTAATTTTTATAACTCAGAAATGGTTTTATGGCAAAGAAATATATAAACTAGAACTCAGTTACATTAAACTTGATGAAAATCATGTATTAAAATATAAGTAAACTCGTTATGTACTGTATTCATCGTTTACTGTAACAGGATTTGGAGTTTAGATCACTGCAGTAAACAGTATAGCTATTGTTCTACTCGCACACATCTTTTTATCAGTTACGTATCTTCGCTGTTAACGACTTCTTTGGCCATAAACCCAATAATATCTAACGAAATTGGCAAGTTTAGGAGATTTACTTTAGTCCTAAATGCGTATTTTAAGCAAAAATGTTTTATTTACTGTAAATTACAAAACTACACGATGGGAGGGAAATTCGTGTTGTGGCCATCATAAGTATCGACGGTTTTGGGGACGGATCCAAAATTTTTGGGAAGAAAAGTTCTTCCAGCAGCCCATGAAAATTTTTAGGAAAAAAAATCACATTGTTTATTAATTCTAACTGTGCTTTCCTTGGTCGTCCCTCGAAATGGGCAAAGCGGTAATACTTTAAACTCCATGGGATCTGCCAGTGTGAGCCTATATATACTTTCATATGAATGATGTGCCACTTTTTTTTTTTTTTAAGGAGGAAGATTGGTCATTGTTTTCTTTGTTTTTTTTTCTTCTTCTGTGTTTGCTTATACTGTTTTGCGCGAAGTTCGCTTTGCGATTCATCTTTATACAGACTGCTGGTTAGAATAACTCTTTTTCTATACCCTAACTTTTGATTTTGAACGCGAAGTTGCTTTTCGATAGAGCGCATTGTTTACCGTAAAGATTTAGCCTAAAGTTGAAGTGAGATTACCTTTATTTGACATAAGAACCGGCCTAGCAGGCGTTGGTGTAAGCGTCAGGTTGTGGACCTTTGTCTACTTCCTTACGCTTATGTTACTTCTTCATGCCAAGATAGGTCTCCAGCTGGTTCGTCACATCCTATTGTTGACTAAGGCATCTCATCTGGAGAAATAATGTAAATACCAGGAAATACGTTGCAAATGACAGGATAAATTACGTTCTTCTGGAAACTGTTAACAACACATTCAACGACGTTGCAGTTCTAATTGAGACAACTCCCATTAATCTAATATCTCAAACATTATAACCACTCTGCTTAAAGGATTTCAAAGCCATTCTTGGACTTTCTGATTGTGTAATGTAGACAATGGTCTTAAAAAGGACAGATAAAGTAGCTGAATATGATGGTTTCATGTGGTGGTAGATACAGAAGCATTTTACCTCTCTCTCTACTATTATCTGTGTGTAGATCTTATAGTCGTCTAAGATAAGAAGCAACATGTCTTATGTTTGTGCTTCAAGAAATGATTAAAACCCTGTCAGTTGTATCCATCCTAATCAATGGTAGGCTCTTAATGTTTATAGTGCTGTTCCTTCAAGTATACTTTTGTAAAAATAACCATCGGAGAAATAAATGTTCATGGGGCTTACACGAAGATTATAATAGTGGACAAGGTTGCGCGATCATCAGAGGTTAGTGTTCCAATTGGTTTCTACCCCTCCATTACAATAGTCTTCAATGCACATTGTTAAACATTACAATTTACCTCGGATGAGACTCCGATTTATTACGTTATGTATTACGATTTCAAATAGCCAGAAATTTTAATTTAATGTTAATATGCATCATATTTATTATTTTTGCCAACGAGATTGATACACACAATTATCTTTCTTAACACAAATATATTTTAATATACAAACAATAATACAATTTACAATAGTAGTTATTACAAATCAATTATTTATATACAAACATTTTACAAAGTCACAAACAGTATTCAGTCTTCTATTTGGTATGGAACTTAATATTTTGTCGATGTTTCAGATTCACGAGGTGCAAATTATTTTTATGTTGATACACAAATATACTCCACTTAACGGGAATGCTAGCTAGCTATATTCTTGTTTGGCCTAATGCGGTTGGTATTCAAGCTTCCTTTTCACTAAGAGAGATAGATATCTAACGTTCTTGTAGAAATACTAACGCCCGAAGTTAATTCACCAAAGTTGAACGGTTTGTAATGTTCGATTTCTATAAACGTCCCTGGTCAAATTCTGTAGTTTTTCAATTAATAACCGTTAACTACAATTATGGCTTTCGAGGCTTATAAGATACTGATTCTAACTAACTAACAACATATTCTATAACTGTTTCTCAGCTAGCTTTTATACCAATAAAGCGAGATTCTCGAATGTTCAATAACATTCGAAGACACGCTAGTGTTTTCGCAAAACATATATTGTTGAAATTTGCATTCAAGAATCTTCTACAAATTTTGAGAACAAGTGGGACCCATGCAATACACATCCAACAAAACACGTCACATGCATCACATTGAAACTAACGTAGGTATTAAAATAAATGAATAAGAGTAAATCTGTTAAAACATTCTTGCACTTTTTCAATTTGTGTACGCTTTGAATTCTTTCCAACAGTTTCAAAACACACTAGCAGTTTCTCGGTTGAAAGTATTCTATAACACCAATAGACAGTCTGTGTTGTTTTGTCAATAAATGCAACCATTACTATTTACCTAATTTGTAATCCATGTTGAAGTAATGAGCTAATTATGACTGTTAACCAGTCTGAATGGTATGTTCAGTATCGCTATAGTTGTAAGACCATACAACATATTTTTATGTCATGGAAATACCCTTACGAAGTCCATTGGAAAAGGGAACATTTAGCCTCTTAACACCTTCAGACTCCGTTTTCCATTCTCAGTTTTTTCCTTTCCACGATCACCCCAGTATAGTCTTCAGTACACCATATATATTAACAATTTTCAGGTAACCACAAACGACCACTGGAGATCTTCAACGGTCTTTGTTATTATGTGTCACTCTGTAACGTAACCTGGTATGACCAGATGGTTAGGGTGATCGACTCGCAATTTGGGGGTATTGAGTTGGAGTTCCCATTACACCAAACATGCTCACCCCTTCAGTTATGGGACGTTATAATGTCACGATCAATCTCATTATTCGTTGGTAAAAGAGTAGCCCAAGAGTTAACGGTGCGTGGTGATGACTAGTTGCCTTCCCTCTAGTCTCACACTACTAAGTTAGGGACGTATATTGCTGATATTCCTCGTGTAGTTTTGTTTGAAAGTCTAAACAAATAAACACTCCAAAAATATCGATTACTTTTACGCTGGTAATTGAAAGTCATGATTAAGCAGAAGACTATGGAACAAACAAAACCTGTTACAG
Source organism: Tachypleus tridentatus (assembly GCF_004210375.1). Classification (NCBI taxonomy): domain Eukaryota; kingdom Metazoa; phylum Arthropoda; class Merostomata; order Xiphosura; family Limulidae; genus Tachypleus; species Tachypleus tridentatus. Next base: position 80,124,864 of record NC_134837.1, read on the forward strand.
TTCAAATTTTCTTTATTATACCTCCACAGACAAATTAATAATTACAAAACTAATTACAATAATTTTATACAATTTCCAGCAAAATTTCATTAATGATGTATATTTTCGTAATTTACTTGAATAAAATAAGATAGATGTAAAATATTTAGGGTAAAATAGAACACCCTTTGTTCCATATTATTTAAAGCCATATCTTCAGACTGCAAACATCGTATCGCACAAGCAGCTAAGCCTGTCAAACGTGGTCAGCAACTTTTTTACACCGAACTGAATAAACTTTCATGAAATACGGACGTGTCTTATGGTCACTCTGAATGTGTATCTAAGAGGCCCATTTGTTCACAGTCGACCTTACACAAATAAAATAAGTGTACGTCATACGTTTTGTTAATTTGTTTGAATTTTATGATGGTTGACTATTTGCACTAGCCGTTCTTGATTTAAAAGTGCTAGATTAGAGGGAAGCCAGCTAGTCAATACTACTCACTACACACTAACTCTTAGACTATTCTTTACTGATGAAGATAAATTGATCGTTACATTATAATAACACCGCTGCTGTTTAACACGTTCGCTGACGGGATTCGGACCCGCAATCCGAAGATTGCTAGTCGAGCATCCCCAATCGACATGGTATGCAAGGCTACGTCAAAAAGGTTACGTTAGGTTAATTGATACTAGATAGCAGCACTAGTGATATTCCGTTTTGTTTGTTATAATCAATTTTGGATAATTAATTTTGGGCGTGCTAACATTCCATACAACAGTACAACCTTCTATTTATGGGCATATGATGCTCATTTGAAAAGACAGTAGTTCATCCACTTAGTAGCCATGGGTCGCCCTACAGTCAGCAAGGGTAGCTGTTTTACTGTACTCCAGCAAATGTTATACTTATTTCATTTCACAAGAATATATCTAGCGTGGACTAGTTGAAGCAGTAACGATTTCGTGCGTCGTTTAAGTAGACATTTATTTGAGCAGCTATTAGTGCAAGAAGTGTATGTCATTATATATGAAAGTGTCGATAATATATTCTATAATTGAAAAAAAAAAGCTGTTGTAATTTCGGTATTTTTTCATTTACTACCCTTAATATCTTTCTTTTATATTGCTTTGGCGCATTTTGAATTTTGTGCAAAGCTACACAAGGGCCATCTGCACTAACTATCCATAATTTAGTAGTACAAGGCTAGAAAAAAAGCAGCTAATCATCACCACCCACCGCTACCTCTTGGGCTACTCTTTAATCAACGAATAGTGAGATTGATTGAACAATTATAAGTCCCATCAGCTGCGCATGTTTGGTGAGACGTGGATTCGAATCAACGATCCTCAGATTGCGAGTCCCTTGCCCTAACCATCCTACCATGCTGGGCCAGGAAAGTAATAGTACAATCATCACCCAGATGGCCACCCTTCCAAGTACTATAACCAGACCCGACATTGGTTGTCTACGAAGATCACACGAGATCGTGATTTTTTCAATGTGTTAAGAACAATGGCTTTCTCTCAGAGTTTGGTTTTGTTTTGAATTTCACGCAAAACTACACGAGGACTATCTGCACTAGCCGTCCCTAATTTAGCAGTGTAACACTAGTGGGGAGACAAATAGTCATCACCACCCACTGCCAACTCTTGGGTTACTCTTTTACCAATGAATAGTGGGATTTATCGTCACATTATAACGCCCCCAAGGCTGAAAGGTCGAGTATGTTTGGTGTGACAGGGATTCGAATCCGCAACCCTCAGCGTACGAGTCGAGTGCCTTAATCACTCGGCCATGCCGGGCCAGCGTTTGTGAATCAAAAAATGCTAAATTTAGGTGTAACCATCTATAATTTTTAATTACAGATCAGAGGAAAAAGCAGCCAGCTAGTAGCACCAGTCGTCACAAGGGTTTTCCCCCAACTTCTAAGATTATATATGGGATTCTTTGTAACTTTTATAACGTACCTAACTGAAAGTATTTAACACACTCAGCAGACCATGCTCAAATATCGGATCCTTCGATCCACAGACCAGGAGAATAAGCTCAAGATCCTGTATGATCCAGCAGCGAAAGAAAAACAAGCATTTATAATATTTGACCCCTTTATTCATGCACCATATTTTTAACACCAGAGTGGGTGTAATCACTAAAATTAAATCAAAACTTTCAATATTTATAACACCAGTTTTGTTATCAAGTAGTATAACTAAGCAATGGATAAGCAACTAAAAAACACAGACCGTGTACCCTGAGAAGAGCTATGGACAAATTAACGTGACTTGAGGCCTTGGCAAATGTTTTACTTCTAGCAGCTACAAGCGAATGTTCCATTCCTTCCACCTCATATTACCCTTTTATGCTTGTAAGACAGTAGACAGTGTCGTTCCCAATCGTTGGATCGGACCCATTGCTTAAATTAGCTCTGTACTCACCGAAACGCATCATTGTCGATTGACACGGCGGACACAGTATGGTTGAAATACTATTATCCACTTTTCCTTTAAAAAAAAAGTAAGAGTTTGTTTGTTTTGAAATTCGCACAAAGCTACTCGAGGGCTATCTGTGCTAGCCGTCCCTAATTTAGCAGTGTAAGACTAGAGGGAAGGCAGCTAGTCATCACCACCCATCGCCAACTCTTGAGCTACTCTTTTACCAACGAATAGTGGGATTGACCGTCACATTATAACGCCCCCACGGCTGAAAGGGCGAGCATGTTTGGCGCGACGGGGATGCGAACCTGCGACCCTCAGATTACGAGTCGCACGCCTTAACACGCTTGGCCATGCCGGGCCGAAAAACGTAAGAGAATAAATGAAGAATGTAGTGATAGAAGTGTAATAACCTTAATACCAATATCTTGTGAAGAGTATAATTGATTCCACAAAACTGTACTAGCCCGCGAACGCTTAGAACTTCACAATATATCTGGTTTCACAGTTGTATTCCCGTTCTGGAGGCGCGATCAAAGTATTTAATGACGTCATAGATACACTTACTTTCCTGTTTTATTGCGAAAAAACTTGCAATTGAAAATTAAGCTCTGTGTGCGTTACACAAAGTAATTGTATAAAAATCCCATTTAATATGATATATTAAATGCTTATTTTAAATTAAAACCTGTAATGTGCAAAATAAAGTGGAAAACGTGGGAATTTGGGAAATACGGAGTACAAGATAATACTTTATGTATATTTTGAGGAAACTGTTCTTGACTTTACAGGACTCTATCAATATCACAACAACGTGTTTGACTGTATTAATTATACCTCAGCAGAAGTATATGTTAGTTTTGCATAAAACAACGATTTTTAATCGCAAAATAACTACATTCACAGTATAATTTCATACAAATGCGCTCAAACTATGAATATTTGTCCACATCTTTGTATATACTAATATCACAAAAACAGGTTTGGCCAGGTTAATTTATCACATTCCATTAAGAGAACAACAGCTAGGCACAGTGTGACCAGGTGCATAAGGCACTCGACTCGCAATCCGAGAGTTGCGGGTTCGCATCTCGGTCGCACTAAACATGCTCGCCCTTTTAGCCGTGGGGGCGTTATAATGTTTCTGTCAATCCCACTATTCGTTGGTATAAGAGTAGCCCAAGAGTTGGCGGTGGGTGGTAATGACTAACTGTCTTTCCTCTAGTCTTACACTACTAAATTAGAGACGGCTAGCGCAGATAGCCCTCCTGTAGCTTTGCGCGAAATTCATACACAAACAAACAAACAAACTTGTAGCTATATAAAACAAATGCAAGTGTGCCAAGCTATTGACTAAAAGATCCTAGGTTCATGTCCGCAATATGCCGTTGAACATGCCTTTTACCTTTGTCAATGTTAGTTGTGAGGCAGGTAGGTGTTGCTAACTGATTACCCTCTCTCTGATAAAAGTTTTAAATTTTAGAGCCTTCGGGTCTTTGAACCTGATCTTTCACCTATGTATCATGTATACACAACATGTGGTTCAGACCAAGTATATATAGCTGTAATGAGATTAGAAGGGCTCTTTGCACGAGCCAGGTGTGTTTTATTTTTATTTTTACATACATGAAAAGTTGGGCCTATCCGTGCGGGAGTTCTAAGCTACCTACAAATGCGGGACCCTTCACAATATCCGACAGTAAAAAGAAAAACAAAGTTTTAAGGAGATTGTACAGCAAAACAATGTTGATACACCACTTGTATAAGTTTTGAATTTTATAGCCCAAAGAATTACTGATAACACACACGCACACACATATATTTATTTATGAAATACGTAAGTACTATCTTATCTTCTATAATTATGGGTCAATTCAAATGATGGATTTTCAATCAATAAGCAGAGTCAGTATCGAACGAAAAAGAAATCAATATGTATGAGTAGATATAGAGAGAATTTATCGACCAAGATGTATATATATATATATATGGTTCGTCATTTTGCACTCGCTAATCGCTTTGCTTTCAAAATGAACAACTACGCTTTTATGGACGACGTGAAGATATAAGAAAAAAACAAACAAGTCTCTATGACAACATATCTTCATAAAGGTGATAATAAGTTAATATATGAAGGATATTACTTTTACATGTAAAAATAATTAATGACGTATACAATGTTAACAAGGTTTTTGATACTACAGTTTACTGTTGTTTTCAGTCTAGTGGGACTGAAAAAACAACACGTGTTTCTTTTATTTGTTCCCAGTCATTGTATCCTATTCCAGTGTTGTAAAACTATGATTGTGTGTTTCGATTTACGAACACCTTTGTTTCGGGACCTAAAAAAAGAACATTAATGACACAGGCTTGTTGTTTTGGGGTTAATAATAGATTTTCTACAATTCAGCTATACATATTTCGAAAACAATATTTCAATATTTTCTATCAACAACTCTTACTTAGATCAAATTAATATTTCGTTTACCACAATGAAATTGTTTTAAAATTTTTATGTTTAAGTTCTAGAACGATCGATAAGGCTCTTACCTCGCGATTGGTCAAGAGAAATCTATCGCCAGCAGTTGTCAACATTTTAAGCGTAACAATATGGCACCCGTTGTTTGTAAAAACAATTCACTTATGTAAAATAACATATGACGTTTTGTGAAAAATGTATACGTGATGGAGAAAAATGGATGTTATTTTCGGATTCAGTGCAAAGATTACTGTTGAACATGTAAAAAATTTTGAGAAAACAAAACCATCATAGGCCTGTGTAACTGAGAGCGTTACTCCTATAATACTTGCAAGTGTATAAGTTCAAACAAGAAGGACCGGTATTCGTGTATCAAATATATATGTGCTATAAAAATAAGAAAGCCATTATTCTTGTAACATCCATACTTGTATCACTACAAATATAAACAACTGTTATTTATCTAATGCACATATTTGCATAATTAAAATCAGCAAGCCATTATTCGTATAATTATATAATTAAAAAATGGAAACTCTTTTTTGGTGTATATTAATTAATATTGTTTAATATTTACTCCACAAAATGTTTTTCCCGCTAAGTAGAGGCATTAGGGGTGACATCTATGGTTCACTGTTACAACTAAATATCAGCAGGAAGTTCAAACAATGCCGGGAAACTTAAAAACCTCATAATATACCAGATTTTGGTTAATTTTAATTTCGAGCAAAGGTACACCAGGGCTATCTGCGCTAACCGTCCCTAATTTAGCAGTGTAAGACTAGAGGGAAGGCAGCTAGTCATCACCACCCACCGCCAACTCTTGATCTATTTTTTACCAACAAATAGTGGGATTGGCCGTAAATTATAATGCCCCCACAGCTGAAAAGACAAGCATGTTTGGTGTGACGAGAATTCGAACCTGCGACCCTCGGACTACGAGTCGAGTGTCTTAACCATCTGGCCATGCCAGGCATGAAGGCCATGTAAATAACGTCACAAAAAGAATGGAAAAATCATAGGTGTGTTTCGGCATACCAACCGGAGATTCAGTTATATTTTTGGTCATGACCAAGAGGATTTTCACGTTCCATTTTTACGGTTTTTTGACAGCTGATCTAAAAGGGTTAAAATAAGCTTCTCTTTCTATTAATATCGTTTAAATTACGTCATAGAAGGAAACGAAAGCCAGTCAGTTATATTTTTAGTCATGATCAAGAGAGGTTTCGGGTTCCAGTCATATAGCTGTTTCGATCACTGTTCCGAAAAAGCACAACCGAGTCCTAGTGTCGGTTGAGAGGTCTATAATCCAGTTAAAAATGACGAAAAGGTAAATATCTAAGTTTATCATATGATAAACTTTATTTATATTTTTTAGCTTTATCTACATTGCATGTTTCTTTTAATAGGCCTTTTAAAGTCACTTCATATTTTACACGACTTCAATCTTTTTTTCCAATTAATGTACCCACACCACGTAAAACAGTTACACTTCATCAATATCTTTATTTGGCACCTCGTATTCATAATTTTATTCCTTATAGTATAAGATCTTCTATTAATCGTGTTAATCAAAAGAAATACTTAAAACAATGGATCTTAAATACTGATGATAATATTCTGGGAACTTTATATTGATTTTGTAAGTTTTGATTTTACTTTATTATGTGTTTAACCATCACAGGACGAGTTAACTCTTTGTTGATGGTTTTATATTGATATTTGATTTTTTGTGTCTAATTTATTGCTTAATAAATTTATTATTATTATTATTATTTTGCGACTATATATATTTTCGTTGGAAGGAAATATTTACATGATGCACAATACGATTCACTAGCACTGGAAACATCAATATTTTCCATAATGGGAGGTACAGTTGTTTGCGTATATAATTATTTCACCATCAAAACATAAAACACATTAGTAACAGGCCTATTGAAAGACATAATTAATGGGTTGGCGTACTATGAATGTTGTTTTATAATTTGTATGTTATAAAAATAAAACTATCTTTGCTCAAGATGACACATACCCTGCCAACGTTTATAACTGAATCTCCTAGCCCCACAATTCTTACCGTTAAGTATATAAAAAAATGATACAACAGCACTATCAGATCCCCTAGCAATCTTAAACACCTCAATCAGATCCCCTCTAACTTTTGTACTTTCTTGAAGAGGAAACAATTTCAGATATGTTAACCTCTACTTGTATGATAACCCACCTACCCCAGGCATCATTCTGGTAACCTTGTTCTGAACCTTTTCTAACAATTCAATGTCCTTTCTAAGGCAAGGAGCCCAAGAATGGACACAATACTCCAAATGTGGCCTAACCGGTGACTTATACAATGAAATGATGACATCTTTAGACTTGTATTCAGTATCTCTCTAGATACAACCTTAAACACTATTTTTGCTACCACTAAAACAGCACACTGCTTGAATAGCTTAAGAGACTGATCAACCACTACACCAAGGTCCCTTTCTTTTATAACACTATTAAATTTATCTTCATCCAAAACATACTTCAAATTTTGATAACCTCTATGTATTATCTTGCATTTATCGCAATTAAAACCCACTGTAGTAAGTAAAGCAATAACACCTAAGACCATCAGCAAATTTGAGTAATTTACTAAACATTCCTTCATCTATGTCATTGGTGTAAGTAAAAAAGAGCAAAGGTCTTAAAACTGAGCCCTGAGGTACCTCACTTGTAACATTAATCTATTTGTCTGAACTGTATTTATAAACAACTCATCCTTTTATTCCATCCAGTCGCTCTTCTATCCAGTTAGGTAACTTGCACCCCGCACCTATAGAGATAATTTTTACAAGCTTTTTATGTGGTACGTTGTCAAGCGATTTCTGAAAATCCAGATACACCAAATCTACGTTCTTACCCTCATCTACATAAGAAGTAACCTTTATAAAGAATTTCAGAAGATTTTTCCGTAGTGAAATCATGTTGACTATACAATAAGTTTTATCAGACTTTCCAATTTTTTTCTCTACACTTAATGTAAGGCTAATATGCCTATAGTTACAAAGATAACTTTTATTTCCTTTCTTTCAAAGAGGAGTAACATTAACCAACTTCCAATCCTCTAGTACCAGCCCACTATTCAAGGACTTACACAAAATAGTAGCAGGTGGCTCACATATCCAATCCTTAACATACTTCAAAACCCTTGGGGGTAATAATAACTGGCCCAGGAGCCTTATTATTTTTTAAACAACTCAGTTTTTTTTCTTTACAAGCTCGAAATTAATGTTCTCATTGTTTAAATGCTAGAATTACTTTTTAATATAAATTTCGCTGCTTTTAGTGATAATTGTAAAGTGTAATGTGGCAGCAGCAGCATTAACTGTACTTGATTTGGATTGTAACAATTACTACTGTTGTAAACCATATTTTAAATATTATGATTTAGTTATTTTATAGGGAGGGTCACTAATCACGATGACGATGATACAGTATCTCAAAGGTTCATGATCAATATATACAAACCATAAAAAATATGTCTGTCTGTTTGCCTGTTATCTTACTACTTCTAGATTGATAGGCCAATCTGAATTAAACTTTATAGAATGATAGTCTGGAACAAGGAGCACGTTAGTAAGGGGTTCACTACCCCTCTACCCCATTATTGCTGTTATTGAGCATTGACTTTCTTTGACGTAAGTTAATTACACATGTAAATGACGCCACGTTTTTACATCATAAACATAATTAAATTTCATATAATACAACATACACGTAATGTGGGAGAGGATGCACAACCCCTTTATATATCTCAGAGAGTGCATTAACACTCTTTATGGCAGAATTCAATGAAAAAAATGGCCGTCATTATTGCATATACATAAACTCAGCTGAAGTTTCTACTCTTAACAGCCGCTATAAGGTTGATATGAAGAACTGTTTTCTGAGTTTATGACTCGGACAAAGGACGGGTATCTCAGCTTGTGCTACATAATTTGGTTACTCGATTATTCAGTCGTGAAATTGTTCAAGTAAGTTTATTTATACGTTAGTCGGATTAGTATCATTAGAAAGTAACTTTCTATCGAAAATGAAAACATTACTTGTGAAATTCAATCACCAACAGTGTACTAGTGATAGTATCTTGTAGCAAACATTAAGGAAGAAATAAATAATATCTGATTCTGTTTTTTGCACAGGGCGAAGTGTTTCCTGTTCATCTTTCAATTCAACCCTGAACACGAAAATCATTTCAAGGAGTTTTTAGTTTATTGAGAGTTATCGCATCTATTCATTTAATTAATTGATTAGTAAGGAAATTATTTAATTTGTTATAAATTAGATGTAGATTTCATCTTTAAATTTCTGCTGCAATGTTGTTTGTGAACGTAAGCCTACACTTTACGAAGCGTAAGTGAAGGTAGCCAGTAAAAACGTTTGTTACAGAAGAAATAAACGTTACTCGTATTTGGGTTCATGGTAATGCTAAAATCGAGTACAAGATTCCTTGCAGCTAAAAAAGTGCAGAATGCTGATTGTGTAGTTTGCTCTGTACTAAAACAAACAAGTATTATAAATTCTATACAAAGTATTTACCTCTGTATTTGAAAACGTGGGTAAAATGGTTTTTCGTTTACATATCATTTTGTTCTCTTTGCTAGTGGTACAACGGTAAGGCTACGGACGTCTAACGCTAGAAACTGACCTTCGATATCCTGTGGTGAGCACCGCATATACAGCCAATTATATAAGCTTTGGGCTTAACTGCACACCAAGAAAGAAAAACAAACAAGAATACATTAAATTATTTTAATAAGAAAGAGAAGCTCACCTCATAACTTCATGATGTGAACTACCACTGATGTGGTTTGAAAGTAATATGTTTCATCAATGTTTAGAAACTTTAACAGTAAAGTACCTGCAGAACCAAAGAATTTCATTTTCTTTGAACAAACTTATAGGTATACAAGTAGAATAATTTTTTGTAATTTTTTTTTAAATGACAAGTAGGGTTTGTTTGTTTTTTGTTTTTTTTGGAATTTCGCACAAAGCTACTCGAGGGCTATCTGTGCTAGCCGTCCCTAATTTAGCAGTGTAAGACTAGAGGGAAGGCAGCTAGTCATCACCACCCACCGCCAACTCTTGGGCTACTCTTTTACCAACGAATAGTGGGATTGACCGTAACATTATAACGCCCCCACGGCTGAAAGGGCGAGCATGTTTGGTGCGATGGGGATTCAAACATGCGACTCTCGGATTACGTGCCAAACGCCTTAACCCACCTGGCCATGCATGGCCTTGTCACTTGAGTAATTCGAAGGGTATGCCCGCAACTACAGATGAGGTGTGATTTCAAACTTATTTGTCACCGTAATTTTCCTTTAAATTCAAGAACCAAAATTCGACTTTGTAATTCCCTTTCCTTATTTACGATTTACTTTTCCCTGCTGTCAGCAGGATACGTTGGTTCTACTTAAAGAAACTTAATAGCACATGTGAAAGTATTTGCTAACCTAAAATTTCAAGTCTAATACACTAATACTGTTGTACATGTTTCGCGAATGTTTCTGACTTAATTAAAGATCTTGGCCAGGGTGAATGACAAATATAGCTATTACACAAAATAATTTTCAGATTTCTGCCGGTCTTGATTATGACATTAAATCAAAATGTTTAGCATGATCAACCTATACATAGAACTTCGAACACCTAGCAAGTTTTAAGGTAATGTCATCAGTGTTTTTTGTTTTTGTATATTCTTAGCTAGATTAGGAATATAAGATAGCTGTTAAGGGTTATATTAAGATACTTAGAGAGTTGAATAAGTCTGTGTTTTAAAGAAGTTTTTGAACCTGGGATTGCTATCGCGCTTACTGGTATACTTTGTACTAGGATAGTTTGAGCGTCATTTGATGTAGTTTTACAACAATTAGCACCAAACTACAAGTGATCAAGCTTATCGGAAGTGAAACCTTGATTAAGTTAAAGATAAAATTCGTTTGCGTTGATATGTGAATCGCACTTTACATTTAAACCGTTTCATTTTTATTGTTTAAACCATATGATTTAAAAGAACCCGTCAAGGAAAGAACGCTGTAACTTGCACCGATGTAACTAATAAACCCACATGGATGAGAGTAAATATTTAGCTTTATCACTATTAGTGCTTTTTAAGGTTAATCTCTGAAGAGGAAGACAGGAGCTCTTGTTATTGTTGATAATAAATTCTCTTCATCATACACAAACATCGGCAACAAATATTATTTCATCTTGAATTCTTTATATTTTTTACAAGGAAGAAAATAGGAGAGCACAGCAGTAAAAAGCCAGTGTGGTTTGGCCTTTGGAAGTGTGAGGTAGTGGTTTAAAATTATTAAACGAAATATAGCTCTTCACATGTATATTTATATGCATCAACTTTGCATTAAGTATAAAATTAACTGCACCTTGTTGGTAGTATAAGTACATTTTATACGAATATTTAGAAACATTGTGCTTAGAAATGTTACCTGCTTTGTGTTATGTTTTAGTTTCAGTATAGTTTTGGTTAGGTGAATTACTGGCATGTGTAAAGTAAAAGTTTATTTTTCATATAAAACTATGATGTATAGTGCTATAGTAAAATGTACTGTTTACTTTGATGTTGGGTTTTCTTTGCTTATAATTGTATACTTTTTAACCCTATATTCATGGTTGAGGGTCAGAATTGCATGTTATGATATTTTACAGAGTGTTATTCAAATGGTGCATATTTGAATATAGAGTTATTAACTGTTACCCTGCATTGCTAATGTAGCATCTGATCTTTCTGTGTACAACAGACTTGTACATTTTATTAATAGTTTGTTAATGGACGAGTCTGGTAATCCTCGTGGTAGAGGACAGTAACTATCAGATATATATATAGAGATACCGAAAAAAACAAACTGTAGATATGTACTTAAGAGATTCTAGAGGATGTTTTAATACAAGATGTAAAATATATGATGAATAAAAGTATCTTCATTCTTTACATGAATATCACCTTGTATCCTGACTTGTCTGAGTCAGACCAGTGTTATGATTTCACAGACACACCTTTATAACTCATCAGTTTTTGTTTTGTACAACAAACCTGTACATTTTACTGAAAGTAAAGGAGTGGATTGACCCTATGCATACTAAATTAAACAGTAATCAAATCTATATAACTATTTTCACATTACAGGTAATATGGTAAAAGATCATCCTTTTTATTTACCATAAACGTTTGATTAAGAAACAAAATGCCTGATTGATCAAGGTAAGGGTTCTCAACCTAATCACTAAACTCTTCTTATTTCTAAGATCTTTATTGTTTTTATTTATAATGCAAAACATATATATATATATATATATATATACAACTTAGGCCATAATTTTTATATCAGGGATGAAGTTAAAAAATAGGCCTACAAAAACAGGATATTCAGTTTTAAATAGCTTAGAAATAGATTTGATCACAACAGTTTATAGAAATTGTGTTATTTTGATATTTTGGTTTACAGTTAGTTAGCTTCCAAATTTATTGTTTGAGTTTTAAGAATAATAGACATTAAGATACCATACATAAGAGAGAAAATATTAGTTATTTATTTTGTGGCAGAAGGTGATTTAAGAAAGCGAATGAAGTGAAAGTAAAGTAAATAATTGTAATATAATAATGATAATTGGTGTCTTTTTGTTTTAATAAAATAGTTATAAAACATCTGAGGGGTAATCTTTTCAGTTTTGGATTTTTTTTCTTGAGGTAATTTTAGTCATAGTTGAATTTTTTAAACTGCATATTACACACTAGATACCATGCATGTCACAGCTATAGTGGTTTTGGAATTTTTCTTGGTTACTGCACTACAATTAATGAACTATTTTAGAGTGTTTGTCTAGTTTGAAGCTAATGTGGATTTTTAAATAAATCTAAAGGGAAATTAATAATGATGAAAGAACTGTTGGTATTTCTGTAAAAAATGTATCTCAGGATGGCTGGTATGGGTATTAAAACTTTTATTAAAATAAATTAGAGAACAGTATTTCGACTTTCTTAGCTCATCTTCAGGTTAACAGTTAGTATTTCCATTCTGTAAAGAACATGTCTTAATTAAATATGCTCAGTGTAAATTTTTCTAAATTTTTATTATGGATAAAAGTTAAATGCTATTTTGCAGGTTTCCGCCTTCTTCATTGCAAAGTTGGCCATCAACTGAATTCATTCGAACCCAGTGTGATTAATGTTAAGAGTGAAGTGGAGGTGGTGGGAACAAAATAATAGTAACTAGCAAGTTCAGTTAGAGATTGCTTTGTCTCTTTTGATATGTTTGCTAAACTAAAATTGGTATGTGAAGCTCCTTTTAACTGTGTGGTTGATAGACAATCTTAACATGACTTTTCTGAAACTGAATATTTCCAAACTCCTCAGAAATGTATGAATTCCTTAAATAGATCAACTTTAAGAGACAGCTGTTCATATTTTGCTATATACCATGATGGTTAGTGGTATTTGGTCTATTTGATTGAAATTATATAGAATAAACATTTTTCCTTCATTAAACCTAGTTTTCTGAATGTTAAATCATTAGATGGAGCCTGAAAGAGGACAAATAAATATAATTTAATGAAAGTGAGGTAGATGGGAGGAGCAGTGATAAAACTAAGTTCTTTAAGTTGTTTCCGATAATTAAGAATGTTTTGTTATAAATGAAGGCATATTACAAATGTATTAAGGGTCACATATTACAAAACTGTTATCAGTATCGTGAGTTATACATGGGAGGGTGAAGCTGTAATACCGAGTAATTTCAGATATAAAAAAATCAGTTAAGGTCTGTGTTATTTTACTTACATGTTTTTACAGGAAAGTGAACAAAGTATTTAAATATTAGGCTTGCAGTTTCTAACAGAGAATGACCAGAATCTAATTTTATTAGATAGTTAGCAACATTTTACTTAAGAGGGGGGCAAAAGAATCTTGGCTAACCATTATTTTAATTTAGACAATCCTGAAAAAGATGTAGATTTGGTGTATTTGGATTTTTAGAAAACATTTAATAAGGTACCATGTAAAACACTTGGTAGAACAGTTATCTTTGTCAGTGTTGTGGTTAGGTTTGCTCATTGGATAAAGAACTGGCTGGTTAGAAGAAAGCTGAGGGTTATTATAAATGGAAATGAGGTTGGATTCATGTTGCCACAAGTTGGGTACCTCAGGGCTCAGTGTTAGGATTTTTGCTTTTTTTAATTTATATCATTAACATAGCTGAAGGAATGGTCTGTAAATTATTTAAATCAGATGAAACTAAAGTTTTTTGTTTTACTAATTGTGAGTAGGATACTGTTCCTTTATAAAAAGATTTGAGTTAGTTAGTGAGTGAATAAATGGCATATGGTTTTTAATTATGATAAATTCAAGGTAATGCAGGTAGGATATCACAGTTTAAATTATGAATATAATTTTGATAGGAATAATCTTAATATTATGGAAGAAAAATATTTTGGTGTTTTGGTTCATCAATCTCTTAAACCATCCAAGCAGTGTACTGTTCCTAGTTATAGAGCAAGGCTACACTTGGAATATGGTGTTCAGTCTTGAGCTTCTTACCTTAGGAAAGACATTGAAGTGTTGGAAAAAATTCAAAAGAGTGATACTAGAATGGTGCCTGGAATGGAAATGAAGAAAGATTAAGGTCTCTGGAATATTTTTCTCTTTGAAAAAGAAGAGCTAGAGGGGATTTGATTGAGGTGTTTAAGATTGTAAAGGGAACTTATTGTTGGTACCTCATCTTTTTGGTGAGAAAGATAAGAATAGGAGACACTAATATAAATTTTTGATAGTGTAGGTGTGATCTTGTGCAAAGACAGCATTATTTTTTAACAAGGTGATTGGATTTTCAAATGAGTTGACTTCAGATGTGGTAATTGCAGTTAATCTAAGGGACCTTAAAGGAAAGCTTGATAAATCTTAGAATGATAAAGACTGACTTTGAGTGTTTTATTTTAAGGTTTGCTATAGAGATGAGGCAGCTTAGATGACCTAACAGATTTCTTGTTATCCTTAAATTGTATGTATGTATGAACAGGAAAAGCATGGTCAGAGCTTAAACAAGTGGTCCTGATTCAAGCTTGTTCATGAAAGATCTAAAAAGAATGTTTTTTTCAATTATATTTTGGTAAGACATCTTTGTACTTACATACAAGACAAAGGTTCTGTCAAGTAATGCTTATAAAAATGAAAAAAATATATATATAATTAATTTTGTCACACTGATCCAATGATCTAATAAATTATCTGCCATTATATATTATGTTTCCCTTTATTAGTTAACATGTCTGGAAAAAAACTGACTTCACAATGCATACAAGTTCCAAAATGCATTATTTTGCTTAACAATAAAAAAGAAGGCTTAGTAAAAAGCCTTTGAATACACAGTCTGTAAATAATCTGTCTAAATATTTTGTGAAAGGACCACTCTATATGTTAACTGATCTGTAATTTTGATCATTTGAACGTTAGTGAATGGGAAAAGTCTGATGTTTAATGAGCATTCTAGTAGGAAATAATATGAATATTTTGTGCTATAAACTGCCCTTAGAAAGCACCAGGTCACATAGATACTAACTAGGCTGGGATAAAGATCATGCTACCAATATCTATAGTTTACTTTGTGAACATTAACCTTCTATTTTCAATTTCATGAATATATACTTGTTAATTAGATACACAATATTGTAGTTCAAATAAGAGAACAGCTTTCATTTCATTTGTGTAAATTTGCAACTGGATCTCTCTTGTTTATATACACCTAAGTATAGATTGTCTTATATGACATTGTTTGCCATTTCACTTAAAATAGTTAATATATATTTTAATCCTGTAATTGCTAGTGAGATCTTAAGAATTCATCTGCTTTTTAAACACATTCTCCTAAACTATTTAAGTACCATCTTTCTGTGAGTTCACAAATTTTTGTGATCATGGAATATTTAGTGAAAATGTAAACATAATGCTACTGATATTGACAATAAATCTGCTAATTACTGTTGGAATCCTTCTGTATTTTATATAGAAAATTACTAATTTCAGCCAATGTTTTTTGTAATTTTTCAGTGAATTTTATAATAGGCAAATCATAGCTTTTCTCAATATCATCAATGGTAAACAAGTCAGTAACATGAGGGTTAATTATTTTGAAAGATGATGTAGCTATCCTTTGGTGGATATTTAAACCTATAAGTAAAAAGTGTGCAAGTGTACTGCTGTTAAATTACACACATATTTAAGTAGTGGACATGAGATATGGTTCACTACATTGACTATAGGAATATGTGTAGGTATTAAGATCAGCATTGGCTGATGAACACTAATTTACATATCAATAAATTTGTAAAGTGATGTTTGTCAACATAGATGTAATGGAATGATAAAGGAATGAAAGATCAAGTATGGACATTTTTTTAATATTTTACCCTTTTTAAGCTCCTGATCTCTCATTTGCTCTATAACAGCATTCTGACATGACATTAATTTTATTTTCAAAGATTGGTATAAGATGTTTAATTTTATGAAATTTTGTTGCAAAAGTATTCAGGTGAAACTTGCATCTGTGCATGAGTAGTTATATTAGAGTTCAGTGTCTTAAACTGATGGAACATTGAATATTTCTCAAGAATATCATGAGACAAGAGGAAGAATACTTTTATGAAATTTTTTACTAGGCTATTCTAAGACTTTTTATATATTATAAAGAGTTTGTACATGGCCTTGGAAAGGTTTAGTTTGTTTTGTTTTGAATTTCGTGCAAAGCTACTCCAGGGCTATCTGCACTAGCCGTCTCTAATTTAGCAGTGTAAGACTAGAGGGAAGGCAGCTAGTCATCATTGGTTTTAATTTTGAAGCATTTCAATTGAATGTAAAATTTATATTGTGATAAATAAATCAATTTGTCAGTATTACAGGTAGGTTCTTGTTTTGAAGTGATGATGGTTGTCATTGAAGTAATGTTTTGTTGCATTCTTTGGGTTGGTTGCTTTTGAGTACAGTCTTAAAAATGACAGAAGTTCTTAATGTGGACTTTTATTTCCTCTATGAAAACACAAGCTGTTTCCTCGGTTTCAGAAGTATGAATATATTCTTATTTTTGAGTTTTTAAGACACTGTTTGATATTATGCTATCTTCTATTCAGTATTTAGATACTCCTGCCAAACTAATCCTGATGAAGACAAGAACAGAAAAATGTGCTTAAAAGTGTGTTAAGTGAGGAATTAAGGTAAATCCAGCAGCAATAGAAGCTAATTTGGATAGTTTGAACAAAAGAAATGTTTCTTTCCTTAAATGAATAATATGTGAACATTTGATATTGGTATGTGTGTTTTAGACAAGATAGTAAAAGTAAAGAGACCTTAGGTTAGACTGCACTTCCAAAGTAATAGCAAATGTCTTGTAAGCCTATTTAAGAAATCTCAGGATATGAACACATAATCTATTTGTAAAAAAATATATGTTAAAATTAAAAATTGAAGTTACACGTAATTAATTGTGTTTTTTTAAATATCTTAATATCATTTTTGTAGTGCAAAGGTTCATGGTGTGTCTTGTACATTCATTTGGAACTTATTGGACATTTGCACTCTGACTAAGGCAGCAAATAGTTTGGTGATTAACCACAGAACCACCAGAATCACCACTTACCATCGTACGATTGAAAAGTGATGTTTCATATGAACCATCTGTATCCAGTCTGCATGCTGTTCAGCTGGTGGACCCAGTCTACAGTCCAATGTCTTTGGATGCCAAACTTAGGAGCAACTTTAGATCTAAAGCTGAGATAAAAATCTGAACACTAGAAGAGTTTTAAGTTCCTCATAAGAGTGTGGTTTTACCATAGTTCCACAACCACCACTCCAGCTGTTGAATAAACACTAGCAGTGGTGAGAAACATGGGCACCAGAGCATCGACTTCAGGATTTAGGTAAAAAAGTGCGAGTTACCATCTAGTCCATAACCAAGATAAAGAAGTACTTCATGCTGCAACGTATCAATGATTTTAATGTGCCTTTGCTCTGCTAAGAGCAAGTACCCAGGTTGATGGAGGCCTGGACACTCTACAGATGAGAGAAGATTGGCTGCTAAAGTAGCAAGAGCTGTAGAGAAGGAAGTGCATCATTTTCAGAAAGATCTGGTGAGGACTTGCAAGACTGTTGTGAGAGCTAGAGGAATATATGCTAGACTATCATAGCTGTATTCTAGGGTTTTCTGTTAGTTTCTCTGGGCAAGTGGCTCCAGCTTCTTCATCTAAATTGTATGTGTACATATATCCAGTTACTCAGTGTAATGATTATTTATTTGTTGTGATTAGGTTTGTATGGGAAAACTGCATTTTTTTTTTTTTTTACTTTTATACTTTTGAAGAGTGTGTGTTATGTCTATTCACATTATTCTTAGTGTAATTAGCAAAGTTGTTTTTTTATGGTATATATACGTCATTTTTTGTTTGTTTAACTTAAGTATTGTGTAGCATTGTTTCTGCGATATGTATAATTAAGAATTTTTGAATAGTGGACAGTGTCAGTATGCATATTTAATTGTCAATTTTACTTTAAAGGAGGGATTTATGTTGTAGGATGTTTTAATGTACTGAAGAATCACTTGATATGATGTGTTGTTTTTAATATTTTATTTTAAAAGTACTTGTTTTATTTTTCTATTTAAAAGGTATTTTTGAAGGACTTTTATCAGTTTATTTGTTAAAGGGAAGTTGTTTAGTATCCACAGTAATTTTTTCTTAGTTTTTCTTGTATTACTTGTCTCTATTTGTTTTAAAGTGTAATTTTAAAACCTCATTTTCAAGGGTAGTTTAGTATTATTTTGTGTGTTTTTATTAAATATCTCCTCTTCAAAAGAGGATAGATTTCTCATTGTTAAAGGCTTATTTTTGTAATGTGCTGTGTATTGCATTATTTACCATCTTAAATGGGGTAAGTGATACTTATTAAAGGTCTTTTGATCAGTTTTAATTTACTTCTGCTTATAGTGTTATCTTGTTTTTTTCCATAATACATATTTGTATTTTTTGGCAAGTGTTTTTTTATTTTTTCTTATGTGATGTGCAGTTAACTTTTGACTTTTGGTTCTTACGCTAAAGACAATCAAGACAGCTTTTGAGGGGGGGGGGCATGTGACTCAAAACAGTAACTTATGATTGCTATCCTCTTTGTAAATATGTGAATCTTTTTTAACTTCTAGTTTTTAGGTTTAGTTTGGATGCAGAGAATCACTTAAGTAAATAACTCAATGTTTCTTTACCTTAGCTGTTCACAGCACCAGATTCACTCTCATTAGTAATTAAATGCAATCTTTTGCAGGAAGAACAGCTGCAAGTTTAATTGTGATGTCTCAAAATAGGCAGCTGCCTTTTCTGTCAATGAAATGTGTAATGGTCCAGAGTGGTCTCAAGTTTCATAGGTGAGGTGGCTACCATGAACATTCTGACTTTCTGTATGGTATTGTAATTCATATTTAAAGAAAGTCTAGGCTTTCTGCTTTTAGGGAGATTTATTTATGTTCATTCAAATTTTGTGAAGCTGGAGATTTTAGATAGTGAGGCTTTATAAAAGATATAGTTTCTCATAAGATTTCACTGTAGTTGAATTAAGGGATTATTTTCATTTGAACGTTTAATTTTTATTAGTTCTTTTGTTCAGCTTTGGGGGGGAGGTGCATTGAACTGGTGAAAGAGAACCAACAAAGTTTTATTTTCACACCATTTCTGTTAACAATTTCACACACACACTTGTCCTTCTTAATTTTTCTGTGACTGCATTTTAACTAAAGATTGGCACTTTGTACATTTTGTTCTGAAACTTATTACTTGTGACACTCTGTTATAGTTTAGGGAGAAATAAATCCCTACATTACAACCCAGTATTTATTGAATCTCCATTTAGCAGCCTCTGTCTGTTTATTTTGAGGGAAACCCCTGTAACAGAAAATACTACATGAAATAAGCTACAATGATCTGAATAGAGAAAAAGTTGCAGGATAGACTTTCTTTGTTCATAATATTAATATCATAATTTTGATGTTACAGATTATGTGAATGTTTATGAGCATATTAACTTTTATGCATTTGTGTGTTGCATGAACTTAGTTAATAACTATTGTATTATATCTAATAACCTATTCAAATTTTCTTTGTGCCAAGTTTTATTAAATATTTTTTTGTTTATGGTGTTTAAATAATTAAAAAAAAGCTGGGTTTGTGCTTATAAAAATTATTTTAAGTTTCAGAAATGGATTTTGGACTTGATCAAATTTTTGAAACTGGTGGGGATTACAACCAAACATATTCTTAACAATTAAGACCTACATCTAATGATTCACTTCAGTCTAATCATTGTAAGTTTTATTTTTTTCATCATACTGATTTATACTATTTTAGTATTTCTCATAATATTTATTTTACTGGATTGTTTTCATAAATATTTTACTTAATATAGTTTAATGTATAATTTAATATCAAATAGAATAATGTGTTTTTAGAGAAAAATCAGTATATCATGCATGCATGATATTAGAAAAATATTACTTTTAGCATGATATTAGAAAAATATTACTTTTACTTATTTTGGATTTTCCAAAAAAAAAAACTGAACAACACACAATATGTTAGTACAAGCCAATTAAAAAAAAGTGTTACCTGGTCTTTGTTACATCACACATCGTGCATTAAAGGATACAGGACCAAAAATAATTTGAACTGTTATTATTAAATTATATTTTGGAGTCACTGGCTTCTATTTTTTAAAGATGATTCCAAGTTTGTGTCAATGTTTGGAGCAAGATATTACTACAATGCCTTTAACAACATACAAATTTTTTTCTGTTGAGAAATGGGCAAGGTTTTGTTACTGAGGGTATTTTTTGTTGATTCTGAATGGAAAAGAGAACTGTTGTATTATAAAAGTACCAAGGAGATATTTTCAGAAATTATTTGTAGTGAAAACTAGACAAAATAGAAATGAAGTTGATAACCAAAGAATGTATTTGACTTTAATGTGTTAAGTTTTTGTAAGTTAAAAATTACAAAAGTGGTAGTTTTTCTAAGTTCATTAAATTTGTTTTACCAATAATATTTTCACAATGTTTGCTGAATAGCTATCAGTCAAGTGGGATTTGGACTTAGCTGCACAATAAAATCACAATGGCAGTTTCCAGTACAAAAAGAAATCCCAATTGAGAGAGAGCTTTAAAGAACATCAGTCGTCCTTTTGGCAAATAGAGATGGTTTCTAAGAATGGACCATATTTTACCAGATTCGTGTTTTAACTCGAATGCTTTCAGTTTCTCCAACAGTGATAATGATTGGCTCAGCAAAAATAAGGTAAGCAATCCTGTATACATTTGTAAAGATAGAAGGCTAAAAAAAAATTAAGAAACTCTTTTCAAAAAAAGAACAGTTGTATGTAGTCGGGACTTTTCAAGATTATTGGAAAAGCCACAGTATGAATGAAAAACTGTGAATGTATTATTTACCTTTAGGTTGAACTAACCATTTATCAGTATTTATTTAAACTGTTAATAAATCTTGTAATAAAAAAAAACAACTTAATATTACATGTGTATACATGTACATCAATATTAAATTCTCATTCATTAAAATCTTAATGTTTCATATTTGGTCCAAGCTAACTAAGGTAAAAAAAACTGTATGACATTATAATACTTTGTGTGTGTGTGTGTGTACCTTAACTCTTTCACAACTGGTCATGGTCATGTACTCTCTCTCTCTCTCTCTCTCTCTCTCTATGTATACCCTCATCTATAACCTCATATATTTCTTTCACCTCGGAGTAGTGTCCTTTGTTTTTATGTGTGGGATTTCTCCAGTCATTTGCTTGTCAATTATGTTTCTTCAACCACATAGCCCTTTTTTTATTCCATTTGCATTGCTTTTCTGCTTTCTGTCTTTTCTCCTTGGGTATTCTTTACTTTGTTGTTTGACTGAATATTGTTGATTTCTTCCATAGCAGGCTCTTGGGGAACCTTGTCAACTGTCTGTTGACTTTTCTCCTATGGTTTTGTCTTTTTTTCCCTGTTCTTTCCATCTAGTTCCATCCCCATTCATCCTATTCCTCATCTATTTCACTTATTTAACTGAAATCTTAATGTGGTAACAGACCCACATGCAAACTATTGATCCCTTCCTCATTATACTATTTCTTTCTCAAAATCTGTTTCTTTCTCCTGTTTGCTTATAGTTTCACAGATTTGATCTTTTTACATTGGATCCTTCCTATACTTAATTTCATAGATCATTTTAGATCTTATTCCCAGACTGCTTTTTTTTTTTATGTCTGTGTTATGCAGGGCTCTATTCTTGGATTCCTATATTTATTTATTATTGTTTACAGAACCCCTTTTCTACCAGGGATCTCTTGTTATTTACATTCATTATTTGGATTCCTGGACATGTCTAGATCATATATTTCCTCCTTGGCTGGAGATTTTTACAGGCTGTACTAAGTCTCATCACTTGCATTACTGTCTTATCTCTCACATTTGACACCCTTTGGCTTTTCAAATTAGGTTTCATGGTAATCCAATGCACTTTCTTCAGTGAAAGACCTTTGCAATGGTTAGGTTTAATGAGGTCTGGACAACTTTCCAATGTCTCCATGGTGCAAAGTTCTCCCTCTTTTTAGTCATCAAGTGGAGTATGGGAAACTTTTTCCACTCACCAGTTTCTTTTTGCTTTAGTGGTCATCTTAGAGAGTTTCTTACTGGTTGTGTAATCTCTCTGGAAAGAGTTCTAGGGAATAGCACAGTGCTGTAAAGAAGTCGGGCAAGGGTGTTCATTTCATTGTAGTACAGGTTACCACTTATACTAATTTCAAAGTGTGCTTCTATGATAGAAGGTGACCTTGATTCTTACTCCTGTTATGCATGAGGTCACACTACACCACATGTCCAACTGACCAGCTGTGTGCAATTGCTTCACTACTCATGCACTTTTCCACTAATTCCTACATCACATTGGCTTCTATGCCTTCTTCCTTTCTTACTTCCATGTGGGCAAAGAATATGTACTGTGTGATATGGAATGTGATCTCCATGAGTGTTGCTCCTGTAACAAATCCCTGCTTTAGGGTATCAATTTTCTGAAGAGAGCTCATGTATGTTTTGGGATTCTAGTTATTGTATGCAGAAAAGTGAGGATATTGTTTTATAAGTTGACATTTTCCTTACCTGTAATTGTATTTCCAATAGAGACACATCTCTGCATGCCACTCTTCCCAGTATGTTGTATTTGTTTATTTTTTTAGTTTTCAAGCATGCAGTTGAGAATTTGTTTACACAAGAACAGTAAGTAAATATTTTTGTGCACAGCTTTTTCATAATTATTTACTTCTGTTTAATCACTGAGCTTTTTATGTGGCCATATTTTGTAGACTTTATTTGTGGTTATTCATTAAACTGTTGTTTTAACTTTTTCCAGTGAATATTTTGAATTGAAATCAGATTTCTTGAGAGTGCAGTGGTTATAAAGTAATAATTAAATTTAAAAAGGAATAATTACTTTTAAGCAATGAGGTAATGTTATAGAAAGTCCTGTCTTTCAGGGTTATTTGACATGCAAGTTAGCTGATAACACATAGGCAAATTACAAGTTTATTAGGAATGAACCAAATGGTACAAACAGTCCAGTTATGTCTGCAAATGCTAGAGGGCTTTAATCTCATGTAACAATGACTTTTTTTATCAAATTAAATATCATAACATCAGAAATACAGTACAATTTTATAGTGTTGAGTTGTATGTCTGTATATATTAAATAAAGTATGTCCAAAAAGTTTTAAAATAATTTTTTGTTTGCTTATAAGTTTTCTCATACATTTAGTGAATTTACTGCCATTTCCAGATGTATTAATATTATTATTTAGAAGGTGTAAAATGAATTGTTATGTAGAATGCTATGCGATATATTAAGTTTAGGTTAGATATGAATACCAGAGGAGTAGTATAATTTAGAAACTAAAATTATTAAATAGTTTAGTGTCTCCATGTGAAATCTTTTATTATTATTATTATTATTATTATTACAGGTGGTGCAAAAGAACATTGAAGACTGTAAACTTCTTTTTTTGTTTAAGTCATTGTTTATCATGTGGTAATAACTGTACTCAGCTTTTAGTTTAATATTATTATCTGCAATAACTATTTTCTCTTGACACTTCATAAATTTATATTTGTTTTATTTTTTAGCACACCATAATAGAGTCAGAATTTACCTGAGTTGTTCAATTCTATCATGGAGGAGTGTTTTTACTTGTTTGTCTCAACTTCCTATTGATTTCAGTTATACTCCATCAACATTTATTACACTACTTTCTTCTCATGATCTAATAGATTTGTTGTAGGATTATTCTTTTCATCCCAAAATTCACTTTGACCTAAATGATCAAAGTGGCTTCTGTTACATTATTTTTTCTTGAAAGATCACTGTTTCCTGTGATGTGGTTGGGTGGTACAGTGAAACATTGCTCAGTTACAGTTGTTTTAGGGACTTGCAAATATCTGCATCTTCATATCTGTATTCATTGTCTTCTGAATTGTCAGTTCCTCATCTTACCAGTGGTTGAATCTACTTATTTTGATTATTAATATTTTACCCTAGATCACCACCACGTTTTCGAGATCTTACTTTACCTGGTGAAGCTTGATTTACTTAAGATGACATTCTACAGGCAGTTATTTGAAAGTCTCTTCATAATTTCCATTGAACATTCTTTGCATTAAATTCAGATTGTTTTCATTTTATTGTGGTGGCTCAGAGTTGTCTTTGCCAATATCAATCCAGTAAGTGCTACACCTTATTTCACTCTCTTCTACATATCTACCCATTGGTGTGCCTTTTAACGGTTTAATTATACTGAGATAAAAGTAACTTTCAAATAACAGCAGAGTTACCTGAGCCCCTACTACTCGTGAATGTTACAGATTCTTTTATGTGGCTCTGTTCTTTGTAGATGACTGAGTACATGTGGTCTGTATTCTCTCTTCTAGATACCTGGATCCTCGTTCGAAGCAGGATTGTTTCCCAAAGAACATTTTTCATGTGGGTCATCTGTACTAACATTTACAGGTTAGTGTGTCAACTCTTATAACCTGTATTAACATTAATGGTTGGTGTGGTCAAACCTCTCTATACTTATTTAGCCCTGATATTAGTATTTGTTTTAGTATTGGTTGCATTTTGGGTTCGAATTTTAAACCCCACACTTGCACTTTCAATACAGTAGTTGCTTAACTGAAAATACAGGAATTTTCACCTTTGTACTCTTCTAGACACCCTGTAATGTGTAATTTCTTTTCACTGTTTGATCAGTTACATTCACAGTGTGTATTCCAAATTAGCTAGTTAAGTTGATAATAACTATCTGTTTGAGCCAGCTGTATGGAAAAGTATTTTACATTCTATGACAGACTAAATGGAAGATACTGAGGGCTAGAAATGGTAGTCTAACACCTGTGTGATTGCTGGGTACATTCCCAACTTACTTCAAATGAATGTATTATTTCTGCAAAGCTCTACTTTCTCAGATATTTGTAATGTTATGATTCTTCTTTCCCAGAAGTGACAAGTTCATTTTCCTCTATTTCCTCCTCCTCTTTCTATAGCTTAAAGCTACGGTAGAGGTGTGATATGTTATTTTAAATCAACATTATAGAATTAAAACTAAGTTCATAGATACATACCTTAACTATAATCCACCTTGCTTGACTTCTTCCATACAAAGGTCAAGTGGTGATTCCAAAACTGAATGTTTTGAGGACTTTATATTTTTCATGGTATACCAGCATTTATTAGTTACATGAAAATTTTGTCTATTTTTGTAACCATCTCTTTACAACATTTATTGATATGCTTCTGAAAGTCTCTTTTAATTCCCCATCCCATGTAACTATTGTCAGTTACTTTGTCATAATTCTCATCAGTATTTTTAAATTTTAATTATATTTTGTTGCCAAACTGAGGGTAAATAAAATATGGTTTTCAGATATGTTTATATCTGTTTGTATAGAGATGGAGTTTGAAATGTGAAAACGTGATCATTACAATGACTGAAGTCTCAAACACACTGATGTTTTACTTAAATCTTTAAGAGGTAAGATCAGATTTCCTGATAAACATTTATATTTGTTATCAGTCCAAAATTCCATGTCTTTCAAGTGCAGTGGATCCCCTCTAAGCAGCCACCCCTCAGATTCGGTCGCCCCTTGAAAGCGGTCATTCAATCACAGTCCCTTTTTTTGTTTACATAATCCCTAACTAGGTACAGTGGAACTCCTCTAATCAGACCAGTTTGTCTCAGTCCTGAAGGTGGCTGCTTTAGAGGTGTTCCATTGTAGTTGGTGTAATACTGATGAACAGGGATGTAGTACTGCTGGAGTATTCCAGGAATAGAAATTAGGTTTTGAATACAAGTACTTCAGTCTGTTGATGTCATAACATGTGGGACAGTATTGTCTGATGTATATTTCTTTAAAATGACTTGTTGTTAGTATGTTTGGAGAATTAAAATATTGTTAATCATTTAGAAGTTCTTGTAATAATTTTAAAATAATTTGATTACCTTATAACAATGTTATACAGTTTTGACTTTGAAGTAGAACCTTATAACAATGTTATACAGCTTTGAAGGAGAATCTTATAACAGTATTATACAGCTTTGACTTTGAAGGAGATAAGATTAAGGTCTACAGTTATTTAAGTAACGATTGAAATTATACAGCTGACATTCATCCTTTACAATGAAGTGAAAAGTTTTAAAACAGTGCAGCTCTAACTTAGTATCAAATGGAATTGGGAAAGTATCTGGATTTTTCTGAAAAAATATGTACTGATCTTTGAGGTTTCTAGTTTTAATGTGTATTTAAGAATTTTTGCTTTTTGAAGTCCTATCTTAGGTATTTTTTATTCAATATGCATATGTATTTAGAGTCTTTGAGTGGTATGTATTAAAACCTTTTGTGTGATAAGTTGTCAAAATAAAAATTGTACTTATTAATGTTTGTATTGCTGCTCTTTGGAAGCATCACAGTTGTACTACATTCACTCTAAGCTTAGTTTTGTATCTTCAGTGAAATCGAATTTTGATATTACTTGTGTATTTATCCATTTGATATGGCAAGATGCCTATACTAACTGAAACCAATATTGTTATGGGAAGGCAAACAGCTGTTTTTACTTATCATTCCAACAGACATTGACTTGTTACATAACTGAAAAGCACACTGCACTGTGATGAAGAAAATGATTGATCTGTGCAGGAAATACAGAAATTTGCTCAGTTCACTTAAATTTGTTTTTTTAAGTTGCTGTAACATAGGTTTTTCAACATCAACCTGACTTTTAAAATTTATTTATTTTTTTGTTATTGATAACAAAGTTGATTTAAATGTGATTTTATTTGTTTTCATCAGTTCTGTAGTATTGAAAGGTATTGAAAAAAACAATATGATAATTATAGTCTGTATTTATGTTTGCAGTATGATTCAAATCTTTATTGTATTGATATTGAAAATGAATTTATATTACAGTTTGGACATGATTAGTGAAAAGGTAAAATGAGTGAAACTATGAACAGTAAATTTACATTAGCTCCAGCTTAATTTGTATTGTAGAAATATAACAATTAAGTTGGTCATACTATGTTCAGGAAAGACTTTATGTATCCAGCCCTTGAGTGACTTAATACTAGCATTATTTATAACTTAATTTTTAAATAAGTTGTTCTTTACAAATGTCAGAAAACAATCTTCAGTATTGTAATTAATTCCACTAGTAATTGTTGCCAGGTTACCCTGTGTGACATAATTACAAAATTGTGTATTTAGTTCATCCTGTGGTCACTTTGTCACGGTGAGCATTGTAACAAGCAAATACACAAATTTACTTGATGTGATGCTGTATGTAGATTCCATTAATAATGAATAGTGTAAAGAAAAGTCTGTATTTGAGTGTTGTTGTATTTAAGTTATTAATGTATCAGTTCCTCTTTATATTCGTTTTAAAGCTACAAAATGTGCTATAGCTGCTTACAGTGGAATTTTGGAGTAACCTCTTAGGTAGGTGATTTAGCTCAGTTATAAAGATGGTATAGACAGACTAGTTACAGAGTTTTAGCTTTTACTGACACAAAAGTATTCAAGAAAAGTTATAGTTTAATACATCTAATAAAAAGTGAATTGCATGTGTTAGGGAAAATAATTTTATAAAAAAAAGTTATTGGTGTATTAGATTTTTATTTGAAAACCAATATAAAAAAACAGATGTGTGGCTCTCAGGTGATGATTTTTCCATTCGAGTTATGTATTGTTAGGCTTGTTTTATGTGTATAGTTTCCAATGAAAACTTTTGTTTTAATGCTGCTTACTAGGAGTTTAGAATTTATGTTGAGATAGATAGATCAAACTTGTAGATAGTAAGTTTATGGCTTTATTGTATAGATTAATGAAATGACACATCACTCGGACATTCATTATCTTTCTCTCCTGTATCACCAATGTTGTTGAAGATCCATAGTTTGGGAACATGTGTCATGTGCAAGGTGTTTTTTTTACTTGTTTTTCCATTGTTCACTTGAATAACAATGAACACAAACATTGTACTACATGTATTTTATAACACACAGTAACATGTAAAATGTAAAGCTTATAATATTGCCAAAAATGAAAACTATAAATTGGATGTTCCTCGTAAGGAACATCAGAAATGGGAACACTTACATTTATGTTATATTTTATAGTCTTAAAATGCAAAGTTTAGTTTCTGGCTTAACTACTGCAATTATTTTAATGTTGTAGTTGTTTTGGTCATAGTTTGAAATTTGTAGGTAACTTATAAAATGCCTTGTGTTGATACATTATGTATGTATTCAGTTTTTACATACAAATGTAATACTTTGTATCCTGAACACCATATGTTCCTGTGGAATGTTTAAATACATCCAACTTGTGAAAATACCTGTTGCAGCTGTGTGGAAAACGTTAAGATTGCTTCCATGTTCTGTTTGCATGGGGGGTCATTTGACCCCCTACTTTGGAGAAAACCATGTGCTCTGGAAGGGTGATTGAAGAAAAGAAGGAAAAGAAAAAATGAAAAGGGGGAAGAAAAGAAAAATAAATATGGAAGGAATAGGGAAGAAACATGGATCGGATAGAGAGACAGAAAAACTACCATAAGAATACCAATATTAAGATTTGACTTTTGTTTTTTCTTTACCATTGGAGCATGAGTGCATGTCAGTAAACAATTGAACAATGAATCAAAAGTTACTTATGTTCTGCCATTGGACAAGGAAGACTGTCTCATGCCATCATTTTGAATATTGAATTGGAAATACA
Organism: Tachypleus tridentatus; assembly: GCF_004210375.1. Lineage (NCBI taxonomy): Eukaryota > Metazoa > Arthropoda > Merostomata > Xiphosura > Limulidae > Tachypleus > Tachypleus tridentatus. Next base: position 80,154,174 of record NC_134837.1, read on the forward strand.
TTTTTTGATGGAGATTGTTTGTTTGTTTTTTGGAATTTCGCACAAAGCTACTCGAGGGCTATCTGTGCTAGCCGTCCCTAATTTAGCAGTGTAAGACTAGAGGGAAGGCAGCTAGTCATCACCACCCACCGCCAACTCTTGGGCTACTCTTTTACCAACGAATAGTGGGATTGACCGTCACATTATACACCCCACGGCTGGGAGGCGAGCATGTTTAGCGACATATGCTGAACCCACCCTTGGATTACTTTTGATGGAGAACAAAATGGAAGACATGATCAATGCTTTTGCTCGTCGGAAGAATCGTGGAAACTTGTTTATTTGAATTTTATTTGGTCTTGCATTATATGCATTAAAAAAGTAAAAACACTAGTTGCAATTAAAAATTTATGGTTGTTGATTCTTAAAAGCAAATTTATGTTGTTACTTTTTTGGAGAAATCAGGGTACTAAAAATTTATGTTTATGTATTCTTAATAACAAAGATATGATATCACTTTTTTGGAATGGTCAGTGTGCTGACCCTCAGTTGGGAAATCTGCTTTGCAATCCTAATTCTTAGCAAAGAAAGAATTATCCATGACACTTTACAAGTGAGCTAGATACGTTGAATGATTAATTTTTTGTAAAGAAAAACAGAGCCATTGGTTTGAGAATATAAACAAATTTTTCATTGCCAGTATGATTTTTTGTATACTTCTGTAGGAAGAAACGTAAGTTTCTCATAACATTTTAATGAACAGTTTCACGTTATTTTTTTGTTGTCAACCAGGTCTGTGATCAACAAAGAACATGTGAATATCATCAGTAACATACAAAATGAATAGAGTATACAAGAAAAGTTAAGATTCTCAGTACCCTACAGTTAGGTTGTGGTTGTGTGATTTAATATTCCATAGACCACACAAAATGTTACTTTAATGGAACTTTTTAAACACAGAAGCTGACTTAACATCAGCATTTTATTTTACCATTATGTTGAGCCACTAAGTAATCAAACCTACTTATATAACAACCTTGTTGAACGTGATCTTGTGAAACATATTTGCACTTGTAAAGAGGATGATTGAAAACATAATTTAAGGAGGCTCACGTAACAGTCATTCTTCGTTTCACCTGGCTCAAGTGACTCCAGCCCAAGGTTACTGGAGGCCAGTGCAAGATTTTGTTTGAGTAAGAAAGTGTTATAATAGTTTTATAATGGTAAATATTTCTGCACTTTTATGTTCAAGTTAAGTATGTTATGAATGGGATAGTGCTAGAAATAGTGCACTTTGTTCAGTTAGTTAACCAGCTTATTATATTTAATTTCTTTTTACTGGTTAGGCCTTTCTTCATGTTACACAGCTGGTTTATTGTTTCCTGAATTACAGTATGTAAAGCCTATGATAGTTGGAGCTTTATAGAAAATGTTTATTGGACATGATACACAAATCATAAGCAGTTTTAATTGTTATATTTCTTTAACAAGTTCTTTTGTTTTATTATTTAAGATTTAGTGGTGGCTGATAAAGTGATTTAGGGACTTTTATATATTTTTAGAATTGTTGTAATGGAAAATTCTATTAAAATGATTATAGTTTTTACATCTCTTGTTTACTAGTGTTTATATTTACATCATATTACAATCTTTAACCACATATTCAAATTAGAACATTGCTTTGGCATTTGGCTGAATTTTCTTGGACATCCTGTCACACAAATTGCTGAAAACATACTCCTGAGATACTATAGTGTTTGTGGAGAATACAGATAAATGTAACTGAATGAAGTTGGCAAAATCTCAAAAAAACTTAAAACAACACCAGATGCCAAAAAAGGCAAGGAAAGGGAGATCATTCACACAGAAGAGCCACCTGAAATATTTGTTTTTATTAAGTGACATTTTTTAAATTGTATTTTTATCAATTGTAGTTGTCCATGATAAATACTAAATTCTTAACTCATTATACCATAAAACACTTTTGAAAAAGGAGACAAAATCACTTCTTATAAAACTCATTTTATTGCATTATTATTCAGGAGTTGTTCTGGCTCCTAATTAACCATTGTGCTTTATACTTTGTTTAAATTCAAGAAGATAAAACTATTTTGAAACTGGCATCTGACTTATCTTGTTTCATTTCGGGACATTTGTAAACACATTGTGCTGTGCCAGGTCGTCACAAATGGGTGTGACTTACAAAACACTTTTATAGATAAAGAAAATAAAACAAATGACCTTGATGTACAAAACACTTCTAGTTTTGAAGAGCACAATACAAATGGCCTTGATGTACAAAACCTTTCCAGTAATGGAGAGCACAAAACAAGTGACCTTCATGTTCAAAACAGTTCTAATAATGAGTGGCACTACACAGGTGGCTCTGCTGTACAAAACATTTCTAAAGAACTGATCAAAACACAATTATTGAAAACAAAAGTGCTTGTTTTTTAGAACTACAATTATAAATATTAATAAAATGTGTTCTAAAATGTGAGTTTTAATTACATAGTTTTAAGATTTTCAGAAAACTAAATAAAGAAAATTATCTTTCATTTATTTTCTTGAAGACCTTAAAAGGAACTTATGTAATAGTAAGTAATTTACACTTCAGTTGTCCATGTTTAAATACTGTTTCTAAATAAATGTTCTTTTCAATGAGCATAAATTTTTCACAGTGTTTTTGCTTGTTTTTACAATTGCAAGTAGTTATTTTCAAGAGATAGTATTTGATTAATTTTTAAAGACAAATGTGAAAGGTATGAACCATTCTTCAGACAGTATTACCTTTTGAAGTAAAATTTGTGAATGAAAGGAAAAACTTTGAGAATAATAGAATATTTATTAGTTATTTGTAAGGATGAAAAATGGAGTTTCATCATAAATAATCTTTCTTAAAAGTATAAACATTTCATGTTTAACCAATATAATAGCAACATTTAGTGGCCTCACAATGTTTAATTAATCATCCTTGAAAGGCCAAGTATGGACTAGTGGTTATTGTATTGGACTGAGTGGTTATTGTATTTATGGGTTTTGGATTCAAAATGTGTTGTGTATTGTATTAGAGATTTAAAGGTCATGGTTTCAAAATGTGGTTTGTATTAAATTGGAGATTTGAAAGTCATGGTTTCAAAATGTGGTTTGTATTAAATTGGAGATTTGAAGGTCATGGTTTCAAAATGTGGTTTGTATTAAATTGGAGATTTGAAGGTCATAGTTTCAAAATGTGGTTTGTATTAAATTGGAGATTTGAAGGTCATAGTTTCAAAATGTGGTTTGTATTAAATTGGAGATTTGAAGGTCATAGCTTCAAAATGTGGTGTGTGTTGGACTTTGGATGTAAGGGTCTTGGTTTAAAACTTTGCTGTGACTTAGCATAGTTCACACTTGTAGCTCTGGATGCATTATAAGAGTGGCTATTAACCATGCTTTGGTTAAAATAATTACCCGAGGCAGTGGGTACTGCCAACATATTGCCTTCCCTCTGGTCTGTAGCTCAAAATTAAGTACTACTTTGCCTGTACCAATGGGGTCTCTGACTGATATTCAGCATGTAGGGTGCATAAGATATTATTTGGATGAAAAGCACATTAACCGCTCCTAAATTTTCACAAATATTAATAAAAAAATGTATTCTGTTTCAGTCAATCTTTTGATGTTGAAGTGATGGTGGTACATATCAGTATTGACTCTATGAAAGTAATTGGTGTTTTTGTGGATGTAGCTTTAACAAGAAAGTACTTAGTAGTGTGATAACCACTAATGTTGCACTTTAGTATACTAGACTGGAATGATAAACACTGCTGTTGAACATTGCAGTCCACAATAAATCAAAATGGTAACCACTGATGTTGAAATTTGCATGCTTATTGTTAATGGATTACTATAACAATAATATATGTTGCTGCTTGTCCACAATGTATCATAATGATAACTGCTGGTATTGCAACTGGTATGTTTGTTTACAGTGGATTGTTCTGATAGAAGTGGATGTTAAATGATGCATCTTCTCAGTGGATTGTAATGATAACCACTTATGATAAACAACACTACTATTGAGGTTTGCTATTAAGAGTGATTCATAATGATGACAACTAAGATTAAAACATATTTTACTTTCACAGTGGATTAAGTCGATAAAAAAGTAATTGCAGAACGTTGTCTACAGTGGGCAATGATGATAAACTATGATGTTAAGTCGCGATTTGCATATTCACGTGGTTTATAATTTGTAATTCATATTTTCATGGAAAACAACAGCATTACTTTAAAACATAAGATACAATAGTTAGTTGAAATTAAAGAGTTATTTTTCAATAGGTAAACAGGAGCACGACTTTTAGAGAAGTATGAGAATAATAGTTGATTTAAGGTACTGATAGTTGTAACCTCTTCAAAACGAATGTTTTTATGTTCGTATGTAAATGTGAGGATGGCATGTTTTGCTTATGTATTTTTCTTTAAGGGACTAAAAGAACCAGTTTATAATGATGCATTACTTAAAGTTGTTTATATTTCAGGTGGTTTCATTTATACCTGTCTAATATGTACTTTATGTTGTGGTAAGTAAGCTGCTATCTCGACGCGATTCATGTAACCACTGAAGATAAGGAAATGCTTCTCTAGAATCCGGAACTGTAGTTTGACACCACGCCAGTTTATATTATATATCAATGTCACTCGGCCGTGTCCAAATATTCAAACTATTCATCTTTTTGGACTTTGCTAGTTTAGTACGTGCCGGCGGTCATTCTCTCCTCTTGCCTATTAAAGAAGCAATTTATTTTATGTGTATGTCCTTGGTAATGGTTTTATTATATGTGCATTCGTGATCATTCAAATGGGATAAGATATTTAGATAAGAAAAACCAGTTATTTAAATAATGATTATGTAACAATGAGTAGCTAACATTATACCTGTGTTGCCTATAAAGACGGTTTATAAAAGCTTATTATACTAAAAAAAATCCAATAGTGTATACAATGAAAAATATAATTTGTACAGTCATAAAACAACAACAATAATGGAAAAGAACAACAAACGTTGAAGAACAAGAAATATTATTGAATATTGAAGTGGGTGTTTTTAGTAATTACGAGTCTTTCCGACTTCACATAATTTTGAAGTTTTACAGTGTATGTCTCATGATAAATACACTGGCACGTTTTTTAGCTGTCTTTGTTTGTAGTTAAGCATAATACTACACAATAGACTATTTTGTGCTCCCCACCACAGGTATCGAAATCAGGTTTTAGCGTTGTAAGTCCTCAGACCTGCCGCTGTGCCACTGGGATGGAACTTGAATAAATGTAGCTATCTTCATGATGACGAGAAAGCCACTTGAACTAAAAATGTATCTGAACGGTTTGTATGGGTATTAACACGTTTCGACCTTCCTAGGTCATCTTTTGTCAACTTAAAGCTGACCTCTGAAGGTCGAAATGTTGTTCTCTGATTATCAGTAAAAGTTTTAATACCCATATCAGCTGTTCTGAGATACAAATGTATCCATTGTCTGGAATAATTACCTTTTAAATTATAATTTTGTCTTTCGTTTGTTACAGTAGACTGCATTTACTAAGTATATCGAAGGTAGACAAAAATGAACATAATTAATGAAATAATAATGTTCTGAGGGAGGTTAAATGGCTGCTATGAGCTGAGGGTGGCCTAGTAATTGCATACCCTGACCTTGGGCCGGTATGGCCAGGTGTTTAAGGCACTCGACTCGTAATATGAGGGTCACGGGTTTGAATCCCCGTCGCACGAAACATGCTCGCCCCTTCAGTCGTTGGGGCGTTATAACGTTAGGTTAATCCCACTATTCGTTGGTAAAAGAGTAGCCCTAGAGTTGGCGGTAATGACTATCTGCCTTCCCACTAGTCTTACACTGCAAAATTAGGGACGGCTAGTGCAGATAGCCCTCGTGTAGCTTTGAGCGAAATTCCAAAACAAATTCCCTGACCTTGAAGTTCATGATTCACAATCCAATGCTCTGTAAAACACGCGCTTTTTTTTTTTTTCCTTTTAGGTCATGGGTGCGCTACAAGAATAATGGTTAAATCCTACTGTTTGGTTAGATAGAAATAACTCAAGAATCGGCGGTAGGTGCTGTTATTTAACTGTTTTTGCTCTTATCTGTCAGAGACGTCTATGCGCAGCTGGTCCATTGTGCAGTTCTGCGCAGAAATTCTAAAACAACTAAAATTAATGGCTGCTGTTAACAGACGTCTTGTGTGTGCTTGTTTTCTTATAGCAAAGCCACATCGGGCTGTCTGCTGAGTCAACTGAGGGCTAGTCTTGAAACTCGTTGCTACCGTTAGTATCTTACCAACAAAGGGGCTTTTTTTTTTTCACCTTGAATATTAGTAAAAGAAACCTGTTCCGTTTATAAATATCCATTTACACGAGAAGGCTCTAATCGTGCCAAAAGTTAGAAACTTTGAACAGGTTCCTTTTTTTTTAACATTTATTGAACGTGAAACCTGTCACATTTATTAATGAGCCAACAAAGGCCAATTAACGTCATTTGCATAGATTTAAGGATAAAATGTAAACAATAGATTTATGAAAGAAAAAAGTTGTTTATTCTTGCTGGTGTAGTTATGACTAAGGTAATGTGAAAGATTTAACAAAATAATTCGTATAACAATAACTTGTCTTTCAATGATTTATGGGATTAAAAAACAAAAAACAGTAGCAATTAGCACAATGAAATCTAAGTGAAACGTCACTAAACATTTAACATGATTCACAGTATTATATAGTGGCAACTGTTAGGTTGGTCTGTGCTGGTCTCGAATTTATAATATGTTCTTAAGTTTCAACTGATGTAATTGTTTTGAAAAAAACTTGAGAGTAATAAGCTTTTGCGTAACACAAATTATAGTAGTTTTTTATTATTATAAATGACATTTGATGAATGAAATCAACTAAGAAATATTCCATGTAACTGCATAGCAAGTATATACCACTATAACATATTGCTTTACAAAAGAATGAAACATACAAACAAGGAGTGGTGAAGTTATACCTATCATTTATTCTTATCGGGCCTAAAGTTGCTGTTCAAGCTGTACAGAACATTCTGCACAACAATAACATATTAAATATATTCACGCATAGACGAGATGTGTGGAAAACGACAATCTCATACTAGTAGCTTTGAACAATAATCAAAACAAAATAGAATTAGACGCAGGGTTAACTAAGGAAACGTATTTTTTAAAATAAAAGTATTGTACAAAACATACAAGATTATTGTTATTTAGTTTAATAGTTTATAAGACAAATCTTAGAATTTATGATACATGCGCAAAATAAAAGTGTGTAAAATTATATATATTGTTCCCACTTCAAAAGCACGTGTAATCAGCTTGAAGTTGGTGTTCATTCTATTCTAGTTTTATCAAAATAATACTACTCTTGATACCAATGTTGTAACAATATCGTTAAAGTGGTTCGTTCTTGTTTACTCGGTAAAACTAACGAAAAGTCGGGTCCACTTAAAGACAATCAATGATTCGTTTATTCGATTGTAATAGAAGTTCTACAACCTACGGACTAAGTCTTAAGTAAAAATAAACAGTCACTTGCACATTTTCTACTTTGTCGAAATTCGCATTCAAAATGTACACCACTGAACTGACTTGTAAGTACCTCACCCACTCTGTCTTATATTATTATATTCTTCTAACATATTATTAATATTATTCGTTTCCCCGAATCTTCGAAAATTCCAGATGTCATGCTATATCTCGACACTCGAAAAATTTTGGATCTGGCATGGCCTGGTGTTTAGTATACTTGATCTGCAATCTGAGAGTCAGGGTTTGAATCCCTCTCCCACAAAACATGCTCGCCCTGCCAGCTGTAGGGGCGTTATTATGTGATGGTCAATGTGTCCTATCACTTAATCGTTCGGCGGGTTATTTTAGGTTATTTATTGTAAATAATGCAAAGTTCAGTTCACATAATGAAAACAAATTTTATATTTCTTTCTTATTGTTTGCTACAATCTACTATCACTTTCACACGTTGTTGGCTTAATTCAATCTACTATCATTTTCACACAGTTGTTGGCTTAATTTCATAAGTAATATTTTCACTTTCAACAGAAACTTCCTTGCTAATGGTACTAATATGACTAACGTAGAAATAAACTTTTTTGTATAATTTCACGCAAAATGATTAAAGTAATTGAATTATATAATACAAGCTGAGGTACCCGTTCTTTATCCGGGTTATGAGCTAAAAATGTGAAGGTGGATGTTATGATAAATGAAACGAAACTCCTAACTTTCACATAATTTATTTATAACGCAACGTCTTTTTATAGTGTTCATCATTACTTCACCATAAGTTTTGTATAAGCTATAATAACTCAATGTTCATACATTTAAAGCGTATCCTCCGCGATGGTCTAGGTGACTTTGTATAGAGGTAGCGTTACTCGCTTATAATATCTAGTTCTGATTTTCCTTCCACGGTCTTTCACGCTATTAATTAATTGACGGTCATGGGCTACAAAAGTATCGTGTGAGTTGAAGTTGAGAGGTCATAGGTCAAAGTAAAAAATAGGTATAACTCAAGAAACGGCTCTTCATATCAGCCTTATTGTGGTTATGGGAGCAGAAACTTCAGCTGAGCCCTAGTGACACAGGAGTAATAAGATAACAGACAAACAGACAGACAGAGATCTTTGGATTTTATATGTACAGAACTAACACTGATCTTAATACTTCTTTATCTTTTCAGTTCCTGAACTGAAAACTGACTCAGTGTTTTACTGATTCTCTTAATATATTCGATCATTGTTTCTAGATACTTTGTAGTTTCTCGGTCATTAAGGTTTACAAACTTCTCTCCTGAATCCTTTCATACGGAATTGAAGCGTTTGGTGATTTTTCTCCATTTAGATCTATTATTCATTACACTGAGGTTAGATCTATTATTCATCACACTGAGGTCTACTTGACTGCTGTCCTCTTTAGTGCAATCCTTTTAGCTCTTTCTCAGTCTCCCTTTCGGTTGCCTTCCTTTCACTTTCTTCTTTGCTGCCCATTTTACCACACTTCTCATCCATACCACCTTCACTCAGATTCTGCACCTTCTTTCTGATGTTACAAACCTTCACTTCCTGTCTAGGTTTTGTGCTTAGCTTGTGATCTCTCAACGTCACACCTCTAATGCATTTCAGACACCTAACTTCTACCACTTCCATCCTTTTCACATGACACTCCTTTATTGTCTAAGTCTCTGTACCAAATAGCAGAACTGGCCTGACCATGGTTTTATACAAAAGGCTCTGCCACAATCCCTTGAATTTTGTAACCTGGCCTGTATATTCATGTTCAGCTCGCTTATTTCCTTTATTAAGTCTCACATTAATTGCCTCCCAATAAATAAAGGATTAACTTTACCCTTTCGGAGATCATCTGCTTTTTCCTTAACTGTGGTCTCTCATCAATGATTCTCTCCATAATTTTAATACTATACTTAGAGTTTTACCCCCTATAATATCCACATTTATGAATTTTGCCTTTCTTCTAACATAGAAACTCTTGATGCCTCTAGTATCTTCCTCTCATTCCACATTGTTTGTGTCACTACAGTCACCCAGTGAGCTCACTTGGTTCAGTACCTTACCCATCTTTAACAATTTCTATCCTCACTTTCTCAGTGAACACATTTCTCAGCATAAACATTTGGTGTATAGTTAGGTAATTATGCTTCAAATTGATGTCTTTCATTCAACCCTACCTCAAAGTATTTTTCCAATTTCTTCTTTACTTCTGCATTTACTTACAATTTTCCATCTTTAAATTCATAAACGATGAACATATTTCATCCTTTTCTTAACTGTTTTTTTTGTGTTGGCTGTTTTAAACACTTTCTTCCTAGTTACAACTATATCATTATTTAACTCCTCATATAGTTTTCCAATGCATCTTTTCTTGCCTTCTTTTTTGTTTTTTTCGCACTCCTCCTTACTTTTCTGTGAAAGTTTAAATTAATATTTCTTTCCCACTTGCCTCTTTTTTTCCATGTTATCACTTCCTTTACTTCACTGCTCAACGACCATTCTTCCCTAATAATCGTCTTCTAAAACTTTGTCCTTCCATATACCTTCTCTGTTCAAAATGTATTAATTCTTTTTGTAGATAGTTCCATTCTTCTTCTGCTGTTTTCAATGGTTCAACTGGTTCAGTTTCTTTCAAAAGCTCTACAAACTAATATGCACACGCTCTCTTCAACTTACGTTCTTTAATGGGTGTTTCATCTGAACACAGATCTCTTTCTTTCTCCACTTTATCAGCACAAACATTGCTGTTATTAATTTGTAATACAGAGCTACCATTTTGCTTGGATTTACTTTACAGTTCTTTAACCATTTTTTCTGTGCTTTCTGAAAGCATATATTCCTTTGGTCTCACATTACCATCCCTATAGGTATACTTTTGACAAACTGATTCCTCAAACTATGTATTGCCCACCAACATTTCATTGCTGATGCACGTATTTAATAAATGTTCTCCTTTCTTGTTGCCAACAAGGTATTTCTTACATATCGTACGTTTTGTACAATGTGTACAATCATGTTCCTTACGACTAGTAAAAACTCTTAATCTCTTACCGTGTCTGCCAACTTCTAGAGTTCCACTCTAAAATCTCCTTATCCATGCATTCCTTTTATGGTGCATAATTCAGTATCACGAACAATATATACCATTTTATATCCATCAATCAGCTGTTGATTTTTGTAATCTTTACCAATTTCTTCATCACTTTTTAATTTATCTTCTAATCACAATTCGACTCCAATATTCTCCAACATAATAACATTTGTAATAAAGATAAAACGTTCCAGTTGCCTTTCCTTTCCATTTCATCTCTTAGATGAAAAGGACATCAAGACGTCTTTGATTATTCATTTCTGCTACTTCTATTTCCTTTCCTTTCAAAGTAGGCACATTTAATGTAGTTATTGTTACTATGTTACTTTTCGTTTTGGTGCCAAGTCTAGGGTTTTATGTCAAAACATTCGCTGTTTATGCCACCTCTTCAGACTGTTCAAAAGCAAGTTAGACATCAGCTACTAGAATTATACTGGCCTGGAGCTGCCTGGCTTAAGTTGGTCAAACAGATTACCATAGTGAAATAACTTTCAAGCATAATTTAACTCATTTTAACCAACAAATTCATCTGTCTGAGTTTTGGGAAATATATATTCATGAGGTGAGTCACCTTGCACCAAAGTTTATTAAAGAGTTTGTGCACTGTTTGGTATCCTTGCCACGCACCACAGTATTGGCTCTAAATAACTGATTATAATACACTACCGTTATTGCCCAACGATTCCACCATTACTCCAGTAATAGGGGATTTTCTTTTAGGGTTGTTTCCCTTACTTAGTCTTTGGCTCAAAACTTACCGTGCAAGGAAGTAGGGATAAACGTTAGAAATATTTTAGGTATTTTAGGACTAATTTTATAAATTTTGTAAATATAGCATCATCATAATGTTAGCAGCTCCCCTAGCAAACACCTAAATTAAAGTTTAAAAATTACTGATAAATACACGATTTAGAATTCAAAATTAGTATCAGTTTCTAATTACAAAAAATATTTTTGTTTTTTAATGTCACTAAACGATCCATTTACCATACGTTATATTGGTTTTTATTTCCATGACTTATGGTACAAAGAAGGGATGATTTACTATCATTTATTGTAACATGGAGGGGTCTTTCTTCAGGTAGATAGTTTAGAGGATCCGCTGGTGGCTCTATTCTTAGTGGTATTTTGGAAATGGTTTCAACAGGAACTTTGGATTATTCAACATACTGGCTTTCCAGTGGCATATTTTCCTCTGAAACTGTCTCAGGAAAAGCCTTCAGCTCTTTAGGAAATTGACTTGTCACTATCAAAAACTTCTCTGAAGCTAATCAGTTAGCTGTGCTTCCAAAGATGATCACAGTAAATGACCCTTTCTTCTGAATTTTGATCTATTGAATTTCAGGTTGGCTGACTGTATTCATTACTTTGTGTCCCCGTCCTTGTTGTCATTGGAAGTGTAACTTTCATATAACAAGTGAGTGTTTCTTGGGCATAGATTGTAAAACTATTTTAACATCATATCTATGTTTCTGCAAAGTCAATTTCCAATATGTATTCTTCCTCAATGTTAATTACCTATAAATCATTTTAAATAAACCATTTTCAACAATAAAAGTAACTTTCTTTTCTTGAAATTTATGACCACTTTCTCTTAACATGAATTCACCTTCTTTATTCACTTCTGAGGCCAATGTCCTACAGTTTATTACCAGATTAGTTCAAATTACTGTATCTGTAGAATTAGTATTAGTCACTATATTTCAAGGTTTCATATAAGTTAACTCCATTGATTCAAGAATTGTTTTTATTAGAATATACACTTTTTTTTTTCTACTGGGACAGGTGGGGTATTCTCACCCTCAAAATATCTTCTTAGTTTATTATCAACAACTAATTAATTATTCTTTTCTTGAAATTTATGACCACTTTCTCTTAACATGAATTCACCTTCTTTATTCACTTCTGAGGCCAATGTCCTACAGTTTATTACCAGATTAGTTCAAATTACTGTATCTGTAGAATTAGTATTAGTCACTATATTTCAAGGTTTCATATAAGTTAACTCCATTGATTCAAGAATTGTTTTTATTAGAATATACACTTTTTTTTTTTACTGGGACAGGTGGGGTATTCTCACCCTCAAAATATCTTCTTAGTTTATTATCAACAACTAATTAATTATAGTCTAAGATTTAAACTACTTTTCACTGCTGGTGTAATATTTTCGGTGGTCATTCTCCCCTCTTACCTATGCACTTATATATATATATATATATATGTCTTTGGTATGGCTGTTTCTGTGTGCATTCTTTAATGATACCAAATCTATTTATTTATTCAGGCTGCTATCATTTCTATACTGTCGAAGGCCTAAGTTCACAAGTATAACATTTTTCTTTTGTTAACTTTTAGGAGCAGGTTCTAGCAATATGTATTTTTTTTATTTACAATTGATATACCTTTTATCGTATAATTACTTTTTTGATTCTAAATTAATGGTTGTCTAATTAACTCTTCAAATAAACTGTGCAAATAAACAACTAAAGCACCATTAAGAATCTATGAAATTACCAAATCCAATAGTATAGAAATATTACTTCTCCAGTTGTTTATTTGCAACTTTAATTGATTCAAGGTCTATTGCCAACTGAATAACTTATCTTAATGACGTATGTCTACTTTGCTCTAGCCTAATTCACATGTGTTTGTGCACTATGAATCAGTCAAGTGCCTTAAAAATTTACCATTTTGCGTGGGGCATGTGGATATGATAGTTAGACAAATCTTTTATATCTTCTGCAAATTCGTCTTTGTCCCTATGTGTTGATTTTGAAACTTCTTTATTTTATGACATTCACATGTCTGATAAGATGGCCGCCGATACCTGATAATTGATGCGACACTCAATTAGGATGTTGTTTAACGTTGGTAGACCTTGTCACTTTAATTGTGCAGCGAAACAAAAGGGTGCGTTTCTCAGTACTTCATCTATTCATGTTAGAAATTATTTCAAACTGAACCTGATATGATTTTTGTGGTATTTCCCGTCATAATGTATTGGTTTCTCAGTTGGAAGATGTTGAACTGGCCAGCTAAATTCTGGAACTGAATTACTTAGAGACATAGGTGAGATACTCAGGAAAGAACCTAAATGGTACAGCAAAAGTAATAATAAGTTTCGACTAAATATGTTCTCCTTTTTCATATTAAATGGTGTTTTACGTTGGAATTCTTGGGCAGAAGCAGAGGTGTAACTGGTTTGGTCATTGCATTCATAAATTTATTTTCCAAATGTTTTATTCAGTTGTGCTCTTTTCTACTTTTTTATTTCTGAACTTCATAGATGTGTTTTGTATTTCTTCAATTTTTGTTATTGTAGCCTCTCTTGTATTTCACAGATGGATCTTTGTACCACTTCAATTTTGTCATTGTAGCCTCTTTTGTATTTCACAGATGGATCTTTGTACTACTTCAAATTTGCTGTTATAATCCTATTCCGACCAAATGTATTTGGGTTCTCAATCAGTCTTTAAATATTAAAAGAAAATGGATTTTCTTTTAAATCCATTCTTAAAATCTTGTCTTTATCTTCTTGGTTTTCCTTTTTTTTAGCTGGTCTTTTTAATGGTTTATCTTTTTCTACGTGTTCTTCGTTTTTGCTGTTTCACCATTTTACATCACATTTTCAAACTTACCTCAAGCATGTGTCATTGTTAATTTTGATTCAATGTTATTTATATCATAAACTGTTTTACTAATTTCTAAACTGTTATTTTTCATCATTCATTTAAAATAACACAAAGTCTTGTCCACTTAACAATAATAACAGATCGAAACTGAAATACAAAGAAAAAGCCAACTATTATACATATATATATATATCAGTGCAATTAGTTGTATATATTCTTTTCATTGAAATGGAAAAAAAAACATAGAAAAATATACATTGTGATCAATATAAGATAAAGTATTCAGACTGGAAACGATAATTTTTTGACATTCAAGCACGCATCGGTTCTTGGATGTAAAGCTTAAGACCACAATATAGAGATGTGAAAAGTTGTGATTCTTGTTATTAAAACCCAAGTATATAGGCTCATCAGTGTTGCTGTTAATTACGTGGCAATGATGTTCAATGACCATGCGTCAGGTCTTACCAGTATACAACATGTGACACAATTTACGTATCACACGTTAAGTAGCTTACGCTGATATACAACTGAAAGATTGTTTGATTGAAAATTGACCTTTTGGCTCAACTACCAGAGTGCAGTTATTAATATGGTTACAAGTCACGCAATAGGACGATCACAAGGTAAAAATCCAGAAACAGTTAGATTTTTGTTAGCAAGAGATAAATTATAATAAAGAATGCAGACATGAATTATGGGTATATGCAACAATTTTTTGATTTAAAAAGTTTTTTGTTATTGGATACACGATAATTGTCAATTTTACTAACGCGTGAAGAGAGTGGGATGTTAAGGTATTACAAGTTGAGTATTGTCTGTATTATTATTATTTTATCTCGATTTACAGTCTCGGAGGTGGATGCACCCTTGTTCATAGCATTAACAGTCACAGAAAAAGACTTTAGTAGAGTAATTACTATCAGAGGAAGAAATGGTTGATATCAACTAGCCTTATTGAAGAAATCAATCCAGAGACGACCTAGATGAAATAATTGTGAATAGGGGGTGGAAGGTAAGATAGACTTAGAATGACAGAAATCGAAACACTACGTAATATTCACTTAACAGTAGTGAAGCCAACATCAAGGAAATAGTTCCTCCGGTGACAAACATGCCAGGTGAAGTTCAAGTGTGGATGAAGGTTAGAGAAGAAAGTTCATGTGAAGTAGTTCCCATGATGTCACTATATCCACAACAGAGTTGAATACTATTCTGAAATTGGGTTTAGATAAAGCGTTCAACATAACCAACAAATAAAAATTTGTATAAAGAAGGTTCTGTTTTTTGCCTCCACGGTAACTATAAAAGGTTGTATAGTAATTCGTACTGAGGATCAAGTGTGTTAGACGAAAGATCATCTCACTAGACGAATATTGTAATGGAAGAATTTAACAGTTTTACGTTTTTCATTCTATGCAGTTACAATTTACAGATTTATAACGAAGACGATGAGTAAAGCGCTAGACGCTACTAGAGAAACGAAGTGTCAAGTGTTTGGGTGAAGTGTCTTTATTTAATGACGTCAGGAAGTGTCTGAACAATAGAGTAAAATATGCTCTCTAAAAAGACTGAAATGTTTTCAATAGGTCATTAGCAAACAGAAACAATGGATCTACTATAATTATTTGGTTTGCTGATTATGAATTAAAGGAACAGAGGAAGGTTAGTGCCGATTAAGCCAGTAACAAATGCTTAAGTTTGAAATTGCATGATTCTGATTAAGTTAGTATCAGAGACAGATTAATAAAAAGAGGAGTTATACAGTTTTCTCTTATTTGCAGTTATGTAGAAGTCTTTTCTCCAGACAGTAATTACTCTTTCTTTATCTTCTAATTTTATTATGAAGACGTAGCGATTTATGAGGGATGTTATAACCTCCCGTTTTTTCAATTAAAAGATTGTTTATTGAAAATGGAGTTGTGAAATCGGTGCAGGTTATTTGTTTAGGATAACTTGATATAAAACAATTAAGTTCCCAATAAGTCCCAACAGCTGATATCCACCATGATATAAACATGGTTTATGTTAGAGTGTTTCACGTAATTCTGAGATTCCATTTAATTGAGACAAATATTGAATAGCTGAAGAAGATGTTGATCAGGTTTTATTGTTAATAGTAGAAGGGCATGAGTTTGGACTATCGTTGTATGCGAATGGAATCTCCTTACTATTAGTTGAATAATCTGAACAAAGCTATTGGTGAGCTGTCCTTCTTTTACCACTTTGCAGTAAATTTGGCCTGGCATGGCCAAACGCGTAAGGCGTGCGACTCGTAATCCGAGGGTCGCGGGTTCGCGCCCGTGTCGCGCTAAACATGCTCGCCCTCCTAGGGGGCGTATAATGTGACGGTCAATCCCACTATTCGTTGGTAAAAGAGTAGCCCAAGAGTTGGCGGTGGGTGGTGATGACTAGCTGCCTTCCCTCTAGTCTTACACTGCTAAATTAGGGACGGCTAGCACAGATAGTCCTCGAGTAGCTTTGTGCGAAATTCCAAAAACAAACAAACAAACAAGCAGTAAATTTTATTATAGGATTTCAGGACTAAGGTAATAAACTTCTTTGGCAAACCAAAAAGTTTTAATAGTTTCTAAAGAGTTTCCCAGTCCACGATACTGAATGTCCTTTTCATGCTCTACAAAGATGACGTACAGGAAAGAGCTCCACTGTGCTGCGTGTAGTAGCAATGAGGTATTTGTGAAATCTGTCTTGACGAAAATTTGCTTATTAATCTCTGAGCTTTGCATCAGTTTCAGTTTTCAATCTCTCCAAGATAAGTCGATTTAAAGCCTTTTCTGGCACTTTCATAAGTTTGGTTTGTTTGTTTTGGAATTTCGCACAAAGCTACTCGAGGGCTATCTGTCCCTAATTTAGCAGTGTAAGACTAGAGGGAAGGCAGCTAGTCATCACCACCCACCGCCAACTCTTGGGCTACTCTTTTACCAACAAATAGTGGGATTGACCGTCACATTATACGCCCCCACGGCTGGGAGGGCGAGAATGTTTAGCGCGACGCGGGCGCGAACCCGCGACCCTCGGATTACGAGTCGCACGCCTTACGCGCTTGGCCATGCCAGGCCTACTTTCATAAGACTGGTTCCTCTGTAGTTCTTACAGTTTAGTAGATATCCGTTCATGGGGAGTCTGATGAGATAACCTTCTTCCTATTTCAATGGTATTTTTTTGTTCTCAATCTTCCCAAACAAAGAGTGTAATGCCACTGTAGGTGTACCTAGTTTAGGAAAATCAAGGGTTCGATTCCTCGGGGTGGACAGATTGCAGATAATTTCTCGCGAAACACTGCTCTGCAACAAACAAAATAATCTGTATCACAAATATGTATATGCGACTTCTGTAGCAGCATCACAAAAGACACCTTTACCTTAATCGTGAAACAAGAATTTCGCGAGTACAATTCAGTTAAAACAACAGATCTGTGTGTTTTACTCCATAAAAAAATCCAGATAAAAACTGTTTCATTAGAATATAAATTTATATCGGAACTAAAAACAAAGAACAACTAAGCTCCAACCTAAAATATCGACCTGTAAATTTAACATTTCCATTCATCAATTCTGCATTAAAAATACTAAGATAAAATTTCATTGAAATTAAAAGAGCATTTTTAAAGCCGCTTATATAATTATATGTGACAGGTCTTAAGAAATAAAGAGTTAAGCTGTAATAATATCCATAGTTAGCAATACTACATTGTCCTCCACTGGATAAGCGATAAATTTATCGACTTGTAACGTTTGACATAATATTTGTAACAATCAGATATAAGGCAGGACGTACCATTGCCTATATGGGGATGGCTCAGATTGTTCATTGAAATGGTATTTAAATATTTCCTCACTAGGTCATCAGAACTTCACATCACTTTATTACAAGTACAGTTTTTACGGTAAATAACTATCTGTAACTTGTTGTAACTTGTAATAAAATATACTTAATCAGTAAGTAAACTTAATACGACACGAGTAAAATTATACAGTGTCTCCTTCTTATAACAGTATATATGTAATGACTGAGTCACAAGTTTTGGGAATGTCTGTAAAAGTTTGAATTCCTTGTTCTTTCTGCGGTTTCATTTTTCTACGCAGGAGTTCAAAAGCCTAAACGACGGTGTTAATCAATTTCACTGGGATGACATAGTTGAAAACAGAATATCCGCTTTCACAAGAATTATTAATTAACAGCAATTTAGTGTAAACGATGTTATCATTACCCCTTAAAGTTTTCATTTTTCAAAACTTTTCTGTTCCTTCATGAATCTTAAGTACAGGGTGTAACAGGAATTACCAGTCAATAATAGAAAAACAATAAATATTACAATTGGAACCTCATTGTATTTAGAACTTGGTTACAAATACAACCTATCCACATCTATTGAAATACTGTATTAACGAAACAAGCAAAAGAGTAAACAAAAAATGTTTCAAAAAAATGAAGTACATGGTTGAATTTCGCATAAAGCTACTCGAGGGTTATCTGCGCTATCCGTCCCTAATTTAGCAGTGTAAGATTAGAGGGAAGGCAGCTAATCATCACCACCCACCGCTAACTCTTGGGCTACTCTTTTACCAACGAATAGTAGGATTGACCGTTACATTATAACGCCCACACGGCTGAAAGGGCGAGCATGTTTGATGCGACGGGATGCGAACACGCGACCCTCGGATTACGAGTCAAGTACCTTAACCACGTGGCCATGTCGGGCTATGGAAGTAAATGTATGGATATCTAATATCTATCCTTCAAAAATAATGAAAACAAAATTATAAGGATAGCATTCACATCATCCCTACATAATAGCACGGGCAAGAATTAAGATATAGCAATATATAACTAACTATCCAATAACAGTAGGATTTAATCTGTCATATTTTTTGTCTGTACTGTGTGCTTGGGTTATTATGTAGCGATGATGCAAATGTCATTCCTACAATCTTGTTTGCATCGTTTTCGAAGTATTGATATTAACCATTCCTACATTTACTTCGTTTTTTTTTAAACCCTTCCTTTCCTTGTACGTAGTGCAATAATTTAACTCTAGTTTTATTTTTAACTTGATATTTAGATCACGTATGTCACGTATGGAAAGAAGTGCTTCCTTTTGAAACTGGAGAAAACCATGTGACTTGAAGTAAAGAATGATTAGCCTTCATGTCTGTACTCAGAAACATTAATTGCTATTAGCCCAAAGAACTATTTTTTAAAAAAGTGGAAAATATTTATAAACGTGGGTAACTGAACCAGTTTTGTTTCTATGATAAGTTATTTTTCTTCACAATCGAACTAAAAATTAGAGACTGTGCAGAGAAGCGAATTTGGTATTGTTTGTATTTGTGGCAAATCTACTAAGGTTAGCTGCTGCCATCCCTACGTTTGAAATACTGACCATAGGAATGACGGTCAATCAGCAACACCCATCCTCAAAACAATCACATTACCCCTCCTCTCCCCATGCTTCATGGTAGGTGCTATGCATTGAAGTATCTTTCAACTTTATTCCATTGGACGTACATCCTACATTTTGAACCAAATATTTCAAACTTGGCCTCATCCGTCCATAAGACTCTTTTCCAATCACCAACAGTCCGGTTTTTGTACTTTTTAACAAATTTCAGTATGAGGACAATATTTAGAAATCGAAGTAAAGGTTTGTCAACTGCTACACTACCAGATATTCCTTTCTCGTTGAGTCTTCTTTATACCGTAGATATAGACGCTTTTCAGCCATTTGCTACATGGTCGTTTATCTCATGCTTGAGGTCAGTGTCAACCTTCCTTCTGTCCAGAAAGCTGCATAAACGAAGATACTTAACATCAGTATCACTGAGTTTAAGTGTTGTGCCCTTTTCTTTCCAATTTTCAAACTTACCTGTCTCGGTATCACGATCTAGGGTGTATCTAATAATATTTGGGGATCATTTCAAATCTGGAGCAATTTTTCGAAGAATCCAACCAGCATCACGTTAAGGTTTTATGCGACTCTCTGTTCTACTGACAATTCTCTACGCTTTTAAGTCCGTAATATTAAAACAAAAATTAATACATCGGTACCGTATAACTAGGCCATTGCATGGGGTACCATCCTAGTTATTTTAACCAGCTAAATCTGCCCACTATGTGCATTCAAGTCCTTGGTACAAGTATATGGTAATTCTAAAGAATGGTAAGTATTCTCACCCTGCCTCATTCAGTTGTCAACAGTGAAGCATTACCATAGTGTTGAAATTTACATTCTGTAATGGCATAAAATGGAAAGAATGACAAATATTACCTTGTCCTAACCCTTTTGCACACTGTTGTGTAGCGCAGATAGCCTTCGAGTAGCTTTCCGCGAAATTCAAAATAAAACTAAAACCAAACCAGTATTGTATATCACTAATATTTTCTGAAATTCACCTGAAGTTTTTATTATCACGCTAGTCTAAATTCTTCTCTCAAGATATAGGGTAAAGTAAGAAGGCTGCGAGTCTGGTGTTAGCTTCATTTGTTGAATTTCGTTGAAAAGAACATGTTGAGATCTGGAATAGTTAATAAAACAGCAGTACTGACACGAATTTGAAATGACACAGGAAATCCGGATTCATTTTATTAAAGAATTCAGAATGAACATTTAGATGTTTTAGGCTGTAGCACATAGCATTGGAATTTAATTATTTTATAATACAGTCACTTATGATGTACACAAAGTGTGTATGTGTGTGTTTTTTTCTTATAGCAAAGCCACATCGGACTATCTGCTGAGCCTACCGAGGGGAATAGAACCCCTGATTTTAGAGTTGTAAATCCGTAGACTTACCACTGTACTAGCGGGGGGCAGTATACAAAATAGACAAACTATAAATCTTTGACTCTTACTATATACTTGGTGCAGTTTATTATAATTCCAGTGAGGTCAGGCATGATATCTGGATTCATGGTTCGCAGCCCATTGTTGCATAAACATATTCTGCACTTTAGGGTCAGTAATGTACTGCAATAGTGAGGTGAAATCCTTCAGGTCAGATACGAGTTGGCAGAGGATTGTGTTGAGAAGTCATCTTGCCTCAGAATTATTGTTCGTTATGTATAGCTTAACAAGAAAATGTAAACATTCCTATCAGCTCTTATCTCATCCTAGGGAAGAAGCAATAGAACATCCTATGACGTAAACCACCCACTGAAGACTTTGTAAATAATTAATATAGTGATGGTGATGTTTCTGTTGGTGCCAAAGTTATATAAAAAGGACTATACTTTTGTTGTCACTAAAGTGATATAATAATGATTATACTTTTGTTGGCGCCATAGTGATATAATAATGATGATGTTTGTGTTGGCACCATAGTGATATAATAATGATGATGTTTGTGTTGGCACCATAGTGATATAATAATGATGATGTTTGTGTTGGCACCATAGTGATATAATAATGATGATATTTGAGTTGGCACCATAGTGATATAATAACAGTGATATTTCTGTTGGTGCCAAACTGGTACAATAATGGTCATGTTTCTTTTAGTGCCAAGGTTTCAAGCAAGATGTTTTTTCTGGTATGTTTGCTAGTGTTCTTGAACTAGTTGAAATGTATAATTTATTAAATCACAATAAAGTGTTGCCGTGTAGCAAAGTAAGGCTATTACTCTATTACATAATACCTCTCATTCACTGACGTAATCGAGTAATACCTCTCATTCACTGTAAAAGATATTTGTAGGAGGACAGTAGAAAAAAGTCTTTATTACTAACTTCGGGTAAACCGTTTAGAAGTGTTAAGGGCAACTCTTCAACATTAACAAGATTCCGTGCTATATATATAATACCAACTAAGTAATATGAGTGTGTGTACTAATTTAATCTTACACACATATAAGACGTGGGGGTAACCTTAAAAGCCATGTTCATTCCCATCTCCATTACAACGTCGGAATTCAGGCCAAAAGTATTCTGTGAGACATTTTGTACCTAGAACTTATAAGATCAAATAAAACTTGTTTCTGGTAAGAACGCTAACTTATTTTTCTACCACACCCTCTCTCCCACTCCCACAGATGAATCATCTGAGGGGGTGAGAAGAAGGAAGTGTAAGTTACGTAAGTGTACTTTACTTATTCTAAAAGTTCTTACTAACGCATGTACAGAAATTAGCTAATGTATAAGACATGGTGTAATAAGAAGAGGGAACAGCTTGTGTAAATGTGTGAATCAGACAGCTAAAAATGTTTTAAAACGGTCTTGTGGTTACATTTAGTTATTTTCATTTCAAAATTCTACACTTAAAAACTTATTTATTATTATTTCAAGATAAACGCAAGGCAATCTGAAAGATTTAAATTTTATATAAATAACAACTTTGTCTTTTTTCTTTTTGTTTCGATACCAATGCTTAACTTCAAACAAACAAAACAACAAGGGATGGGACAGCGAGACCGTGCTAGTCACACTTAATAATGTGGTCATAGTTAAGCACAAAGCCACACAACAGGGTGGTATCGAAACCCAGTTTTTATCGTTATAGGCCTTTAGACTTACCACCGAGCCACGGTGTGTCTGTGTGAGAGAGAACTGTCTGCTGATTTCTCGATTTCCTCCAAAGAAGTACAACTGTATAAATTTAAAAGTTTTTGGTTACGGGAAGAACAGGGCTAGTTTTGACGTCACATTGGAAGTGCTTTGGATTTGTCCAAGTTGCTCCGATCGTGACAAGAGGTGGCGTGTATCTGTTTGATTTGATAAAGTTTTCTAACAATCCGAAAGTGATGTGGGCAGTATCATTGCGTAGATCTGTTAGATTTTACCATGTTGTTCTAACTGTGAAAACTGGTGAGAATATATATTAGTATGAACCTGTTTTAGCCAGTCTTGAGTTAGACTTCTTTCAATATAATAGTTAAAGGATCTATTGATAGGGTAGAGGAAAGACTGCTAGTTAAGAGCATTCTTGACCTTTAAATTACAATGCACCCACAATTTTTAATTGCTGAGCGTGTTTCTTTTGTTTGTGGTAAATGTACGTGAATACCAGTTAACACTAGCCTCTAGATCACGCCTTGCCAATAACTTATCTTAAAGAAACCTTATGAAGTAAATGAATTTTAAGAATAAATTGCAAGTTGATGGTCCTGAAGAAAGTATGCGTTAAAATGATAAAACTGTAAATAATGTTAAAGTAACTGAACGTCAGTATGAAAAAAAAAACCGCAGTGAAATGTTGCCATATTAATGTATTCTCAAGATGGCTGGTATGGGTATTAAAACTTTAATTAAAATAAAGTACAGAACAACGTTTCCACTTTCTTACATCATCTTCAGGTTAACAAAGAGAGTTTGAAATTACTCATTGCCGGGCGCATGTCTTAAGGACGTAAGAAGGTCGAATCGTTGTTCTGTACTTTATTTTAATTAGTGTTTTAATATCCATATCAGCCGTATTGAGAATACGTTTTTACTTCAAGTGGGTTTATCGTCATCAAGTTGTTGCATTAACTTGATAATTAATTCTAGGTAATACATCACCTTTTCACGTTTTTTCCTTGCACTAAAACATATCACAGTTAAACATTCTCACATTAGTTCGATACGTTGTAGATAAAACATGATTTTTTTTTCTTGCATTGAAACATCCAAAGTTAAAGATTGGAATAGCAATTAGCAAAACTCGACTTTTCACATGTTCTTTCTACACCGAAACGGCCTGACATGGTCAGGTGGTTAGGGCATTCGACTCGTTATTTGAGGGTCGGGGGTTTGAATCCCCGTCACACCAAACATGCTCGCCCTTTCAGCTGAGTGGGACGTTATAATGTTACGGTTAATCCCAGTATTCCTTTGGTAAAAGAGTAGCCCAAGAGTTGGCAGTGGGTGGTGATGGCTAGCTGCCTTCCCTCTAGTATTACACTGCTAAATTAGGAACGGCTAGCGGAGATAGCCCTTGAATATCTTTGCGCGAAGTTCAAAAACAAAGAAACCCCGAACCAGCAACAATTAAACGTTGTCACACCAGTTCGAGACATGGTTTGTAAAATATCACTTTTTTTTCAAATTTATTTCTTAAATGTTGTCACATTAGTTCTACTTCACTTCAAATAACTATTTTTATCCAATCTTCTTAAGACCAATACATTCATGTACCTAAACAAATTCATTTATTTCTGTAATTAAAATTATAAAAATAAGACAATGCATGATTGTATACAAATTCTATCATGTATAGAGAGATTCATTTTTACATATTTGCACAAAACAACTCAAAAGCTATCTAAAGTAGTTGTACCTCCCCTGTTTTCTTTTTTTTTAAAGATAGTCTAGAGCAAAAGCAATGCACCAACATCATCCACCATCAACTTGAGCTACCATCAACTGAGTAAACAGTGGAATTTGACTGTTAGACACATAGTTTTTAACATTTCTTTCCTGTAGAGAGGGAGGGGTAGAGAAAATTATTTGTATGGAAAGCGGATTTCACTTTTGAAACCAGTTCGATAAAGGGAAGAGTGTCAGCCACTAACTATTAATCCCATTTAATGACCCATATCGCGGGTCATAAAACTGTCGTATATGTTTACTATTCTTCATATAACAGCATAATATCCATCCATACGCATTTTGCCATACAAATAAGAAGTGAAAGATATATGTTGCTGCTTTGTTTGTTTTTGAATTTCGCACAAAGCTACTCGAGGGCTATCTGCGCTAGCCGTCCCTAATTTAGCAGTGTAAGCATGTTTGGTGCGACCCTCAAATTACGTGTCGAACGCCTTAACCCACCTTGCCATGCCGGGTCATGTTGTTACTTTTATAAATGATACTGTAGCGTCTGTAGGCTACCAGTTAACAAATCCTTTAACTGAAAGTTCACGCAGTGTAATAGCGTCTGTAGGCTACCAGTTAACAAATCCTTTAACTGAAAGTTCACGCAGTGTAATAGCGTCTGTAGTCTACCAGTTAACAAATACTTTTACTTAAAGTTCACAGAGTGTAATTGAAAATTTGCCTTTTAATCAACAAAGTGTTATTGCTTCACTCAAACCTTATGTGACAAACTTTATAAAAAATCTGTTCTATTTTTGCTAGACAGTTCAGTTTATTATTTTACTGTTACTATTTTGTTAGATATTTAAATTCAATATTTCACCCAAACCTCCGACAACAAATGAATAACTGTTTAATAAATCCTTGTTGTTGCTTTTTAAAGTTATTTCTTTTAAACGATGACAAATTGTAAACTGTTTATTAAATTCTCGTTGTCACTTTGTTAAATAACTTAGTTCATATTTTCTACAACAAAGAAATAATTGTTTATTAAATCCTTGTTGTTACTGTGAGTTTGTTAGACAGATACATTTATTAATTATTTGAAACCTTCATCAAATCACTAACAGCTTATCAAATTTCTGTTGACATTTTTACTTTGTTGGAAAATTCAGTTTGTTATTTTATCTAAAGTTACAACGATTAAGCTAATCCGTGTTGTTAGTGTTACTTTGTTAGACAACTCAGTTCATTCAAACTTCCAACGACAAATCACTAACTGTTGAGCTAATCCGTGTTGTTAGTGTTACTTTGTTAGACAACTCAGTTCATTCAAACTTCCAACGACAAATCACTAACTGTTGAGCTAATCCGTGTTGTTAGTGTTACTTTGTTAGACAACTCAGTTCATTCAAACGTCCAACAGTAGATCACTAACTGTTGATCTATTCCGTGTTGTTAGTGTTACTTTGTTAGACAACTCAGTTCATTCAAACGTCCAGCAGTAGGTCACTAACTGTTGATCTAATCCGTGTTGTTAGTGTTACTTTGTTAGACAACTCAGTTCATTCAAACGTCCAGCAGTAGGTCACTAACTGTTGATCTAATCCGTGTTGTTAGTGTCACTTTGTTAGACAACTCAGTTCATTCAAACGTCCAGCAGTAGGTCACTAACTGTTGATCTACTCCGTGTTGTTAGTGTTACTTTGTTAGACAACTCAGTTCATTCAAACGTCCAACAGTAGGTCACTAACTGTTAATTTATCTCTATTGTCATTATAACTTTTTTAACCAGATGAATATATTATCTTATCTAAACCTACAAAAATAAAACATTTACGTGTTCAGTAAATTCCTGTTATTAATATTTTTGGACATCTGAACCTATTTTTTTTTTCATCGAAAGCTTCAGTAATAAAAACACAATACATTTTGTTTTTGAAACTAAAATTAGAAACCACTTAACCTGTAGCTGTGACGTAATTTGTTTATTTATAACCCCTTCCGTATGTAACTCCTTAGGAATGTGTTTAAAGTACCTGTAATAATGCATTTTCCAGATTAAAATACACGTTTATGATTTTAAGAAAGACATTGCTTTCCACATTTGATTAATAACGATTTCAGGAAATGTCTTTTATTGGCATTAAAGCTTTCATGTGCCACGTTAAAATTCAAGAAAAACTTTCTACATTATTTTAGGAGAGTAATAGTCAGAATACTTTTTAATGTCATGTAGCTTGAATGAAATAATCACTTTGCTTTTTACGTGTAGCGTACACAAGTTATGTATTGCGATTTTACGAATAATTTATTCATTCTGTGTTCTTTTCAGCATATATCCAGTAGATAGAGTTATTTATTTGCAACGTTTCAAACATGTGGCTGGTTGTAAAACTTTGACATTTAGTACACGGTACACTTGGCTCGTTTTGATGCTAAAACTGTAATAAGGTCCTTAGTGAAAACAGAAAGGTTACAACCTGAAAAATACTATCTAGTCGAGCTCTGCATGGAAGACTGTGAAATGAGCTTTGACATTTGGCTTGCTATAATTGTCTTAGGATTTTGGTGGTTAAACAGTAGACGACAAAAAAAACCAAAAAATTAACAACCCTTATATGAGGTAGTGTTAAAACTACACGAACCTGTAAAGTTTAATTTAACGGCCTGGTGTACAGGTTTATCCTTTTAAATGGATCCCATAAAGTTTCTTCCATAATACAACAAATTATATGTTGTGATTATTGTCGAATTAATTTGTCAAAAAATAGGGAAAGGACTGTATCATTTTAAGGTTAATAAATCCATAGTAAATTCGCAGTGAAGCTAATGTTTCTAATAATAAATAAACATATATATATGGCTGAGAAATTACTGAAAGTTAAAGGTTAAATCGTATTCTATTTCGCATAATAAATAACTGAACGATTATCTTTAGTTACAGACAAAACATTGGTACTGTTAGAAAGTGTTTCAGACTTTGTTATCATCATAGCTACTAAAACACTACATGTACAATGCAGAAGAATCAGAGCTTAGATCCATAAAAGCTGGAATTTTTGGCGTTTCAGTATGACGTCGATCATGGTGTTCTATTTTGATTTTTAAAGACACCAATTGAGAATTTGAGACACTGACAAATAAAATCAGGGCACGAACCATCTTTAAATTTATAAACGATGAACAGATTTCATCCTTTTCTTAACTGTTTTTTTTTTGTGTTGGCTGTTTTAAACACTTTCTTCCTAGTTACAACTATATCAGAACCTAACTGCAAGTAATTTAAACTAAGAGATTATATAATAGTACCAGCTATGGAAAATGTAGAATAAATTATTATATAATATGAACAAATTATGACAAATTCAAACTTGGTGATTACGTATCAGGAATTCAATACAAGTGATCGTATAACAAGGCTTAGCTATGAAAAACATCAGAATAAGTGATTATATAACAGGTCTTATCTATGAAATATTCATTATGAATGATTTGATAACACTGTCTAGCTTTTAAAAATTCAGAATAAGTGATTATCTAATAGGATATATCAACAAGTAACTAAAACTGAGTGCTTATATGATAGGACTTAGCTACGCAAATTCAGAATAAAAGATTATATAAAGGGCTTAATAACGTGACATTTGGAATAAATAATTACATAATAAAATCTAGCTATGAGAAATTTAAAATGAATTATATTGTTGTAGCAATGACTTTTTAAGGACTATTTTAAATTATGTGGCGAATACAACTCAAAGTCTCCATCCCACGTAAATAATAATATAATTACTTAGTTTATTTATCTATGCTCCTCATCAGGTTTAGGTTTCATTGACAAGATCTTCCCTTGAGTTACCCAGTTGACCTTTCTTTCCTCTCCCCAACACATTTCCAAAGATGATGAAACTAAGTGATCATTAGTTCAAACTACTTATTTTCCAAGTACCTATTTATCTTTAAGAGTTTTTTCTCTCTTGCAACGAGAACTGTTCAGCCATACCATGCCACCTCGATAAAATTTAGTTTTGTCAGCATTTATATCTTAACTTCTTTATGTTTCATAACAAGCTGATTTACGTCTTCTCTACGAAAAATTATATATGACATATTTATTTGTCACATCTATAAGAGATCGTTCAACCATCAATTCCTTAGGACACGCTAAAGTATTTGTTTTCACTATGATATAATCACCAGATGAATAACTAATTCCTGTTTTCTCGAAACCTTGTTCGCTTTGTGTTATTCCTTTGATGCGGATGACACCTGTCTCTTTGGCTAAATAACAGCTGTTGCTTTCTTGCAGTCTCAGCTGTAGTGGTAAGGTTCTCTACACATATAATAGTCATCACTTTCTGATATCCTTGGAAAGAAGCTTTTTTTCCATGCAGGTCTTTATCTGTATTTTTTGGTAGTTACACTTGAAACATTCATTGTCATTCTATATTATTTCCTGTGTTCTGTTTACCTTGTTATCTAGCTATTACTTTTAGTTCTTTCACACTATAGACAAATTCCATCATCAACTGTATAGCTTCATTCAAAAACGTACATCTACTTTGCTTCAGCCCGATTCTCTTATCCTCATCTCCTATGGTATCTATAAATTGGTCACATGTCAATGAATTCATCATTTCATGAAGAACATCCAGAAAAGATAATTGGGCAAGCCTTTCAAAATCTTCTGCAAGTTTGGCTAAGGTCTCTTCTTTTCTCATTATCTTGTTTTTTTCAGAACTTTGCTCTGGATACTTCTTTCTAGTGAGTCGTTCTAAACCTGTTGTATAATTACCAATGCTTGGTAGTTGTTACGGGTCACTGTTGGTAGGTTAATTAATGTTGTCAAAGTCAGTTATTTTGAATGGGTATATGGATGGTTTGTTTTCCACTATTCTACCAATTCACTCTGGAATTGTTTTGAAATAAGTTCTCGTATGATCTCAACGGTATCTTCCCGTCATGGTCCATTGATTTAGCAGTGTAAGGCTAGAGGGAAGGCAGCTAGTCATCACCACCCATTGCCAACTCTTGAGCTACTCTTTTACCAACAAATAGTGGGATTGACCGTCACATTATAACGCCTCACGGATGATGGGGCGAGCATGTTTGGTGTGACGGGGATTCGAACCCGCGAAGCTAAAACAGATCTTCAATGACTGATTCATATGTCGAGTTAGAAATAACTCAATATATTTATATATCTTCTCAGGACCTACTTCTGAAAGCTTGACGTCGAATATAGAAATTTTTAGACTTACTCCTTTAAAACCATTCCATCTTAGTGACGTCATTTCGGTCTGCAGCTTCCTCTAGCTAACAAACAAACTACACTGAATAGAACATACAATAATATAATAGGCCACAGAGAAATCCAGAATGAGTGACTACATTACATAACAAGGCCTAGCTGTAAGATAATCATAACAAGTGTTTGATTTAAGTAAAATATATTTGTAATCTGTACACCTTTAAAATACATTATAAACACTAAAGTTCGAATGTACTTCACTCATTTTTGTGTGTGTATGTATCTTTAAGTAACCGAAACAAAAACATATGCTCTCTTCAATAACTTAAGTTTGAGGAAAATATTTAAAGCAGCATTTATGATGTATTAGACCAATTTTTCTGGAAGACAGAAATATGAAAATGTGTGGCTGATATTGTCATTAGTTTTGAAGTGTAATTACATACTTTACTCATATGATATTATGTTTACATTATAACTTTCTGCCAACCACTTTCTTGAAAGCTGCAACCAACTGAAATGGTTTCATCAGTCTTCTACCAGTCCTTATCTTGTCTCACGATTTTACTCAAAGCACATTGTGAACACCAGCTTGACTACTGTGCTCATATTTCTTTCGGAAAGATAGCCTTAAGGCCGTAGAAGTCCCAGAATTCTCAGCGAGTTAAGTCGTAGCGAACTTCAGTTACTGTTATTATGGTACACTTTAAAGTTAAAACAAAAACCTGTTAGACCTAAACGTTGTAACAAAAAACTTAAAGTTTGTTAGTTTTTTTTTAATAGGGAAGGTATTATTTTACTTTTGATATCGAATACCCCTGGGATGAAAAGATGTATAACAACCAGGTACCTTAGACAGGATAATAGTCTATTTTCATGACTTTTTAAATATATTTTTCTAACCTTCAGCCATTTTTATTTATTTTCTAAATCGGATACTGTGAACTCTTATGGAAAGTACTGTCCATAAACCTCCCTTTTAAACAAATATTTTGTATTTGGAAACTTGATTTTATAATGTTTCTATTTAAAATGAGGCTCGTTAAGGCGTGCGACCTGTAATCCGAAGGTCGCGGGTTCGCGCCCGCCAAACATACTCGCCCTCCCAGCCGTGGGGGCGTTATAATGTGACGGTCAATCCCACTATTCGTTGGTAAAATAGTAGCCCAAGAGTTGGTGGTGGGTGGTGATGACTAGCTGCCTTCCCTCTAGTCTTATACTGCAAAATTAGGGACGGCTCGGTGCAGTCACTTAAAAACCTGTTGAAGAATCCGCAAGTGATTGCGGCCCTATGTTCCTTGATGGAATCGAGTGGTGAATGAATGAATTTAAAAATAGTAGTAAGTGGGTTTATGTATCCTAAGAAGTAAAATAAAATAGTTTAATATTGTTATAAATGTTTTTATTTATTGCACAATTTGTTGATTTAGAGGTGGGTTTTGATTTCTTTTTGTCGTGCAAGTGTAAAGCCAGTTTCTATGGAAGAACCTATTAAATGATTACCACTCCATTTAGTGTATTTGCGAAATGAATTACAAAATACAAGTTATATATATTCAACAAATTGTTGTTATAAGGAATGTAAAGTCGATTCTTTTCTAAAAAAATGTCTACGTTTGAATAAAAAACGTTTGTACTTAAATTGTTTCAAATACAAAGTGTCAAATTTAACACTGTGTTTCAAAATGTACGTTTTTCACATTAATCTATGCATTTTGGCGAACAAAGATGTAAAGTATTAGTATAAACCTATGTCATTAATACTTTAATACAAAATAAGTTTTAACAAAAGCAAATTTTATAGAAGCAAAAGTAATATCTTAGCAGTTTATTTAATATACTCTTCAAAAAAAGAAACGCAAAAGGCAAAATTTGAGACATATTGTTAACAAGTTTATTCCGGGTAGTTCTGTATGACATGTGTGAAACTTTGCACATTCACTGCTGAACATCCAAAGTCTGCAAAGGCGAAGTCCACGCTCACAAGTTGAAGCTTAACGTCACTCAACGTCAATAACGAGTATGCCCCCCGTGAGCATCAATAACTTCTTGGCATCTCCTGCCAATGGAAGCAATGAGATGACGAATCACATCCTGTGGAATGGCTGTCCACTCAGCCTGCAAAGCTGCTGCAAGCTGAGGTAGAGTCGACGGTTGAGGTTGTCGCCGTCGCAGACGTCGGTCCAACTCGTCCCAAAGATGTTCGATGGGATTTAAATCTGGTGATCTGGAGGGCCAGGGAAGATGTTGTGGTGTCTCAAAAAGACAGTGGTGAGTCGGGCTGTGTGAGGACGGGCGTTGTCATGTTGAAAAACGTCGTTGACGTTCACCATGATGGGTTGCACATGGGGCCTAAGAATGTCGTAGACGGTTGCGTACGGTTTGATCGGAAATCCTACGCAGCCCTGGTATGGTTGAGGCAGTAGACGTCGCAGTGGTGGTCCTATCCCGAAGGTGACGTAACCAGATGTAGCGATCTTGTGCGGGCGTGGTCACACGAGGTCTGCCAGATCGTGGACGGTCACAAGTTGATCCATGTTGTTGGTGACGATTCCATAGCCTCGTGATGGTGCTTGGATGGACATTCACAGCTCTGGCAACATCTGATCGAGATTTCCCTGCTTCCAAGCAACCAATGGCGTTGTTACGCTGTTCTTCAGTCAGTCTTGGCGTAACTGTATTACGTATCGGTGGCTTAACACTGAGCTATGGAAACCGAGAACCCTCACTTTTATATGGATTTTGCACATGTTGCACTTGCCGAACATGCAGATCTCTCAAACAAATTTATTGGACACACATGCGTTTTGGTGAAAAATCCGATGTTTTCTTCCGTTTTCAAAGTGCACAACTTTTATTGTCATTTTGGTCTGACAATCAGTGCCTTAACACGTGTAACATCACATACTCTGAGCTTGTAACGTTATTACATATATTTCTCTTTAAAATAACAAAAATATCCCTTTTGCGTTTCTTTTTTTGAAGAGTATATTAATCTCAGACCCCAACTTCCCGAATTAGCAAGTTCTCCTTTATATGAGGGATCTGTTCATTATTGGCCTTTGCTAAGATCAGAAACAAATTAGATTAGACAACAACGTCACATTCTCTTAGAGCATGTTCAAGTACACTGAGCTTAACAGGGATCTAAGGTATGAATGACATATCAATAGTCTCGCTGCCGGCAAGGATAAGTAAATATATATACAAAAAATGATGATTTGAAGGCAGAAATTCGAGCCTTAAATCTAGAGACAGACTGTATGCGATACTTAGGTTTAAAAACCCAATTCAACCGTATCTGTAGTTACAGGTGCTTTTAATAATATTCTTTAACTAATAGTTAATAAGTAAAGAATTTTTACGCGTATATAGTAAACTGATGATTACAGGATACCTTGATACTCCAAGCATGCCTGATTGTTTTAAACAATCAAAAAATATCATATCAGTGTCAAAATATAGGAAAGTCATTTTTAATACAAACTAAATTCAATATGTATAATACTTCACGTGTGCTGGATATTTAATAAGCATGGCGGAACAATATTTTAATCAAGTTTTCTTTAAACAAATTAAGAATAAAGCTCGTAAAATAAAAATACAAACCTTACAGTGACCATGAACAGACCAAAAAGTTTTCAAAAAAAAGAAAAAAATTATGATGGTCCTGGTGTTCCACTATAAATTTTATACCTCTATGTTTACTGTTCAAATATTGGAAAACTTAACTGAAGCTAAAGATGTTAAAGGTATCATCAACATCTTATACCAGTAAGGAGGTATAAACTGATGCAGGTAGTTTTCTAATCATTATTTTTCATAAAAACATAAAACCAAAAATGGTCAAAGATGATGCTAATCTTGGTGCTATGACGACACCATCGATCTGATCATAAATTATTTGTTTTGAGATTCTCTTACTACAAAATTAGTTCAATTCGGAAAAAAACAAAACCGTTTTTGGAAATATTCACCATGGATTTGAGATTGTTAGAGAATTTTACTAAAAGGATGTATCCACAGATACAGTTGAGATGTGTTTCTAAACCGTATGGTCATGTACGCTGTACAATTTCTGGTTTAAAATTTCCGGTTGCTTATGCTCTTACTTGTCCTTGCTGTTAGCAAGGTTGTATCCGTTCTACTAACAAAAGAAAAACTTATAACACAAATGAAAGAGCACGCTAATTTTAGAACCCGTGCTAAGTATAGTGTACTTGAACATGCCCTAAGAGAATGTAACGTTGCTGTCCAATCTAATTTGTTTAAAGTCTTAGCAAAAGCCAACAATAAACAGATCTTCTGTGTAAAAGGGAGTTTGTTCATTTACAGCCTTAGGCCTAAGATTAATGTTAAAGAAGTTGCTTGTAAACTCCCTTTACATTAGTACTTTAGAAGAGATGGAACATTTTTAAAACGAATAACAATTGTCAAGGAAAAGACAGGTGTAAATTAATAAATACTTGGCAGAAAAAGAAATTGGCAAGCGAGCGTTTATTTGTACAAAAGTTAATCAAATGGGAAAAAATATATATAAAATTAGAGTAAACAAAACAGTAAAGTGGAAAGCC
The DNA here is from genome assembly GCF_004210375.1 of Tachypleus tridentatus. Taxonomy (NCBI): domain Eukaryota; kingdom Metazoa; phylum Arthropoda; class Merostomata; order Xiphosura; family Limulidae; genus Tachypleus; species Tachypleus tridentatus. The sequence continues at coordinate 80,188,544 of NC_134837.1, forward strand.
TGTATATTTGTAAATACTGTTGTAACTTTTTCTTTTGTTGGGCAAGCCCTTTTGAGTTATCCATTAAAAATGATGTAAAAACATCTCCACGAAATGATAATGAATTAGTCTATTTCTTACTTTTAACACTTACAGGTTGTACAAGTAGATCTAAGTGCAGAAGCAACGTTTTCACTAAAAACTCTCACAAATGACAAGTACCTCTGGCTTGATGGTTAGGGCACTTAACCGGCAACCTTTGGGGTTCTGTTTCGAACTCTGTTACCAAACATGCCATATAGTAGAGTACGCATGCTCGGTAGGCTAAACGTATCAAAAACACAGATTAAAAAATTCACCATAAAATGCCACATTATATATACATTAATAAAAGCACACAGACTTCTAACATATGGGATAGTTCATTATCAGAAAAATATTAATAAAAATTAACTGATGACAAACTTGAATGTCTACATTATAGGTGATGAATCAGGCCCGGCACGGCCAGGTGGGTTAAGGCGTTCGACTTGTAAACTGAGACCAACAATGAAAATGATTGTTTTAACATTATATTTAGACAGTATATAAATGACGTTAAACCAGTGCTAGTAATCCAGTATTTGTGTTGAACAATAGCGGAAAAATCCGTAAAGAAATTGCAGACTTTTGTCCTTTTTATAAAAAGTCAACACAAGCGCCAACATCAATCGTAAAAAGCCGTAATTAACTGTCTGGAGGGAAGAAGTGGTCCACTGAGCACGTGATTCTCCACGGTCCAAAATTCTTTAGGGCCTAAAACTCGTTCCAGGTAATAATGATAATAAACCCTTTCAGACTTTGGACGTTATAATGTATCGATCAATGACACTTTTCGTTAGGAAAAAAAGTAATCCAAAAGTTGGCGGTGAGTGGTGTTTAGTAGCTATCTTGCGTCTAATCTGTTATTTAACAACAAACAAACATTCTCTTATTGTTATGTCTAACGAATGGAGAACAAGGATTCGAAGCTATTTATTGTTACTCAAAGTCAGAAAGTACATGCACTTCTTCGTCAGATAAAAAAAGGAATAATAAAAAATCGTATTATTTTCGTAAATCTAACATGTTTATGACCGGAAGGTTAACTTAAGCAGCTCGAAAACGACCTGTTTTAAACGGTACCTGTGTATCAAAGGTAATTAGATTTAAAACCAGACTCAGCAGAGCAGGATCGTTCCACGATTCTCAGTGCACGACATTCTAAATGTAATTTGTTGGTTCCGTTTTAGACCTGATCGTTTGTGTAGCTATAAAAACACTCATTTTGTAGCTACGTATAATTTTATTTCTTATCCAAAACGCCTTCAATTAAAAAAGGAATTTTTCTGGTCACGCAGCTGCACGCGTTATGCAACAGAACTTCTCGAAAGTAATTGATGCAATTTTTCTTTTTGGGGGCTATTTAACTGAGGAAAAAAATCGTTTACTTTCATAGCGGGTCTAATGAAAAAGTCTACAATATTTGGTTGTCATTTTATGTTATTCACCTTATTTTGTTTTACTTTAACGGAAACATCCAGCATATGGACCAATTGTACGACAAACCCTTGGGTACGTGATCTCTTTGTGATACCACATCCTATTTCGACATAACTTACTCTCTATTCTACTTTCTCGTACTATCTTTATGTATCATAACTTGTCAAACAAACAACAACAAAAAACTCGTGTTTCTATTTTACGAAAAGTTTAAACTGTTGGAATGTGACGAAATATCAATTGTCTTTAAAGTTTTCTTTTCTTTGTCAGTTATAAGTTCATAATTATTTTAAGTCTTTTGAAATATTAGCTGAAGTTCTATTAGAGTAAAACACAACAGCTAATGACAAAATTAAACAAACGATCCATTTATTCAGTGAATTTCTTTCACGTGGTCATATGGATTTATTTCTGATAAAACTAACATTTTCTAAGCAAAACGTGTTGTATTAGACTGTTACTATGGGTACCATTAATGACATGTGAACATTAATCATTCTTAATGTTAAACATATTGCTTGTTTGTTAAATTTTCTCGCAAAACTACTTGAGAGTTATATAAAGTTACCAGACCCTAATTTTGAAATAATTTACCAGGAAGAAGGCAACTAATCAGCATCACCTACCGCCAAATCTTGGATATTCTTTTATGACCGAATGGTGGCTGAAAGAATGAACATGTTTGGTGATACGGGGATTACAAACCAATGACCCTCAGATTGAGAGTCAAGCTCTCTAACCACCTGGCCATGCCAGGCCTGTATAAATATGACCTGTTCCTAAAGCAGGCCAAGTAAGAGGTGCGTGAAATTACAAATAAATAGTTGATTAATTAATTAAAGGATTAACTGTTTGCGCATGAACAAAACACATAGAAAATGACGTAGTGCATAACAAGTCATCGTGCATCTTATCTTCAGGGGTAGGTGAAAAATGAGAAAAATTACACTGAAGAATAATTAACAAAAGTACAATGGTACAAAACTCACTAAGCATGGATGGTTATATGGTGTCTTAAAACTAAACTTATCACTTTTCGGGAGGTGCTATCATTAAATGAAAAATAAAATAAAACATTTTTATATAGGATTTCGGAGATTTCTCACACCGCTTCACAACTTTTCAGAAAATGTAACGTAACACCTGCTGTCAAGTTTCTCCACCTCTCCCTAGGGAAACGTTTTATTTTTGATTTTTTTTGGAAAAACAAAACTGTACAATGAATTATTTGTGCTTTGTCCACCACGGGTATCGAAAACCGATTTTTTTTAGAGTCAAAAAGTCTGAAAATGTATTTCTAAGCCACTAGGTGAAGACCAGAAAATAATCTATTTTCTCAACAAAACCTTTATAAATTTTTCACATACAAATTTGGTTAATCATTGATTGTTTAGGAAGATAAACAGTTTAGTTGACAAAGTAGAAACAATTGAAATTAAATTTAATTAATCACGTACTTATCAAGGGAAAGCACTCACGCGGGTTACTCACTACTTTATCAAATGTCTAAAAATATCAAGGGCTGAAAAAATCAGGTTAGAATACTAAATACTTAAAGATTCATTAATAACAAAATGAAAACAAGCAACCAAAGGTTAAATTGATTCAGACCCTATATGTATGTATATATAATGATATACGTGGCGGAAGAGTTTTTTTTTATCTTCTGTCCTTAAGTGAATGGTTTCGACCTCAGCTATAAATGTCAAGAAACCAAACATTCAGGTTCCAGAAATATCATTTTTCTGTTTGTACTATTTTTCAAAACTAAGTTTTCGGTTAGATACGGAAAAGCAAAAGTAATAATGGTAAACTGTTTTGAATTAATTAAGTTACATTTGTGACACTACATTATAAGTTTCGGTGGACAGTTTGATTAAGTAGCTACGTTATATAAAGGTATAAAGGATGTGCACGATATACTCAGAAGATTTTCGAGTGTTGGAATGTCGTTACTGTTCATATTCTACTTGACGATTGTGCATCTTGATAAATGAGTACCCCCGCTAGTACAGCGGTATGTTTCCGGATTTACAACGCTAAAATCACGGGTTCGATTCTCCTTGGTGGGCTCAGTAGATAGCCCGATGTGGCTTTGCTATAAGAAAACGCACACGCATCTTGACAAATAGTTTTGTATAGTAATTTCATTGTTAAAAGCTCAGTTATAAAGCTGTCATAGCCAAAGCATGACACTCCTCCCTGCGAACATTTCCTAATCCATCTAGTGTACAAAGTAATGTTTCTTAGCGCCCATTTCAACATTCCTTTTGCATATAACTCCATAGGCTTTATATCCAACGACTTGGTTGAAATACTTCTGGGGTTATTTTACTGTTTAGCGGGGGGTTGAACTGGAAGTTTTATCTTGTTGAACCAATACCCCATTTCCAGATGGAGATCTTTCTGCATACGTTGCAAAATAATGTTGTCTGGGACAAAATAACGGGTTTTATCTCTGACCTTGATGGTCATATATTCTTATATATCACTCTAAAATGCTGGGTACGACTTGATGAAGGTCTGTTGGTGGATGATCCCGGTGACGAGAGTTGATCCATATTACTTTGTCTTTCGATATCATTAAATACATGGAATATCCACAATCTGAACATCTCTTTATGATCTGAAAGTACAAATATTTTGCAACTGAATACTGATTGCAATTTTCACATAATTTATTGATTTATATATACAAAATAGTTTTAATATGATGCAGAATTAAACCGACATTGATGTATTACAATTAAATTAAAATAGAAGAAAAGGGGGGAAACTTACATCTAAACAAATACTACATGACAGTTTAAAATTAAGAACAGCTGTGCATGAACAACCCTTATATAGCTGTGCGCGAAAATGTTAAAAACAAATAATCTAAAATTCTTATAGAAATTTATCGTAGGACATCGTAAGTCCTGAAAGCCATTCTTTGTTGAATTTCGCGCAAATTTACTCAAGGGTTATTTGTCCTAACCCTCACTAATTTTGATATGGTAAGAGGGAAGGTCAACTTATGGGCTACTTTAATCGAATAGTGGGATTGATTGTTACATAATAATGCCCTCATCACTACAAAGGACGAACGTATTTGATTATAAGATTCGAACCTGCAACCTGCCAATCGATTGCCTTAACCAGTTGGCAACGCTAGGTAATATTAAGATAAAAAAAGCAAGTTAAAATGTTTCACCTTCTCAGTTTTTTGTTTCTAGATGTGACTAATGGGAAGTGACAAAGCAGGTAGGTAAGTGGTTAAGAAGATGAATGATTTTGAAACGTGAAATTGATGTAAGATGTCGAAACTTAATTAGACGAGTAACCCAACAATAGCTTGCTGTTTATAGCATAAAAATGCACCATTACACTATGCACCGCGAAAATGTAACTCCGAATTTTAGAATTGTAACCCCATAAGCCTACCACTGACCCACAGAGGATAATAAAACAAATGAAGAGGTTATGAAAGGTATTCTAAGTTTGGCTCGAGTTACTACCACGAAGAAAATTGTATTTGTAGAGCTTATACTGAGTGGAGAGACAATTCTTAAAGTTAATGAAGACAAAATTGACAGTATAAGAAAGAGAGCTTAAAATATGGATGTTGTTAAAGTTTCTTTTTTTTATTTAGCTACTTATGAGAAGACCAAAAGGAAACTTGAAAATTAAGAAGAGTGGAAAACGATGACAACCAATATTTGTTTCCAAGGCGACACTTAATGGTTGTTAAAAACCTCTTTATTCCAAGAAAAAGTAAAAATAAAAGTATAACCAGCCCATTACAACAACCTTGAACTATGCTGAAAAAGTTCAAACTGACAGGAAGTGACTTCCATGATTTTTCTTTCCTGTTCATAGTCGAAATATAATATAATAATATTGTTATTTGAAATATTATATTATAATTTGACTTATAATTAAAAAAGAATCGACATTTAGATAGCGCAGTTCGAAGTATTGTGGTGCTTGCATCAGTAAGTGACTAATTTCTTACCCTGGGCAATATCCCATAGATGTCGCCACATGCATTGCGGTAATTTTAAACCAATTGTTTGATGCGGTTGTAAACTAACTGCAAATTTATTTTTTTAACTAAGTATAAACTACATAATGGACTGTCTGTACTTTGCCCACCACGGGTACCGAAACCCTGTTTCTATCCTTGTACATTCGGAGACTGGGGAGCACAAAGTTCAAGAATTATGATTTGTACGCCAAGTGATTCGAAAAGAATAAGCCTAATTTTTCATGAGAACCATGTCAACTGCATGTCTTTTTCTCTCCCTGTTTCTCTTAACTTGTTTCTTTCAGATTCAAAATTAGGGTTGTGTAAAAACAAAACAAAAAACATGTCAGATCTATATTTTATCCCCAAAAAATCAATGCCCAAAAGACACTTTTTTTTTAATTACCAGAATTCGTCAGTTGGATGGTACGATAAGAGGCAATAAATTTTCTGAAACGCCATTTATATATACAGTATAATACTTTGAAAGTTACAATTTAAGTATCTTTTAGCACTAACTATTACATAGTGCTCTTTTCACTGCGGAAAGTTGAACTCTGGATTTTAACATTGAAAGTACGAAAACGTATCGCTGTTTCACTGTTAGGACCACGCTGATTTTTAAATGAGTTATAAAATTAATGCTCGTTTTTGTTATACAAGATTGTTTAACGTAAAAGTAGTTATTTGGTTCATTTGCCGATCTAGTAATTGAGGTTAAGTGTTGATATTAATGGATTACCATGGCCAGAAGTTAAAGGTTGGCATGTTTACAATAGCTAGCTTATTTCAGCTACATATAGAGGCCATGTATACAGTTCTACCCTTTTCCTTTTCTATGAACTTCGGATCTGTTTAAACAACAACCAGAGAATGGTGAACTTAATGTTGGAAGTTTAAAATAGCTGTTTTAGCTGCTGCCACAATTACTTAAAATTATAGATGCAATTGTGGTAACCTACGGGGTAACGTAAGTTAATTTATTGCAGTTTGTATAATAAGGAACAGAATAGAGAAAAATTGTTCTTCTTGTCATTGAATTAGCCTGTGTGAAGAAAATATAATTATTTATAGTGTTAGATACAACCATGATATCTTATAGTGTAAAGTACTTTTGTACACACGCTTAACTTGTTTTGAAAATATTAATTTGAAACAAGTGGATTATGTGCTATTCATTTATTATTAGAATTTATCACCAATAAGTCACAGGCACTTACTGTAAAAGTATCCCAACCCGTATATATAACCCTCACGCTCGTTCTAGAAATAATATATGACTACATAAACAATGGGGAAAATATATAAAATTTAATGGATGTTTTTAAATTTTTTATATTAATTTATGTATATTTTTAAACTGATTGAAATGAAACAGTTTTTCATGTGATTTGAATAGTTTTTGTACTAAGCTCAGAAGTGAGTACGGACGCACAATTAACTGTACTGAATATATTTATCTTTACCTCATTCATTTCTTTAGTCCCCCAGTGGCATAGCGGTATATTTGCAGACTTATACTACTAGAAACCGGGTTTTAATATCCGTGGTTGTCAGAACACGAATAGCCCATTGTGTAATTGTGTGCTTCATTCCAAATAATCAATTATTTCTTTAACTCGTGATAATAATTCAATATTATCGTTATTTAACTTTTCTTGCAGACGAAAGACGTCAACAAAACCATACAGTTTATAAAATATAGCAATATGAAGACCAATTTATCAAACTAAAATGAACATAATTTGCCAACCTCCTGATGACATTTCATGTGATTAATGCTATTATATCGGCATCTCAAACATATCATGTTGTCAACGGGACAGGTAACATAATTTATGAGTAATGTGCAAACTGAATAGATAAAATACATGTGACAAATTATCAAAGAGACAAACAATATTTTCAAATACACTTAGATATGAACTGATTGTTTAAATAACAAATTCAAACACTTCCGCTCCATACAGATGTTATCCACTTAATTGTTACAGGACCGTAGGAAGCAGTAAGACCAGTCAGATCATAGTCTGATCAGTTTCTTTATGACATGTTTAGCTACAAGTTATGTATTTAAACTTGCTTCTTCCAGTTCAACACATAACGTCGTGTGTATACGGCATTTGTAGCTAAAATGTCTCAAGATTCAATGTCATAGAAGTAAAGTTTAAAAACTGTTCTGGAAGACACACCATCAGATCCATCTAGAAATGCATTGTTTTGCATGCGGGTAATGCATGTTGCGCACATCGTGTGTCACTCCAAAATTGTTTCCTACAACAATGTGTTGCATCCGCTAGTATTGTATCAAAAGATGTTTGTAAGATTAAGCATTGAAGTTTCGTTTGTTTATTTCATGATTTCACGCAAAATTATATAAATGTTTCAAAGCAATGTTGTACATAACTTTGAACATGTAGACAAGATGGAATGTGTGCGTGCTAATCACTTGGCCACACCTGGTCCTGAAGCTTAGAAACACGTACGTGCACAAAAGGAAATTTTCGTTGCCGACACTTAAGCCTTATAAACAAGTATATACATACACACACACACACACACACACACAAACCAGACTTTTTATAAGTTTACAAAAGGTGTTACTCTAAAGGTTTTTTTTTTTCAGCTGGTGTAATTATTTGAGGAATGCAAGTATCAGTTCCATAGTTGTTGTTTTTTCTACGTTTTACCAAATTCTTGACTACAAGCTGACACTCCACAGTCATTGAAAAAAACTGTCTTGGCTTAAAGAAGTAGCGCTACAATACTGTATATAGCAAATCCAGTTTATCACACTATGACATAGAAAGTTAAAATAAAAATAACGAGAAAAGCCTAGTGCACAAGTATTACTAAGTTATATATACATATGTTTATGGTTACTAACTTCCATGAGCCTCTTACGAAGCTACACATACAGTTTCATACTCATGGTGGGCAGAGCAAATATAGCCCATTGTGTAGCTTTTGCTTAACAGTAAAGAAAAAAACAAAAGGCGTTAATAACAAAATCAGTTTAATCCAAGAATATAGCGCATAGTGTTACATCTATCAGTCAACATAAAGTTATACAATCAGTTGGTTGAAGATATTATTAAGATGTAAATGTTCCAATGATCCCTTAAGTAGCATTTTATATTTTTTTATAACATTCTAAAATTGTGATTATTAAATAATTCTGAAATGACAACTTAGAGAATAAAACAATAACTACTCTCTAGTTTAAAACATTATTTTTTTCTAATTCTATTACGCGCATGAGCAGTCAATTGCAGGGCTTGTCGTTCTTTCATGACGAACCTCACAAAGCCAATTTGTTGACATCACTTTGGTCCCTTCAGTTTAAATGGTTTACAGATAATACCAGATGTGTAACTCATATTTTGTTGATATAGTGCAGACTTTGTTGCAGTAAAAACAAACGTAAAATCAAGAACATTCAAAAAGAGATCTCACGCCCATTATATAACAAAAGAATACAGTATGCAACATGTGAATCATCTGATATAATAAGAAAAATTTGGTTTGTTTTGAATTTCGCGCAAAGCTACATGAGGGCTATCTGTGCTAGCCGTCCCTAATTTAACAGTGTAAAACTAGAGGAAAGGCAGCTAGTCACCACCACCCACCACCAACTCTTGGGCTACTATTTTAACAACGAATAGTGGGATCGACCGAACGTTCTAACGCTCCCACGGCTGAAAGAGCGAGCATGTTTAGTACAATGGGGATTCGAACCCGTGACTCTCGGATTACGAGTCGAGTGCCAGGCCTAAATTTTAAGTAACTCAGTTTTTGTAGTTTCGACTTTCTTGTTTTAACACTTTTTGTGGCTTAAAATCTTTTTATAATACTATAGTTCGCTATATTACGTATATATTAATCCCTAATTGTCTTTATAAAATTCAATTTTCTTATTATACTAATATTTAACTTGTTCTTTCTTAGTGAGGTAATTATTTTGTTAAATATCTTTGATGTAGTTACGAAGCTAATAGGTTAAATAAAATCTATTTGATTATTTTATGTTAGAGATTAGGTATATGGTCAGGCCCGGTATGGTCAAGTGGCTAGGGCGCTCGACTCGTAATCTGACAGTTGCTGGTTCGATTCCCCTTCGTACCAAACATGCTCGACTTTTCACCGTGGGGACGTTATAATGAGATATTCAATACCACTATTCGTTGGTAAAAGATTAACCCAAGCGTTGCATTGCGCGAAACAAACAAAAACACTTGTACTATGTATTTATAACAAAGCTAGTAAAATTATCTACCCCTATTTCAAAATCTGAGTTACTGACAAAAGAAATGAAAGTATGTCTCTACTACCAATGTTAAAAATTATTCTTATAAACCACCTATAAGTGAAATTGGGAGTGATATTTTTGGTATTGCGTGGAATCGAACGCTGCTTGTTAGCTCTGAAATCCAGACCTCCAACACCTGTCCATGTTAGAGGAGAGGATATCTACCTTGTCTAAATTATTTCAACGAACTGAGTGCGTTTATTACACCTGACAGGATTATTTTGGCCTCTTAACATTTTATGCTACAGTGTATGAAACACGAATAAGGTGAACGAAGTTACCCTACTTATCACAAGGCTGAGGGAGTAACCGTATAAAAGGACAAAGTGTAACGTGACGTATGTTTCAGTTAGGATGACATCAGCTATTCACTTGTATCTCTGGCTATTAGAAGACTGATCAGTGAGCACCCGCGTAGTAGGGCATATCTAAGAAGTGAAATGTGACGTACGCTTCGGTAAATATGACATCAGCCATTCCCTGTAGCGACGGGACTGAAGGGTGTGACGTCCTTTGGTGGGTGTGTGGCGCAAGACCGCTGGAGCAAATCTAGACAGGTGCACGTAGTGTGTTTCACACGTGAGACTAACACAAGACGAGCCGTACTGACTTTGTTCCCGTATAATACTTCCCTGTTGAAGAATACGAGTTTTATGTAATGTGTCTAATGTCGAAGTGACGTCATAACCAGTGCATGTGGGCGCGACGCAATAAAGCTCTCCAACCCAGACATACAAACTACTTACTAAACAGCACATAACGAAACGTGTTTTACCCAGGCATATCAGTGCTGCTGTCCGGAGGATGTGAACGTGAGAGTTTTCACGGAGTTTCCCATCACAAGGTTACATTTAATAAGGCCAGTCCGTGAAGACAAAATTGCAGCTGTGTTCGCTATCTTCAGCGTAGAACTATAAAAACAGAAAGGAAGACAAATTCTTTTCCAAGAGGAGGTTAAGGGGAAGCGGAGGGAAAGCGTATTTTTCTTCAAGCATGACTCAATGAAGCAGTATAGTAGAATTTATTTTTCTTCTCCATACACGACGAGGGATAATTATTATTACCACTTTTTGCCCTTACATCCCGCACATGATGACATCTTGTTAAGAGAATGTCGTTGGAATAACTTCTTTTTGCTGGAAGGCACCATTAAGCTATCAAACGAACGTCAACTTTAATTACGTCTGTAGCTGCCGTGTAGTGAATTCTAAACATTTCGTGACAGAGAACTCCCAGAACATTGACATTCATTATTGTGGAGAGGTTTTATCTACCTGAACACCGACGTTCATAATTCAAGCTAGCTTTAACCCACGGGTCAAAAATGCTCAACGTTCACAACAGCATTCGCACTTCCATACACAGACGAACTACCTGTTCTGTTCGCATTCACTTACACACGTAGAGAACGTATCGCTTTGATTCACTTTCAGGTACACATACACACACAAAGGGAAACCCCCACCGCTTGCACTCTCGTACACAGACAACTCGCCAGACATTCAGCAACTATTACAGGTCAGTTCGTCTTAAGAGATCGACAACTTGTGTTTGCTTGATTCTATTAAGGAATTTGAAAAAAACAAGAGTATTTACAATTAAAAACGCACTATTTTCTACTTTATGAACTGTCGCATATTTGACGTTTGTCAATGCAATAAAAAGCGCCTAGCGCATTGGAGTAGTGGATCAACGTTCGAGTAGAGGTCGTTATCGTGTTGATTTAGATGTAGTTTAAGAAAGCTTTGCCTTCTAACCTAAAACACCTATACATATTTGTGTTCTGAATGCAATTTTATTAGTTCACTTGGAGGAAGCTGTTGGCCCGGCATAGCCAGGTGGGTTAAGGTATTCGACTCGTAATCTGAGGTCGCGGGTTCGAATCCCCGTCGTACCAAACATTCTCGCCCTTTGGTCAATCTCACCATTCGTTAGTAAAAAAGTAGCTGAAGAGTTGGCGGTGGGTGATGATGACTAGCTGCCTTCCCTCTAGTCTTACACTGCTAAATTAGGGACGGCTAGTGCAGATAACCCTCGTGTAGCTTTGCGCGAAATTAAAACAAACAAACAAACGAAACTGTAATAGCGAAATATTGCGCTTATAATGTTACGTTCGAAAGATATAAATCGTGATTTTATTTACGCTTATAGAAATATCTTATGATAAACTTCAGTCTGCGTTAAACAAAGCTAAGAATAAACGAAATATACTCAGCTAGACACAAAAACTTCACTAGAACTCTATAGAGTTTAATCAAATCAGTAACACTATTTCGTCCTCTCTGCTATGGTAGTTAAATTATGTAATGCACTGACCTTACTAATGTATTTAATTTAAGGTTTTCGCAAAATTCTGCGCATAACCGTCGCCAATTTTGAAATGACAGACTCAAAGGAAGATAACTGATCAACAGCACCCATCACCAGGTACTGGATAACTCAGGCTTGATCAAATATTGGTATTTGACCGTCACTCTTATAGCATATCCACGGCCTTAGAGGCTGGAGCAGGTTTTTGCAACAAAGAGAAACCATAAACCCTTAAATTCGGTACAGCCACGCTCGGTCTCATCTTGACAATAAGGGATAAATTTATAGATCTGCAGTGTTTATAAAGTGTTTTAGTTCATTGTTTCATAAAGGTACTACACTTTTTGTCGAAGGGTATGAGGAAATAAATACATACATACTTTTATGTCCTGTTATCATCCATCAGTATTAAGTAGACATTGTTATCATTCCTATGCCCTTCTTGAATGTATGACATCGATTTGAACATTTACCTAAAAGTATTGTTAAATTTATTCTGTTATTGATTTCTAATGGTATTTCCTGAATCTCTTCTCAAGTTCCACTTAAAATTCTAAATCTTTACTGCGTTTTTTATTTTTTATTTTACTGAATAAATAGGTGTTTTATGTGCTTTTAAAGTTGACAAAGATGTCAGTCAGATTTGCGGTGTTATTACGTCAATCAGTTGAACCGAATTTTTAAAAGGTTTAATATAGTAACTCAGAACATTAATAATAAATATCTTTATCATGTTAATACTAGATGAATAAATGATCTTTACATTTCTTATGTTTTTCAAGTTTATTATATACATTATACATGATTTCGATCCCTTATAAAAGATAACATTAAGATAATAATGTTTTTTGTTAGATTTCTTTCTGTAATTCTAAAGGACTAGCTTAGAATAGAGGGACTGGTTCTGGTGCGGGTCTTAGGAGTTCCAGTTATAATTCGTTGACACTTTGAAACTTCCTCCGCGGAGCAAGACTTAGCATTCAAAACTATGTCAAGTACCAAAACGACCAGTGTTTTACAGCGTCTAATTAGTGTAGGGGTAAATGATTTATGTAAACAAAGACAACTTATATCACAGTGATGTATTTCTTGAGAAATAAAGGAAGTCAACACGCAAACCTGTGTACTTTCACTTGGCTGTGGATAGACTACATTAGTCAGTCACACATGGTTAAGCACTGTCTCGCTAAAACCTTCAGGGGTCAGTCTAGTCAGTCAAACCAATGTTTCCACTAACTAGTGAGCGTTTTAGTCCATTTATAATTCGTCTCCATTAGGCCCTGTTTGATCTAGCTCAATCAGTTCTCTTGTCCGTATTCTGAAGTTACCCACATTTTCCTGCTGTTGTTGTCCCCGTGACCTTTCAACCACGTCCTGACAACCAGATTATTTTCACATTACACCCAGCTCACATACTATTTTGAGGCCATAATGTCGTCAATTTATTGTGTTTTCAACACGTTGTATTGATAACCGTAATATCCTGATATAGTATACCCTACAAAAATGTTAATTTGTTTCTATTTTTGTCCTACTTTTGACACAATGGCCTACTTAGATAATTATTCTGAACATACATCATACGTTAGACAAGTGTCACTTCGACTTTTTATCTATCCCAACACATTATTTCCGACACCATTGTTTATACAATTTGTATTTTCATACATTATCTTAGACGTCTTACCCTTCTGTCGGTCTATATTCTAATGAAATCTCTTGTCCACATGGCTAATTTGACGTCACACACTGTTTAACATATTATTTTTAGCGTCGTATCCTGTTTATAATACAAAACTGACACCATGTTCTCTCACAATATTTTGTTTATAATACAAAACTGACACCATGTTCTCTCACAATAGGCCTGGCATGGCCAAGCGTGTTAAGGCCATGGTCAGGTGGTTAGGGCATTCGACTCGTTATTTGAGGGTCGCGGGTTCGCATCCCCGTCGCGCCAAACATGCTTGCCCTTTCAGCCGTGGGGGCGTTATAATGTTACGGTCAATCCCACTATTCGTTGGTAAAAGAGTAGCCCAAGAGTTGGCGGTGGGTGGTGATGACTAGCTGCCTTCCATCTAGTCTTACACTGCTAAATTAGGGACGGCTAGCACAGATAGCCCTCGAGTAGCTTTGTGCGAAATTCAAAAACAAACAAACAAACCCTCTCACAATATTCTGTTTATAATACAAACCTGACATCAAGTTCTCTCACGATATTCTGTTTATAATACAAACCTGACATCGTGTTCTCTCACAATATTCTGTTTATAATACAAAACTGACATCATGTTCTCTCCCAATATTCTGCATGCCAGATTATTTTGACACAGTACCTGCTAATTTTATTTTATATACTATGCTCTGCCTACCAGACTAATGTAACACAATGTCATCTTGATCTCATTATTTACAGTACTTCTTGCTTACCAGACTATATAACATAATATCCTGTTGATTTCATTTCTTACAGTACGTCCTGCCTACCAAACTACTTAATACAATATTCTGTGATCTCATTTCTTACACTATGTCCTGCCTACCAGACTATTTAACACAATATTCTGCTGATCTCATTTCTTACAGTACTTTCTGCCAACCAGACTATTTAACACAATATCCTGCTGATCTCATTTCTTATAATACGTTCTGCCTACCAGACTATTTTGGTATAATATCAAGTTAATCTTAGACTACATCCTATTTAGCAGATTTTTTCACACAATATCTTGCTGTTCTTATTTTTTTTACTATGTTCTACATACCATATTTTTATGACATATCCTGATGATATGATTTCTTATACCATATCACATCTGTTAGATTACTTTTGCTATCTTATCATGCCTACCAAACTATTTTTGGCACTATATCTTGCTCGTTTTGATATTTTTATATTATATTCAGTTACTAGGGTCACAACGTTACACAATAAATTCATCTGAGTTTCAATGCTTTCTTCCTCTTGGTCAACTGATGCTACACCAAACTGGTGGGATTGATATATATATATCTAGTTGTTACATATCACATTGTAATCATTTCAACTTTTCTGTTTCTATGTTCACCTCTTGTTTTGCTCACGATTCTTCTATAGGAAACACATATAAAAAGTAAGATTGAAGATGTGACCTAACAATTCATTGTTATAATTTTAGATCAATCGTCTTTATTAATGTAAAATATCTTACCATTCCAATCTTTGTTTATTCTGAAGAGGCTTTTAATTATTCACAATCGGGATACGTTCTGAATCATTCTACTCACTGTTCTTTTCATATTGTTTAGAACGTGCTCCATATCCTGAAGGTTATTGCGCTCCTTAAACCCTTTTATAATATTTTCCGTTCCTATCCTCTCTGTTCTGAAGTCTTAGAGGACAGCGTGTTTCCTGTAGGTGATGGATAACTTCAAATCTAATTAATTCCACCCCACCAAGCTTATATAATTGTCAGGGCTATTTATCAAATCTGTCGTTTTCCGAGATATATTGAGCACACATTTCTTAATATTTCATAATATAGGATTTTGCTCTTTCAAGACACTAATTTTATAGTGTACAAAGCATTGAGTATTCTACATGTTACTGTAATCTAAAGTGTTTTTTTTTTTTTTCTCCCAGCTGTCTGTTTATTAACACTTCTTGTCAAGACGAGGCTTATTAACTTTGCTTTCGTTTCGGGTACGGAGACTGCACTAGGAATTATCAGCCAATAACAGATGAACATTAGTTTACACTAACATGTAGAATATTGAATGCTTTGTACACTATACAGTCAATGTCTTGAGGGAGCAAAACCCTATATTATGTAAGAAATGAAAAAGTAAAAACAAATCAGCACACACACAGGCCATCATTAGGTAGGTATGAAGAGCTATCTGGCATAGTTGCTCTATTTCCGGTACATATGCCGCTTTTCAGCTATTCAGAGTTCCAAAGTCGGAAACAAACGAACTGCCAAAACCGAGATTACTTTGTTTTGCTCATCATCCTCCTTCTTCTGGCGCCTATCTAGTTTTACCAGTAACTATAATTTTATCATCATCTGATAGAGTAAAACAGTCTTGACGATCTCTGATTATCTGTTTTATTGTTATTCTATGCAAAATTTATAAAGCTTTAAAATATACTCTATAACCTTGTAACCCATGTACGCCATCTTATAAAAAATTAAACAAATAAGTACTAGGTAAAAATATCGCTAAATAAAAAGGCTATGTTGGGCTGGCAGCTGAACCTGAGGAAAGGAATCAGACAAGACAGAGGTGAAAGTAGCCTCTTATTCGTATTAAATTGGAAATAATCGCGTTTGCATGACATATTTCATAGAAAGTGTGTCAAGTACAACAGTACTATTTTTTTCGTAAACAGAATAATGGAAATGTGTTGTGAGCTATTTACCGATAACATTAAAAACAGTAAAACTGAAAATTGTTCAATAGTAAAAAATTTACAGGATAGTTCGTTTTGAAATTGAGTGTTACAACTCTAAATACGTTTTAAAAATTAAAATAAAAAACACACTAATAAGAAACTTAAAACACGCATAAAAGGGTTTCCAGAAGAAAAGAATACAAATACGATACGAAAAGCAGTGTTAAGAATTAACAAAATGAAATGTGTTCCTGGATATTTATAATAATAGTTGGTTGGTATTCGTTAAGCAAGAACATGATCAAAACATGCACACAAATAAATTAACGTTTTAATATTGTACTTTTATCAAACACATCTCATGAGATCCAATATGATGAAACCTATGTGTAGATGATAGATTTATTTTCCTTTTATTTATTATTTTGTATGTATGCGTTTGAGGTGTATGTTAAATACATAAATCAGGTTTACTGAAGAAAATACAGACCCCGCTGGTATAGCGGTATGCCTACGGGTTTATAACGCTAAAATCAGGGGTTCGATTCTCCTCGGTGGGCTCAGCAGATAGCCCGATGTGGCTTTGCTATAAGAAAACACACACAGGAAAATATAGTTTTTTACACCTGGTGGTAGTTCTGCAAACTACTTTTACTTAAGGTTTTGCTAGATGTACTTAGAAAGAAAAAAAAAAATGAAACTGCTATAGAATAAATTGAACCTACTGGCGCCAAACTGGCATACCTTTCCCAATGTCATGTAAGCTTAAGATAAAATCTTCTAATGGTACATTTATAAATGTCAAGTTTAACAAAAGAGATGTATACAGTTTCAGAAATATTTGTTTTTACAGTCACTTTGAAACTGTATTCTCGCATTTATTGTTTTTTTCCTTGTAAATTGAATAGTTAAGTGAATTCCGTTTAGAATAAATTAATGTATGTGTGAAAAATACCAACCGTATGTATTCCACTCACGTTTACTTACTTAAAAACAGCTTCTATTGATGTTAGATTTATATGTTTTTAATACCTTTATGATGTATAATTCTATTAATAAAGATTTTGTAATAGTTTTGTAAACATTTTTTTTTCATTCACGTTAAGATATATTAAATTTTAAAAAAGAGAATTTAGGTCAGATCTCACGTTCCAGGTTAACGTTTCGTCTTTAAACTTATAAATAGATATATTGATGGGTTAAGATTTTAATAGGAAGCGTAGTACAGTAGCATATGACTTCAGGTGGCTCTACAATAAGCTTAAGAGACTATCTTGTTAAAAATCTGGCTTTGATCCCAGCAATGATTTCAAAACAATTAGGCAAATAAATTGTACGTTACAAGTTGGTCAGAGAAGTAAAATCAAAGCGAATGTAATGTTTCATAATACAGTAATACAATCCCCACGTTTCTTTCTTATATTTTCTTTTATGATACTAAACTGCTAAAAAAAATTAAAGGAACAAGTACGTTTTCTTATATAATTTATCTCAGTGTTCAAAATGTGATAATATTTTTATTTTTTTAGGTTCCATCTGTATCCATTTTTTAATGTATAATGAACGGTAAAACATGGAGAAATAAAATTGTTAAAAATGACCAATATCACCAAAACTGATATCCCATATGAAGCAATACTTTAAACAGTTTACATGCGTTTTTTCAAGAAATGTTTAAAAGATTCAGTATCTAATGTGACCTCCACGGGCTGTGACACACTCCTGACACCGATTTGGCACACTTCAAATCAGTCTATCGATGTTATCTTGGGGTATGGCAGCCAATTCGTCTACCAGGGCTTGTCGGAGTTCCTGTACATTCTAAGGAGGGTGCTGGCGTTCACTAACATGCCTCGACAACATGTCCCAACAGTGTCCAATCGGATTTAAATCTGTAGATCTGGCGAGCCACTCAAAAGTCTCTATTCTTTCCTCGTCAAGGAAGTCCATACACAGTCTGACGAAATGGGCTCGCGCGTTAACCTGCATGAGAATGAACCCATCGTCGATAGCACCGACAAAAGGCCATACAATGGGTTCCAGAATTTCATCTCTATCGTCGTGCGTTCAGAGCGCCCCTGTTGTGTATGAGTAAGTCTATGCGGCTACCCAAGCATATGCCTGCACAGACCATTACAGAATCTCCTCCATAAACGTCAACTTGCATAATGTTACAGGCATAAAATCACTCTCCTCGGCATCTCCACACTCTTGCATGTCCATCATCATGACACACAGTGAACCTGCTCTCGTCTGTCCACAGCACGGTGGCCCATTGACGAAGTTCCCAATGCAGGTGCTGAAGAGCAAACTCCAACCTGGCTGCACGGTTTTGGACCGTCAGAAAAACGCCTGTTGCAGGATGTCTGGCCCTAAGGCGTCCTTCGTGCAGACGATTGCGAACTTTTTGGGTCGCCACACGGGTCCAATGGAATGCTTAAGGTCATTTCGTAGTGACCAAGCTGCAGCTAATCTGTTCCGCAGAGCAGTAGTCACTATGCAGCGGTCCTCTCTGGCTGCTGTACAGGGATGACGGCCTTGACCTAGACTCCTGCCATAATAGTTCGTCTCCTGGTAGCGTCGCCAAAGTCGACTGATGACGCTTGCTGACACACCAACGCGCTGTGCCACCCTCCTTTCGGTCTGGCCATCCTCCAGCATCTGGACCGCCCTGGCCACCTCGTTCTCTGTCAGATGGCACCTGACTGCTTGGGTACACAAGATGAAGGTACATACTGACAAAACGAATCGCAAAAGATTCATGTTGGTGTTTGTTTCGAAAATTAATGAGGAATGCATAGCTTCACGTAACAGCCTTATTTTGGGTACTTTGAGTTGTATTCTCCTTGAGTGAGGTGAGTTTTGTTTGAATTGCTTCAAACTTCACTTGCAAGTTTAAAAAATACACTTGTAGACGAACGGATGTTTTTCATACATAAATTCAGTCATGACAAAAATATATTAAAGTATGTACTTGTTCCTTTAATTTTTTTTAGCAGTATAATTTTCACTGCATATCTATGGTTATCCCAAATCACTTTTATATTTGTCGTAATATTACTGATAACATATAATAAATAACAGCGACTAAAACGCCTCCCAAATCTGATACTCAGATGAAACGCTTCGACACTCAGGTCTACTGCCCGAAAGAACACTAGGTGTCGCAGGGCAGATATACACACTGGTTGATCATGGATAGTCAGGGATACCAAAGCCCTGTTATCAGTTGCAGTGCTACTTTTACAGCAATGATGTCACAACAGGGATGAACATTTTTACTTCAATAGTAGGCGCATCTTAGTACGTGCCTCTAAAAACACACAGACGTGAGTGTGATTTTTTGGTAAACAATAGTGCCACCAGAACTCTACTGGACCTTGTTGTGAATTTCATATTCTGAATAAGACAGTTGCTTTTTTTTTTCGGCACTCACTTTATTCATTATAAATGATTGTTTGTTTGTTTTACTATAGCGAAGCCACATCGAGCTATCTGCTGACTCCACCGAGGGGGATCGAACACCTAATTTTAGCATTGTAAATCCATAGAGTTGCCGCTCTGTCAGCGGGGGACCATTATCAATGAAATAAGCTCGAGGTAAAAGCACAACCATATCTGACTATTGATGCTCTTTCTGATATTTGTTTGAGCGTTGGTACCTTAATGACGAATCGGATCTCGGTTTGAAAAGGAGGCTAACAAGATATTGATTCACCAAGACAAGGCTTCAAATTTCGCATATGTCAAGCAAGTGAAGAATGAATAGGGTGTTCTTGATATCCCATATGAAGACATACCAGCCAAGTCGCTGGATACAGAGCCAAAGGATTTCTACGCAAACGGACTATAGAAATGGGCGCTATGAAACCGTCGTTCTCTCATGGAAAGTCTGGAAATGATTATTTAAAAGAGTATTTATTTACCAAGACGCAACGCAGTCAGAAAAAGTCAAACTCTGTAAAAATACGTACTTGATGATTTTTTGTCCTTCCTGGTACATGCACAAAAGCAACAAATGGTTAACAGTGAATTGAAAGAAAGTGAATGCCAGTACAGAGTTAAAGACACCGAAGAAACTGAAGATGAATTTCTGCATTTTAAAGAAGCAATTAAAGCAGACAATAAGAAAAAACTAGAATTAGACATTTTCAATTTTCTTTCTTGGAGAGATAACCAAACAAAACTAATTTTAGTTAAAGTACAATATTTTTTTTCAGTCTTGGAGAGCCCCCCACTTGTACAGAAGTAAGTCTACGGGTTTATAACATTAACATCAGGGGTTCGATACCCCTCTGTGGGCTCAGCAGATAGCCCTATGTGACTTTGCTATAAGAAAAACACGCACACACAGTCCCTAATTTGGCAGTGTAAGACTACAGGGATGGCAGCTAGTCATCACCACCCAAATCGCCACCCACCGCCAACACCTGGGCTACTCTTTTCCCAACAAATAGTGGGATTTACCGTCACATCATAACGCTTCCACGGTTGAAAGAGCGAGCATGTTTGGTGTGACGGGGATTCGAACCCACGACTCTTGGATTACGAGCCGAGTGTCTTAACCACCTGGCCATGCCGGGTCATGTATTATTGAAAACAGAAGTTTTTCATTACTGAAAGTATATTATAAAAATCTCACGAGAAATGTAGTTTACATACGGACTGCCTTATTAAATGGAAGGATTGAAAACTCCGGTTGAAAACGAATTCCACAATACCTAGTACAATAAATATTTAATTCGAAATTCAATAAAAACATATATTTAACAATTATATTTGATAAGATAATTGTAATATTAATTAACTTTTGAAGATAATTAAATCACCCTGGAAATAGAAACGTTTAAATAAAATACAACTGATGACAAAGTTTGATTCCGTAATCAAAACTGGGTTTCTTATGAAGGTGACTGTCAAGTTCTACTCACTATTTAACTAAACAGAAGAAGTCCAAGTGTTGGCGGTGGATGACATTTACAGAATGCCTTCTCTCTAATCTGTCATTTCGAAAATCTCTTGATTAGTTCTGCGCAAATGCCCGAAAAAACAGACAGGATTGATTTAGTATTGTGTATAAAAATATACCCCAAATGTAAAAAAAAAATTAAGAAATGCATAGGTTTTGTAAGTTCAATACTAATATAAACCAAAGACATTATACACATGTTTATTGACCACAAGGTGTTTTTAACATTTTGGGTCTCAGATTACGAGCATTTTGGATTTGAAAAATTTGAAAAATAAAAAACAGGTGTCTCATATATATTTAATATATAATATATAACTTATTCAATATTTTGTATATTATTTTAATGTTCTATTAAAATCATTGTTAGTGGCATTTCTTTGATCTGAGAACGTGTTTTTATTTCTTCCGTATTTTGCGCCATTTCAACAAAGACTTAAATAGAAGTAAAATGTCTTTTAAACAATGATTGGAATACAACTTAAAAATTAAAACTTATATTTAAACAAATAAGTATAAACAACATACTGTGTTGAAGTTACACTGTAATGTGACGAGAACATTTTATATATTGAAGAAGATTCGTGAAATATCCCGCAGTGGTGGATATGTCACTTAAATTTTCAAAGATTTAGAATGCCAAAATGTTGCTTTGTTTATTATTTCGAAAATTCCCTTGCCTCTCAGTGGCTCAGCTGTATGTCTGCGGGCTCACACCGTTAAAAAACCGGGTTTTGATACCAGTGGAAGACAGAGCACAGATAGTCCATTGTGCAGCTTAATACTTAATTCTAAACAAACAATAGAAAACTCCCCTTCAGCTTTAAAATGGTGCTGAAACCTGGTGGTCACAGTAAACTTTTTTCCACGGAAACGTAACAATATGTACTACTTATTAAAACAATGTTGTTAAGAAAACAAATTCTGAATATCTAACAAAAACAATATAGTAAAATAAACAAAGTTAAATCAAGTGTATCTCATCCACCTGTCTGTCACAATCATTTTGTTGGGTCGTGGGTTTTACGAAAACAAACGAACAAAACTAGCAGAATATTCGTATGAAAATTGTTATACTTGCATTTAGAGGTCCATGACGGTTTAGGCTGACCTACACTGACTTATTAATAAGTAATCAATTCACTTTAAAACAACATTGATTTATAAGTCGGTATGACCTAAACTAAAAATGAATGTTATTAAAATAATGTCTAACTTACAATGCTTTCTTCTCATAGATACAAAATGCCTAATGTATTGTATGAATTGTGTTTTTAACTAAATTATACATATCACATCTTTTTACATCAGTAGTTGTAAACACATATTTCACGGATTATATTTAGCACTATTTGTGAAAAATATCGTTAGAGGCAACTGAGAGAAAAACTAATTATACTGTTGTAATAAACGTTATGTGATGAAAGAGCAAGCAACTTCTGTAGTCTCAGTTCCTTAACCCAATTAGAATCTGTTGTAATGAACGTCACATGACGAAACAGGACATCAAGCGACCTACGTAGTCTCAGTTTCTTAACCCAATTAGAATCTGTTGTAATGAACGTCACATGACGAAACAGGACATCAAGCGACCTACGTAGTCTCAGTTTCTTAACCTATTTAGAGACTCTTGTAAAATAGCACAGCGATGTATGTAGTCTCTGTTTTTAACCCAGTTAGAGGCTTGTGTAATAAAAGTCATATGAATAATTAGAATGTCAAACGACCTCTGTAGTCTGCTTCATAGGATCCGAAGACAAACATTATTTCGTAATTTTTACAACGCACATTTTTTGTTGTCATAATCATTTTGCAAACTTGAGGATTTATTTAGTTATTCGTAACAAATAAAAAAAATTGTTTGAAATATGAATATGCCTATTCCTGGCAATATGGGCGTTGCTAAAATTGCCTCTTTGTGGACTAAAAAATATTTTACAACTTCAGCGGCAAAAAAATTGTCATCCTGATTTCGTTATATGCGTCGGCAATCTAAATACATAGAACAGAAAAATTGTTGGAATAAAATCACAAAGCTTTTGAAGTGTAACTTCGCACTTCGCTTCCATATAATAGCCAAGGTTGTTCAGCCAATAACACGTTAAGCACTACTGTCCGGCGGCTGTCCTGGCCTATAATATGCATTCCTTTAGGGCAAGGTTTTGAATTACCTTCGGGGCGCAGTCCCAGAAGGGATTAACTAGCTGACTTTACACGTTACACCTTTGCGATTTTTGTTGTTAACACGTACAGTTTAAATTATTTAGTTCATTTGTATTTTTAGAACGCTAGATGTCACTGATTTATTACGAAACTCTCAGGGTCTTTCATTCCTACTTCTGTAATTCTAAATAGCCTAATTAACCAGTACCTATCATCATTTAACGTGTTACTGAAGTGTCAGGCTATATTTGATAAGTCTAACGAAAATATTTAAACGATTCAACTACGTTTAACTTGGACTTTGTATCAATGCAAAATTTACGTGAGCTGAGCCATTGTGTATCAAGTTCTAGCACTTGTGACTTCTACGTGTAGTACTTGTTGATTAGTAGAAAGCTATACAGTGGGCTATGTACAATCTGCCCACAACGAGAAATCAAATCCCTGATTTTTTTCAGTTGTAACTTCGTAGATTTATCGCTGATCCGCTAGGAAACATGACCTTTACTGTGGTCCACTGTATTTGCGTTGGACAAACTTAATAAATGACATGAATTGCTTAACTATTATATAAGTGTTTCATTGCAGTGTATTTAGACGTGAATGTGTTTAACAAATTTATTTAAATTTCCTTAGGATTTACACCGAGAATGTTTAGGATACTGTCAATGCCAATACAGTACGTCTACTACTGTGACTGTTAAAGTCAGGGAATGGGACATCAAACATTCAGTATTCTATACAGTAAAAGCATATTATGTAATTATATAACCCTGTACGTAATTTGATATCCGTCCCCCGATGGTACAGCGGTAATTCTACGGATTTACAACGCTAAAATCAGGGATTGGATACCTCTTGGTGGACTCAGTAGATAGTCTAATGTGGTTTTGCTATAAAAAAACACACATTTTGACATCAAATGTTCAGTATTCTATACAGTAAACGCATAATACGTAAATGTATATCCTCTATGTATTTTAACATCAAATGTTCAGTATTATGTACAGTAAAAGCATATTCTGTAAATATATCTTCTGTACGTATTTTAGTCTCTCCATATACGCTCAGAAAATTAATTACTGTATTTTTATACTGCTGTGATCCAGATAAAGTGTGCAAACGCTTAAGAGAAAGACGATGAACGGGAAACAGTTTCAGTTCTGTTAAGATTGATACTTATACATAAATATTGTATAAGTAATTTAGCAGTGTAAGATTGGAGGGAAGGCAGCTAGACATCACCATCCACCGTCAATTCTTGGGCTACTCTTTTACCAACGAATAATAGGACTAACCGTCACATATATAACGCCTCCATGGCTGAAATGGTGAGCATGTTTGTTACGACGGGGATTCAAACCCATGACCCTCAGATTACGAGTGAAGCGCCTTAACCACCTGGCCATGCCGGGCTCAACTCAGCTTGAAAAACTCTGATAAGGTTTCAAACGTAAGGTCTTACTCACAACAGGGTATACAAAAATAAAACATCCGTTATTATACATTTCATTCATCTTACCGAAAACCCATACCAGCCACTTATAAAAGATTTGACCCAAATAATAAGTTTTATGGTAACGTTTGATTACAGCTTGGTTTCCAAACTGGGGTTCTCGAGACAGTCTCAGGGGAGCCTCAGCGAATGTAGAAATATTCTCTATAAACTTCGCTTGGTAACAAATAAAACAATGTTTTCAGCGAAAATGATATTTATTGCAATATATCGATAAACATAACTATCCAACGCCCTCTATACTGTATAGTTTTTTTTCAAAGTAATGAAAGTAAGGTACATCAAAGCAAATTTATATTAAATTATTAGACGAAAGGTTTTCAGAAAAAGTATCTACAATCTAAACCCATATTAAGTTCTCAGTCTGAAACATTTACATATTAAATAACGTTAATTCAAAAATATCCTTTTTCTGCTTATACTGAGTATTCGCAGCTAAATCTATCAATATTACAGTCAAATTGGCGTTAAAACGGGAATCAAAGTATACCGTTTAATGTCTTCAAGGTCTAAACACGTATTCTTAAGCAAGATGATACCACCGCCCGCTAAAATGAAACTGAGTATACTATTTAATGTGTTAGAAACTATGACACGTTTCCAAAGTGTGTTGCTGTCGCTAAAAAGGAACTACGTTTTACTGCGTAATGTGTCCTAACCTTTGATACGTTTTCCAAAGTATGGCGCTATCGTTAAAAGGGATCTCGGTATACTCTTTAATGTGTTCAGACCTTTGATGTGTTTTCCAAAGTGTGTTGCTGTCGCTGAAAGGGACCTGAGTTTTACTGTGTAATGTGTTCAACCCTTTTAACGGTTTTCCAAAGTACGGCGCTGTTGCTAAAACGGAACTGAGATATACTGTTTAACGCAGAATTTCTCAGCCGAATTTACCAGACGACCCCTAAGTCAGGGTTTTTTGTCTTTATAACTCGCCATTATCTATAGAAGAATGAAATAAAAAACAACAGTTCGTCATAGTTCATAATAAATGTGATAGGTACACTTTTAGACACTTCGAGAACTAAAAAAAATGGGAGGTAACTAAGCATAGAGAGCTTGTGAATATCATGGAAGTTTGTTTGATACCTCCTTGGTGGTACATTATCCAGAATTTGAGAAACGCTGGTTTAACTTGGTGAAAACCTAAATACGTCTTCCAAAGTGTGGTGCTACCACTGAGAGGGAAATACTTGGGAAATTTCATTTTTGTGATGTCGTTTTACTCATGAAAATTATATACTTGAAGAAAAAATATTACAATAATTTATAATGTCATCTTAGTGCCGGTATTGCTAATAGCAGAAATAAATAAGTTAGTCACATCATTAAAGAGTACAGAACGAGCAGTAAGGCTTAATATTATCTAATTCACAATTTCCGTCATTTCCCTACTCGCACGAGATAGCAGAAAAAATTTATTATTATCACTACAAACAATAGAGTCGAGCATTGTCCACTTGTTGCTGCGCATGTCGAAAAGTTCGTTGTCTGGGTGGGTGGCAAATGCTGTTGACTGGTTATATTGTATTTTAACAGTATAAAATAAAGATGTTGTTTAGCGTTTTATGGAGCAACGCAACTAGGCTATCTGCGCCTAAAATTAAGAATATACGTTATTGTTCATTGCTTGGTTATAATAATTTAATTTTGTGTGAGCTTAGATAACTTTAAGTACAATAACTGTTGCGTATTTATAAAAGTACGATAATAGGTCCGGCATGGACAGGTGGGTTAAGGCGTTCGACTCGTAATCTGAGGGTCGCGGGTTCGAATACCGTCACACCAAACATGCTCACCCTTTCAGCCATGGGGACGATATAATGTGACGATCAATCCCACTATTCGTTGGTAAAAGAGTAGCCCAAGATTTGGCAGTGGGTGGTGATGAAGAGCTGCCTTTCCTCTTGTCTTACACTGATAAATTAGGGACTACAGGTAGCTCTCGTGTAGCTTTGCGCGAAATTCTAAACAAAACAAACCGACGACACGATACTGTGGGCATATAATTGAAATTAAGAGTAGGTTGGTAGAGATCCTGATGAGTAATAAAATTGAAGCAGACAAACGCGACCTCACGATTGGTATTGTTGGCGCTGAAATATAGCTAATAAAAAGAAAAGAAACAAGTATAGTAAAAGAAATTAATTTTATAGGGACAATTAGGGATTGATGTACATGTAACCGAATTAGCTATAGTAATATAAAAAAGTTTTATTACAACAAAAAGTATTAAAACAAGAAATTAAAAAATACAAAACTGAGTTGCTTAAAAAAAATCATTACTTTGGCTGATGCTAAGATAATTATAGTGATTCACCAAAGTAGAATACTTCTATTTAACTTTTAAATAATTCAGTTTTGCACTTTGCCAATGTGCCCATTCTTTGTTTTTCCCTCGGTTCTATTTACAACCTTCTTATGACTGACGCTGTATAAACAAATATATAAGGTCGCTTACACGAATTTCGGATTGCGTAAGAAGTATATATTAACGTTCAGAAACATGGCCAGGTGGTTAAGGCACTTGACTCGTAATCTGAGGGTCGTGGGCTCGAATCCCTGTCACACCAAACATGCTCGCCCTTTCAGCCATGTGGGCGTTATATTGTGACGATTAACCCCACAGTTCGTTGGTAAAAGAGTAGCCCAAGATTTGGCGGTGGGTGGTGATGACTACCTGCCTTCCCTCTAGCCTTACACTGCTAAATTAGGGACGGCTAGCGCAGATAGCCCTCGAATAGCTTTGGGCGAAATTTAAAAACAAACAAACAAACAAGCACTAGTGAGCATATCAGACAGAGACAGTTCATTTTATTTAATAATAAATAATGAACAAATAGGTTAGTGGTCATAACTATAAATCTATAACATTGTACACTGTTTCAGTTTCATTCATTTGTAAAGGGTACGATCTCGGAAAGGAGATTAAAAAAAAGAAGAAAGAAAAAGCACTTCCTTTAATTTGACCATACCAATATGGACATTATCGTTCTATGCACGCTTAGTAAGAATATTCGGGAAAAGTAAAGGTTCAAAGGGGAAGAGGAAACAGATTTTTTTTGTTACTTTTTAACTTTGAGAGTTAGGTGTAACGCTTTACTAGAATATCTATTAGTACGCGATAAGAACACTGTAGCTTTACAGTCACGTTAGTGTCCTGTAAAGTTTAGAGGATTGCGAAAAAGTGATACTCCTTGTTCCCGCCATCGGGTCACATGCTTTATGATGAAATTTGTGTCTTTTGGCGCCATTAGGATGTCTCTGTCAAACCGTACGTTATGCAATAATTTTTCCGCAATTATGAGTTCTGGAGTTGATTAGTTAATTATTTGATGATAAGTTATACCGTTTCGCTAAATACTCAGAAAAATTTATTTAAATCTAGCCCGACAATTTTATTTGGTAACGAAAAAAATAACATAGCACATGCACATCCTCGCGTCAGTCATGGGAAAGGTTCATCTGTAGAACTAACTTGTGAGTTCCCATACATATACTGTTGTATGAAAGGCAAAAAAAAAAAAAAAGGCAAACAAAAACCACACACACAATCCAACAACAACAAAAAATATGAAACAAAAACAAACTGTGACAGAAGAAACGTTTTTTTATCGTGTCAACAGTTGTATACTTTAATTTTTTTTTTATTGAAACTTAATAGAATGGACGGCAACTGCCTGTTGTGGAGACACAAGTGTATAGGACGACGTTTCGAAAGTCTTCCGCCTCTACACTTGTGTCTCCACAACAGGCAGTTGCCGTCCAGTCTACAAAGTTTCATCATGAATACTCTGCCTACACAATCTATCAATTAAAGTTTTTGTTTTATTAACTCCAAATTTCAAAGCTGAACACCACCTGGTTGTTTTTCTTCGGATGTTAAGGTGTTATTTATATTTCACAAATCTACTCGACCCTTAATTAACGAGTAAATGTCATTTGGTAGAAAGTAAAAACAAACAAAAAACAAGCGCATTATTAATATAGATATAAACTTACATTGTAAAATCAGATTGATTTTCGTTCCAAGGAAGATAGAACAACAATGTTTTAAAATAATGTGCAGATACAAGTATCGCAAAATAATTTTAGATTTCGTGTTTAATAAAATATATGAACAACACAAAAACATCTTTTCGACACTGTAACATCGTTACTTGAGATATCACGGGGAGAACTTAAACATTTAAAATAATTGTAACAATGAAAACGTTAAGTGTACTTGAAAAGCATGAAACATTAAATACAGTTACAAAAATATCTTTTAATGGGCCCGGTATGGCCATGTGGTTAAGGCACTCTACTCGTTATCCGAGGGTCGCAGATTCGAATCCCCGTCACACCAAACATGCTCGCTCTTTCAGCTGTGGGGGTGATAAAATGTGACGGTCAATCCCACTATTCGTTGGTAAAAGAGTAGCCCAAGAGTTGGCAGTGGGTGGTGATGACTAGCTGCCTTCCCTCTAGTCTTACACTGTTAAATTAGGGACGGCTAGCGCAGATAGCTCTTGAGTAGCTTTGCGCGAAATTCAAAAACAAAGCTTTTCAAGTTCGTTTATTTCTAATACTAAGATGTCTTTTACACATCAACGTTAACTTCAGAAATTGAATAAAAATGAGAAGTGTTGTACTGATTGGAGCATGGCCCGGCACGACTAAGTGATTAAGGCACTCGACTCGTAATCCGAGAATGGCGAGTTCGAATCCCCGTCACACCAAACATGCTCGCCCTTTCAGCCGTGGGGGTGTTATAATGTTACGGTTAATCTCATTATTCGTTGGTAAAAAGAATAGCCCAAGAGCTGGACTAAATTAGGAACGGCTAGTGCAGATAGCCCTCTTGTAGCTTTGCGCGAACTTCAAAACAAACCAAACCAGATTGGAGCTGAAAGCATTTCGAAAGTAAAAATGTTTTCTTCACAGCGTCAGTTCCAGAAACATATGTTCATTGTTGCACACTTTTAAAACAGTAAACTGATAACACTACTTTCAGCGGTAAACCACATTATTGACGGTATTGATAGTATGGTAGTTAAAAACTGATTTATTCGCGATATTCAGTTGGCAAATTCTTAAGTTCAGTTGGTACAAAACTTGCTTTTGTTTGAGAGGTCTAGGTTCGGTATAAACTCGCAGAAAGCCTATATCGACTCACACTGTGCATTTTTGAGTTTGATAACTCAAAACAACAGTTTTGAAACTAGCAACGATAACTTTGACAGGCGGGCTCAGGGTGACCCAAGGGTCAGAGGTGGGAGGTAACCCATATTCTCATTTATTCGGGATGTCTAAGGTGGCTAAAACGCACATGAAAGGCCACCCCAGGTTTGCGGGATTAGTGAACTTGAACTTGGCATGGGATTTGATCTTCCTGCTTCCACTCCTTTATGGATCTCAGGGGTGCCAATTTTTAAATGTATTCATGTCCTCTCTCACAAGCTAGTGAGATTATATTTTACAGACACGTGGTGATGGATTAATGATGCGGATAACGAAGTCTAATAATGAGTGTGTTTGTGTGTGTTTTTCTTGTAGCAAAGCCACATCGGGCTATCCGCTCAGCCCACCGAGGGGAATCGAACCCCTGATTTTAGCGTTGTAAATCCGGAGACATACCGCTGTACTAGCGGGGGGCAATCTAATAATGAAGACGGAGAGGGTTACAAAACAAAAAATACTTTATTCACAAGGTTCAAACGTTTCGGAATATACTTACCCCGTTTTCAGCAAAATCTTGTAACACTGTTTTCAGACTAAGTGTATTCCGAAAAGTTTGAACCTTGTAGATATTTTTTGTGGTGCTTTGTCGACCGTTTTCATCTTTATTAATGGATTACACACACGTACTCAGGTAAAACGGGGTTAACTATAATAATAGGGGATAATAGAGAAGCTTGACTGGTACACTGGGATCTCTATGAATCATGAGGGGGCCTTTAAATCCCACTGTATAACGTGTGTATTTCTAACTACAAATAGTAGTAATAATGTGATAACCGTAACGGTAAAACTTGCTGCAGTAAAACTTCTTGTTTATAGCATTACTTTGAAAATACTTATTTTCACGGTGAAAACTTGCAAACATATAAATATGTTTGTCAATGAAACGTTTCAAATATAAAGATTTGTCCTTCTCTGAAACACTTTCAAATAAAAAGATGTTTACTTCGATGAAACACTTTCAAGTGGTTAGAAAGAGTCTTCGTTATCATCCCGAGTCTGTGAAGTAGAGATTCATGGTTCGCGACCCTTTTACGCAAACAAGAAAGACTTCCTCACTTTTGAACTATAACTGTATTACTAGAATGACGACTAAATTCCACTTTTCGATCACACAAAAGCAGTCCATGCATTAGCGGTGTGAACTGTTGATCCATGCATTAGCGGTGTGAACTGTTGGCTAGCTGCCGTTTTTGTTAGTCGGTTTGTTCAAATTTAGAGCTGGTCACGTGCAGATAGTCATGGATAGTTTGGTGCGAGATTGGGCAACAAAGATACAACACTTTCAAACGTAAGGATATCTTCTTCAAACAAACACAAAAGCAGTAAACTAAAAAAAAAAAGAGAACATTTGTTCTTCGCGCCAACACTCTTAAGAATAAACATAAGTTCTTCAATATGTTTATTTTCATACAGAGTGTGACTGAGATAGTTCAAAGCATCACTTGTTATTAATGTGATTCAGGGATACGATCAGATATCAGTGGTTAAGAACAATTAAAACCAAAACTCTACGAAACCACTTTTAAATAATAATAAAAACGTTATTAGCACTATAACAACATTTTATGAACCTGAAAGATTTTGGATCCCACAACAACAAACTGTAGGTCAGAAGAAATTTTAATTTTCAAATTTGTTAAGGTTGAAAATCTTAAACATATGTGCAATAATACTTCCACTCTCCCTGCAACAACAGTTTACTAGACTGGAGCTTCTTAACCTGTGCAATGACACTTTACAAAACGAAAACCTTTTAACCTTCACGTCAACACTTTGTAAGCCTGGATGAGTTAAACTTGTCCAACAATACTTTATATGTCTATAGGTATTTCTTTTCTTTTTTATTTTTTTCTTATTTGCAATAACATTTTATGAACCTAAAAAATTATAACTTTCACATTTCGTGTTTTTTAAACGTTACTTTCATTACAAGTATTAGTTAGAATTTTTAATATATATATGTTATTATCTTTAAATTATAGAGATTATTTTGCATTGTTGGCCTAATAAATAATTTTAGAAATAACACAAATCTCCATAGCTGACCGAACCTAGTTAGGTACCACTAGAATTAAGACCCAAACTAACAGTAACAGTGAGGATATGCAAATAACCAAGCAATTCATTCTTATCTTTATAACAAAGCAAAAACAGTATATTTAACTAGCTATGTTCACTGTCGGCTTAATTTTAAGTTTTGATACAAGTAGGTAGTTCATTTAGATTGAAGGTACTATTTTAAAAAAATCATTAATCTGCTGCTAGTATGTTTTTACTATATACTCATCATAATATGCTTTTCTAACATGCATGAGTAAAACTGACAATTTCTTTTCAATACGTCACTTAATACATATACATATATATATTTATGCGTCATGCTAATCCTTTACTTAAAAGATGGATTTCTGGATATCAGAACATGTCTGTTTGAAAATGAAAATGTTCTTGAGTATTAAAGAAACGGATGGAAGTAAGCAGAAATAGAAATATGAAATGCAAATACGACAGGAGTTTATAAGTTTTACTTTCTGTGGAGGAATAACTTATTAACAGTATGATAATAAAATATATACAATATAAGATTTGAGACTGCCAGTTTTAGCACCTTTTTATACATGCAGTTTTATGTTTTACTTTAATTGTCTTTATTATCTAACTTTGATGCAAAAATCTATGTAATTGTCACTAATCGCTTTTCAAAGTACATGCACTGACTGCACTGTCACCAGTTGGTTTGATTTGTAAAACGTTCAGAGGTGTTTTAAATATTTTATTGCACTTCTGCAAAAGTCATTGCTGAAACTGATGGATTCTCTAAGACTAACACACAACTTGGCAGAATACTGTATTATTATTAGGGCCAGACACTGTTACTAATCTAAAGGGAAACCTACCACATGGATCTTTTTATTAATCCTAAAACACTACATAAAAAGTAGAGATATTATTTTTAAGCGTCTTTACATGTACATAAAAGGTACTCTGTGCATGCGGTCACTATTGATCCTAAAATTGTGGGATAGATTGTGACTATATAACAAACGTACGGAAACACATAAATATACTATAGACATACTATCACTATGCTAAACAAGAGTGAATAAGACATTAACGTCATACGAGTTTTACGTTTTTACAAAGTATTGTTTAAACAATAAAAGACAAACCCAAAAATGATTTATATAATGCGTATGATTTTAACACGATAGTTTCTTGTTCTTCAGTTTCATGTTTCTGCTACAAAAGTTTGAAAGAACACTTACTTCATCACCAGCCCAGCGTGATTGATTTACTACAAGCGCCACAGGCGATGCAAATAATAAATCGTCTATAAGGAACTGTGTATACAGCATGTATTTTCGATTAGTCACTTGGACTCAAAGACCGATAGAGGTGTTGCCACTGCGTAAATACAATTATTTAGCTTAACATGTCTGTTACCTGTAATTTCTCTGTCTCTCTCTAGATGTTTGGATATATATATTTGTATACCCAGGGTCAGGTACACTAGACCTCTTCCTCCTTCCATTAATTAGTTGGAGTGGCCTGATTTATACATTTAGAGTAGATAGAGAATAGTTGAAGTAATATCATAACTTTAAATCTGGTGTTTTTCAGGGCAATGTCTATTTATATTCTTCTTTCATTTATTTATTTTTTTTAATAAGTCTAGAACGTAGGTGTCCTGTTTTATTTTAGCACTATTTTGTTATTATTATTTCAAATTTGATTTTATCTTAAAGATCTGATGTACAAGTTTAACTGAGAGAGGTGTTTAGGTCTCTCTTCATCATATATGAAATATCTGTCTAGTTCGCATAACAACTCATTTTTTCTCCAATTTTTATCAAAATATTTTATTGTACTATGTAGAAGTCTGTCTGGTATTGTTTGTGTATTTGAGAAATTGTGCATGAACTTTGAGGAAGTGGTTTTAGGTACTCTGTATGCTGATGTAATCAGTGTATTCTGTAATGTTTGGAGTTTGGTTTGTACCCTAATTTGTTGATTGGTTTGGTTTGTTTTGAATTTTGCGCAAAGTTACACGAGGGCTTTCTACGCTAGCAGTAATTTAGCAGTGTAAAAGTAGAGGGAAGGCAGCTAGTTATCACTACTTACGCCAACTCTTGAGTTACTCTTTTATCAACGACTAGTGGGACTGACCATCATACTATATCGTCCCCACGGCTGAAAGGGCAAGCATGTTTGGTGTGACGGGGTCGCGAATCCGCGAATTACGAGTCGAGTGCCTTAACCACCTCGCCATGCCGGGTTGTAATTTGTAAAAGTGTTGAAGGAGAGAACTCGATTATTAGCATGTACAACAGTATGAAGCCGTAAAATTCATGACTTTAGTCATTCATTCTTAGTAAAACTTCTCATTGCCACTGTATCATTTATCTCTATTTCTTAGAATTTCCTAAAGAATTTTTCACAAGAAATTTCTGGGATTAATTTTTAAGCAGTTTGTTTTGTGATGATGAAATAACAGTATTGAAATGATACTTCGACTAGGTAAAAAATAAAAGTTGAAAAGACTTATGCCGACTGAACTAACAAATTATCACATATTAGAATCCACATGTTCGGAAGAAACCCAAAACGTTGTTCATTGCCTTGGGATTGTCACGTGGCAGACACTGCCAGATTACATGGAAGATAAGGAAGTACATGTAGGACCTAGTGACCCTCAGAAGAAATTACTTTTTGGTATACGTCGGGTCTCTAGGTCATCGGAAATGACGTCATAAAGATGTTATCATAAATTTGTTTTATTTGATATTACAGTTCTCGTTACAGCATCCACATGTATAAACTGATGTGTTTGCTACTTCATTTTTTATATTTTCGTTATGCATTGAAAACTTCCTGACACATGGACGTTATTAAAAAACAAACAAATAACTGATATGGAACACGTCAAGGGCAAGTACGCGATACAATAATGTTCAGTATCGCATAAATTGGGCTATAAATTCCACTAGACACGACGTATAACTTTATTATTATCAAATAATTATTCTGATAAAATACAAGTAAGGCAGTTTGTCACAACTAAAATCTAACCTCTTTTCTTTCTTTGAATCATTTGACACATACAAAATACATTTATTGTGGATTTTTATAAAATCAACAGGTTTCTTCTTTGGTAGAAATAACCCAACAACAGATAGAGCGAAGAATACTGCAAGTTTCAGCTCTCCTTGTTTAGTCTCCCGCTGAGACAGCGGTAAGTCTTCAGATTTAAAAAGGGATTCAATCCCCCTCGGTGGACACAGCACCTAGGCAGATGCTTTGCTATATCAAAACACGCACGCACACATAGATACTCTTTGTTCATAAACAAGTTCTTCCTTCACACACAAAACTATGACTAAACAAAGCGTCTGAATTTACATGTCAAAATAATTTAGTTTCTGGCTTGGTATTTATATTAGAATGAGAGAAAACAGTACCACATTCTGAGTGTCTATTCCTTTTGCACATTATTTACAAGAAGAACAACAACAATAAAATTAAGTATCAGCAATATGAAAAATTTCAACACAAATGTGAAGTTTAAACTAGATCGAAAATGCTTATACAATTCAATATTAATTTTAAGGTCTCTTTACACAGGCAGAAGTAAACACTTTGATTGATAAGGCATAAAGATATTACTGACAGAAGTTCCGTTACGTCGAGACACCCAACCTTGCTGGAAGACCTTTTGGTCAACGATGTACTCATGTTTTCCATCTCTATCGAGTCTTTTATTTTACACTAAGACTTATCTCCAACGTGTGTGAGTCAGTACAAATTGCTTTTTTTCCAAATTCTCTATTAAGTCATGTGCGTTGGAATGCATGGTATCACTTCAGAATTTTCAGTCATACTGTGTTTCGGACTTCGTGGTGTCACTTCAGACTTTTCGGTCACGTGATTTCCGGCTATCAATAACAGGTCAAAGCCGGCCCTCAATTTTATGATCTAACCGTTGGCGCTCTTAGAGTATATGATGCCAGACAAACAAGAAAAGCGGTTATTTCCGCCTACACGAAAAGCAGTGAATGACAAAGAGACACCAAAACTGTATCTTAAACGACATTCTTCACGGTAAATAATAGATATTATGTACCTAATAGAGTGAGTTAGGGATCAACAAACTAGTGACGTGTATTTTTCAAGAAGTCTAATCTTAGCTGTCCTCTATTAGTGAAACTAAAGTCAACTGTATTTTCTTCTTAACTAACGTTCAAACCATAGCACAGACAGTTCTAAACGTGGAAGAGATCCACAGCTCTCTCACAAATTGCACCAAGTTTGGACGTGTTTGCAGTAATATCACATTTCGGAGATTTACAAAAATCCAGAGTTCTAAGAAATATTCCACCCACCTTGGTAGCGAATATGTTTCAACCGAGATTAGCCAGCATAACATTACAACGTTGTTGCTGTGAAAATCCTTGACGTTTTCTAGCTTACTCAGCCTTTACTGATGAGAAAATTGTGTTTAAAAGGGATGGGTTCCAGTGAAGATACTGAATTTTCCATTACGACATTATTTTCCTATTAAAGACAACAGTGACGACACCCTCACATTGATTGCATTTTCCATCAAAATGAAGTTTTGCATAATGACGTTACAAGAAGATTGGCAGTGATGTCAAGGAACTTCTCGAGGAACTTCTCGCTTCTATAAAATGCATCATTCATAGCATCATTTCTAGTGATGTATAGATCAGTTTGTTAGAGTAAGCAACATTCCTGATGATGTATTGGTCAGTATTTCAGAGTAACAACATTTCTAATGGGTGTATAGATTAGTATTTCAGAGCAAGCAACATTCCTTATGACTATAAATATTCTTACGACTATAATTTTAATGTCTCTGACCCATTCTGTTCGTATAGATAATTCTAAAACAGTAGATGCAACGATTCATTAGATTTTAATGCAATCGTGTGCTTAAAACTATGTGAGCACAGTTGTACTCAATAAAATAAACATTTCAATACTTCAAATATTTTTCGTTTTATATTTTCCATATTTTCATATAAACACTTGTAGGCCCGACTTGGCCAGGTAGTTAAGGCGCTCGACTCGTAATCTGAGGGTCGCAGGTTCGAATTCCGTCGCAACAAACATGCTCGCCCTTTCAGCCATTGAGGCGTTATAATGTTACGGTCAATCCCACTATTCGTTGGTAAAAGAGTAACCTAAGAGTTGGCGGTGGGTGGTGATGACTAGCTGCTTTTATTCTAGTCTTACACTGCAAAATTAGGAACAGCGAGCGCAGATAGCCCTGGAGTAGCTTTGCGCGAAATTCAAAAACAAACAAACAAACTCCTAAAATTTGTGATCATTGTTACATTTTTTTTATAATTTCCTCGAAGTAAAGGAAACCTATACTATAAACATTACTCGTTCACCGTTGTTCGTGAGCAGACTAGATTGATGCCTATTTAAAGTTGACAAGCATTTAAATTAAAATTTAAGCTTAGCCTAAGCGAGCTGTTTCAACTACAAAATTGATACTATATTGCATTATATAAATTAACTTTCTTGTTTTGTAACGCAACTCTTCGTTTATGTTTTGTAATGATGTTTGGGAAGAAAGTGAGAAGAGGGTAATGAGCACACGTTATTTCAAGAACACCTGTTGCGCGGTGGTTCCATATTAGTCAGTGTCTGTTGGCGTACGGAGCGTTTTTTATCCTAGTTGAACGAATATGTGTGCGATACTGACGCGTGTCTGATGCAATAGTTCACACAAGTTGGTTTATATCATAGCGTTATTTTGCGAGAGAAACACAAGAGTGAAAAATCTCTCATGGAATTTTCGAGATTTAAAATGATGACATTTCCAAAAACGTTTTTAATTAAAAATTGTGATCATTTAAAACGATCTTCTTTTGTTTTATATTGTGAAAGAAAATATGGAAACTGCAATAAGAGCTTTATGCAACACAGTTATTATAAACATATGAATGTATTGGGATTTAACACTATTTAACCATCAGATCTGTCAGGTCATGCAGATTATCTGTCTTTTATTTCTTCGTTTGTTTTGAATTTCGCACAAAGGTACACAAGGCCTATCTGCGCTAGCCGTCCATAATTTAGCAGTGTAGGCTAGAGGGAAGGCAGCTAGTCATGACCACCCACCGCCAACTTTTGGGCTACTATTTTTACCAACGAAAAGTGGGATTTACTATCACTTATAACTCCCCGACGGCTGAAAGGGCGAGCATGTTTGGTGTGATGGAGATTCGAACCCGTGACCATTAGATTACAAATCAAGTGCCTTAACCACCAGTCAGGCTGGGCCATCTGTCTTTTGAAGAATTAAATTTCTCTGAAGTACCTGACATTTCACGAATAATTTTTGTGTTTATAATCTCTTACTTCTGCCACTTGTTAAACCAATTTATCAGCTATTCTTCCAACCAATTAGCTAACTTACCCCTCACACCTATAGAGATAAATTTTTAAAACTTTTTATGAGACACCTTGTCAAATGCTTCCTGAAAATCTAGATACGCCAAATTTATATCTTTACTTTCATTTACATAAGCAATATCCACTTCCCATGTTTATATTCTATTCCTTTTTAAGTTCCAGGTATTGTAAGTATGTTCTGAAACATAAATACCAGACTATAATGAAAAGGGGCAACTCGAAGTTATATGGGACAGGTTTGTTCATATACAGCGAGACGTAAAGTATAGAACTGGTTGTTAACTGTAAAATAGGCCTAAAAACTTCTACTATAGCCTATAGGGCTGTAGTTATCCCATTTCTTTTTCTCTTAAAACAATGTATATCTCAAAGTGGGAGCCGTGGCCGTCTGAGGGACCGCCAGGAAATAGGCCAAAACAAAGATGCTGAATTACTTTTAATTCTAAATAAACAATAAGCCGAAATAAATTATGTTTAATTAATTAAATGGTACAGTACGTCGAAAGAAGATATTATTGTTTTTAGTACAGCACTGTTTTAATTACCATGTTAAAGGTATGGGTTGGGGGCCTCAAACTTTTTTATTCACATCAGACTAAAATATTTTGGGAACCACTGGATTAAAAGACATAAGTACACTATTAAACCTGACCTCTTAAAGAAGTGAGGTTTGGTAAGTTATATTTATGTGTGTATATTTGTATTTAACCGCTGGATGACTTAGGTAATGGCTGTAGGTAAAGGTAGAATGAATGAAGAGACTCTACTTTGTTTACTCGTCAAAATGCTCAGCCTCGTTTTGGCGACGATCTTGACAACCCATATAAGGAAAACCGTGTCCATGTGTAATCCCACCCTGTTTATGGAGCATAGAGGGAAAGTAATTTTGATATCATCGACTTTATCTATTATGGAACGCAACAAAATATGAATGAATAAATAATGACGATTCTACATTAAAAGAATAATACAACTATTTTTGAAACTTAGTAACAATTCAATAATCATTACTTGAAATTAATGACTCAGTCTACATTACCTTTAATTTTTTACTGTTTTTGTTAGCAGAAATTTTTGTCATCTTTGATTGATTATGTAATTATTGTAAACATGTGACTTAATAATTTTTACTTTAATTTCCTAAGAAATGTAGTTAGAAAAGGAAGTTACTAATAGCTGTATTTTTAAATTATTTTTATCACTGTGTGTATTTTCTTATAGCAAAGCCACATCGGGGTATCTGCTGTGTCAACCGAGGTAAATCGAACCTCTGGTTTCAGTGTTGTAAGTCTGTAGACTTACCGCTGTCCCAGCGAGGGATTTCTTGTTAGAACCTCAGGTTCTGTCACAACAATGCAACAAATTTTCATGTTTTTCCTTCTTGTGTACGTTTTTCATTCCGTACAGATAGGAAGAGGGTCGGCATGGCCAGGTGGTTAAGGCACTCGGCTCGTAATCCGAGAGGCGCGGGTTCGAATCCCCGTCACACCAAACATGCTCGCCCTTTCAGCCGTGGAGGCGTTATAATGTGACGGTCAATCTCACTAATCATTGGTAAAAGAGTAGCCCAAGAGTTGACGGTGATGACTAGCTGCCTTCCCTCTCGTCTTACACTGCTAAATTAGGGACGGCTAACGCAGATAGCCCTCGAGTAGCTTTGTTTGAAATTCAAATATCGAGGAAGTATTGATGTTTTACAGTCCACTTAGCAGTTTTTAAATTCAGATTTTTGAAACAATATTTTTGTCAATCTCAGTTAAAAAACCGTCAAGTAATGACAGTCTGAAACGAATCAACAAAAACAAGGGACTATTTTAAATGTAGCTTAGATAAGTGATGTTTAAATTGCTGTAATCATTCTAGAAAATCTGTATATTTTGAATAGTTTTCGAGAGACAAGTAAATGCATATGAACTAGAAGAAGAGAAAATAAGATTATTTGAATTTGCTGAAAAAAATCATGAGTGTGATTTAATGTTTTTACAATGAAGAGGGTACAATGTATATAATAAACTCAAAAACATAAACGAATCATCATTATAATTATACAATCTGAATATTAAAAGTCATCATTATAATTATACAATCTGAATACTAAAAGTCATCATTATAATTATACAATCTGAATATTAAAAGTCATCATTATAATTATACAATCTGAATATTGAAAGTCATCATTATAATTATGCAATCTGAATATTAAAAGTCATCATTATAAGTATACAATCTGAATATTAAAAGTTACCATCCTTAGAGCAAGTGTTAACAGACGTAACAAAATTGCAATGTAAAATTCTGAAGTTTATGGAAATTAGTGGATTATTAATTTTAAATGATAAATGATTCAATTATTTTGGTTCTCCAAGCTACTCTTAAGGCAATAATATGGTTTGATTATCAACAAATAAAATCCATTAAGAATCCACCCAGGCTAGCAGAAGGTTAAATTTAACCTTTGCATAACCTTTTCTTACATGAAGCTCCTCTTAGCTGACTTAAACATTTCTGACGTCACGAAACGAAAATTTATCAAAAGTATGCAATTATGATTTTTAATGTCTTTCATTCAGGAAATAGCACTAAAATTTGGTTCTAATTTCAATGTGTTTAGAGAGAACGTATTTATAAGTTCAACAAAAGCAATAGAACTGAAAACGTTGTTGTTAGTCGATGTGCCCGTTTAATGCACAACAACATACAGAGGCCCGTCCCCAGGTGGGGGTAACACAAGGAAAGAGTCGAATATTATTAAGACTCTTCTATGTCAATTTCCGGTGGGAGGGACAAGAACAAACACGAAGTTTGGTGGCAATCACTTCAGCAGTTCGCCAATTATAAGCAAACACATGTACACATGTGGACTTTTATCCAATAATAGTTTATCTAATGAAGATAATATGTTAGCAAAACCGTTTCACTTTTCAGAGCTCCTATTAATTTCTCTGAGGAAATTTGTTGTTTTGATTTTGAATCTGAGCGCCAAATTAAAAAAAAAAAATTACAATTTCAAAAGTGAATTTTATATTAGTGTGTGAGATATTAAGTGGTTAAGGAACTTTTTTACGTGCTCATGATTAAAGAAGACTAAGGATATATCGTCCACATATCTTTTAAGGGCACGGGTTTAATATCCAAGAAGACCTGCTTAACCACGTGTACTCGTGGTGACAAAAAAATATCAACTAGGGAAAATCCTGGTGGTGAACCCATCGTAACATCATCTACCTGGTCATACAGTTGACCGTCAAATATAAAAAGTTTTCTTTTAAAGCTAAGTTTAGTCAAAACAAACCTTTTTTCTTTGAGCAAAGTTCATAATAAAGTCATCTAGTAAGGTCACCAGATTGTTTAAATAAGAGTATACGTAGTAGAATAGATAATTACTTCAGACGTAATTTTCTTTTTTTCTTTGAGCAAAGTTCATAATAAAGTCATCTAGTAAGGTCACCAGATTGTTTAAATAAGAGTATACGTAGTAGAATAGATAATTACTTCAGATATCATTCCACGTACGAAAGGTTTATCTACAATAAGTTGTTGGATACCAAAGTTCACCACTATTACTCAAAAGGGCGAATTTTATCACTCTATATTCATATCACACACATACATATATATATTACGTGCCATCAAAGTCACGTTTAGAGACTTTCCCTGTCTTTATTGTTGACGGTGTTTTCAGAGGGAACACACATATACACGCACGCACAAACAAAAAAAAGACGGGGAAAATACGGAAAATTAGCAAGATATCCATCTGTTTGCCTGTTGAATTTTTCGCAAAGCTGCACACGAAGACTATCTGAATTAACTGTTAGACCAGATGGCTGATCAATACCACCCACTGTTAACTTTTTGAGGTTGCTCTTCTTATATCGAATAGCGAGATTTGACACTCACTCCTATAAAGCACCCACGACGCCATAATTTGTGGGGGAGGGGAGGTAATGGAATGCGAACCACAATCCTATACGGTAAACACTCGACCTGGTATACACTTATAAAACTAAGTGTACTTGGTTGGTTGTAATTTCACTTGCAATAACTTTACTAAGGTTATTTGACAAGTGAAGTGAGCATTTCGTTGCTTTGTAAATTGTTCTTACAAATTATTAAAAATATTTATATACTAAAAGCACACTTTCTTCTTCAAATGGTGTGTGTTTCTTCTAGTAAAGCCACATCAGGCTATCTGCTGAGTCTATCGTGGGAAATCAAACCACTGATTGTAGCGTTACAAGCGGGGTACTCCTCAGGTGGAAATTATAATATTGTGTGCATGTTTTTTTTTTTATAGCAAAGCCACAACGAGCTATTTACTAAGCCCCTAATGGGAATCGAACCCCTGAATTTAGTGTTTGAAGTCCGTAGATTTACCGCTGTACTAGCGGGGAACAATTATAACATTTGTTAATAAGCACAATAAATAAAAACATACTTTCGCCTCTCAAACTTGCATAACAAATATCATTATATTTTATTTCTGAATAGAAATAGCATGAAAACGTTACATAGTATGGCTGTAACACATTATAATATGGAAAAAATAATTCTGCCTTTTCTGAAAAGAA
Organism: Tachypleus tridentatus; assembly: GCF_004210375.1. Lineage (NCBI taxonomy): Eukaryota > Metazoa > Arthropoda > Merostomata > Xiphosura > Limulidae > Tachypleus > Tachypleus tridentatus. The sequence goes on from NC_134837.1 coordinate 80,231,931, forward strand.
AATATACCTTTCATTCATTACTCAAGCCTCACAAAAATTGGCCATCGAACTGGTTAAAAAGTAATTATCATGGTAAAAACGTGGCCTATAGTTTTATGTTATTATGTAATATATTTTATAAATAATCTGGTCAAAAACTGGAATGATTGTTCCAGAAATTATAGATTTCTACCACAAGAAACCTAAATTTGCGACTGAATTAAAAGTTGAAAGAGGCAAATTGCGTTAAGTTCTTCATCAGAAAACTTGTGAAACACAACCTGAGATATTTTTCTTTACAAATAAACACAAGAAATGTAGTAAGGTACAATGATACTTAAGTGTTGAAAGGCTCTTTATTGAATTGTAAAAATAGTTATGAAGAAGATAAATGAGCCTATGAAGGGTGAAGAAAACGGCGCGAAGCTCATTTGATGGTGATAGACTTATATATCATTATTGGCACCTCATGACTCTTAGAATAACACGTTAAAAGCTTATCAAACGGTCCAAAAATACAGGCAGTTAGGGTAAGGTTAACCCTAACCAATGTAAGAAACGCACACAAGTCACGGTGTTATTTTCTTTTATCGAATATAGGCCTCACTTGATAAAAGTTTCATCAATATTTAGCCCAAGACAAGTGGACTTACAGATTTCGATGTCTGCATTTATTTTTTTGGTCTTATTCTATAAATCCTGCATTTAAAAAAGTACAATAACAGTAAAAATACGTATCTGATCGCAAATATTTTGTGGACCTCTGCTGGCAACAAGTATACTCTATACTTGAGGTCTTGAAGCTATGAGGTATATGCTCCACTTATCAGTTTGTTTGTTTGGAATTAAACATAAAGCTACACCATGGGTTATCTGCGATCCACCCACCACAGGTATCAAAACCCCGTTTTTAGCAGTATGAGTCCGGAGTTGTGTCACTGGGGGCTCTCTTATCAAAGAAAATTAGAATATTTTTTGTATAGGAATGACTTCGGTTAGAATCAAATATCTAATGTTTGTGTTATAATCCCTCAACTTTATTACAGACTCACCGTTGGAGAGACGTCTTTAGAAAGCACAAGATTAAAGTAGAAAACTACTATTGACAGTGGTTTTCATAATATTATAATTCCCTTAGAAAATATAAAACTTGCATTGATTCAAGACCCCGATGGCTTAGCGGAAATTCTGGGGCTAATGACGTTAATAATGATATTTCGATAATCGTAGTTGGGAGAATACAGATAGTCCGTTGTGCAACTTTGAACTTAATATCAAGCAAATATACAAAAATAATTAAGCATTTATTCTAAAGTATTTATGCGCACTATCTATCTTTAAATAATAAAAATAACAGTTTTTATTCATTTAAAGTGATTGCACTTATATTTCACATAACGCGGACGTAATGTACGTGAAACTTAAAAGCAATAATAGAAGTTTACTAATATATCAACTTGGATGTAAAAGAAACTCACCTTGAAAAAACAACAACAACGAATAAATAAAACAACTTTATAGTGCTTTTTCACTGAGAAAAAAATGTCATCTTCTGTCTGACACTCAAACGAGTTCTTGAAGACAACGTCCGGAAATTTCGCTTTGTCGTTAATGCTCTTGGCAAGACTCAATAACGGAAATACGATCAGGCGGATTTCTTTGAATTTTCGCTCACTTGTTTCTTATGTCATACCTGATGTCTTTTCCTATTTCTGACTGGAAATACCTGTTACTTTGCCCGAAATTGACCTTCCAAAGTCTAAGTTATTTTCGTACATTAAGTCGGTATTGATAATTTTTTTTTAATATTCTGAGCATACTTTGCACGAATTATAAACCCTAATTTACAACTAAATTAACCTTCTATAATAGTTTTATAAAGTATGGTAAAACGCTGCACATTACGTGTGCCATGCGTAGCGCAGAGGTTTAAACCGCAAGTAGCTGGAAAGTGGTCCAGGTTTGAGTCTTTATCGCGACACCATACTAATTTTTCGCCTATTTGAATAAAGTAAGCAATATTGATTTTGTATTTGTTTAAAAAATAATTTTACTTCGATTGTAGAATTTCGGCAAAATGACAACCCTATCAGTTCGAATGTGTTTTCAGAAAACTCTGTATTTTTCTGATTTGTTGAATTTCGCGCAAAGCTATTCGAGCTGTCAGCTGTCCTTAATCTTGACGAGATAAATTACTAAAAACACGGCTAGCTAACAACACCCACGGTCAACTCTTGGATCATCTAATCGAATAATAGGATTTGTCCATCATTCTTATAACGCACAAACGGCTTTAAACTACGAACCATGGGCCATTGTATTCACAGTCCGTCACGCTCGACTTTAATCATTAGGGACATATTTGTCTACGAAATTGGGCAAACCAAAAAAATTATTTATGTTTCAAATCGTATGGTATAAGCAAACTGTACGCTTTACATATAATGTTGTTTGTGTTTTTTTTCACACGATTATTTCGAGTAGTAGTTAAAAGAAAACACATGGCGTTCGTAAGACTTCTGGAAAATGTTGTTCGTTTTTAAATAAATTCATTATTTTATTCAACCGGTAAGTCATAGTAAAAGTCTGTAGTTAAAATAAAACGCTGGACATTAATATGATCTTTTTATAGCGAACATAAGCTAGAACCAAGAGCGTGGCTCTATCAGTTTATTAATTTTTAACCACAGAAACTCTTTGAAATGACGAAATTTAATTAGACTTTTTTTTTCTCAATTTCACGCAAAGCTACTCGAGGGTTATCTGTCCCTAATTTAGTAGTGTAAGACTAGAGGGAAGGCAGCTAGTCATCATCACCCACCGCCAACTCTTGGGTTACTCTTTTACCAACGAATAGTGGGATTGACCCTCACATTATAAACGCCTCCACGACTGAAAGGGCGAGCATGTTTGGTGTGATTGGGATTCGAACTCGCGACCCTCGGGTTACGAGTGGAGTGCCTTAACCATCTGGCCATGCCAGGCCAAATTAAACTTAACTAAGGCATTTTGAAAGTGTTCACATATGTGGCGCCTAAGCGACAGAAGTAGGTACGAACTGCATTCGTGTTGCAGACTCAGCAATTAGAATTTAATTTCTTTTGATTTGTATGCAGTTTTCTTATGTTTATACGTTTTAACCATTTGACGAGTATTTCGTATGAGATACATCTTCTGTTTGCTGATTTTCGTGCAAGGCTACTCGACTAATGTCTGCAACAGTCGTCCTTAATTTCAACGTTTGTTTTAAATTTTGCGCAAAGCTACACGAGGGTTATCTGTGCTTGCTGTCCCGAATTTAGTAATGTAAGACTAGAGGAAAGACAGCTAATTATCACCTACCGCCGACTGTTGAGCTACTCCTTTACCAACGATTAGTGAGATTGATTGTAATATTATAACGCCCCCACGGCTGAAAGGGCAAAGATGTTTGGGGATTCGAGCCCGCGACCCCTACACTACGAGTCGAGCGTCCTAACCACCTGGTCATGCCGGGCTGTTTTGGAGTGATAGAATAGAGAAATGTCAATACTGCCCACCCCAACTACTATCAGACCGAATAGTGGTATTTGACTATCACATTTATAATGCACGTACGGCCTCAAAATGTGATTTATCTTTAGGTGGTAACGAGGCGCAAACCACTAATCCAAAGTCTTGTAAGCTAACAAGAGTAAGCTGCACTCGCCTCATCATATATTTCAACAGAATTTAACAATGATATCCATGTTCATTATTCCAAATAATCATTTGAGTTACTTTCTATTTATATAACATCATTCTAATAATGTTTTGCATCATCAGTTTTGTATTTAAAAAACAAGAAACGTATATGGATGATTAATTAAATGTTATTGTTTCTTAATATGATGTTGCAGTATACTGAATATTTTTTGTGAAAATATTTAGTGTAGTAGAGGAAACTACCAAATTGTAGGGCCATTTAATCCAGCGATTCCCAAACTCTTTCCATCTGAGACTCCCTTGGTGTGAATAAAAATAATTTACCCTTCCCTCATCCTATCTGTAACTTTAGCATAGTGATTAAAAAACAGTGCTGTAGTTAAAATAATATCTTTTGACATTTCAGAACTCAACCGATCTCTAAAATCTATTCAGGTGTCACCCTCTAGTGGTCCAAATTAGGAATTATAACAAGCTTCCACTTATATGTATCATTCTTTTAATTGAAATTTAACTAGTTATGTTTAAAGCATAAGTTTCTTAGTTTGAAAAAAAGAAGTCACGTTCTAATTTCATGGTTGATATTTGAAATAAATAATTGAATAATCCTTTAGAAATTAGTTGTATTATTTGAATTGAAAAAATGATATCTAAATTAATGGGTACAATTACCTTAAATTAATAATAAACAGTTTTATTTAGATGTGAATAGATATTTATAAAATTAAAAAATACCTGTATAGTGTTATTATAATAATGTGAATCAAATCTTTGTTGTGTAAGTTTTGTTATTATAAATTAATGTTTCACTTTATTTGTTAGAAAATTAGCAGATGGGCTAGGTTTATTTTATAGATGGTAGTCGGGTAGCATTCAACTTAGGTGTGAAATTTAACGGATTAATAAGACCAGACAAACAAGTGATTGGTTCAGAGTGTAGTAGCTTTGTTGAAGTCGCGTAGTAACAAATATACTAGTTGATAAATTTACAATAACCAACCAAACAAGTGAATCAGAATGCAATGTCTTTGTTGAAATCACCTGGCAACAAAGATGTTGGATAACATCTGATAAAACAATCAGTCAACACACGTGTTGGGACGGTTACAGTTGATTAAAACATGATAACGATTTAAACGATTAGCTGTAAACCCATATTTTATACGTGTTGGAGATTCACGCTGGTATTTGTTGTGCGAAAATGACATTGCAACTGATAACCGTTAGTAATGGGTGAACTTGAAGCGATTAATTCGATCGTTGTTGTACATTAGAAAAAACCATTTTCACATGCTCAATAGTCCACTCGAAGTTCCTTACCCACAAACAAATATTTTACATGTAATTACAGAGTAGGAAATTTTTCCGTTGTCAGGACATCTTAAAACATCGTTATAGGAGTAAAACTGAAGAGCCATTCAAGATGCATTCGTTTACTCCAGTGGTTCCCAAACTCTTTTAGTCTGATGTAAATAGAAAAATCTGATTCCCCCCACCCAATCTATAATTTTAACACGTTGATTAAAAACAATAACGTCTCCTTGCGACATCCTGTATCGTTTAATTAGTTCAACATAGTATTTAGTAACTTAATGTTTATTTAGAATTAAAATTAATTCAGCATCTTTGTTCTCATCTTATTTCTTGACGGACCTCCAGAGGAGCCGCGGCTCCCACTTTGGGAAACTGATCTAATCCATACTAGTTTAGATATTAAATCATAACATTGAAGCACTTTACGCATGCGTTAATACCGATATCAAAACAACGCTATATGCATATAAGAACCAAGCACGGTTATTCGCAGAAAAGAACGAGACGTAAATGAAGACAAGCATTAAAAACAAAGCAACATAAAACCGGTTGTACGGTACTAAATCAAAAAGGGTGCCTTTGGATGAGATGTTACCAGCTATGTATCTAGTTGGTATCCCTATACGACGCAACCGTGTGAATGTGTTCCAGGAAAATATGGAAGGGGACAGAAAAGAAAAGGGGCGAGTGTCTCGAATCACCAATGCCAACATTTGTCTCACTATCACTGTTTGCGACCTGGCAACCTCAGTATATATAAACCTATACGATGAGACGATGTTCTCTATTACTGCTACACTCTGCACTAAAATGTTCCCCATTCACAAATAAAAAGAAACAGTAGTGCCACACATCAAACGAGCCCATGTCCTCTGGTGGCTTGAATCACTACAGTGGGCAAAACACAGATAGCCCAATGTGCAACTTTTTCCTTAACAAGAAGCGAACAACAGCGACAAAAAATCCCCTTTCTTTAATGATACAACTAAAATCCAAATGTTTTTTATTTAACATAACTCCCTTAGTAGTTAGCTTGCAACAATTTGGAAAATTTAATAAAAGTTATATATTCAATTATAAGATTCAAAAGTATGGCAGTATTCAGCAAGTCCACTTTTTCTGGATATATTCTGATTCATTGATACAATGGTATAAGTGACCATATTGAGAGAATCGCTATGACAAATGCATTCAAATTACAGCTCAACAGAGTATCTGTATTATAAAGCTCAGTTGTTTTTTTTAAAGAACAATTTCAATTGATCGATAATTTCGTGCTGCATATAGGTTAATTTGTTTTGAATTTCGCGCAAAGCTACTTAAGGGCTATCTGCGTTAACCGTCCTTAATTTAGCAGTGTAAGACTAGAGGGGAGGCAGCTAGTCATCACCACCCACCGCCAACTCTTTTACCAACGAATAGTGGGATTGACCGTCACATCATAACATCCCTACGGCTGAAATGAAAAACATGTTTAGTGCGACGAGAATTCGAACTCGTGACTCGAACACCTTAACCCACCCAGCCATGCCGGGCCTATACGTTAATATTATAAAAAAATTAGTAAGCCCTGTTTCAGAAAATGCATCATAAAAGTCATCGGATTTACAACACTAAAATCAGGGGTTCGATTCACCTCGGTAGACTCAGCAGATAGCCCAATGTGCCTTTGCTATAAGAAAACACACACACACACACAAATGCATCATAAATCTAAATAGTTTGTTTTGAATTTCAAGAAAAGCTGCACTAGGGTTATCTGCACTAGCCGTTCCTGATTCAGAAGGCAGCTAGTCATCATCATCCATTGTAAACTCTTTTCTCAACGAATAGTGAGATTATCCGTAACATTATAAAGTCCCCACGGCTGAAAGGGCAAATATGTTTGGTGGGATGGGGATTCGAACCTGCAGATTGTAAGTCGATTGTTCTAAGTACTGAGCCTAATTTAGACATCATAGATTATCGACAAGTTAATGAAGAACGTTAAAATTGACTGAAGTGCTAAAAAGCTTTAACATAGTGTTAGTTGGAATCATGTTGTTCTAGTTAAAATTTATAATTGGTAGGAGAAACGAAAAAAATTTTCACAAGTCAAATAATACGTAAACAACAAAATAATAAGAAAAGGCTATAAAACATTTTAGAAGATTGTTTTCAAATTTCCAAAGTTAATTTCAAGACGAGGATCCTCCTGACTACATAAATAATAACAACAGTTTACTAGAGTAGAAAGTTCCACAATACTTAGCATGTTCTGTATTTTGGGTTTGTTCTGAATAAAATGTGACGCATATTTCAGTCCTGATGAACTTCCAAAAAGAATGAATCTAAGTTTACAGAGACAGCTTATTAAGGTTTTATTGACAGCTGCTTTTCAAATTCAGAATCTTGTAATACATCAAATAACTGCAACTTAGCATCTTTCAATTTTAACGTAGCATTTGTAACCAAACTAGATTGGTCACTTGTAATTTAAGACATCACGTAAGTGGACAGTTACTGCCTGACAATCCACGAGTTATTTTTGCGTTTTCCTGTAGTAATGCTATCACATACTACAAAATTAAAGTGATTTGATTACTTCACTTAATAGCGATGTAGTGTCATCACATGGTATAGATTTTAATATTATTTTTTTTGGCATAACAGTAATATCTTTTGACGAAGGTTTTTCATTGGTGTAATAACACTATCAGCTGATGTAAACGCTGAGACGGAGATACATCATTACTTGATACCAACAGATGTTAAAGTACCAGAGTCATATATTTATGTTACTCTTTAGTAGGGAAACTAAAACGTAATAGAGTGATGAAATAATATCATTGTTTAGTGCGCGTAATGGCGGGTACTAACGCGAGACGATAAAAAAACAAAACAAAAAGTTCACTGTTAAAGCATCCGGTCTCAATTACCAAACACGTTGTGCTGTTGAAATTACATACAGACGAAGTGATGTTAACATGGATACACTGAATAAATCTTGATGTCTTTTCATAGATTGACTCTTTGTTGGAACACAAGTAAACTCCAGTTTCAACTTTCATCTTTTAACACCTCACAGTTTATTATTAACAAATATCTTTAAATAAAATACAGAGATTATAGACCTCTTAATGGCGAATGTCAGTGTGACAACTAAATGCTTTGTTCCTCCTAAATTTAGCTTCTGTTTGTCCGTCATTGTCATATATATAAACAGTTTAGATGTAACTCCTAGTAAAACGTTAGATGCACCTGTAGCCTGAACAAGTTTGATAAAGAATTAATTCTTAACGTTACACACACCCAACTTCAAAGGGACCGTCTTGTCTTTCATTTATTGAATACTAACGTGATTATTAGTTCACAATATTCAAATTCTGTCGTTTTCAAAATATGTAGCCAATTTTCTAATGGATTCGAACTTCAGTGTTCATTACAATCGACACTCTAGTACCGAAAATGTGTATGAAAAAATAAAAGCCACCAAAAAAAAACACAATAAACAATAACATTATTAGTCACTGTGATTTCCGTTTTGGAAGATTGGCTCTTGAACTCCCTTCGGTGTTAACTCGCTATTGGCTAAATGAAAGAAAGATTTTTGGAGGCGGGTGAATTGAAATCAAACCAATACCAGTGCAGGTAAGTCGTCACCAAAGCAAGGCGTACTCCGAAGTTCGGATCGTTGGCTTCGCCAACAACTGCAAGCCTAACGGCGACAAGCTGGCTCGCTTTTACAAACCTGTGGCTCTTGTAGACACGCTGCGGGACAGTGAGGTGTTAATAATTACGAAAAACATTCTGTTCTATATCACTGAAGGAACCTCGTGGAAATGGCACGCGCATGTGTTCACACTTTTCTCTCGTAAGCTATGATTTTTGCCGGAGGTATTTCATTACCTGCACAGAACAAATTAGGCCTAGCTAATTTTCCATGTCGTTGGGTGACCTACGTGTCCGAAAAGCGTTTTTAGTAGTACTGATAGTAAATTTATGGAGGTGATGTTTCTTCAGCCACCTGTTTAAAACTTGCTACGCTGGATTATACACTTCGACACGTAGTACGTATCATGTCCAAGTTTTTCCCCCAATTCATTCTGAGATGTTAAGTATTCTACGAAAACCTTGCCTGCGGTTGTAAGTACGAAATCATTCCGTGGAAGGAGCCGTTTTCGTTATCTTGCATTCAGTTAATAAATACAGCATTTTAACAACGGGCACCAATACGAGTACGGGCACTGTCCTCGACGATGGACTATCAAAAATGATCCCAGTTTTGGAAACAGAATAATTTAATGTACGTAGTGTAATTCCATCAGTATAGTATTAACACGTGACTCTACCAAGTATGTGTGAAGTTTTTTCTTCTTTTGACGATTTGCATAATTAATAACTGAATTGTATAAATCTTGCTAATGTTTTAGAAATAACTTTCTAACGAAGATCACAGTTTAGTTGGTGAATATAATGCTTTTCATGCCATGCCGTTCCAAAAGACTACAAATATCCACTGCATGTTGTTGGAGGGTACTTCAAAGAATGTGACGATACCTTAAAACAGGATGAAGCCTAAATGCTATTAAATGTTGTACGAACTTAACATATGAGCTTACGCAGGTTTTTTGGATACATGTGCCTTCTAATGTACAGGCCTCGATCTAGTATATACAATAGTAGACGAATGTTAAACCATAATAATTTTGAAACAGAGAGCGCACACACATAGAGTTAGCGAACGTGGGAAACATCTCGTTTTTATCGTGCTAACACCAGCGATTGCTTAAAGTCTACTAGGAACCGTCTTCCGAGTAGCTACATCACCGCCAGGCCCGTGTCTAGCACCAGAAGCGACCTCACCTGTATGGATAAGGAACATGCGATTCTACACGAGCGTTTCACTGTACCTACTCCTTGTCACGGCAGTACTCGTGGAGCACGTGGCCACCATCCAGTGGCTGTAAGTATTGAATGACTAGAGTCACGTAGAGCGACTAGAGATTGTCGGCTCTGGAAATTTGCCGCGTTAAATTAGGGCATTGAAACATAAGGAAACTTAGCTGCTTAAGCCCGCTTTCTTTCGTCGGGTGAGTGAAAATTACAATACGTTTAATTATGTCGGATTCTTTAAGTTTATTAAAAAATGAGAAAAAATGCGAATTAATGTATATCCGAGAATTATTCTAGATAATAATTGGGATATATTTATAACAGGTAATCTGTCTAGGACATAGATAATTTTGTGTAAAATTAGCTACTGAATAACCTACGTAGACGTATGTGTATTTATAGAAGTCACAAATGGGAACAAAAAAAACTATTACAAATTTAATAATAGTGTTATAAAGCGTTTACTGAATTTTCTTATGCAATATTTTTTATATTATCATAGTTTAATTATAACCTCTGTACTTAAACCAATTAAATAGTAAAGCAAGTATTATTTTTATCTCATGGAACAATTTCAAGACGCATGGATTTCAAATTACCTTGAAAGTTTAATGGTGTGCTTGAATATAGGTGGCGTAGTAACTTTGTTGTATATACTATGTCCGCTCCGAAATAACAAGAAATTGACATTCTCACGTGCGACGTGCACTGACCTGGACCATTAACTCATACATGCAAGTTGGGGAAAGAAGGAGACGGCTGGAAAATAAACAAGGTATTAAATACACACACATACGTATATATAATGAAAAATACGCCGAGAAAGAAATAGAAGTCGCTGATTCACGCTTCTCTCAGCAATATTTTTTTCATTTACTCGAGCAGAAGTGACGTCCGCAGAGGATAACGTCTTGTGGGTTATAAATTCAATTCATAATGGTGATTGTATCAAAATGTAACGTACTTCATGATCTTTACTCATTTTATGTGTTCTAAAAGGTTCGAGTTCGTGGAAATTTCTTAGAACAAGTTTTCTCTTATTTTATGACGTAGTGTGACCCCACGTAAAATTAGGTGTAATAACGACGGGAGGGTTTCTCCTACTTCCTGATTGTACTAAATATTTCAGGGACTAAAAGAGGGTGATATTCCTAATAATTAATGAAAAACAAATCATCTTCAAATCATACGCGTGTTTGATAATTTCGTTGTTTAGGCCTTATTGTTCATAATTCTGTCGAGTCATTTTTAAACAATATTTATCTCGCCTTAAACAGTGCAATACAAGTGTATGGATGGATACATGTGGATTTAATGAGTTTATATAATTATGTTTGCATTTATGTAGATATTTATCATGCCTTTGAATGGTGTATTTTTTAATATTCAATACTATGTCATTAATTTTAAAGAAATTCTTCTCATCTTAAATCCTATCCAATTATTAATGAAGATGTTACGAAATTATTTTCGGTGATTAGATTTAAATTGCCGATAAGCGAAAGAACCTACAATTCCACTTAAGACATACATCTCTAGTAAGTGAACTGTTAAAAATCTTTAAAAAAATAAAACAAAAAGGTTATTCAAAGTGCATTAGTTGTCCAGAGAATCCTTAGAATGGTCATATATCGACCGGCAGATCGTAACTTCCAAGCGTCCAAAATTTTTGTCAAGTTACGTGCAGATGGAGGCGGTTTTTTTTATATTGTGTGCATTTATATGGACAGTAATTTGGAGCTTGCCCCGATTATATAGTTCTTTTTATGTGGTACTTAAATGTATAGTGAACGGACAACCGAAACCTGAAAGTAAGGTCAATTGAAAAACGTTATCAGTTTCACGTGACTGTTTAGACTTAATTGAATAATAACTGAAGCAAAAGGTTCAAGCAAGTAATAAAATAGAAAATTCACGACAGACTAAAATGTGGATCAGTGATTACTCAAACACGCAAACTCAAATTTGTATTTTCTGCTCTAATTTCTCCTCAAAACGTGTGATAGATAGCTATAGAAATTACACCGTAAAAACAACAGACGTTTTAACACTGGTATTGTAATAAATCCTTTAAGGGTTACGTAACACATTACTTAGAATTACACATTTTAAGATATATAACAGTAAAAAGTCAATGTTACAGTCCAAAGATGTTTTAATTTCGAAAAATATTATGGCATTAAAGCATTTAAATTTTAAACATCTCGGCATAAATGTAAGTAAAGAGTTTGATTTTTTAACTTTGGGTTACAAACATACATTAACTTGCTCCTAGATACAAAGTTGCATATTTATTTTCAGCTTAAGCTATTTTTTAACAAGTTCAACATCCAAGTATTAATATTAAGTCCGAAGTTCAACATGCTTTCAGAACATACTTACTTACAGAATACACTTATATTAGCTTAATAATTGACAAGTTTTGTTTTTGACGATGGTATGATATAATATAAAATCACACTTTATATTAAGATAATAAATAAAAAAATCTATGTAATGTTTTACAACCACAGTCCTGGGTTTAAAACATTAAATTTCTCAATATAAGAAAAATGAAAAACCCAGAAATATGTAGTCAACTGGAGAAGAAAAAAGATTAAATTGTAAAATATAATGATCAAAAGCTGGAGTTATAATGAATTTAGTTTTAACATGAAAACTTGTGTACAAACAAGCGATAACTGTCTATCTAAAGACATGACATACGAGATATTCATAATGATTTTTGACTTTGTTTTGAGAAAATTCAGTTACATTACTACTACACAGTCATTCTGTCCTGTGTGTTAAGCCTCTGACATCTCACTGTATGGAAATAATTTTATATTTAATAGGCTCATTGTCACTGCTTTAACATATTGGTCACAACTGACCTTTAGTTATTTACTGCATGACATACTGATTAGTCACTGACAATTTTGTTTATGTATGCTCCAGAGAATAAATTTTTTTTAACAGTAAAATCATTAATACTACTAATGGCAGCAAACATGTTAAAAGTGTCCTACAAGTGTGGCACCACTTTGAATTTCCACGTCAAAGTGTCATGTTACCATCATACACAGATACTATTTAGCAATAATTGAAACTGATATTCAATCACTAAGACAGGAAAACAAATCACTAAGCTTACAAGTATTATATTTATGTAGGATAATGAAACAGTTTTTAAATTCATATAATCAAATACTTCACAATCAAATTATTATTAGTTTTTCAGACAGCATCTACATCTCTGTCTGTTTATAAATAAAGACAATGCAACTTCAAGAAAGACAATAATAATAAACTGGTAAAGAATGTACCTGGTTAGCATCTTCTATGAAACAAATTACAAAGTCTTCAAGACTGCTAAAGCAAGAAAAAATATCTTATTTAAAATCCAAATACACAAAAACATTCAAACACTTTCATACCATGTAAATAGAAAAAAAATGATTGCAGATTGTCAGTAGAGCTAGGCAATTATGTCACTATGGGTAGGTGATTCACAGAATATGATAACTGTTTAATAATTAGACACATTAATCAATAATTATTCTCCTATAAGATTCAGAGAATTGAAATAATGAAATTAGATGTACTTGGAAGCACTAATTTCAATTAATTGTTTCTTTTCTGAGTCATGGCACTAATTAAGCCAAATTTAGAATTAATCAGTGTTTCTAATTTCCATTAGTTAATTATTTTTGTAACATTAATGGGTTTAACTGGAATTCCTATTAAATTATTTTAAAGATTAGAAATCTATACTGATAGGTTACAGATTATATTAATGGAGTTGATCATCTAGTTCTATTAATATTCTATATCCAATAGTTTTATTGAAAATTACTTCAATTTAGATTACACTAACATTACGTACCAGAAAACTGAATGAACTAGTACAATTATTGAGAGTTATGGTCAACAGCTGTTAACTCCTATCACCTTGTCCCTTCTTTAGTTTCCTCCCTTACAAACTTTTTACACTTCCCTAACTTTTTTCTCAATATTCACTAAACTCTTCCAAGAAACAGTGCCCTTTGAGAACTATTTGAAAAAAAAAACTCTTAAAAAATGTAAGAGGTTCACGGAAAGGTTTCCTTAGGGATACGTTTGTTGTAGCAAAAACATAAATGTAGTTAAATAAAACCTTTTTTCTTCAAAAACAGCTGTAATTTCTACCACTTACTAATTAGTTATTTCTAAAAGTCATATTACAGAATCATTTCTTCACGTATATTGATAAGTACCTTCACAAAAATACATTTGACATACATCTTAAATAGGATGACTTCCTATAAATGTATTTATTTTTTAAATACTTGGGGAGTTACAAACTCATGATTTTCAATGCAAGACATTACCTGTACCACAGTATATTACTCCTATTTTAATTGCCTCATTGTGATGGCTGATCATTATCTTTACCTAAAAGATATAATTAAATTATATAATTTCTATAATTAAAGAAAACAAAGCATTAGGTATACATGACTATTAAACATTTATGTAGTAACATTTGTTACTTTTAATTTCATAAATCATTTTTTGTTGTAAACTCGTGTTATTAATGGATAGATGAAAGTCCCCGAGTGTTGGTAATGATAGATGAGCTAACATTACTTCTGTAGTGAGAAAAAGCTGGAACTAAATAAAAAAAGCTCTACAAAAATCAACTCTGTTTATACATGATAATGGAATGCAATACTAATTTACTACAGAGAAATCTATTAACCCTTCCTGAGGATATTTCTCATGATGATGAAAAGGGCATGGACTTAGTACATTTAAATTTTAAAAATCCTTTGAATAAGATTTCACATAGAAGATCAACTATGAAAATTTATGGGATTAAAGAAAGATAAATTATTCATAGCAGAAAATGGTTAAACAACAGAAAAAGTTCATCAAAGTGAACACTTGTTCTTCATGTTGTGTGTCTTGGTACTTAGGAGTTACGTTGTACATTACTGGCAACAATAGGGCATAATTAGTAAATTAACATTTGACAAAGACATTAAACTTTTGGGTATTTCTAGCTGTATTGAAGATACAACAAAGTGACTTGAATCAATTAGTAAGTTGGCAAACTAGTTCACAGATAACCCTTACTAATAAGTACAAGGTAATGCCCAGGAATTACAATTGAAGCATATTGGAACATTTTTCACTGCAACCAAAGTAAGATAAGTCACGAAGTCAATGTTGATACTCTGTTGTTGGAAATTAAGCTAACAGAAAATACATTGAAATTAAAAGTCAAAAGGATAATTATATTTTTACAGTTGACCTTCACTTGCAATAGTGTTTAGTTTTGGCCTTTTCCTCTAAGAAAAAAATATTCATTTATTGTAGTATTATTTTACAAGGTCAGGATAAGGTCTTTTGATTTGAAGTTAAAAACATTATCTTCAAGTTTAGTGTTATCTGGGAGGAATGATGGGATAGGATTGCAATGTTTTTGTGGTGTATTCATTACAATATATATTAAGATTTCAAAACAATAAACTAACCCATAGTTCAATTTTATTTTCCAACATGATGATTGACTTTGGAATTGCCATTAGTAGTAGTGGAGGGTAGCCAGCATTTTAATGGAGTTTGAAGGGAAATCCGTGATTTTCTGAAAAGAAATTGGTAGGTTTAAATGTTACTCTGCCAAGGGCAAGTGTGCAAGGACAACCTTGAAGGAATAAATTATAAAGTCTCTTGCTGCCAGTAGATTATGTTATGAGGATAGGTTAAGGCCACTTTTCTTCTTTTAATGAAAGTAAAAACTCATCTTAATGAAGTTTACAAGATAATCTGAGAGTTTGTTCTGAATTATAAACACGAGAAAAAAATTTATGATCTGGAAAATACAGGCTGGTCTCCACTTTTTCTAATAAAGTTAATAGTTTATGGTATAAATTGCTATTTATACTAGTACTCGTGGAGGCCTGCATATTACCTTTACATTACAAAAGTTTAAGACAAGGAACTGAAATAAAGGGTGGGTTTAATTTTACTTTTCTATCATCTGTTGTACAGGGATAATCTTTAAGTTTAAAGACCAATTGGTTTTTAGTTGTCTATATGTTAAAAGCTACTTTTTATGCTGGTAACCGATACTGATAACATGATATTCACAAATACTTTCAGTTAGATACTAGGTTAACTATTTTACAATATGAATAAACTGCGAGTATTGGTGATACCTTTTCCACACAACTAACCTTAAATTATATAATTACCAAATCACGTCTAATTCCGCACTTACTATTTAAAGATAGTGGAGTGAAAATAACATCACGTAATTTCTACCAGGATTATAAAGTACAACTGGCAAGAACTTGCATTTATTTTGGAAGTCTAGTCCACTCGATTTGGAAATGGTGGTTAACATCCTTATTTATTTGTAACAAAAACTAAAAATAAACTATAACACGATTATATATAAAATATACATCTAGGTTTTACTTTTTAAAATAGCACTCCCAGTGTAGTCATCGTCAGGCAATATAACATTATAATATTGCTAGGCCTAACGACACTTTTAGTTATAAATAACTATGGGTTAGCGTAACGTAAGTTACCTTAAAAGATTAACGCGTCATTGTTATCTGATATGTGAAACCTCTCCTGTTCTATTAAATAATTTTAAACCCTTTGCCGAATTTCCTTGTAACGTTATAACATGTTTTATCAGATCCCACACCAACGAAAGCCATTTGCTTTCTTCTACCACTGTAGAATTCAGTCTCTTTTCATATAAAGTAAAACAATGACTCAAATATATATCATACGAGCGCCAAAAACTTCGAGCTTGCGCAGATTTATATTTTATATTTATATTTTTAGGTGTCGCTATATTTTCAAAATAATTTACACAAATATTTAATGAATAAACAATAATTGGCAATTCCTTTAAAGATATTTGTTTTCAAATTAAAGATGCTATTTATAAACATTACAACCCAGTTAGGCATGTACTTGACAGACTGTGAATCATAATAGACGAATAATATAATAAGTTAAGAAATTTAGCTCCAATTACTTGAAGATTGCGATACTCAAAGAACGAGTAAAATAATTGACTGTTAAGCGAAATGGTAAGAAAGTTGATTTGAATTTCAAATCTTATTGAATTAATAAAGTAAGCTTATACCTTCTTACAAGTATTAAAAATACTAATTTTCAAGTAATTATATTGATAAATTGACTTAATTATGCCATTTCTAGGCTTATTGCTTAGTGAGTTGGGCTAACAAACGATAGATAACTTTTGACTATGATAAATACAACGTAACACATATTAAAGTTACAAGTATAGATTTAATGGGAATGACCTCAACAATATTGTAGAAGAAAAGGATCTTAATGTTTTGGTTGACACGTTTCTTAAACCTTCCCAAGTAATGTGTTGTTGCTAGTGGTAGGCTAAATAGAATTTTAGGTTGTATTTACAGAAGTATTAAATATAAGTCTAAAGAGGTTACTTTTTTATTTTACACTTATGTTTAGAAGAATAATAAATTGTTTGAAAAGGTTTAAAGATGACTGTTAGGGCGAAAATGTTGTTGTAAAAGGACAGGTCAAATAACTCCTTCTAGTAAAAAAGAAGAGTTAGAGAAAATCTGATTGAGGTGTTTAAGGTTAGTAATTAAGATAATTGACAGTGTCGAAGTATTATCTTTTTTTCGTACTTTCCAAAGAGAATAGTAGAACAAGGAAACATTGATAAAAATTTTGGCATGGTAAGGGTAATCTTCATTTAAGATAGTTTTATGTTTGTAATAGAGAATTGATCTTTTCAACAGACTACTTTCAGAAGTGATGGATGTATTAAGCTTCAGGAAAGTCTATATAAATATTTAATTGATAAAGGCTGATTATTACAGTATTTAGTTTAGTGGATAGAACAGTTTCGATTGATCAATAGGCACATAGATGCCATGATTTACTCGTAAATTATAACTTTGTCTATGTATTTATCTATCTCTCTATCTTTCCATATGATTCTTAATATTTTGTGAAGTTCAACATAGCTTGAATTAAACAAAAGGATAATGCTGACGCATCCAGCCTCGATTAGAAACGCACTGGAAGATGACGTGGTACTTAGTACAATTCATAATTATATATAACCCAGTACTTATTAGGTTTTGATATAGTACCATTGAAATATTGTCAATGGTATTATATCCAAGACCTAATAAGTGCTGGGTTATAGTACCATTGAAATATTGTCATGGTGGCGTTAAGTTTAAATAGTGTTAATTGACCAGTCTAATAAACTACTGTTAAAGGTAATTGATTTTAAGAGGCTAATGGTACTGACGTTAAATTAGCGAATTCAATAATATAATTTAGTATAATTATAATGTTATTACAGGTGTAACGTATTTTATCATTTGGCGTTTTTTATTTTGTTTTGATTATTTAGTCAAATAATGTCAAGTTCACTCCTTGTGACAATAATAAATTAATATATTTCTTCTCTAACATTTTCAACAAGCCAGGTTCACTTTGACACTAGTTGTATGCCTATTAATGATTACGAAGAGAAATAACGAATAAAAGTACAACAAGTTTCACATTAGTAAGGGTTTTCCTGTATGCCACTAGTAAGTGGTTCATTATAATACAATTTTTATGATAAAATTTCTAAAATGATTTCAACCAAGTGTATTTTTACCTCATTAACATTCTTTTTATTACATGAATGAAATTAGGGCAGTAGCTGTTTTATTATTACTATCTTCAATATGAGTACCAAGTCTATTCTGCTGAACCATTTTCTTTATAATATTCACAGAGTTCACGCGTAAGAATCAAACTTTGAATCAAAAAGTATATAATTGGAAAGGAGTCAATTCATTTATAGCCCACTCAGATATCTAATGTGATACGCGACATTCTAGAAGCTAGTTACGAATCATATACCTGACAATGTTTTCTAATAATATAATCCCCTAATGTTGTCATTTTGATATTTCTGTATGGGTTAGCAGACACAGAGAACAAGCCTCCACATATCATAAAAAGGACACTTTGAAATAAAGGTGAAACCAAAGATTCAGCTTTTTAAATATTGTTTTTATTCCGATCTTTTTCATTTATTTATTAGTGATTATATCTGACATAGTAGAAAAAGATTGAATGCTGTAACTACGGTTTGAAAGAAAGTATTGACCACATATTGGCAATGGACTTACTAATACAAAATTGTATTCCTTATCTAGAAATATACGTCACACCCCTTTTAACAAATTCAATGACGCATTTCCAAATAAACATACACCGTTTAAAATGCATTTTAAAATATACTGTTCAAGGTAGATGTTCCTTATAGTTTCACTTGTGAGAGTCTGTTATACGTAATTTTAGGGCAAGCATTATCCACTAAAGAGGTTGGGATAGAGACTGGACAACCATAAAAACGTAAACATGATTCTCTTCAGTAAGTACCATTTTCGTCGGTGCTGAAATTTCACCTCTTAGCGGTTAAAAATCGGTGTAAGATAAAATATTTCTACCCAAAGAATACCCGAACTTTTTATGAAGTTCTAAAGACAGTCATTGGTTGATAAATAATTTCGAGATGGGTGAAGTTGCTTATAATATTACCCACCTATTTTGCATAGGATGGAGTGAAAAGTTTTCAGATTTTTCTGTAATTCCATAAGTCTTAATAGTTGAAAATCAGCAGTTCTTGTGATGTTAAAAAGTTACAGTGATACAGTTTCATCAGCACTGTGGTGCACCTTAAGCTCAGCTGCTTGTTATTCTATATGGGCGATGGATAGGTAATGACAATTTTCTTATCTATGATATTGAAAGAATTGTGTTATACCATAGATCCTATTCCTTTCATATCTATGGATGTTTAAAATAAAAATGAGTTGTTGTTGTTCGTTATTAAGCACAAAGCTACACAAAGGGCTATCTGTACTCTGCCCACCACGGGTATTGAAATCAGGTTTCTAGAAGTACAAGTCCGCAGACATACCTCTGTGCTACTGGGGCAAAAAAAATGAGATGAAATATTTTTCAATGAGTAAAAGTTAGTGTTTTTGTTTTTTGGAATTTCGCACAAAGCTAAATGTGGACGATCTGAACTTGCCGTCTCTACTTTAGCAATAGTAAGTTAACACCACCCACCACCAACTTTTGGGCTACTCTTTCGAATACGAATACTGGGACTGAACGTCACATTATAATGCCCCCACCGCTAAAACGGTGAATATTTTCGTTAATGGGGATTCGAACCCACGACCTACAGAGTGCTAGTCGAGCGCCCTATCATATGATCAAAATACTATTTCTACTGAATACTTATTTATAAGTGTTGATATTTATTGCAGTTTTTGATATATTTTACTGCTATTGTGACGGATTGAACTGATTATTTACTCGTAGGGTAAAATTTATTTATTTATATTCTATTCAGCAACAAGTTTTCGTTACTTTTTAAAAAGTTGAATATATTGAATATAATATAACTAATATACCTAGTGAAAGAAACTTCACTGTTAATAGTATAATTTATTTCTTCAAGTTTCCACGTGCCATTTTTTAAAATCTTAATATTCACCAGAGAACATTAAACAAAATATTTGTGCATATAGAGGGAGTTTTTACACTTATGCTAGTACAGGTGCAAGATTTGTTAGTAAATTTAGTATGTGTGTGTGTACGTGTTCTTCTGTAAATACCGCCCGCTAGTACAGCGGTACGTTCACGGATTTATAACGCTAGAATCAGGGGTTCGCTTTCCCTCGGTGGGCTCAGTAGATAGTCCCATGTGGCTTTGCTATAAGAAAAACACACGCTGTTCTGTGAATTTTATTTCAATAAAAAACAAGTTAACGCCAAAGTAAAAATAGTTCGCCTATTGGATGAATTATTTGCACTTTCTCAACTCCCAGATTCATTTAGATGTTAAAAAAGTGTTAATGGGGTGTATATGGGATGTTAAAAACGTGCAGTGAAAAAGTGATAGACTTTTTACTTTTATTGCCACTTATTACGCACCTTAATGGGTGTTAAAATATTGTTCTAAGCATATTCAAATAGTGACACCGGATTTAAAACATTCCGCACGTTCTATTCTTATAGTGTACAGTGATGCATCCAATGTTCGCGTGCTAATATATAAGAAGGTTTGCTCGTAACTAGTGGCATAAGGTTGTGTATATTTCAAAGAAATACTCATTGTCTATTCTGTGTACGTTTTGTATATGGTGTGATATGTTAAGAAATCATAAAGACTCGTTCTTACTTGTCATAAGACAATGCAGTGACCAACGTGTGTGTAGCTTTCCATGTAAAAGTGTGTGGTTGTTTTGAAACATGTATTCTAGAACCCTTAATGTTTTATAATAATGTACAAATATGTTTGCATATATGGATTAAAACTCTTGAGTTTCAAATTCAGTTGCTCTCCCAGTGGCTCAACGACAGATCTAAAGACTTATAACGCTAAAACCGGCTTTCGATATCTGTCACTGGAAAGTATAGATAGCATTTAACAATAAAACAAAAATTTAGGTAGCAACTGATTAATTAAAAAGTCCCGACTTGGCCAGGTGGTTAAGACACTCGCTCGACTCGTAATCTGAGGGTTACGGGTTCGAATCCCCGTCACACCAAATATGCTCTTCCTTTCAGCCGTGGGGGCGTTAAATGTAACAGTCAATCTCATTATTCGTTGGTAAAAGAGTAGCCCAAGAGTTGGCGGTGGGTTGTAGTGACTAGCTGCCTTCCCTCTGGTCTTACACTGCAAAATTAGGGATGGCTAGTGCAGATAGCCCTCGTGTAGCTTTGCGCAAATTCGAAACGAACTAATTAATTAAAGTATCATCATATATTTATGCAGAAAATAATGAATTGTTATGTAATGCAAAATGTGGTTTATCTTTTTAACCGTAAAACATGTGTAAATATTGTCCTTATGAATGCGTATGAACAGAATAACCAAATAAACGAAATTAACAAAGACAAGATCAACGTATGTTGTAGAAGTGTTTAAAAAAACAATTTAGGGTTTTGTTTGATTCGTTATTTTTCCCCCTGTGTTACTGGAGTTTCGACATCGTAAATCTCAGTTTTAGAAAAGTTTTATGGACTTTTTTTGTTTTCCACTTGGTTTTTCAGACAGTCTTTGAGCTTTGTGAATCCATTAAAACTCTATTTCGAGACCAAATGTGTGAGACAAGAGGACAGTAAACAGTAATAATAAACAAATACTGTCACCACATTGAACAGACTACTTGCATGCGCTGAACAAAATATAAAACTCCTCAATATATCTAATATATAATAATAATTTTGAATATATATAAATATATACTTACGTTTGCGTGAGCCTGTTTGATATCAGAAACTACTAGGCTTATCTTACACGAAAATTTTAGCTTTAGGTTCCAGGCTTTAAGTAAAAAATAACTTCTTTTCTATACTGGTGAAGCATGATTACAACTAATTATAACTGCCATAAATAGTGTTCTTATAACAAATGGCTTATATAAATAGTGTTCTGATTATAATTGTGTTTCTTGTGATGAGTTCTGTATTGAGCAAAACGCGTTGGTAGCAGTGGATACGGCAAATACAATCAATATTAAATACATCTCATTCTAAGTCTTCAATACAACAATATACAAAGGGTGAACAAAAAAGTGGACCTCTTGAAAATGTTGTTAATTTGTTATATTTTTTATTAGACAACAGAGAGATATATAAAACTGTATGTTTTTAGAACGCACTCAATGTGATCTGTTCAAATATGATCGCAAATCCTAATTTTAAAGCTGACTTTTGTAAATACCTGAATTTTTCATAATTTTAGTTGTGTATCCCTATAAGAAGTGTTGTACACCTGCTGTAGTTTATTAGATCTTCTTGTTACAATTAACCTACAAAGTAACCAAACAAGTTTCTCTACAATCGTATAATCATTAAAAGATATCTTAGAAATAAGAGAATTTACGTTAGGGAATTTCCAGGTCAATCCCCTGATATCAATCCAACTGAAGATTTATGGGCTGAGTTAAATCGACAAAGAAAGATCGCAAATCAAACACGAAAAGTGAATTTTTTTGAAGTACTCAAAGAAGAATGGCAGTCAATCACTCAGGAATATCTGCACAAACTCATTGACTTTATGCCATGTCGATGTGAGGCAGTTCTGAAATCCAATGGAATTCAGAATAAATATTAACATGGAAAATTGATTTGTGTTATTTTGAGTTTCAATTTTACTTTCGATTACTGCAGACAAACTTGTTTAATCATTTTGTAGGCTAATTGTAATAAGGTTTAAGAAAGCACAGCAGGAGCACAACACTTTTTAGATAAGAAAATGTAATTAAAATCATGAGAAATTTGGCCATTTACGAACGCCAGTGTTAAAATTAGAATTTGAGATCATATTTGAACAGATCTCGTCAAGTGCGTTCTGAAAACATGTAGCTTTACATATTTTTCTCTTATTCGATAAAAGATATAACAATTTAACAACATTTTCAAGAAGGGCCTCTTTTTTTTCCCTACAAAATAACAACAGAACAAATACAGTACTTTATTCCAATTCCACTACAGATTAATATATTAGGTAAACACTTTCAGTGAAACAATATATTGTGTAAACTCTATTCCAAATCTGCTACATATCAAAGTGTTTAGTAAATACTCTCAGAAGACTAGAATAAAACAGTATATTAAGTAAACTGTATCCCATGTCAACTACTTAATATGTTAAGCAAACTCTCAAACAGGACAAAAATAAAACATACTACTTAATGAGGTTTCAAAGTCTACAATAGAGCAATACACTAAATAAATCGTCACGTAAGACAACATATTCTGCAAGTTCTATTCCACGTCTTGTGCATAACAATATAATAATGACTTTTTTTTGTGGTTTTCTTAATGCCTCTCTCAGCATATTATAGTTTTTTTATGTGTTGTGCTAACCCTATTAAACGTTAAGTAGCTGTTTTTATGAAAGAACTTTTGTGAGGTCTCACTTTTTATGGTAGAAATTTTATTTAATTGTTGAGTTTTAATAACGCTCTAAGATTTCTTTGTGAAATTTACGATTTAACTTCGTGGTGCGGCTGAACTACACAGACATTCAGTTGTGGTCGTGATTACCAACGCGATCAGCAAGCAATACACAGCTAGTAATACTCCGTGGCAGACGTAAAGTACACATTTAGAGTCGTGCTACGCTCTTAACCGTAAAAGCATGCACTACATGCACGTGCCCTTTATTTATATCAGACCTTTTCAGACCGAGTGGTATCTTTGCTTATCCTCCCTCATTCTTTCGCTTGAGTCAGCAGGCACTGACTTCTTAAACTTTAGTTATTCAAGGTTTCTACCAGAGGACTTGACTTTTAACTTACGACATTGCGATCAAAAAGCTTGAAAAAAATCATTTCCATACATGTACTTAAGTATACATTTAAACTTTTGAGCAGTATATATATAATATTCTAAAGTTGTTTCACAACGTGAAGTATGATGCACTCGTATAATACAGATGTTACTACATTCTTGATTCAAATACCACTTACATGACATCTGTCTCGGCTTTCTTTCGTTAATCCTACCAAGACAAACAAAAAGCCCTCTAGGTGACTCGTGGATTAGAGGACGCTGTCTCTGCTAAACCAACACATCAATTAATTAGATGAACTGCTGTCACTCCCTTAACGTTTTATTTTGTGGTATAAAATAAATTAACTTGACTAGAAGTTCTGACTTTCCATGTAGTAAGCCTATTGTATAAACACTTCGAGTGTTTAAGAAAAGCACGCATCAATTTTCTTACAATTATGTACTAGAGCTATGAACAGTTGTCGTAATTTTCAAACTTATTAGGTCTTCTATTAGACGTTCTGTTCGTTAAAGGTTTCTACATGTGCGTTTCCTTTCGTGTCTGTCAGCATAAACTATGTCTTATCATTACCTAATTAAGGTGAGTTTTGAAGCTTTATTCAAACTTCAAATTCTAGTTTTCATTTTTATTTGTTTGCCTAACAAAACTTTTCTAGTCTTATGAGTAACACTGCTCTGAATTCTGTTATTTAAAAAACAACAACAACAGCAAATAAAACACACACACAAACATTTAAGTCTTTTTATTTTTTAGCCAAATAAAAAAATTACTTCAGAACAAGCTTGTTCGATTTGTGATCTAGTTACGTTACGAACAGTGAGCGAGGGCGCTGCAGCGGTAGGAGTATGTGTGTCAGTACGGCGTTTCTGTGTTCTCAAAGTGTGTTGTTACATTAACGAATGGTGTCCTTTGGTTCTAAACGATTCCTTGTGATTCACACGTCAGTGTGGTGCCATGACCAACACGTCATAACTACCATACGTCAACAGATTTTTAACATCTATTTAAAAAAAAAAACTACTCTCGATATCAAGGTCATTTCTGGTATATAATATAAAGTTTAAAATGACGCAATTACTACAGCTAATTTGCAAAGTTTCGACGCGAAAATATTCAATTTCTTCGATAACAATAGAGCATGCATTCTAGATTTGTCGGTACGAAAATATACTTAGACACTTCTGAGAAATGGTGCATAGTTACGATATAGGGGAAAAACATGAATCGAAGCTAATGTATATATGTTTGTGTGCGTGTGTAAGTAAAAGTTATTGTAACGTGCGAAAACTTCGTTTTGATTTGTACCAGGTTATTCAACCCCTATAACATTTGTTGACTCCTATGACGTTTCTCATTATATATCATCTGCCTGATTTTCGCTATACGGACTGCCACGTTCAGTATTTCCTTATTAAACGATGACTAGGAATTACGCATTAAATTCACATTTTGTGTTAATATAAATATCAGAAAGAAACTGGTAGTGGTAGTGCAGGCAGTTTTATGTTAAACATAAATCGCCAGGACTATGAAATCCGCATGCGGAATTCCAAATGGTTATGAGCTTTCAGTATATATGTATAGTTTTGTATCTTTCTGTATAGGCTACAGAAAACGTTGTTGTTTATAATTAAGCACAAAGATACACAATGGGCTGTCTGTGTTCTGCTCACCACAGGTATCGAAACTCGGTTTCTAGCGTTGTAAGTACGCAGCCAAACCGCTGTGTCACTAGGGGGGAGAGGGGACTACAAAAATGTGAAAAAAATTGTAGCGATTTATTTAGTGATTCTAATATTTTCTTAACGAAAGTAAATTTTTGATAAGTTTTAAAATCATTTCTTACTTACTTTTTATTCATTTCGAAGTCATTGATTACTATGGACAACGTTTTTAGGCTTAATAATTACCTATCACGTTATCAAACCTTAACATGAATTGGTATTTATTGTTATTATCTATTGATCTTGACAAAAACCATAAAGAATCATAGAATGACAAGATACGTAATATATAAACGTGCTTTTTCATCACCTTCAAGTTTTAGATTTTTACAAGAGAAATATTGAAAAACTCTATACATCACTAACAAGTGAAAAGAAGGAGACATAATAAAACCTGGATACGCACAAGCAGAAAATCACAAACTAAGCTCACTTGAAGGCTTTGTTTGTCTGCGCTAGTACTCTCTAATTTATCAGTGTAAGACTAAAGAGAAGGCAACTAGTCATCACTACCCACCGCCAACTCTTTTACCAACGAATAGTAGGATTAACCGTCGCATTATAACGCCCCCACGGCTGATAGGGCGAACATGTTTGATGTGACGGGGATTCTAACCCACCATCCTCAGATTATGAGTCGAGCGCCTTAACTACCTGGCCATACCGGGCCCGCTTGACGGGTTTGATGGGCGTTCTTCTAAGATTATTTTTTGTTTATTTTGGATGTTCGCGGATACTACACAAGTGCTGTTTGCAATAGAACCGCACTCACTGCCAATTCGTGAGCTACTGGAATGGAACGGCGGGATTTAAATGCTACTCTTATGACATACTCACAGCTCTGAGGTTCAGAGACTTATTGTTTTTTTTCTCTCAATGGTCACGAGCCATGGACCCTTGGACCTATATTACGTCATGCTAACCATTAGACTACATTTATTTTTCTAAGATAATAGCTGTAACACTCTTTAAGTACATTATATAATGTTGAATTGGATGTAAAATTGCAAATAGAATGTCAATAAAAACAGAAATATTACTATTTATAAACACTTAAAGAGCAGTGCTATTACTTTTATTTTACTGAAGAGTACTAATATAGACACAGAATAAAAAAAACATAAATTTATTATTTAGAAAAAAGGATCTTACTTAAAACTTTGTTCTTATCAAACTTCTAATTTTACGAAAACCAAATAAAAACTAAATAAACAGACAAAAGGCCCAGAAGTATTTTTGATTTAAGAACATCTTTCATGTTACATTTACTTTTCTTTGGCCAGATGGCTAAAGCGCTCGAATCGTAATCTGAGAGTCGCGGGTTCGAATCCCGTTAACACTAAGCATGCTCGGCCTGTTATCCGTGAGGGCATTATAAGGTGAGGTGTCAATCCTACTGTGTAAAAGAGTAGCTCAGGAGTTGGTGGTGGGTGATAATTTCTTATACTGCTAAATTTCAATTTGGCCCTATGTATGCGTAGCTTTGCATACATTTCAAAGACAAACCGAGTTATGTTAAATATTCTACTATTAAGAAGAGAACATTTCTCTTTTCTCTGTGCATTTAATACAGCGTAAAATAATTGAAGTAATTTTAAGCGTCGTAGTTGAAAATTCAGCGTTTCGTATGTTTCGAGTTACGTGCGATTGTAAAAAAAAAATATGTACTTAATTCGTATTTTCTAATGACGCCGTTGGTGACAGTACGTGACTATAATAGATGTAAAATCTTTAAACTTCTTAAGTCGAATTAAGTCTCCCGCATATTGTTTATAAGAGAATGAACTAACAAAAAAGTTATTATATACGAGATCGTTAATTTTTAATTATAACAGGGATCACCGAAATCAAAACGTTTCGGTACTTAGAGGCAGGTCTGAGAAGCTCAGATAAACTTATTAAGATAAGACATAACGGTAGTTTTAAAGCATTGTTCAGCATATACAGGAAAATAAAGCTAGTATTATCTGTGAGGTATCATGCATGGACTGGGCCCAGGCATGGCCAGTTGGTTAAGGCATTCGACTCGTAATCTGAGGGTCGCAGGTTCGAATTCTCGTCGCACCAAATATGCTCGCTCTTTCAACCGTTGAGGCGTTATAATGTGACGGTTAATCTCACTCTTCATTGGTAAAAGAGTAGCCCAAGATTTGGCGGTGGGTGGTGATGACTAGCTGCCTTCCCTTTGGTCTTACACTGCTAAATTAGGGACTGCTAGCGCAGATAGCCCTCGTGTAGCTTTGCGCGAAATTAACAAAACAAACAAAGAAAACACATTTATGGACTGAACGTTGCATTTTTATTCAAAAAATCGATTTATTTAGAAAGTGAAAAGAGCACCGTATAATACCAAAAACTGTAAGTATCTCTTTCACTGTTCCCTCGGTCTACCCACCATTTTAATTCAGCCTTCCATTTTGGCTGTAACTTTTAACGACCACGAGCAATGATTGTGTTATTTGTGGACTCTTTGTTTCCCCACAATATTTAAAACAGTTCATTCACATCATAGCAAAGCTTACAGAAAACTCTAGGTAGGGGAATGATAATTTTGCTGAACCCCGAAAAGCCCACCCGCAATGATAATCCACAACATGTGTGTGAGGTTTACACCCGAAGTCATTTTGGTACACGCTCGAGAATTTGGCGACAGCATCAGGGTGGAACGTTTTAGAAACCTCCTTCCTTCACACTCGGTGGGAGACTTACATGTTGTTACGAAGAAGAAACTAAAAAATGAACTGTCCGCAGACTGTATTTGTTACCACGATGATCTGAGAAGGTGTTCCGTTTGTTATCTGGTGTCAAGTAAATATAACATTTACTTTTGTTTGGTGGTCATGTATTTTAGCCGCATAAAGACTTGTTTTCGCTTCTGTTTTACATTGTTTAATTTTGGTATTATCGACTACATTGTTTTGATTTGGTATTATCAGACACGAATCTCAATCAATGAGTAAAAAATTCCGGCAGTAAAAATATTCTTAATTCTCAGATACAGATTACACAATGAAAATAATGAGACAGGTGTTCCAGGAGACTTTTTTTTGACATAATTTCCCTAGTTTTATGGAAAGTATTGAATACGACTGGAAAATGTGATTGTTTAGTGAGAAAAAGCTACAAAATGAGCTATCTGGGGTCTGTCCATCACGGGCATCGAAACCCGGTTTCTAGCGTTTTAAGTCTGCAGACATTAATTACAAAATACTAACGTGCTAAAGTAACTTTTATTTTTTTAATTGGAGTCTCTTTGTGCAAAAATTGGAACATTTCGCATAGCCCGAAGTTACACGTTGTTCATTAACATTATCAGATTATAAAAGCAAACAACAGTAGCCTTGTAAAATCGGGCCATAACAACGAAGAAATGTAATGATACAGTGAATTTATGTTTTAAATAGTTTCGGTTGTTTAGAAACACTAACGTTTGAATAAAAAACTAAAAAGAACACACTACCGCTGGAACATTCGCTTGCATATTTAAATACTACAACTTTGCACAGTATGGGGCTGTGTTTTGATGTCTTCAGAAGTTAATATGCCGTTTTGTTTCTCCTTATTTTACTTGGTTTAGATAGATATAGTAGACTATTAGTGTACATTTGTTTCGTGTTAGGCAGAAAGTTACACAATGTAATGTCTATGTTTTCCCACCACGGGTATTGAAACTGGATTTTTAGCATTATAAGCCTTCAGGCGTACTGTTGTGTTACTGGTTTGTATACACCAGAAGTATCGATTAGAATTAAAATTTTTCAAGTGATTTTGAAAAGGAGTAGATGTATCTACTTACTGTTGATTACTTCTGCATAGGTATCGAACGATATATAATTGTTGTATCCTAAATATAACGTAATATCAATTTTCTCGGCTTAAAAATAAAAAAATAATGCTTTTTTGGCTTAATGCCAATTGTCTGGGACGCCGTCGAGAGATTTTCTTTGTCACGTGACCCAGAAACCTTGAATTCCAACTCGAAATCTTTGCACAAGTTTTTGTGGCATTTATAGTTTTTTGTTTTTTTTACTTAGCAAATAGTTCTACAAATGTTTCTAAAGTAAAATTTAGCATGTATGTTATTTCACGTATGCTATAGTAATTAATGGTATTTGATTGCTAAAAAAGCAATTGTGCCTTGTAAGAATCTTTACAGTTAGTCTAAACAAAACGTAAAACAGTAATATGGTCAGACTCGCCAATAAATATTTACTAAAAATAAATTAAACAAAAAATAAAAGAACCGAGATACCTGGCATGGCACCTGACACTCCAAGAAAAAAAATGAGGAAAGATACTAAGTCAGCACTTTGCCTACTGTTGTGTAATAGTTAGCGAAGCACTGTACGCTGGAAGTGTTACTTGCCACACCTGCTGAACTTCGTATGTGCTGTTGAGTGGAGAATAGTGGATACTTCTTTAAGTTTTATTATTTTTTCTTCTGTTGTTACCTTTGTTCGTTTCCAAAAAAAAAAAAGTCATCAAGTTTGTTTTTATAAAACACACAGAAAGATGTACAAACCACTGTCACTGAATTCTGGGTCGATATTCGTTAAAGCTTTTTTTCCACTTTCTAATCACTCACAAGATTATAATAGAATGGTTTAACCGTTACATTGCTACTGATCTGGAAGTGTCTTCCGTTTTTGGTTGTCAGTATAATAATTTAAAATAGTCTATGAGAATACCGAGGAACAATTTGTACGTTACAAAAGTCTCTACCCGCCCAAGAGGGTGATCCAACGAAGTAAATAGTTTATAGGTGAGAAATATGTAAAACATATGTGGTAACAAGCTTAATAGAATTCAATATTTTCGCTATGTGATACTTATTTTCTAGTTATAAATACGCACACAGACATATATATATATATATAAGTAAGCGAAGAGAATGTTGATACATATGAATTCGTCTACATTCAATTCTTAAGTTAACTTATTTTGCTCTCTTATCATTTTACAAATTGGAAAGGAGGTTCTAGCTGCCCTTCGTGGAACTCGCGTCGGTCATTTTAAAATAAACAGGACGTGTAAACATCACGCCAAAACACATGTTTAACTACTGGCTTACTGCCATTTAGTCAAGCATGTGTTGTACCATTCATTTGTTTCCGAATTTCTAGTTTGGTTACAATATTTAGATTAATTATCCTGAACTCCATTAAATTATCTCGCTCTTCGTCTCCTTGTTAATATTCAAGATATACTATACTTGTTTCTCAGAATTTCATTTAAAAGTTTGTTTATTTTTTAAGAAGAATATTTTACTGAAAATTTACTATTAGTTTTAACCCTTTTTCCCACTGGTAAGTTTCTCTAAATTGGAAGTATCATGTACGTAACTCTTACTTGCTCTAACTGATTGCGGTCGTATATACTGTGCCTTTACTCGAATTCTGACAGCTTGTAATTTATAATGATCTATCAGTGTATATAAAGCGACTGTAGCGACACCAAACTTTCAGGCTTGCGCATCGTGGCTAAATGAACACTTAACAGTAAACCAATTATGCAAAGATCAACTCGAAGGTATAATGTTTCTTCTCGTGGCCTGGCATGGCCAAGCGTGTTAAGGCGTGCGACTCATAATCTGAGGGTCGCGGGTTCGCATCCCGGTCGCGCCAAACATGCTCGCCCTTTCAGCCGTGGGGGCGTTATGATGTAACGGTCAATCTCACTATTCGTTGGTAAAAGAGTAGCCCAAGAGTTGGCGGTGGGTGGTGATGACTAGCTGCCTTCCCTCTAGTCTTACACTGCTAAATTAGGGACGGCTAGTGCAGATAGCCCTCGTGTAGCTTTGTGCGGAATTCAAAAAACAAACAAACAAATTCTTCTCGTGTTACTCTTCAGTTAGTTGATTAAGATATCATTTGATAGTTTAAAGCTATATTCTAAGTTTTGTGAAGGGCTTATGCCACTTATTATTTTATATTTAAGTATTTTTAAGTTTATAACAAATCTTAATTTTAATCAAGAATTGTCTCAAGTTCGTACTGAATTCATTTTGTTTATTCCCTGTATATAATAATTAAACTAGTAATTTTGAGTTAGAGGATAAGAGTTTGAAAGTATTGTTAAAATTCAATCCCTCTATACATATCACTGAAATAATGTACGTTTCTTTATAACGTGAAGCAATATATATTAATGTCATAAACGACGTATGCTTTTTAATAACCTTTGATATATATTTGAAGTGTATTTATTTATTTATTTTTGTTGTAAGCTTTCAGACTTACCGCTGAGCCACTAGAGGGCCTAGTATAATTATGAAATATACTGATTCATGCAACAAGGGTTTAAACGCATAAGTCTGCTTAAAATATAAGGATTTTCTCGATGAAGAATCACATAATTTGCAGAAAAAATCTTTAAAATGTAGAAACGTCATCTTTAGGAGGCAAAAGTCCGAGCTTAAGCTTTGTGGAAGATTTAGAATTTTGTTTATAAAATGAAAGACATAAATAAAATGATAAATTAAGTCCGTGGATTTTAAAAATCATCCTATAAATGCTATTTATGAGAAATTTTGTTTTGAAAAATCTGAAAACCATTTTTTATCTTATATGTTTAAATATCCTTAATTAGAGATTTACGTTTTGAAAAGAACATGACCGTTGTCATGTAGATATCGTGGGTCTGTATAGTTCTTCGTGTTTAGATTCGATGACACAACTAACTGTTCTCTAGTAACACTGAGAACGTCTCGTAACTGATTATTGTCATTTTTGTAACTTATCTAAAGAAAAGGAGTACGGGTCAAAATAATTGTTATTGGACAGTAACTACCATGGATTTTAAAACCAGTAAAATATAAACTTTCTCTCCGATAATATACTGTTTAACCCCTACCCCCACCTCTGTTCATCAGTATAGATTAATACCATGTTGTTCATTTAATTTTTAGAGGCCTAGCCAAGTCTTCGATAGTTTGGAATAAGCGATCTAAGTGTGTTCAAGCCCGGAAACAAGGTCTCATTGAACGAGGCATACAGTGTAAGATTTGTAAACACGAGCTGGAGATCATGCCTCACGTCGCGATAGCATCTCAGGTTGCTATGACAACCTGTCAACAAACGTTTGCTCACAGAAGATGGAATTGTTCATCCATCAGGAAGGCCCCAAACTACACTCCTGATCTGACATCAGGTACAGGATGAATTAATTTGTAGAGTAAGACAGAAAACGTACTAAAAGTTATAGTGTGTTCAACAGCTATATAGTTTTTTTTTCATTTTTATACTGAAATTAGCACAATAGTTTTATGTCTAACTTGTTGCTCCATTAAATTTAGTTAAAATATTAATAATGTTTGTTGCTTAATTGTGTTTATTGAAAGTTTTGTTTTATTAAAAATTTACCGTAACTGGAGTTATCTCAAAATAAAGCATTTTCCTCTCGTGATTTTTCTCTTTGAAATTTTTTTTTGACCACTGACTTTAAAATATCGAATATTTTCAGTAAATACTTAGGTTTGGTTTGAATTTCGCACAAAGCTACACGAGGGCTATCTGTGCTAGCCGTCCCTAATTTAGCAGTTTAAGACTAAAGGAAAAGCAACTAGTCATCACCACCCACAGCCAACTCTTGGGCTACTCTTTTACCAACGAATAGTAGGATTGACCGTAACATTACAACGCTCCCTCCGTCTGAAAGGGCGAGCATGTTTAGTGTGACGGGTATTCGAACCTTGACCCTCGGATTAGGAGTCGAACACCTTAACCCACCTGGCCACGCCGAGTCTGAAATAATTACGACTACAACTACATATTCTTTTCATTGAACATTTAATTGTAAATGTTTGACAAGTTTCTAAGTGGAAACGCACCTTTTAACATGATTTTACTCAATACTTTTTTTTTAGTATTTTAGAACTGCTTAAATGACTAGTTGCCAGGCTTAGCAAACTGTTAAGAACCAACGTCACGGGTTATAATGTAATTTTGTATTACATGAATAAAACCCGGTCAATTCCATTTGGAAAATAAATTTTCTTCTTATTTTAATTTCGCCAACTCAAAAGTGGCTAAAGAATTAACGTTTGTGCTGAGTAAGAACCTGTCATCTAGTTTATTAGATTATTGAAAATGTAAATGAAGCGCCTAAGGTGTTACATACGCCTGCCCAGAAGTGGTGGGTATTTGTAACATTTTTGGAATATTTCATTCATTTAGAAAGATATCTCAATAAAAACTTAACATATTACAATCTCGACTCGCAATATGAGAGTCGCGAATCCGAATCCCTGTTACCGTACATGCACACCCTTTCAGCTACGGGGGCGTTATTCTGTGCTGGTCAATCCCACTATTCGTTGGTAAAAGAGTAGGCCTAAAGCTGGTGGTGGGTGTTGTTGATTAGCTGTCTTTCTTCTAGTTTGTGTGTATGTTTATATTTTTATTACAGCAAAGCCACATTGAGCTCTGTGCTGTGTCCACTGAGGGGAATCAAATCCCTAATTTTAGCGTTGTAAATTCGAAGACTTAGCGCTGTCCCTTCGGGAGACTTTTTGTTTGTTTGCTTGCTTGGAATTAAGCACAAAGCTACAAATGGGCTATCCGTGCTCAGCCTATCAAGAGTATTAAAACTCTGTTTCCAGCAGTGTGAGTCCGCAAACATTCCGCTGTGCCATTGGAGAGCTATTCTACTCTTACGCTACTAAATTATGGACTGCCAGCGCAGATAACGCTTGTGTAGCTTTGCGCGAAATTCAAAACAAATCACACGAAATCACTCTTACAGCAGCAACAAAGAGGGAATTGTTGACATTTTAATTTATTTTTTAAAAATAATTGTTTATATTTAATTTTTAAAATAATTGTTGACATTTTAATTTATTTTGTTAAAAATAATTGTTGAAACTTTAGTTTGTTTTTGAAAAAAAAACACAAACAAACAACACCTGATGATCTATGATGCTGCTATTAACAACGTTACTTCAATTGACCCAGATACCCAGGAATTCGTGCTTGTTTTGAACAGTGTAGCATTAAAGCCATAGTGTTTTAAAATGGGTTTATGGTCAAAACATTTTTATATGAATAATTTATTATATCATTTTACAAATTTGTTTTAACGTTTATCTTTCCAGGCTTAAGTCTTTTTCTTAAGTAACGTTATAGCTTTAGTATAAAGTTAACCAAAACTAGTAAACAGTCTGGGGTAGTTTTAAGCTAATTAATAAACTTTTATTAAAAGTGAGGTCGGTTGCTACCTTTCAAAAAACATGTGTAATTTCAGTCGAAAATGAAAGATTACCATTTGTTTATTACTAAATTTCAAAGAACAGTTAAACGAGAAAACAGTTTAGCCTATCTGCCCACTTTTATTAGGATATCTCCATAAATGAATGAATTATTTCCAAAACATTGCGGGTAAAATTCATGCATTTATAGGATGTTAACAAAACACTGAGTACAACCCATGTATTTATGAGGTATTATCAAATATTGCGAGTACAACTCGTGCCTGAATGTTACCTTGAGGATGGAATTCTGTATTTCTATAAACCAAGCATGACTTAATGTGTTAGAACTATCGAATAAGAATTCTGCATGACATTTCTTTACTTTAATTGCGTATATTGTAAATAATATTTTGAGGGATTTTGGTGATAGCATATATCGTGATTAAACGCTTAAATAAAAATAATACTCAAGGGAAATAGCCTGTGGCCTCCTTACAAAACCTCATGTAAAACGTACCTCTTTTACAGTAATAAAACCATAGCTTATGAAACGTAATTAGCTGTTATACATTATTTGTTTTTACTTTGGTAATCATACATATAAATATATATATCATATGTTTTGTTTTTACCATTAGAGTAACAGTATTATCATGACAAATATAAAAAAAACATTTCCATTAAACTGCAACTGAATAAGTTGTAATTTGTGTTTAGCGCATTTAGTGTTTTGTAAGAGAATTTATAGATAATAATGGACTCGATATTACAATTTAGCATAGAAGAACCAACAACAACTAAAGCGGATTATACTGAATTACATTACTATCGTAAACAGAGAGTACCAAAAAGTGAGTCAGTATAATTCATTAGTTTAGATTTGTATATCAGAAGATGGAAAACGTGGACTAATATTATTCATTAGTTTATACTAGAGTTTGTTTATTTTAGATCAGAGCCACATTGAGCTTTACCTGTTATGTCCACTGCAGGTAATCGAACCCTGGATTTTGTCGTTGTTAATCTACAACTTACCGCTTTCCAACTGGCTGTTGTTAAACTATATTTAAAAAGGAATAGGATAAATAGCAACGAGCTACTTGATGGCAGGATCATTTCTTTGAATATTCGTTTCTAAGGGGAGTGAAATCAGAGTTTGTTTATCATATAGAAATTTGCTCGATATTTCAAACTAAATAATACAAATTTTGTGTAGGTTTTAACTTTTATAATATATCTGCCTTCATCATAATTATGCATCTACTTTTAAATCGCTTTCAAACTGCCTGTAGTTCATTTTGTCTGTTAGACTGAGTGATAGTTGTAGTAGTCAGTAACGTTTCTTGTTCTTCGTCTAAACTAAGTCTCTTTAAGTCCCTAGCTAGTACAGCGGTAAATCTACGGATTTACAACACTAAAATCAGGGGTTCGGTTCCCCTCGGTGGATTCGGAGGACCATATCCAGATGTGGCTTTGCTGTAAGAAACACACACACACACACACACACACACACACGTCTCTTTAAACACAGGAAAATGAACTTCCAAAATCTAGGAAATAATATTTACTCTAATTAATTGTCTCAATCTAGTTTATTAATGCTGAACTAATTCTAGAACAAGAAACACCTTTCAGATTCATCTAAACGTTAAAAGATATGTTTAAACTGTTTCAGTATAATTCCCTAAGCATTTCTGACAATGTAAAATGCATCAAACTTCCTCCCCAACCACTAACATGACTGTGAAATTAATTGTTGTAAGGGAATGTGTTGCACATAATAGTGGTATCTGTGAATGAAATATCAAAGTTTGTTCAGAATGACAAGATGGAATCATTGTTATTACGTTACAGGTACAAGAGAACAGTCTTTCGTGTATGCCCTTTCTTCAGCAGCTGTGGGCTATACTGTCGCACGCGCATGTAGC
This sequence comes from Tachypleus tridentatus, assembly GCF_004210375.1. Lineage (NCBI taxonomy): Eukaryota > Metazoa > Arthropoda > Merostomata > Xiphosura > Limulidae > Tachypleus > Tachypleus tridentatus. Next base: position 80,268,996 of record NC_134837.1, read on the forward strand.
GCAGGAAATATCTTATCTTGCGGCTGCGGACGAGTACCAAGCGTACAAGCACAGGGGGACTTCAAATGGGGTGGATGTGGAGATAATCTTCTTCACGGAATCAAATTCTCTCGCTCTTTTTGTAATAGTCCCTGGATGAGAAAGAAAACGAAGAAAACGGTGGAAGGTGTTTTGAACAGGCACAACAACAGGGCAGGAAGAATGGTAAATAAAATTATTATGGGATTATTTGACACGTGACACAAGTATGTACAAAGCTTGATTTACATTTGTTCCCTATTAAAGACCACATAGAAGTCTAACACTTTAAGGTTTTATTTAATCAAACTTTTTACGTTTACGGTGTTATGAAGAAATATTAATTCTGTTCATACAAATATTTGAACAGCTGTTGTAGTTAGGTTTTGGCGCAAAGCTATACAGTGGGGTATATATATATCCTGCCCATCGAATAAATCGAACCCCGAACGTTAACTTCTAGGTCATTTAACTAACCATTCACAAATATCATTCTTTTGTTTAATATAATTATATAAAGCATGTTATAAAGAAAGTGTGAATGATTATTATTACTGAAAGTAGTAAACTGATGCTGTCTTCTGTGTTATTACTAAAAGTAGTATGTTCATAATCTGTTTACTGTATTATCACCAAATGTAGTAAACTGACGCTGTCTTCTGAACTGTGTTATCACTGAATGTAGTGTGTTCATTATATGTTTGCCGTATTATAACTGAAAGTAGTAAACTGATGCTGTCTTCTGTGTTATTACTAAAAGTAGTATGTTCATAATCTGTTTATTGTATTATCATCGAAAGTAGTAAACTGACGTTGTCTTCTAACTGTGTTACTAGTGAAAGTAATGTGTTCGTGATATGTTATATTACCGATAGTAGTGAACTGAAGCTGTCTTTTAACTGTGCTATCACTATGTTTAAGTGTGTTCCTACTTTGTTTACTCTGTTAACGAGGAAAGTAGTTCTGGATTTCGTGTTAGCGGTGTGGCAAGCCCACAAGGTTTTTTTTAGAATGTGATGTAATCATACTGTTATGAGGCTGTAATGGCTTTTAAATCGCGCTTCGTATTCTTCGTATTTCTTTTTTTGTCGTGTGTGTTTAAAAGCAGTAAGCTAACTCAATATTAAACTCCTAAGTCATACTTTCTTTGTAGTGGTTAAAATATTAATACCAGTCTTGTTCAGTGTTCTACTCTTTTGTTAGGGTTAGCTCCTTCTAACTTTATCCCCTAGTTTCTTCAGTGTGGCGACAATATTTTCTTATAATGTTGTAGCCAAAATCAATAAATTATTTGTTTCGTGTTATAAATGCAATAGGGAAAACACTATGGTCTCGCTTATAAAAACAGCTCATTTTAGAGGTAAAAATAATAGAATTATGGGTTAAATGAATGGAAGTGAGCATTTTGTGTCGTTTTTTTTTCACTTTTGAATCGTCAAATGGAAAGCCTTGCTGAGAAGGTTAATATTAAGTCTGGCACTTCTAAACTGTGTCACATATACCAGTTATTATTTATTTTATTGTATCTTAATTGGAACTGAGCTTATCACGTTTTCTTAAATTCACAGAAAGATGTCGCTACCCGTCTATTCCATTGCGAATAATTGGCTTTACTATTGGTGCATTGTAATAACCTTTATAATTGTTAATATGTTTCGATATAATATTTAGTCATTTAATATTACTTTTCAAACAAGTAAAGATTCACCATTTTCCTTTTAACAAAGGCTGTCTTTCACTCACGTATTCGTTAGGCTTGTCTTATATCTTAAGTTAATGTATCGCATACATGTTTTTTGCTAAATATTTAGCAGAATATTAAATGTTCTGTGAATAAGAATGCGGCACATTAAATAGATCACCGTAAAATATGTAATATTTTGTGTAACGCGAAAATGAAACTGACATTTGTCAGTTAACTTGTAACTAATATGTTCGAATACTGCATCACTTAAATTATTATATTTCAATGAACAACCATTGTTAGAGTGCGTTATTCTAATTCACTCAGTTTATGCTGGGAAAATTACTTACATGAGACATATATATACGATTTTGCTCATTATTCATGTTTCTTACAAAGAAATTTCGCCATATATTTAATAAATTCGTTGATCTTGAAGAAATAATGGAAAATTTACAAAAATAAAAATACTTTCCATATACATTTATGCAATCTCGTACGGCTTAACAATATGACTGGAAGTGACAGAACTAGGCTGCCAGTATGTCTGCGGACTTATACCGCTAGAAACCGGGTTTTGATACCCCTGGTGGCCAGAGCATAAATAGTCCATTGTGTAGCTTTGTGCTTAATTTAAAGACAAAGAAACAAACTGAACTAGGTTTACAGTTCTGGAAAAAAATATGAAATCTCTAATAAAATAATATAAAATTCGTAAATATTCTTAATTATTTTTGATTTTATTTAATAGAACCAGTACTTTGAGAGAAATGAGTGGGAGTGAAATTATTATAATTTAAAGCGCGAAAATATTAATAATTCAATTTGTTTATAGTATATTATCTTTTGTTGGTTATAATGCAGTATCGTTTCACGTCCTCATTCATTAGTAACAACACTTACAGGGAATGAAGTACGGTTTCACAGTAATTTATACTTGTTTATAAACTCATAACCCTAAAATTCAAGGTTCGATTCCCAGTAATGGATAGAACATTATATGCCAATTGCATAACTTTGTGACAAAATCAAAAAAATAAAAAGACACAGTACCTTATAATTCGGCTTAACATGACCAAGTGGTTAAGGCAGTAGATTCATAATCTGAGGGTCGCGGGTTCGAATCCCCGTCACACCAAACATGCTCGCCCTTTAAACCGTGGGGGCGTTATAATGTGGCGGTCAGTCTCACTGTTCGTTGGTGAAAGAGTAGCTCAGTGTAAGACTAGAGGGAAGGCAAGTAGTCATCACCACCCGCCGCAAAATTAGAGACGGCTAGCGCAGATGGTCCTCATGTAGCTTTGTGCGAAATTAAAAACAAACCAAACCAATCTTATAATTCTAAAATGAAGTTGCTAAAATATTTTTTTAATTTGAAACATGATCGTATGTTTTTGTGAGATTTGGCAGTAAATAACTGTTCACATAAACGAAGGTTAATAGAACTTCAAGCTGCACTTCCGATTGTTGATTGCTGGCTTTTAAAGGATGGACTAATATGTTTTAAAGGATGGACTAATATGTTTTAAAGGATGGACTAATATGTTTTAAAGGATGTACTAATATGTTTTAAAGAGTGTGCTAATATGTTTTAAAGGATGTACTAATATGTTTTAAAGGATGTACTAATATGAAACAGAATGTAACTTTTTCTTCTTAGTCTTGGCAGGAGGTGTTTATTAATTTGTTGTATCAGAACTATTAAAAATCTCTCTTTCATATTCAAGGCTACAATATTAATAAAGAAAAAATATTCTTATTAGGAAGAATATTTGTTTTCGGATAAAGTTTTTTAAGTATTGAGAATCGAATGTTTCGAATAAAAAATGCAGGTTAAAAGTAATTGCGAAAACTGTAGAAATTAGATCCAATAACTTTTTATATTCTTTAAAAATGATGCTAGGACTTGCTGGACCATTTGTTTAAATATCCTTTATGTTTTACACACATTTCGAAATCATTCAGGAAGCATATTCTTTTATACAAATAAGTTCTGTAAAAGTTGAATACCTTATTGTTAATACAAGCTGCGGAAGTGACCTTTCAATTGTAATTTTATGTACAATTTTTTGTTTTGAATTTCGCGTAAACCTACACGAGGGCTATCTGCGCTAGCCGTCCTTGATTTAGCAGTTTAAGACTATAGGGAAGACAGCCAGTCATCACCACCCACTGCCAACTCTTGGGCTACTCTTTTACCAGCGAATAATGGGATTGATCATCACAATATAATACCTCCACGGATGAAAGGGCGAGCATATTTGATGTATCGGGGATTGTAACTCACGAGCCTCGGATTACGAGTCGAGCACCCTAACCACTTGTTCATGCCGCGCCTAAACGTTTTTTCCCCCCCTCATTCTTACTCTCAACTCACCGGCTTGTTTCTATACCGTTTATTACTGATTAATACAATATATTGAGAAATCTTACGTTTTTTTGATATAACAATCAGTAGAAATAATTGAGAAAAGTAAATTGGATTAAATAGATCAATTCAGTACGTCAAAATACACAGTAAACTCCACCAACTGCAGTATTGATGGTACTTGTTTATAGGTTATTTCATATGTTATTAAGGAGCCTGTAACATGAAGAATCATGGATTTACAAAGAGTTGTTCCATAAATAACAAAATATGTTTAAAAATCCGACGAGGTAGGTCCATTTTAGTACTTCTATGACTAAGGTTAATTTCGTGAATGGAAACCGATATAAAGGCGTAAACCCTTGGTGATTGAACTCTACGTTTTTGGCTTACAATGCTAAAATTCATGGTTCGAGTTCCGCGATGGCATTAATGAAGGTAGGTAGTCCATTGTATAAGAAGATGTAAATTTGAAATAATTTCGAATTTTCAATTGTAATTTCTGAAATGTAAACAAAAACAGTACTATAAAAGTAAAAAGTTCGTAAATTAACAAATTTCGGAATAAGCTACTTCGCATGGTCAACGTAGGTTAATAATAAACTCTGGTTGAGCTACTCAATATGGTTAACGTAAATCAACAGCAAATTCTGCGTGAGGCGTTTCATATAGTTAAATAAATGTCACTGATCATTGATAACTGTTTGTTTAATCTGTAGGGTCATGTATTCCCAGGATTATGTAATACATTCTTCCGATGTACTTTCTCAGGGAAACTTGTGCACTGTTATTTTTAATTACTCAAATAAAAGGAAAAAAAAATTAAAGACTGAGTTTTAAATATTGTTTAAGTTTGTAAACAGTTCTCAAAAATCTATACATTTAAAGCACCACTTGTTCAGTAACATCTAAATGTAGCAGTAAAGCTTGGCATTGATCAGAACAAGGTATATTCATAAGCTGGCTAATAAACAAGAGTTATTCTTATCTGTTCTTCTTGGAATGAGAAGCTGCATTGTTCGTAACGTATTTTAACTATCGGAAAGTGTTTCGCGGTTTTTCTCAGACAATGTATTACTACTGGCGTGTTGCTAAGTTAATATCTGATGTTTTGTATTCGTGTTTAATATTTTTTTGCTCTTTGTTTCTTGCTCAGTATAGCTGGCGTTAAAGAATACAATAAGTTTAAATAGGGAAATAATTAGTGCTCAAAGTAATTTTCTGAATAAATTTACTTCAACGTTTTGAAGTAGGTTTTCCTAAGAATGTGGAATTGTTTGGCAACGTACACGTTATAATCAAGAGGGATTGTGATAAGAAGCAACAGGATGGATTACTTAATCCATAGTTTACCACTTACGTTCCCGGGAATTATGTAACCCATTATATTCTATAATTATTTAATCCTGTTAACATAATTCATGACCACCTTGGCCTTAATGCAATTTTCTTTTAAGATTTTATCACTGCAGAAATTGTATTTGTTCATTTTTTTTGTTTTATTTCAACATCGAACCAAGAATTATAGTATTACAAGTTTTAAAGGTCGCCACTCACCTACCGGGCTACAGATAACTTTATACTTGAAAATATAATCTTGGAAATATGCCATTTATTTATTTTCATTTAAAGAAACTAAGGCCCGGTATGACCAGGTTGGTTAAGGCGTTCGACTCGTAATATGAGGGTCGCAGGTTCGAATCCCCGTCACACCAAACATGCTCGCCCTTTCAATTGTGGGGGCGTTATAATGTTACGGTCAATCCCACTATTCGTTGGTAAAAGAGTAGCCCAAGAGTTGGCAGTGGGTGATGATGACTAGCTGCCTTCCCTCTAGTCTTACACTGCTATATTAGGGACGGCTAGCGCAGATAGCCCTCGTGTAGCTTTGCGCGAAATTCCAAAACAAACAAATTAAAGAAACTAACGTGAGAACTACAGAAGATCTGTGTACATTTTATTACTGTCATGCGATGGAGACTTAGCGTCACCGAACAAATGTATCGAAATGCTTTAACTTGCACTAACCGTATTTAGTTTAGATAAGTGTAATGAAACATTATAAAAGTTTACTTTGTTGGGCAAACAGTAATTTACTGTTTTGTTGTTTGGAAATGTACCAAGAACTATCTCAGTGTTCTAAATAGTCATTATATTAATAATTAGGTGATCAAAACATCAGTGTTCTAAATAGTCATTATATTAATAACTGGGTGATAAAAACACCAGTGTTCCAAATAGTCATTATATTAATAATTGGGTGATCAAAACATCAGTGTTCCAAATGGTCATTATATTAATAATTAGGTGATCAAAACATCAGTGTTCTAAAAAGTCATTATATTAATAACTGGGTGATCAAAACATCAGTGTTCTAAAAAGTCATTATATTAATAACTGGGTGATAAAAACACCAGTGTTCCAAATAGTCATTATATAAATAATTGGGTGATCAAAACATCAGTGTTCCAAATGGTCATTATATTAATAATTAGGTGATCAAAACATCAGTGTTCTAAATAGTCATTATATTAATAACTGGGTGATAAAAACATCAGTGTTCCAAATAGTCATTATATTAATAATTGGGTGATCAAAACATCTGTGTTCTAAATGCTCATTATATTAATAATTGGGTGATCAAAACATCATTGTTCTAAATAGTCATTATATTAATAACTGGGTGATCAAAACAAGAGCATTCTCCTCACTTTTTCGTTTTGTTTCGAATTATGATAAAATTTTACACTTCCTGTCATAATAAGAACAGTGTAAAGGATTTGGGAATATGTGAGACATGTTTAGTCCTCTGGTGATTCAGCGATGCTTCTGAAGACTTATCACGCTAAAAATCGTGTTTCTGTACCTTCACTGGGCACAGCACGAGTGTAGCTTTGTGCTTATAGACAAAGGATTATCAATCCATCGGTGGTTAACGGTACGTTTACGGATTTGCAACGCAAATATTCGGGTCTGGATTCCTTAGAGTGGACAGAAGACAGAGGGTTTATTGTATTAGAACAAGAACAATAAATATATACAATATTGGAAATAACCATGTTAATAATAAATGAAATGAATATAAAATACAAGTATTGCATATGATTGCTCTCCTCAATTGTTCGAACATGAAATACGTTTGAGAATAATCATATAATGATAGTTTACATCCTAATTAGCTGTTATTCACATCATCGTAACGCCTATAAAAGTATAGGACGTCATTCTATTTCCAGCAGTAGTGTAGTAAAAGTACTCATGGGTCTCAAAGAGAAACGACACATAACGAACGCCTAGAAATCAAATATGTGACTGGCAAAAGCTACTTTGTGCACAGCATATTGAGACTGTGGGGCCATTATAAGAGTGACAGTCAAATTCTACCATTTTTCTGACAAGAGTAGTCCAAGAGCTGGGAACGTTTTCTCAGAATTGTAAGACACATTTATACAAAGAGGCTTAGAAGAGATGACCAAACCATAAAGGCTAATACGGGAATCATACTTCAAGCAATGAGAGAACAAAGTTGAAAGAGAACGCTTTTTTTAACAGATGAATCCAAATTGGGTTTGTGTAGAAAAATAACGTTTGTGCATTTGCAACAACTTATTATTGTCTGTGACTGCCGTGTGTGTATCATCAGTGTGGTTCCATAAACATTTTCAGTACAGTACGCGAATTAGATATAGTCAAATTATAAGCCCCCTGGCAGTCTTACTTTTCATACTTTTTGTTTATTTTTTGTTATTCTAATTTTCATTCATTTTTCAAAAGTTGCCCTATTATCATTAATTGTTTGGAGGAAAGAATTTTGCTGGGAATGTCACGTTCTACGTTTCCACACACAGCTTTCCAGTATATTATTGTGATCCCGAGGACCATCGCATGTCAGTGATAAAGTGAAGAAAGGTCGTGCCGATATCCTGTAATTGGTGACATCAGTCTAGAAAAACAAAATCGAGAAAAATGAAAGTGTGTAATGATATTGTTTTGTAGGACTTATTACTCCCTGAGAGAAACATTTGGTGAACCTCTTGCTCTCTCTACTAGTGAACCCTCTATAGCAAATTATAAATGAAATTTTTTGACCACCAATCAAAAGAGTATAAAATCTTAGTGCCAGCTAGCATGTACTTCTGGTTCACCCTAAGTGACACGTATTGCTTGTGGCTCTCATCGCATCACCAAACATTCATGCTAATTGAAACAGCTAATGAGAGTTATCAGTGAATAGTGATAAGTTGCTGACGAACATAGTTGTAAATGAAATGTAAGACATTAGGCGGTCATAAAGTAAGACCTTTAATAATTTTAGCACCAAGGAGCTACGAAAACAACCAGTTATGTAAAATCTAAGTCATTTATTATTCATTCTATCCTGGCTTTAGTAAAACTGTCCTTACGTAATTTCTGAATATAGTTCGGCCACTTTTCTTTAACCCTATTTGAACTTTAACCTACTTTTTATCAAAATCCTATGTACTTTATTTCCGATTTTTTTGACAATGTTGCTGGAAGCTTGAAAATTGGATTGTTTAATGTAAAATAATTTTCTTAGAAGAGCAGGTAAGATAATTCATTTTTTTAAATTGCACCATGTAACAAAATTTTTACTTTTTCTTGTTCCTGGGCAGAAGGTGTTGTTTCCCAATTGCTTATGCCTAAAGTAAATGGAAAAGACCTATTTTTCTCTTCCAACTTTGCTTTTGTGACCTGAGAGCGTATAACAAAAACATGATGGGAGGCTATTTTTGGGGGCTGATACGTGAAAGTGATTTACATTACAGTCGCAAATCTCGAAAAACTACTCACTTCTAAACATTTTTGTATAACTTTAGTATAAATACATGCAAATTTTGATTCATATGTTGTTTCATTCAGACCTTATGTAAATGAAAATGTGCAAATTTGCCCGTTTTTACATAGAAAATAGGTTAATTTCTAAACTTCATTATGCAGGTTTGTTTTGAATTTCGCGCAAAGCTACTCGAGGGTTATTATGCGCTAGCCGTCCCTAATTTAGCAGTGTAAGACTAGAGGGAAGGCAGCTAGTCACCACCACCCACCGCCAACTCTTGGGCTACTCCTTTACCAATGAATAGTGGGATTGATCGTAACATTATCACGCCCCCTTTTGCAGGTCACAAAAGCAAAGTTTGAAGGAATAATGGCCATTTTCTGTACTTTTACAACATAAACAATGAAGAAATAACACATACTATCCAGGAACAAAATTTTTGTTGCATAGTGAATGGTCCTAGAATATCGTTATTTTTAAATATTTGGTAGTCGTTAGGCACAAAGCAGCACAATAAGCTATCTGCACACTGCCTAACACGAGTTTTCTCGTCGTAAGCCTGCACACTTGTCCCTGAGCCACTGTTGGGGAGAAGGACAGAAACGTATACATTTTTTAACCGTATTGTCTTGTGGCACCGAGTTGGCTTTTGATAATTTTTTGAAATTGTAATAATATTTAAGTAAGGTTTATAAAAGACCAATCATAATGACTTTGGATGTTTACTCTTATCGGTTAATTATCTTAATTTTTGTTTTTTAACTTTATCAGAAGGTTATTACGCTACATGGTCAAGCAATATAACATCTTTCTTTCTCGGTTACAGCACCTGAAAGTAGACGAACGTTTCTGAAAGGAAAACCATTCCGCTAACCAATGGCCGTAATAGTGCTCACGTAGTGCATGAGTCGTGGCATGTTTCTGTAAACGAGAATTGAGATATTATCTATTCCGAACAGTGATTTAGACCAGGGCTATTGTAAAACGTTCATGTTTTACGCAAAATGACGTCATTCAAACAGCAACAGACTGATTATATGAACTCTTTTGAATAATTTCAAAAATCAGGCTAATAGAAAAAAAGGTCTGGAGGGACATACATTCAAATACAATAAATACATACTAAACTTCTGTTCTCGAGAATTGTAACTTTAAGCACGTGAAGGTTCAGGTGCTCAAGAATAATTACAGAAATAGTAAAACAAGTTTCTTTGTCTATGTTTATTTCCAAGAACAGGGCAATACGTTTCTTTATCTGCGTATTTTTTGTTCTATAAAAGCTGATAAGAAAATGGGCCCAAGCAAATATCTGTTTGTTTGTTTTGAATTTCGCTGGCCGTCCCTGATTTAGCAGTGTATGACTAGAGGGAAGGCAAGTAGTCATCACCACTCACCGCTAACTTTTGGACTACTCTTTTACCAACGCCCCCATGGCTGAAAGGGCGAGCATGTTTTAGTGTGAGAGTAATTCGAACTCGCAACCCTCAGAATGCGAGTCGAGCACCCTAACCACCATGCCATGCCGGGCCTCGATGATTTAGCAAATAACTCTCGTCCCATCCTATCCACGAAATTACCTTATATTGTTATGGTGTCAGCCATACTTGCAAGGATGTGAAAAGGTCACTTTGGAATTCCGTATGTTAACATATATTCATCTCTTAAATGTATTTCGTAATAATGATTGAAGCAAGTTAAGTTAAGTAATATTTACCACCAATGAATGATCAAAGCAACAAGTAATTTCAGATTGTTTTGGGAATTCTACCGTCTGATAGAATGGACTTCATGACTTATCCCGATTTCTTGAGTAATCTCGAATGTAACTGATGTCCATCGTGTGATTCCAGTTTCTTAGTTTTAGTGCTTTACTAAAAGACTAGACAAGCCGCTTTTTCTGTGTCACGGCTTTACTGGTTCAACTTTTCAGAGTTGGGAACGAAGTCAGTATACTAGCCTTAATTCGTTTTATTTGTTCCAGATTGTTTCTTCTAAAAACGTGGTAAAAAACGATTACCACGTGTTAGAGTTTTTGTTGAAACATTTTTTTGAGGATTGTTTTACGTTTCATCGACAGCCAATCTCATGTATTGTTTACTTCTGGCACAGAATTAAGTTGTTGTTGATTTTTGTATGAATCGTTAATTGATCACTTTGTTGTGTTATATCTTATGCTGAGTTAGCTAAGGGATCAGAATTGTGACATAATCTTCAACCCGAGTTGGAGTTTGTGGAGAATTACTAATTACTGATGGGTTGTAGATTGTGCAAAATAGCTTTGCGACGTAAAGTGTCTTCTGGATTTTCAGTTATGGGTTGTAGATTGCGTAACTTAACTTTACAACATAAAGTGTCTTCTGGATTTTAAATTATGGGTTGTAGATTGTACAACTTAACTTTGCGACGTAAAATTTTTTCTGGATTTTAAATTATGGGTTGTAGATTGAGTAACTTTGCGACGTAAGATGTCTTCTGGATTCTTAATTATGCAGAACCATTACGTAGAGTCCATGCTAGGTTGTAGACTGTACATAATTACGACGTAAATATTTTGCTAAGTTGTGAAGAATTACCGTATGGTTTGCCCTGTAGGCTGTGAGTTATAGAGGTTTAATGGATAATACACTGTCTAATTACGAAATGTGGAGATGTACCAATCGGATGTCTTATTAAGTTGTGTACATGTTCTCTGATCGGTTTTAAGTAGTGCACATTTATTGGGTATAGTGTCTGTCCTGTTCAGTTGGGACAAGTTTAGTAGTTGGGATTTCCTGTTGGGTAATGAGTTGTGAACATTGTACATGTTCTCTCATCGGTTTTGAGTGGTGGAGGTTTATCAGGCACAGTGTGTATCCTGCTCAACTGGTACTGGTTTTGTAATTTCCATGTTCAATACTGACTTGTTCAAGTTTAAAATGCTTTATGGAAATTTGTTGGTAAAACGTTTTAACGTGTTGTGAGGTTTTCAGGTATAGAGCGTAAAGGGTCTTGTTGAGTTGTGAGTTGCATATCTTAGTGAGCAAGATACCCTGCTGACCTTTGGGTTGTGCAAAAGTGGTGGACATATTTAGTTGTTTAAATTGATTAATACAGGAAGAGTATTCTGTAGTAGGGCACCACGCTCGAATTGTGTGTTGTGTGTGTCAATGAATGAGGCGATGTATTGGGTTTTGGGTTATGGAACAAAAGGAGCATGACGTGGACTAGTACTGATTTGCGGGTTGTGTAGGTTGATGAGCCCAGGAGACAATCCAGTAAAAAGGTACCACTTTTAAATTGTATGCAGTATGTGTTAGTGAATGAGGTAATGTATTGAATTTTGGGTTATGGAACAAAAGGAGCATGACGTGAACTAGTTCTGATTTGCGGGTTGTGTATGTTGATGAGTCCAAGGAGAGAGTTGCGAAGAGCCAAATGTTCAGTGTTAGTTAAGCTAATGATAAAAATAGAAAACTCTCTATCTGTGTGCAAGTTCGATATGTCGTTTTACGTGAGAATACATGTATTTTAAGTTAATTAATAGAGACTGACATTAGATAAGTACATATGTTACCCAATACTCATTGTGGATTCACCTATTTACAAAGCTATTAATTTTAAGCTGAGTCATCCTGAGAGTTGTCAGTTGTATGCTTATAACTGTTGACGCTACTACCGGATCGCTTAATTATAATAATATAGTTATACATGTATACATTATGGAGATTTTGTCCGATTTGTTGTAAAATATATTTTATTGTCTACCGTTAAAATAATTCTAACGTTTTAAATGATAAATACGATGATATAACATGTATTTGTTAATATTACAAAACAATATAAACGAAACACTGAAACACACACACACACACACACATAAACTTCCCATAGTTCCACTCTTCCTAAGGTGTATAACATTCCTTCTTGTTTATTTATTCTGGTACTTTCTACTTTTATATATTTTTGTTCGGCAAACTTGGAACAATGAAACGCACAACAGAGCTCACATGGTGCAATGTTTACGTGATATATGCACGTTGCAGAATTATTCACACAATTTTCACGTCATTTCCTTTATTATCTTGTCCATCAAGGACAGTGGAGCCAGTTGTTTGTGTGGCTTCTGTCTCATGCTGATTAGTGCTCAAACAAAAACCAGGCGAGTTGGTTTAAATCTCTATACTACATCAGTTTTGTCACCAAATACGTGACTTCACTCGAATCTCAACTCAAGCCATGGTTCATGCACCAGCGTTACTAAATCGTTACGTTTTTTTGCGGGTTATGAAGAAAACCATTCATCATTTGGATTAAAATATATCCACAGAGGTACACGTTGATTCTCTGGGCCTGAAAACATCTGAACTGCTCATATATACACGTGTAGGCAATAAATCATAAAATAACACACTTCATACATAAAATAACAGTGCACAAACATACAGTAATGTAGGAAATACTAAGTATATTTAACTGTTTATTCACTTCGTTTACTTATACATTTCTTGTTTCTTGACTAACTAATTGCACATCAATTTTTGCCATGGATTCATTAAACATGTCTATTTTCGTGAAGTAGCTAGTAGATCTGTTTTGTGCTTTTCATAAAATGTTCGTGGGAAGTAATTAAAGTTACTCTGGTCTTATTGTACTTATTTGTTTGTATATTTTGTACTTATTGTTTTATATGTAATTATCAACCACCTGGGAATGTGGTTTCCTATTTACCGTTGTTTTTGTTTGTTTGAAGATAAGTACATAGCTACAAGATGGGCTACCTGTGCTCTGCCCAACACGAGTATCGAAACCCGGTTTCTAGGGTTGTAAGTCTAATTGGTTTGTTAATCATGCAGGAAAAGTGTTTACTCCTCTTAAGTCTGAGAAGGGAAAGAGAAAGATATGAATAACAATAATAACACTGACCACCACCACCGACAAAGGGTGGTCGAGTACGACCAGTTTGTTTTGATGCAATGAAAGAACACTGGTAATCAACTCCTTAAGGGCATTTTTTTGTATTCCAATTGTGCTATAATTATCCCCTGGGTTATAACAATAGTAAAGACAAGAAATTCACCACCAGCACGTGATAGACCACACACATACACCGTGCAGAGTGAAAGCATTTAAGGCACTTGTTCTTCAAGTTTGACGCACCCTGCAACCCAGGGAGGGTTCACATGTGCAGTCTACCGCATTACTTTAAACTACAGAACGAGATATAAAGAGCTCGTGAATAAAGTAAACAACAGTTCAAATGTAAAAATATTAAATATGCATATACACATTTATACTCTTATACGCACATAGGAAGTAAAAAAGTCAATTATATTTTAAACGTACCAATTAATCGTTGACAAAATTACGAAATGTCTAATTGATCCGTTAGTCTAGGTAATGCAAGAGTCGGTGTACAAAATTCTTCATAGATCTTTGTGACGTTTAAATAGAACACTCTACTATGACGAGAAATAAACGAAAATAATTATGTATCACTGGTAGTTGGTTCCTTCTGTGGCTGAATCAGCATCTGTAATGTCCGTGCTTGTACTGTTTTTGATTTCCTGGGCACACTTTGTTAGACACTGAATCATCAAACGTTCCGCGGTGGCTGGTGGTGTCATACATCGTTAATCAAGTCCTGGCACCTGTTATAGCACAGTGGTGGACACAATCTACCATGAATCCTGTCACGTCATTGATCGGTTGAAAAGTCACGGGCCAATTTGTCCTTGTTGTCTTAAAGACACATAGTTTACTTTCAGTATTGCTTGCGATTTATTTTATGAAGTATTTGCCCAGAGTTTTGATAATCCTACAGATAAACTATAAATCTCACTGAAACCTAGCTCTTAATATGTTTTTTTTTATTTTCATTCGAAGGCTCTTGTATGCTTTGGAATCATTTGTGTATTCTGTATTGTGAATGACACAAAGGGAAAACATCTATGACAGAAAACACTATGATGCACCATGTCCCGACCATCTTCCTGGAAGATGCTCAGGTAAAAATAGGCTGAACTACGAAGTCACAATTATTAACGGTAACCAGGTCATTGGAATGAATCTTTTGGTTGGAAGCGTATCATTTGGCCTTATCAACAACTCTCTCGTGGATTAACGGTTCGTCGCAGGCTATTTCTTTTTGTCATAGACAATTCCTTTTTATATTAGCCTTCACTTTTGTTAGGACTCGGCATGGTCAGGTGGTTAGAGTGTTTGACTTGCATTCTTCTTGTCGCGGTTCGATCCCTGTCCCACCAAACATGATCACCATTTCAACCGTGGGGAGATTTACAATATGACAGCCAACCCCACTTTTCGTTAATGAAAGAGTAACCCAGGATTTGGTGGTGGGTGGTGATCACTAGCTGCCTTCTCTCTAGTCTTTTACTATTGGATTAGTTATGGCTAGCGCAGATAGCCCTCGTGTAGCTTTATGCAAAATTCGTAGTAACCCAGCACTTTTATTATGTTACGGCAATGTTAAACGTATAATTAATTTAGTCCTCCATAATAATTCTTTATTTCATACTCATGTTATTTTTCACGGTTAGATTTTCCCTTCTTTTTTGTTTTGTTTTAAAACAAAAAAAATTCCATAACTGAAGTTTAAAACTTTTCTTGCGATTCGACCTTACCGTAATACTATCTTAATAATCATGGAAAAGTTTTTATTAGTCGAGTTGTTAACGTGTTCTTCAAAGAGTTTCTAGCGAGGCTAAGCCTTTAAGGCAGTTCATAGAGCACTATCACGGCGTGAGAAATTCAGGACTCAAATCATGTTCAAAGAAGACAAAAAAACATTACAATTACTATTAATGCACCCTTGTACTTGTTTGACAACTTTGAGACGAGGCTTGAGGACGAGTCATGTTTGTCAGAAAGAAATACTTGAAAAAAAAGAGGCAATGGATAAGTCTTTAGCTGAGTAAGTAAGTAATTAATCTGACATATGGGACGTTTTGGTTTAAAACCTAGAAAAGTTTCCTACAGGTTTTCTTTGTGCATGAGCTATAAATCGAAAGCTCTAACCACCAGGCCTTTTTAAGCCCAAAGTATTTTAGGTTTTGTATTTTCTGAAAATACTCTCTTATATTATTAAATCGTTAAAATTACAAGAAAGTCGAGGCCCAAAAACTATCTTTGTTTATATTTTTTATTGTTTTTATTGTTTATTGTTAAATTGGGAATTTATTGTTTTCACTACACTTGGCTTCAAAATTAACTTTCTCAGAGAATTTCGTTTATTTATTCGCTTTGAGTTTCACACAAAATTAAACCCAGTGAATGGCACCATCTTGTGTCCGAAGGTCAGTCTAGATTGCGTCATAATTGCTTAATATATCTGAAGGCGACTGCAACACGTTTGAACATGTTACATATTCAAGAGGCTCATCCAGGATGGCCACACCATTTTAGAGTCTTTTAGATATGACGCTATGGGTTAGCTGACATCACAATGTCAAAGATCATATCAAGGATAAAAGCAAAAAGTTAAACAAGATTAGTCTAGCATGAATACTACTGATAAAACATTCTGAAGCTTAGAAGCTTGATAAACATGGCGTTTTGCCATCAACTTTTAGTGGTGTAAGGAATGCTCCAATATCTAATAATGTTTTTTGTATGGCTTATGTTTCATTATCTGTAAACTACTTATTCATTTCTCTTTCTAATGCCAAAAGTACTTCATTCGACCTCAAAATTAATTTTGCTAGAGCATTTCGTTTGTTTCTTTATTAATCTTCGCGAAAAGCTACTCGTGAGCTGTCTGTGCTCTCAGTCTCTGGTTTACAAGTGATGGACTAGAGCAGGAGTTTCCAACTTAAGAGTGCCCGAGGGCCACAGCTATATTCACGAGTCTAGTGGCGGGCGGCATTATATTTTTGTCAAATTAGGGCTTGTTGGTGTATTACGTAATGCAAATTAAAGAGTAAATAGATCCATGGTAGGGTTAATTTATGTGATTTCAACATGGTAAAATGAGTTACGATTGGGAAAGGAGTTAATCTGAATGTGACTTGCTTTACGTTACATAATATTTGGTCGGGCATATTTGTGAAAAAAAAGATGTATTTCATTGTGGAAATAAAAGGAAAATGTAATTTAAACATGTTCAATTACGTAATAAATAAATTTAATGAAAAAATGTTGCATATAAAAGAAACTAGAATAGCAAACATATCTATGATATTTAACGTAGTAAGGACATAAAATTTTCAACGTGAACTTTGGGGTCGCTCAGCAGCACTGACCAAAGCGGGTATGTTGACATAGAGTTCTGTCGTTGCTTGTCTCAGGAGGTAAAGCAAAGAAGAATCCGTGAGGGGACTTCTGTTGTGGTTCTTAATGAATTTCATCGTGAAGAACACACTTTCACATATGTATGTGCTACCAAACATTGATGTCATTTTCTGTCTAAAAGCACGCAGAATTGGAAATCGACTTTTTTTGAAAGTAGTTTAAAGAAATCTGGTTCTTTTTCTTGTCTGGTTTACAGAAATGGATCAGCTTGCAATTCACATAATTCAAGTTGAATGTCAACTTGTTGATTTTCTATGTCAACACAAAGAGGATTATTGAACAGCTCTATCTTGCTCTTTTAGGATTTCAAATTCTTTCTTCGAATCTTGCGTGAAACTCATCTATGATATCTTCAATAATTACACAAAGTTCTGAAAAATCAAGTAGCTAGTTATCTTTGAACTGTTCTGTTAATTGCTGACAACTTGGAAAGTGGGCCAAGTCGTTGTTTTCTAAACAAACTTTGAAAATAAATTTTAAAGTTTCTTTAGTGAATCTCAGTTGGAGCTTTCATGCATTTTAACCTCGCAAGCCAGAATTTTTCAATTCTTCACTACAAAAAAAAAAAAAAAAAGTAGATGTATTTTTCAATAGACCTTCGCGGGCCGCACATGACCCTGCTGCGTGCCGCCTGTTGGAAATCCCTGGACTAGAAAAAAAGTTAATTAGTCAACATTGTCAGCTCGGGGCTACCTTTTTGTCAGGGAAAGTGGGGTTGAACGTCATTATAACGCCCCTACGATTGAAAGGGCGAACATATATGGTGACAAATTTCGAACCAATGCTAGGCTCAAAGATTTTAGTTTTTGTAGTTTCTGAAGACACTCTTATTATTATTGTTATTAAATCATAAAAATAATAGAAAGTAGAGACCAAGGACTTTTTTGTTACAGAACGTAGAGAATCTATTATAGTAATACACTATAATATATATGTATTTCTCGTTAATGAATACTTCGTATGTTATAACACGTGCTCCGTTTAACATATCTGAAAACACAAAGAAAACTAACTGAATGGGGTTGTTTATTCGTCGTTAAACGCAAAGCTACGCAATTCACTATGTGGTCTGTGTCTACCACGGCTCTCGAAATCCGATTTTTAGTGTTGTAATACTTTAGGCTTACTGCTATATGAATGCTATGTAAAATAAAGCAGCATGTAAAAATACAACGTGAGATTTTAAAGTAAAAATATATGTATAGATATGTATTTAATAATTCAATGTATAAGTTAGTTTATGTTCGTGTGATCTAAACACATTGTAATGCTGTAAAAAATGAAGCTTTATATTAGAATTCTTATTCATTCTGTAATATATTCGGATGTTTTTCGGTATGCACTACAGTATTGCAAAATTTGTTATTTATTGTAAATGCTTTTAAATGTATGCTTTTTTTCAGTATATCTTGAAGCATTTGCCATAATTTAGATAAATGTCTAAATATGTAATTGTATTTCCTCCCCAGTCTTTGCGTGCCAATTTGGTGACCCAGTGCAAATGTCACGGCGTGTCCGGCTCTTGTAACATCAAGACCTGTTGGAAAGGTTTACCAAGGTTCCAGGTTATTGGAGAACATCTGAGGCAGAAGTACAACGTGGCTACTGAAGTTATGAGTCACGGGATCAAGAAACAGCCAAAACTACTTCAGGTGAACGTCCAACAGGGATTATACCAAAATGAGGACCTTGTTTACATCACCAAATCTCCTGATTACTGCTTACCAAATCCAAAGGTCGGTTCGATTGGCACGGTAGGCAGGTGAGATGATGATTTTAGACTTGTTGTAGATAGTTTGTTATTCAACCATGTTGGACGTTCTGCTGAATACTGACATTTAATTACATTCATTTAAATCAAGTTAAAACATAGCTGTTGTATCTGTTTCTTCATTTAGCTTCGTATCAGGTAATTTTGTTAGCGTAATTAAATACGTTTTATGTTATTGGAACAGGATAATAATGGCATTGTTTCATTTTGTTGTTGCCAGGAGGTGTAATGCTACTTCCGACGATACTGACAGCTGTGACTCAATGTGCTGCGGACGAGGTTATAGGACTTATACAATGAAAAAAGAGGAACAGTGTCACTGTAAATTTTATTTGTGTTGTTACGTCAAATGTGAACAATGTTGGACACAGGTAGATATCCATGAATGTAAGTGACACATTCAGTAGTAGCATTGTTAAGTGTAATATATAAATTTCAAAGTGGATACAACAAGGGACTGATACCAGTAACACCCGGGCCATGTGCAACACATTAGTACAAGGCGTATAACTATCAACACGTCAACAAGATAGTTAAAACATAGTGTCCTCTATATACAAGATATGACAAGGCTTCAACAAGCTTGTGACTGGATGATGCTAAGTGTACAGTACATATTTCTTTTCTTTATGTCAATAAATAGCACAATAAGTCGTGCCTGTACTTTAATTATAGACGGATATGATGGCCGACATCGTTCATGAAGATAATACCTGTGTCGGTGTTTGCTGCAATCGTCACTTTCACGGTCGACATATGGAAACTGACAATGTGATTTACGTGACTAAACGATAAAAGTAATGTTTTATTATTATTTCAAACAATGTCATACTAAGTCGTAAGATTGTAACGTATATACAGAGTGTTTCAGTGGACAAAGGAGTTGACCGAGCGTTGTCGTCCAGAGAAAAAAATAAAAAGTCAAACTGACAGAATGGACGTTTACCACGTAGTTTAATCTACAGTTATATTTTATTTGAGACGTGGACCATGGACCACGTACCTCTTCTTATTATTCTAAACGCGCCAAACTAGACACAGTAGGCAGGGGGCCTACTTGCATTAGCCACACTGTAAATAGCTACGACGTCCATTACATCATGAAGTAGTCGACAGGGCTTCAACCAAAGATTGAAGACATAGAACCAAATATTTGTGTTAAGCATAAATGTCATTGTCGTGTTGGTAAGCATAACATATTGTATAAGTTATGTATTGTACGCCTTAACACAGTGTTTCAATTTCACCATTCATTATGTATTTTATTCCTATTATTTATAGATCATAGATCAGAGGTTCCAAAACTAGTGGTCGAGAATCCCGGGTACTGACAGGAAAGTGTTGTTCGGGGATTCATTGCAAATACACAGTAGTGTTAAGGTACTCAGTATCTGTAGACTGGTTGGGTGGGGGACTTAATCAGGACTCGAAATGTTCTGGGGGAGGGGTCTTGTGTTGGGAAAATTTGTGGATTCTTGTCATAGATTACGCACTGGCCTGTGAATTTGAGCTTTATAAAAGTTGTTTTGATTTTAATAATGAATTTTCCATATCGGCTACGCATTTCGAAAATAATATTCTCTGTGTTCTTTCCTCACGTTAAGATTTTTTACAAACTCTTACCCAGATCAAATTATTTTTTCGTTTACTATAATAAACACTTTGTAATTTTTATATTTGTTATGTTTGGGCTCTAGAATGGTCGGTACGACTCTCAAGTCTCGATTGGTGTAGAGAAATCTATAGTAAGTGGTTGTCAACATTTTAAGCGTAACAAAATTTGATCCAATTTTAGTGAAAACGTTTCACTTATGTAAAAGTACGTAAGACGTTTTGTAAATCTGTACGTGATAGAGAAAAATGTATATCATTTTTGGATTCAGCATGCAGAAATTACTGTAGAACATGTAAAATTGTAAAAATAATAAAACCATCGCAGGCCTGTGTTATAATAATTTTTTAACGTAATAATGAAAGTGTTTTTTCAGTGCTTATAGTACCATTTGGTTCTGTGTAAAACAAAAAGCAACAGTACACAGTTGATTACTCCCATGCTAAACATTCAAACTCATTTATATTTAGGTAAACATATACAAATGACTGGAATTGTCGTTTAAAATTCTAAGCATAACATTCAACTTATTGCACGCAGTTTTATATCAAATCCATTTTGTTAGATGTTAAATGTAGTACAAAAATTCGTAACTGATACTTTAGAATCTGATTTTTTAAAAGTTTTCTACACTTTGGAAATCGCATAGGAATATTTCAGAGTGTAATGGTGATAGTGGTGTTCTTTATACGAATCGATTTATATATTTGTCTTTAAATACAGATACAGTTTGTTTGTTTGTTTAGAATTAAGCACAAAGCTACACAATGGGCTATCTGTGCTCTGCCCACCACGGGTATCGAAACCCGGTTTTTAGTGTGTAAGTCTGCAGATATACCACTGTGCCACTGGGGGGCACAGATACAGAAATAAAATATATTTTATTAAATATTTTAAAACTGAAATTACTACCCCAGCAACTTTCAAATATGGTTTTAGTATTTTGTTTGTAATTAAGCACAAAGCTACACAATTGAATATCTGTGCTCTGACTACCACGGGTATCGAAACTCAGTTTCTAACGGTTCGAGTCCTCAGGCATGCCGCTGTACCACTGGGGGGTCGTGATTTTAATAATTTGAATAATTTCTTTTTATTGTAGCTAGAATCTATAAAACTTGAAACAAAAGCATGTTGACTTGAAATTTCAAAATATATCTGGTAGTGATTTTTTTTTTCCAAAACTTCAGTAAACAATTTCACAATGTAGTTGAAATCCTAATTGAAAGTTCAGGTGATGTAAAACAACACATATGTTTTGTTTATTAAAAATAAAGGAATATATAGGTATTAGTCGTACTTTCAAAACACATTGCTGACTGACGTAAATGTTTCAAAGTCATTCCATTTACCACCTGAAATCACAAAGGCATCTTTTTGTCGAAACATGAGTTGTTAAGCTAATCTTCCGTTTTTCAAGTATCTCAATTGCATCTTAAATTAGCAAAACCTATTTCTTATTATTTGAAGTCAACAAATCCAATCTAAACCGAAGGCACCATATTTATCTGGTAATAAGGACGAATTGTTTTGATTTTGAAGTTCAAAGTTAGAATAATGGGTTAGCTTTGCTGTGGCCACTGCTCATCTCGAAACCAGAATTTTAGAGTTATAAGTCTTCAGACCTGCATCTGAGTCACCACGAAGCAATGAGGACAGATGTCATTATCTGATACTGGGTTAAGAACAGGTATGTTAGTTATTTATAAGTTTGTTTACGAAGGCCATCGTCTAAAATACAGTTTGTCCCATCAGAGATATTTGAGAAAATTCTTTCATCTCCTTTCAGGGTAGACCAAGCTAATTACTTTTAGTTAAACCAGTTATCTTCAACTGGGGCATTACATATTTGTGACTACTTCATCACAATTAAGTAGTTTGGTTATTTGTAAAACATTCAAAACGTTTTCTTTTGAAAGTCACTGAAACTTCACGTCATCGTTCGAACCGTTTATGGCCCAGCATGGCCAAATGATTAAGGCACTCGACTTGTAAATTGAGGGTCGCGGGTTCGTATCCCCGTCACACCAAACATGCTCGCCCTTTCAGCCGTGGGGGCATTAAAATGTGACGGTCAATCCCACTACTCATCGGTAAAATAGTAGCCCAAGAGTTGGCGGTGG
This sequence comes from Tachypleus tridentatus, assembly GCF_004210375.1. Classification (NCBI taxonomy): domain Eukaryota; kingdom Metazoa; phylum Arthropoda; class Merostomata; order Xiphosura; family Limulidae; genus Tachypleus; species Tachypleus tridentatus. The sequence continues at coordinate 80,291,656 of NC_134837.1, forward strand.
GTGGTGATGACTAGCTGCCTTTCATCTAGTATTACACTACTAAATTAGGGACGGCTAGCACAGATAGCCCTCGAGTAGCTTTGCGCGAAATTCAAAAACAAACAAAACATATCGAACCGTTTACATTCATCCTCGTGACAAAAAATTAATATAACTGTTTGATGTAAACTTTCAGTGACTCGATAAAACGTGAAATACCCGACCAATAAACAACTTTCTAAGAACCAAACGTTTTATTGTTGTTTTGAAACACTTATGAAGCGTATTCAAATGGAAATTTGTTTTGTTTTTAAGATTTTCCGAAGTAAATGTAAACATCCCTGTATACCATGTTTTCGTGCAGAGCATTTCCGATCCAATAACAAAATTAAAAGGATTAATTGTTATGTATGTATATCTGTACCTCATATTAAAAGTGGTTACAGTAATGCTTCAGAATCAAAACTAGAAGTATATCTTTAGCTTGCCCAATACAACGTAAACAACCAATTATCTTGAGTCTTTCTTAGAACCACTACTTGCTTAACAACAAATTTGTTGTTGTTGTTAGTTTATAATTTGAATGACCTTATCGTACTGTAGTTATTTCGTTTTTGCATTATTTCATTCTGAAAACAAATAATTCAACTCAAACCACAATTATCAATAACTTCTGACCAAAGCAAGCTGTAAAAATAGATAAATACTAATAATATAGCAGTTATTAATGTAGCTACTGTAATATACCAGTCTAAATAGGAGTACGAAATATCAGGAAGCTAAAATTTATATTATTAAAATTGCATTGTTTCTTCTTCAGGTGAGCGCTGTTCCCCAGTAGTACAGCGGTATGTTTGCAGACTCACATCGCTAGAAACTACAGTTTGATAGCTCATTGTGTAGCTTTGTTCTTAATTCTAAATACCTGTTTGGTGTCTTAACTGTTGGCGATATTGTCTTCCGTAAATCCAATAATATTTCACAAGGTTCAGCCAGGTTAAGAGATTAAAGCTAGTCCTAACTCTATATAATAAATTAAGAATACCAAATAATTTTCATAATTACAAATAAATAATATTTTTGATGAAACTAAGATTACATAAGTAGTAGAATACTACTCTACTTACGAGAAGTTATGTTTGCCTTCAGAGAGTGTAATGCGATAATCTCGGGAATATGTTTGCCTTCAGGGAGTGTAATGCCATAATCTCGGGAATATGTTTGCCTTCAGAGAGTGTAATGCGATTATCTCGGGAATATGTTTGCCTTCAGAGAGTGTAATGCCATAATCTCGGGAATATGTTTGCCTTCAGAGAGTGTAATGCCATAATCTCGGGAATATGTTTGCCTTCAGAGAGTGTAATGCCATAATCTCGGGAATATGTTTGCCTTCAGAGAGTGTAATGCCATAATCTCGGGAAGACAAAACAGTATTTTTGTTGTTGTTTATTTTATTCATTTTTAAATATACAAGCGAAGTGTTCTCAATTATTTTTAAACGGTTCAAATGACGACAATTTCCAAATATTATTTGTCAATGATACATTGAACAGATAAGAGGTAGGAAACAAGTTTTGTACAAAAAATAATAATAATAAAATTAGGTAGTTGTAATATTTCGTGTAAAAATTTCAAAATATTTAAGCCATTAATATGACATTATATATTTAAGTAAAATCCTCTAAATGCTATACATTATTTTCACAAAAGTTATTATTATTATTTGTTATTTTAATGAAATTCCCTTAGTAATATATAAAACCACAACATTGTGTTACCAACGTACGTTCACTTGGGTAAACACTTATTTCGTTATAACCATGTAATGTAGTAGTTTTGTGTGAGCGTGATTTGAAGTTTTATATTAATTTTCATACATATGTTTCTCGACACCAATTTATTTTTCGTCTGGTTCAGTTGTATGCTGGCTTTCATCAATGTTATCTGTTTTCGCAATAGCTTGTTGCTAAGATATTATAACTGGGAATAGGAAATGAAGAACGAAGTCATCAATATGTGAATTAAAGTAGCTAAACTAAAGGGCATTTGACGAGAGATGTCGCTGCAGATGATGTAACCACTAGCATTTTTTATTTCTCTTTTCCTATTACGGTACATGGATCAATTCCATTTTATGGTGTTTGTAGAAACGTTAATTGCTGACGGATTAATCGGCTTGCTAATTCTTCAAAGAGATTGCATTTCATTAGGAGAAAGATACTCTTGGAAATTATAAAAAAAAATATGTTGCGTTAATACGATATTCTAGGAAACCAAACATAAGACAACGTTTTTTTCGAGAGAGAAAACTTTGTAGACATCTCATATTTGTTATGAATTTTGTACACATTGGCTAAATCAGGGACGTGTACCGCCAGTTTCATCCAACTGGATCCTCTCACACAAATTTGGAAATGTCGTCAGATTCTTAAATGATCTCGTGGAAAATTCTGCTTTTACATTAACCTTATATAAATTGTCGGTTTCTTTGAGGATTTTATGTTAAGGGTTTTTAAAATAATTTAAGAATCTCATAAAACATATTTAATAAAACTATGGAGAGGCTCAATCCATTTCATAGCTTATAGAAGTTCAAGCGGGTGGTAACACATTTCAGAAAAAATTATCACTTACACAGAACGCTAAAAATATCTCTGTATAATTTATGACAATGTTTTTATAATGGGAAAGAAAACATGATATTTATCAGTCGCTGAAATCAACAACAAGTGCTTCCTTTCTATGTGATTTTCTATGTAACTCTGAGACACTGATTATACAATTTACACGCTGTGTATTAACTAAGTGCTCTATATGTTTTACTCTTGTATATAAAAGGTAGTGTCATTTATTCACACGTATATAGTATACCGCAGACATAAGAACTTTCACAGTAAACAAAACTAGTTATTCATGACGGAATCGATTACAACGGAAGCCCGTTTCACGTAACAAGTAAGCTATTACGACATCTCATAATTAAAAATTTTAATTGAAGAAACATTTGCTTCTAAGCGGTTCGCAGAAACACTTCAGGGCTAAGACAGAAAAGTGTGTTTTAGTTTCATGAAGAAACGAACTTACTTTGATGAACTACATTCTTGCTAGCGCCGTAAATGATTTTGACTTGTGCTACTTGTATATAATAGAGAAAACGAAACACTGCCAAGAGATATAACAATTGTAATAAGAATTACCATTGTTTTAAGCGTATGTGTTGTTTTATTATATTTATTGTTATGTTCCTAGATACTGTTTTCACGTTTGCAACTGAAGTTGGATACTGTGTGAACATAACTTCCTCTCGAGTACAGACTGTGTTGGCCCGATTATTTAGCCTTGAAAGTCTCTAAATGGCCTCGAAATATTTCATAACACCGTATTTTTTGCAACGTTATATATATATATCTTTCTCTCCGTTTGTTTAAACATCTAAGTATAAAAAAACGAGTCAAGTTAAGAAACACTTAAAAGGTCAAACGTATAAAAATGTGATATATGTTTGTAAACAACAAAAAAATTACATGATATTTTATACAGTTGGGGTCAACTTGCTTCTGTTTTTATTTTTCATCCGACCTGCAGCAGGTACAAGTCAGACCTAGTTCTTTAACCGTTTACGAAGTAAAGTATTTTGATATGATTACCCATTTTTTATTATTTTCTTGACATTAACATGTGAAGTGGCGCTAGTCTGATATAATGTTTTGTTCATGTTTTACCCATGTGAAATGTTTTGCTGAAATGTAATTTATTTCCCGTTGTTATTTAAAAAGGTAAATAAATATTCTTCTTGTTTAACCCTAAGTGAGTCAAGTGGGTGTTAAAAAAAAACAACTTATCTAAATGGTAAGAAACATTAACCAGTCTTCGATTGATAGTTTTGTCTGATGTACCTCAATATTAAGTTACTTATATAAATAACATTTATTGAAATTGTGGTATATAATAAGCAGCACGTCTCTACTCCCCCGCCCAGATTCATTACAGATTTAACGGTTTTTTCATCCATAATGTCAGTTTTCAGCAATAATAATAATAATAGCTGAAAATGGAACAAATAGTTTTATAATGCATGTCTGTCACTGCAACTGCTCCAGATAAAATGACTATGTATATATTATTGTACTAAGTAGACTTGTATGAAAAATGAAGATAGATGGATTATATAAATTTGAATTTTAATGAGAATACAATAAATATAAATAATTTCCGCTCCTGAAGGAAATTCACAATAAACTAATTTCCTATCTTGATTACAGGAGTAAGTTAATACACTCACCGAATGTGACTGTTTGTCTAGCCTAAAATAAAACTTCTGAAAGATACACTTCTACACAGAGTATTTCTTGAAAACTGTCTGTATTTACCCGTATCGAAGTTAGCCTGTGTGTTTTCTATAACTTAGTACTGAGTCTCTTCTGTTGTAAATTCAACAAGTGTGAATCCTACTCTTGTCTCTTTGTGAATTGCATAAAAATATACTTACTCCGAAAAACTACGGATTATATTAAAACAACATTAAAGAATTAAGTAGATCATAGTGTACATACAAATATAAATATAGAGAAAGAGACTTCGTAATCTGTTATCATTCACGTGTTCTTTAGACGAGTCTTAGATTTTAATGTGATTACGTGAAATTTTAGTGTTTGTTGTGTTTTTGTGTCTGTGTTAACATTATTATTCCACATGGAAGTGTAACTGATAGTGCTATTTACATATGAATGGTGACAATGTGTTAATATTGTGCACATGTTTGTAATATATACATTATATAAATATATATATATATATAGTGTCCACTAGTATTTTGTGACATGTAAAAATAATTATTTAAGCTTCATAATAAAGTATTGGTATATTTATGTGTCATTGTCTGTAATTTTTTTGTAAATATGTCGTATTTTTATGTGTTATGGGATATTCATTACTTCAAGCCAAATCTCGAAAATGCTCTTCTAATTTACTATCTTTACTACAGTCCTTATGATAAAACTTGAACTTAACAGAACAGCTTTCCATACTAGTTCGTTAGAAGTACTTATTGCAAATCAGTTTTGAGATTCACTGTGTTCCTCCAGGTACATGGTATAACTTACTATTTTCAACCATCAAGAGATCGAAATTGCCTGTCGATAAACCCAATAATAACACGTAAAATTTGCGTGAAATAATCGTGAATTTTTATGTTCAGCATGCTATTTTAACTACAGACTTATATTACAACTAAATAAGTGAATACAACAATGAATTTATTTAAAACCAAACAGCATCTTCTTGGACAGTTAGACAGCAAGCTAACGAGCCTTAAGTTACTGAACATAACTGCACAGTCCATTTGGACTTTTGTTGGAATCACCAAAATTGGTAGAAATATCATTAAGCAGATCAGTGGTTCATCTGGAAATCCAGTAGTAAACGGTATACTTATTGTAACATTCTTGAATTTGACCATTATGGAGACGGTTTAGTTAGAGTGTGTACAATCATCGGGTCTTATTATGCTTGAGATAGGCACGACCTGTGATAAGATCACAGACATTTATCTGGTTCGTGGTGTCTCCTAGTGTCACGCTACAAGGATGGTGAAGAGCTGACCATTGAAAAGTCTTATTTTAAGACCTATAGCACATTATGGGATTTTCTTGGACATGTGAATATTTACATTGTAATCAACTTAGTAACGTCAGAAGCATCTTTTGTACAAACAAAAGTATGAGATAGGAACCACGTAATTTTCTCCACTATTAATCATAAATATTAGTTACACCTACAAGAACTGTATCAATGCCATTGAAATTCATACGGGTTATTATATATGTTTTTTTTTTCTATTCACTAAATGTGATTCGTTGCAAAGAATTAATGCAGTCAGACCTCAACTCTTTCTAAAACGACCTTGCAGGCATTCGAGTTCCACGAGTAAAGAGATATTAAGTTCAGCTTTCATGAATACCTTCCTTGGTTTCCATACTCTAAAGTGTATTTGTTTGACTAGTACAGTAGAGCCAGCTAATCCATGAGTTTGACTTCATCCATTTTAGATCAGAATTTTTGTCCTATTGTGTTAAATCTAATTCTTATAAATTCGAACAGCACAAATTGAAAGCAATGATAAAAGAAGAGACAATATATTAACATTTCTGACAAGAAACAACACTTACATACTGTGTTAAAAACGAATTTTATGTGTTCTAAAACAGCTTTAAATGGGAATTTGTAGGAAAGAAACTATTTGATTCGGTATTTGATAACAGTGACCATACCAAGAGTATAATATCTTAAAACTATATGACTCCATGTCTGATAACATTGACCATACCAACATTGGCTGAAAAGTGTAATGTATTAAAACTATATGACTCCACGTCTGATAACATTTACCATACTACGATTGGCTGAAAAGTGTAATGTATTAAAACTATATGACTCCACGTCTGATAACATTTACCATACTACGATTGGCTGAAAAGTGTAATGTATTAAAACTATATGACATTTACCATACCAAGATTGGCTGAAAAGTGTAATGTATTAAAACTATATGACTCCACGTCTGATAACATTTACCATACTACGATTGGCTGAAAAGTGTAATGTATTAAAACTATATGGCTCCATGACTGATAATAGTGACCATACGAAGGCTGGCTGCATGGTATAATATCTACCAATACCAGTTTTTGTTATCTGTACTTGATTCTGGTGTGTTTGTTCACATCCTCATATTGAACTCATTACACAAGAATATTGGACTGTTAACTAACTGCATAAAAATCAAGTTTTTCAGCCTTTTAATTGGATTAAATTATTATTTTAAGCCTCTGGAAGATTTAAAGCACTTCCAGGTTTAGAATGACGTAAAACCGGTCTAGTTACAATTTTTAACTTTGATTGGATATTTTTATTATACGTACCTTCAGCAGATTAAAAGTGACATGAAACGAAATTTCATTATATAATGAATGTTATTTTGTAATGATTTAATGATGTGCTTTTTGTTTTCAGTTATGAGATGAAGTTCTGTCGTATTTTTTATCTCCTCCAAAAAATCTAGTTTTCGCAGTTATTTCTACTGACTTTATTTTTTAGTTATTTCTATAATCAGTGACCCTGTGTCCCATTACACGTGTAAGTTAACAAACCAAAATAAACATACGTGAAAGTTATTATTTACTGTGGTATCACTCACTTCACGTTCGCAGCATATGTGGAATATACGTGAAGTGGTACAGTGAAGTATCAGAAAGAAATAAAGAATAAGTGGGTCAGACAATGAAAAGAAAGAGATAATAATCTGAGAAGAGTGACTTATGTTGCTGTCCACCTCCTTGTTTGTTGTTTTAAAAAAATCATTATAGGCCTAGAAATTTCTAAGAACAAAACTGACGGGTTTTCGTTAAAGAAATGACAGACTTTGCTGCATTTATTTGGTCCTAGTCAGCCTAAAACTTTCACCACTTTGTTCATATGTATGGTGCGTCATATTTTACTGCCTATATGGCTTTCCTAGTCAATCTAACATTTTAACAGCTTTATTTGTACATTTAATGTTAGACTTTGTGACTACCGTACTCAGCCTAAAGGTTTTACAACTTTGTCCATATACATGGCGTATAAGACAGATTCTACTGCTTATCTATGACTATTGTAGTCGGCGTAATGTTTGTGTACAATTTTGTTCCTAAACTTGGTGTGACAAACTGAGTTGATTATCTATGACTATCGTAGTTGGCCTGATGTTTGTATACACGTTATTCGTATCCCTGGTGTGACAGATTATGCTGTTTATCTGTGACTATTGTAGTTGATGTAATGTTTGTACAAGTTTGTTCATATGCTTGGTGTGACAGACTATGCTGCTTATCTACGACTATTGTAGTTGGTGTAATGTTTGTATACAACGTTATTCGTATACTTGGTGTGACAAACATTGCTGTACGACTATCCTTGTCTGCCATTTGGTTCTATTGTTTGTGCAGCTTTGTTCGTGTGTATAGCGTTTTTAATAAAAGTATTTCAGCTTTATTCGAGTGTTGAAAATATTTGTTTGCTATAATTGCTATCAGATAATATAGTAGTATCTGAAAACTATCAGTGGTAATTGTCACGAATTAGATGTTCATCAACAACTGATAATGAGAGAAAGTATTCAATGATCAACCTTACAAGTTGTTGTACCAGAGTAGGTATTCAATGATCAACCTTACAAGTTGTTGTACCAGAGCAGGTATTCAATTATCAGCCTTACAAGTTGTTGTACCAGAGTAGGTATTCAATTATAATCCTTACAAGTGGTTGTACCAGAGTAGGTATTCAATTATCAGCCTTACAAGTTGTTGTACCAGAGTAGGTGTTCAATTATAATCCTTACAAATGGTTGTACCAGAGCAGGTATTCAATTATCAGCCTTACAAGTAGTTGTACCAAATTAGGCATTCAATGATCAACCTTACAAGTGGTTGTACCAGAATAGGTATTCAGTGATAATTCTTATGTGTCTACTGAATACTGTCGTATGTAGCCTAGCAACATGTGTGTTCTATGTGTATATTTACGTTGTACTGTTTCGTGAGATGTAGTGAGATTTTATATGAATGTTGCATGAGTTTGTCGAAATGAATTAGATGATTTTACCACAGTAGAATTTAGAAAAGCTAATTGTAGTGGTATACTGAAAACTGCTCAGTTCTTGACAACTCTGATACATAAAGATCCAAACGTGAAAGTTGTTTACTAAAAATTAGCATTATGGCAACTTTATAAATATAATAGTACTGTCTGTTTTATGTCCATGTAACTACTTCACAGGATGTGAATGGATTTTCGCCGAATTTGGTATGGTGGTTTATTTGGTTCATGAGAAGATACATGCAAACTTTAAGTTTTGCAGTTTAATTTTTTCGGTTTTTATGGCTCTTTCTTACCATTATCTCACCTCCTCTGGATGAACCTTTACCAAACTGGGTATGAAGGTTCATTGGGTCCATGGGCAGATGGAGATAAATTTTCAGTTTTTTATTTTACGTTTGTTGTTCTTATAGGCAGTTTTATCATTACTTCACTTCCTGTACATGAATTTTCACTAAATTTGGTATGGAGATTCACTGGATCCACATGGATATACCTGTAAACTTACTGTTCTTTTCGTTTTATTAATCATGAAGGTACACAACCTTGGTCCAGAGGACGGGTACTCCATCTAGTTTAAAATATTGTACTAAATAAAAGGCAATAACACAAGTATGCGAATATTGATTTGAATGAAACTCATGCAACAGGTTAAACTAAACACTAAGTTTTGTGATTTTGTTTGTTTTCAAGCTCAGTTACACAGTGAACTATCTCTGGTGTGTCTGCACATTGCGGTTATCGAACCACGATTTTTAGCATTATAAATCCGCAAACTTACCATTAAACGACTATGGAACTAAATATTATAGCTAGTTTGATATTTAGAACATTATGATATTAAAACAGTGTAAGTGCATATCTCACGACTTGAATGCGTAGTAATACAAACTTAGTGAACATTGATTGAAAAATTAGTTACAATTGCTCAGATGGATGAAAATAATTTTTGTTCACCGGCGCAATGATGAATAGATCGGTATTTTTATACCGGTGCAACAATAAAGAGATTGGACTCTGTTTCGGGGTGCAAAAAAGTGAAACTATTTTTTATATACCAGTGCAACGATGAAAATATTGGCTTGTGCAAATCGGTGTAAAGAATGTGTCGATTACTTTCTGCATCACTGTACAAAATAACTAATATTATAAATTTAGATGCTTTTTTTAAAACTAAAAAGTGAAACTATTACAGCTTTCAAGGCCTGAACATTGTGTTCGTGTTAATGATGTTTTGTTTTCATGCAAGGTTTACACCTTGACTGACTAAATGTGAAAGGCAACATTGATGGTTCATTTTAGGAAACTGTCCTTTAGTACAGGGCCGTTGCGTGTTCCATTTCTTAATTCTTGTAAGTAAAGTCGTAATATTACGTCTATTTTGTATGTATAGCTTTAGATGTTTTTAACTGTCCACGCTTCGGGAATATTTATAACTTAGTAGCATATAGAAAGATAGTTTAGAAGATAACAATAACAATTTAATTGTATATGAAACATTATACAGCGCTGCCTAGTTGCAAAAATTGAAGTGAAATTGGTTAGAACCAGTGGCGTGGATAAGTACTATATTTTTTGTTTGTTTGTTATTAAGTACAAAGATATACAATGAGTCATCTATGCTTTGTCAACCGCAAGTATCGAAACCCGATCTTTAAAGTTATAAACTCAATGATTTGTTATGGTTTTTTATTAAACACTTTTTTTAAAGAGTTAAATACGACAATGTTAATAGCGTAATAATGTATCAGTGATGAAGATGAAATAAACCAATTTGTTTTATTTCATATTTATGCAAATACTATTATGCAGATTTTTGCATTATTGCTTACCAATTTTTATTCAGTAGAATAGAAATACTAAAGTAAACATGAGTATAATTAGTTTAATTATGAGAACAATGATAAATGAGAATATTGAGAATCTCGATCTGTATCAGATTTCATTGTTGACCAATGAAAGTATTTAGTACTGATACGTATTTGAATTAAAATATGAGAATGTAAGGTAAATACCTACGAATGTTCAAATACTTTCCTACCTATCAGTAAAATATGAGAATGTAAGGTAAGAACTTACAAATGTTCACATACTCTCATACCTACCAGTAAAATATGAGACTGTAAGGTAAATACCTACGAATGTTCAAATACTCTCACATCTATCTGTAAGATCTGAGAATGTAAGGGAAGAAACTACAAATGTTCAAATACCCTCATACCTATCAGTAAAATATGAGAATCTAAGGTAAGCATCTGTGAATTTTCAAATGCACTCATTCCTATCTTTAATTTTACAAGTAAAATAAAAGAACAATTGACCTGGTGGTGTTTGGCGTTCAATTCGCAATCTGTGTGTCGCGGGTTCGAATAACACCACCAAATATCCTCGCCCTTTTAGCAGTGAAGCGCGGCTTGTACGTTCATTTGACAGGTGTGAAGCTGAAGTTGTATAGTTTGCGTCCCGTTATGGATAAAAAAAACAAACTCCCTCGACACACTTTTGTGTCGTGGTTGTGTTATGAAAGTTACTGTCAAAATCCCGCTAATTGATCTGATAAAAGTAGCAAAAGAGCGCTTTCGGTGAGTGGTGTTTACTAACTGCATTTTCTGTAGTGTGTCACTTCTACATTAGAAACATATCTCCCACAAGAACCTTTATACGAAACTCAATAAACAAACAATAGAAATTTAAGTCTTTTTTTATCTATTCAAACTATAACTTAAATTGACTATGAATAGATAGGAAGAATAGATTTAGATACGTCTTTACGGTGATTCCCAGTCAAGAAGATTTCTATTGTTATGCACTGTCATCATGCCTTACAGCCTGAGTGAGCATACCACACTCACATCTTCAGGGACATTGACTACACCAACTCCCTCCTACCACTTTCCCCTAAGATTCTTGTCAATTTTAGAAATTATACACGATATGGAGACATACGTAAATTCATCACGTTTAAAGGATATTTGGTACTTAAATAAAAAAGTCAAACATAAGATGGGTTATGGTATTAAACGAAAGGCCACTTGGGAGTAACTTGTAGGAGAGAAAAGATAGACATAAAATACCCAAGAACTGATAGCTAGTTCTGTTGACTAAATTCGTTCCCTCTCAACCATCAGTTCAAACGCTGTCGAGCTACGAAGAAGCTAACTTTGAGAAAGCTAAGGCGCAAATAGTTAATTTCAGTAGGCTAAGTTCCTAAATGGATGAAGTTCAAAAAGAGGGTTAACAACTGCAAACAAATGTCAAATTATGCAATCCAAAAGAAATATTTGGATTCAGTTTAAAAGTGACAATGCCAAGGAATTCGTTTTTTCACGTTATTTTTTTACACGTTCTTTTATTTTCAAATATCTAAACCAGTGATTATGGATAAATTTAATTTGTTATTTATTCACCTGTTCTAATCAACTTATTTTTTAACTCTGGATAACGTGTGCAGAAATACATCAACGAGTAATAACGTTTAAAACTGTCATCCAATTTAGTTTTTCTGTGAGTAATTTAGCGTAACTATACATGGTTAGATCTTGAGGATATCAGGGTTGTTGGCAGAGGTGGAAGAGAAGGATCTCTATAGGAAGAAATTGGCAATGTTCGTGATTACACGTGAGAAGTGCATAGAGATTCTGGAAATAGACATTTCAAGGTGCTGTTGTCTTAGCCTAGAATGTGGAACAGTTTTGCTCACGTTGTTTAACGGTAAAGTCTTTGTACTGTTGCAGGGTGTAAAAAATAAAAAAAAACTGAATTTTCACGCTGATATATGAGTCGAAGAAACAAAAAACATTACCACACATATAATCGGATATCTCACACTTAAAGATAAATTATGCGTGGAAAACAAAACAAAACGTGGAACATGTTCACTTAGCGCTTTGATAATTTATGGCAGTTGATTAGCCTAAAGTTATAAACTGTTTGGTATTGCATTGTGAATCTTTACTGAATTACTTCATTCGAAGAAAATACCGAAAACAACCCATACAGTAAATATTAAATACACACTAATTAAAATGTTTTAATTGTATATTATTAGTAATCAATACCTAATTGTCACTCTATTTAGTTCTTGTTATGGGAAGTCTTAAAGAAATATATGTCAAATAAGGCGCGGTTCCAAGTACGTAGAGGTTGTTGACATTTAGATAACTTTATATAAGAGTATAAGGACTTTTAACATCATATGATAACATAGTTTTCAAATCATGTTTCAAATAGAAATTTCTGAAAAAAGAATAAACTTAATGAATAAAATATGTAGCCTAAATTTAGGCCCATGCATTAACATGTAGTTTTAAAAAATAATGAATAAGGAGAGTGTTTTTTGTTTTTATTTTGTTTTAGCGAAAAGTTACATAATGGGATATATGCGCTCTTGTCCAAAGTGGGAAATGGAATCGCGGATTTTAAATTCGTAAAGTTAGCTTTGACCTTCTGGGCGAGAATTATCAACCGAAAAATATCTCAAAAGTGAGATATCAAAAGTGAGTTTAAATATCTTAAAGTAAGAAATAACTAACTGTATTTGACTCCCTGAAGAACACCTACTTATTCTATGAATTTTTAGAATTGAATGCTTAGTCACTTGATCAAAAACATTTCTATTTACTGAAGAGAGCAATTTAAACTTTAGCAAAAAGTCAAAGAGGGTTTGATTTTGGTTTGTAAAGAATTTCGCGCAAAAGCTACATTAGAGTTATCAGTGCTACCCGTTCCTTATTTAGCAAGTAAGAAAACGAGTCATCACCACTCACCACCATGTCTTTAGCTATTCGTTTATTAACAAATAGTGAGATTGACCGTAAGATTACAACGTCCCAACAGCTGAAAGGGCGAACATGTTTGGTGGAATAAGAATTCGAACCCGCGACCCTCAGATTGCAAGCCAAGCATCCTTACCACCAGGCTGTACCATAAAAAGAGATAAAAATAATACTTTAAGGTAAAAAGGTTAAAGTGATTTGTTAAAATCTTTACTTAAAACGAAAACAATTTTTATATGTAAAATATCACAACGCATTCTTCTATTACCTATGCGGCTATATGATTTTGTAACAATAACGTAATTAGTTCTGCTAATGTTGTATAAGTGACATGTATTTGTATTTTTGTTGTTTGCGCAGAGTTGCACAATGAGCTCTTAACATTCTTTCCACAGAGGGAAATCGAATCCCGGATTTTACCGTTGTAAGTCCTAAGACTTATCTCTGAACCACCGGAAGATTAATATTTTGTATTCATGATAAAATTGTTAAGGCTATAAACTACAGTCCCTGATTTTGAACTACTGACCAGAGGAATGGTAGTCAGTTATCAGCATCTTACTATCCACCATCCATGCTATGGGATTTACTGTCACTTTCATGATGCACCCATAGGAGCGTGAATTATTTTACTGTATCACACAGCTTCAAACCAGTCACGACAGCTCTTAAATATGCGCCCAAAGTTTTATCCTTCATTTCAAATTAAAAGAATAGTTTAAAATTAAAAAAAACACATATGTTAACAATGCTTCCTCAATTCCATTTTCGCGTATGGAAAATACCAATTATTATTTCCATCGGTATATACACTGTTAATAGGCTAAAGCACTTTTGCGAGCTTTCCAAATACACATTTGTAGAGAATTACATATAAACGGGAGTTGATCACGTAATGTTCTAGGTTATTAACAAAGCTTCATAACTTCAGAATGCAGACATACCATGTATCATCTACCCATTTGTTTTAATATGGACATTTCATTTATTCAAGTGTATGCAATTTTCACACAGACTCTTAGCCAAGAAAGTCATCACTAAATTCCTTTCGCTCTTGCTATCTATTGTTCTGAATCATTCACCAAAAGTATCTTCTCTGTATTCCCATGAAAAAGGTTTCTCCAAAGTTGTAAATGCTATATGTCGAATTAAACAATGACCTTTTCCACTGAGAATCAGGTGATGATTCGAGAATATAAACTACTTTGTGTTTCATTGGAAATGGCCAACAATTACATGAGTAGTTTATGCGCCATGATAAAACTTGCATTGTTATTTCATATATTTAATGCTATATTTTCTCAATTTGGAATAGGTTTAGCTTCAAATAAGCTTTTAGATCTATTTATACTAAGACAGATAATATTTACTTCATAATTTTAAGTAAGTTAAGAATTGGATTTGTAAGCTATCCAGTTGCTATTATTTATTCTAGGTCCTTAAATAGTGGGCAAGTGCCTGAAAATTAGAAGTTAGCTAATGATACTCCTTTTTTCAGGGGAGGTAATAAGAATTGTCTCTCAAGTATAGGTTTATAAGTCTTACATTGGGGATGGGAAAGGGTTTTTAAAGTCTCGAGAAAAGATATTTGTAAAGTCATTTAACAAAGTTTAATATTTTGCTGCATAATCAGCATGTCTCACAAGAGGAATTTTTTCTGTTTCTGAAGAGGCTGCTACTCATGTAGATGAGGTACAGGTGTGTCTGGAACTTCAGGAAGTATTTGTCATATAAGAGGTTATTTAAAAAAATATCTATGTATGTGTGTGTTTTCTTATAGCAAAGCCACATCGGGCTTTCTGTTAAGTTCACCGTGGAGAATCGAACCACTGATTTTAGCATTGTAGATTCGTAGACTTACCGCTGTGCCAGCGAGGGACGTATGTGTGGGTGATAGATTGAATTATTGGACAGAAAATTTACTAGATGGAAGAAACCAGAGAGTTGTTATAAATGGAGTTCAGTCAATCTGGATTAATGTCACGGTGTGGGTGACCTCAGGACGCAGTGTTAAGACCTTTGCTCTTTCTGTTTTTTTCAACAATGACATAGATAAGGAAATGGCTAATAAATTAATCACATTTACTGTTGATATTAATGTTTTGGATGTTTCTAGCTGTAGAGAGGATACTGCCGGTTTAAACATTGGTGTGTTAGTTAGATAAATGGCAAATGGCTTTTAATGATAGTAAAGTTAAGATAATGCAGGTAATATATCACATTTTGAATTACGTGTATTATTTTGATAGAAATAACCTTAACAGTGTTATGAAAGAAAAAGGTGTTGGTTCTTTGGTTCATCAGATCTTTGTGTCATTCAAGCAATATTTGCTGTATTAGTTTCTTAACAAATAATAATTTAATTTGTATAAATAGAAATATTGAATGCATGTCTAAAAAGGTTATAATGTTAGTGTATAGGTTATTATTTTGACAACACTCATTTTGAGTACTGTGTTCAGTCTTGAGTTTCTTACCTTAAAAAGTACAATGAATTATAAGAAGGAAACGAGGGTTATTAAAATGCTATTTTGAACGGAAAGGTTGTCATATGAGGATAGGTTAAGATCTCTGGGATTATTTTATCTTGAAAAAAAAGAAACGTTAGAGATAATCTAATTGAGATATTTAAGGGAATTGATGGTGTTGATACATCGTATTGTTTCGTACCTAATGGTGAGAATGATAAGACTAGACAACAAAAATATATAGTTTGTCATTGTATGAGCTATCTTAAGCTAAGTGTGGTTTCCTTATGTAGTTTAAGCTAAGAATTAATAAATATTTGAATGATAATGACTTTCTTTGATGTTTTATTTTCATTCTAGAGTTTAGTATGAACAACCAAGACGGACCAACATGTCCTTTTTTATTTTAAATTATATATACATATACATTCTATAGAAAACTTTTCTCAAGTAAAGCCAAATATTTGTGTTTAAAAGAGAGATGGTTTCATTTTGTCATGTATTGTATCCAGTCTCTTTCATCCTTCAAACCTAGTCAAACTAACAAAACTCAAACCTACACCATGATATATTTATGGATTAAATTTACTGTTATCGTATGAACCTATCTTGTCATTCGTGAGTAATTTTAGTGCTGAGAATAACACAAATAATGTTTGTTTGTTTGAAATTAAGTCCAAAGTTATATAATGGGCTATCTGTGTTCTGCTTACCACAGGTATCGAAATCAGAATTATAACATTGTAAGTTTGCAGACATACCGTTATGTCATTGGCGGGCTACAAATTAGGTAAGAGAAAGAAACTTTCTGGGCCAGATCCACAAAACGTTTCGCAGGATTTTCCGTTTTATCTTGACGTGTGTAAAATCCTTGTACACTTCTGTTGTGTTATTGAGCTCAAATAAGCATTTTCAATGAGCCAAGTGACTTATAAGAAAAAGGAAGAATTGGTTTCTAAAGGGATAGAGTTCTCTGAGATGATTGTTGGATCTAGGAGAAGTCCCTGGGTGTTAAGCTTTTTCCAATGCTGTGAAATTCTATGACGTTTTTCTTATGGTAGCTACGGTCTCAAGAAGAGACATTAGAATGACTTATTGAGTTATTCCCCTAAGTATCGATATTAGTTCAAGGAAAGCATAAACAAGTAAGACTCATTGTAATGGTGTTGCATCTAATAAGTCATTGAATGAACTGGATGAACTTTGCCAACCAAAATAACACAACCCCATCTCTGATTGAGGCTATCGAAGACTAATATAGAAAGAATAGAGGTGCCATTAATGTATAAAGTCCAGTGGCAAGTGAAAGAACGAGTTAAAATTAGTGAAATTGGTGATAAACGAGGCCGTAACAAATTACTAATGGATAGGAGGAATTCTGTCTGGGTGATGACAGGTCACAGAGTAGCCTGAATATGTGCAGAACTGATGACAAATGATATCGTTCAGATTATTTGAGTGCAGAGTTCCTTGAGACTACACTATTCTCTCAATGTTTAGAGCATTTCAGCTTTGGGCTGGCCAATAACTTATAGATAAAAGGTAGTTGCCTCAAACACAGATCTCTATGAATGAGGTAAATCAAATTTCACATCCAGTATTTAAAAGTGTGGATAAAGAGAATCTTGACCAGTCCCTGAAATATTTTAGGTGTATAATTTCTTAGAATGGTTGATCTGAAGAATATTTTTAGATGTTCTATCTCTTTCCATTGTACTAAGTTCAAGGTTTACAAGAGAGATACCACAAAAAGTTTATTTGCTTATTTATACAATATTTGCAATGTCCTTGACAAACTATGAGTGTGTCTTTATCAACAAGGTATCTAAGAAACTACCTGGAGAATCAATAAACCATCACTTCAATGTGCGAAATACTTTCAGTTCAACAGAGGTAGCATATATATGTTGAGACAAGATTCATAGCAATAACTATGAATAACGGTTATAATAGAGTAAAAGGTCTGCAGAAGCAGCTACTGTGGTGATAACTAATGAAAATGCCTTTACCCAGGTGTCTTCATTACGGTGAACTCAATCTGTGCCGAGAGTTAACTTAACACCCACAAATCCTGGCATTGCAATACATGCACATTAGTTCTTAGTGTGTAGGTAAGGCTACTTGATCGTCCAATGGTGTTTATGTTACAGTCTCTACCAATGATGTCCCCGACCAAGATGGGAATCATTAATGATTTTGACTAAAATTGGTTGATTTCGCCATATATTAAGCACTTGAAGCTAAACAACCATACTATACAATGTACACTGAATTATTTTCTGGCAAATGATGATATAATGGATTTGAATAGAAAAGTATGTCTCTTACTATGACAAGGAAGTGTCAGTTGAAGAATGAAAGTTGTCATATCCAATCTTGGGATGTATGTACTGTAGAAATTATCTGTCAGTTTTACCTGTGTGATACGTGAACTAAGATTGTGTAAGAGAGTTACCCCACGTAGGCCAGGCTAGACCCAAGAATTATATGAGTGTATGTAGCAGAGGGAAACACAGTATTTCAAGGTACACAAGTATTGTTATATTCCATTGTTTGCTAAGGACAAGATTTAGAACGTTGGTGCTGAATAACATGATCTTTGAGCTAACGTATGAAATACGCTGTTTCCTGTCCAAAAAACAAGAAGCATTAGTTCAGACAGTAATCTGTCCAAGTAAGGTTGAAAGTACGTCATGCTAAAAAAGGATGCAATATGGTAACAGAGTAGCAGTGATAAGACTGTTAATTAGCATATATCCCAACATTGAGACTACATCTGTCTTTAGTTTGTGCAAACAAAATGGAATTGGCTCGCCTTTGCAGAACAAACTCTTACCTTAACAGATTGGTTTGTTAACACAAAAGTTACAGCATTTGTGTGATGTACATAAGCATGTTCACAAACTGCATCCGTAAATTACTCACAAATATATCATACATTTGCTAGCATAGGAATCAAAATTTGAGGCTTATGAGTTAAAGGAGCACAAGAGAAGAGTACTGCCTGATGTCATCTTCACTCAATCGACAAGGAGGAAAGAACTGAAACTGATTTTATGCATCGAATATGATAAGAAAATGAATCTTAGAAAGGTGAAAGATATCCTTGAAAATCATCTGTTGAAAACATTTTGACTGATACATCTTGGATTAACAATTATCACAGCTATTGAATGTACAATTAGTGACTGAGAAGAGATGATGTTCCTTACTTTATGATTTGTTAAACATAATTTCATATGAGAGATATCCACATGATATCAAGTTATAAACACTCGATTATTACACAGTTCACACTGCCAGTGTTAGTAAAGTATAGAGCACCAACAGATTGCGAGACTGAAAGTGGTCACTAGGATTTGAAAAAATAATTCAAAGAGATTGGTACCCCATACTATCAAGTGTCATTTGATGTTTTCAAAGAACTGATTATACCATATAACCAAATGCTGGAAGTTCTATGGAGCAGACCGCATTATTTTTCTAGACTCTTCCCGTTACGCTGAAATGTGTGTATAGCTCATCCATGTGCAGTGAGTGAGTTATATTCTGAGTCTCCAGAGAATATAAATCAGATTTTTATCTGTCTCAGGAATAGTCCTTGTTTCACTAAACTTGCTTTAATTTACTGTATCAGGAACAGTCCTTGTTTCACTTAACTTGCTTCAATTTACTTTTTTGTGACGCTAACTGTAGCAAACGGATCGACTTGTGTATTGCATAACTTGTGTTAGCAGCATTTTAGAACAGTTAACGTGTTATTATCTAGTGTTATTCTCAGCCTGGGTTGGTCTGAGTGTATATCATTATATAATAAGTGAGAATACAGATGTTCGTTCTGACCAAAATAATTTACATATCAAAAGTTTTAACTTCGCTAAATTCTGACAGTACATATTTAATAATGTGATAATGAAAATAATATACTGAGTTTAACCGGCAATATATCTTAGTATTTTAAAGAATTACAGCTACTATAGTGTTGTTAACAGAAGTGGTTCAGTGGATTACCACGGTTATGACATGCAAATAAAAGGTAATTTGTCTTACGTTTCTAGTATATGTGACCACGATGATGTAGGTAAATGGGAATATACGTTTATGAACATATCATATACGTGTGTGTTATTAAGCAACATATGGTGGGAAAAAACGATTCAAAATTTGATATGAAAGAAGCTGTCACTACCAACATTTAGAACTTTATTTAAAGATAAATTATACTTGATTTATTAATGCTTTATAGAGAATGTTTTCATTTTGACATTGAAATATTCACCATGTAGTGGATTTTCATAGATGATATAAAATTTTGCTTCTTTGTACCAGTGTCTCAAAATCCAACTTTAAGAGTATTCAGCTCAAGAATTTACCACTGAATCAATGGAAGAGGGCAGAGATGAAACAATGGATAAGCTCAATGCTGAATACAGTCATGATGCATGGGCATGCAGACTATAAATGTACAGCTAGAGACAAAAAGCGACACCCACAAGGTGCTGCTTTGCAGTCACCTCTTTTTGTATTTAGCTTGCATCTGAAAGACGTGTGATGTGGGGTGAGATGTTGATATTTCCATGGTCAGAAGTTAAAGGTTGGTACATTTGCAGCGACTAGGCTATTTCAGATACTTATACAGGGTCCATGTTTACAGTTCTACCCTTTACCTCCCCTATGAAGCTGAGATCTGTTTAGATAACAACCACAGAATGATGAACGTAATTTTGGAAGTATTAAATAGTTGTGTTAGCTGATGCTAGCCCCCAGTGCCACAGTGGTATGTCTGTGGACTTACAACACTACAAATCGAATTTCTTTACCCGCGTTGGGCAGGACACAGTTAGCCCATTGTGTAGTTTTGTGCTTAACTTCAAACAAAGAAGCTGTTACCATGGTAATAGTAATAGTGGTCAGCACAGTGAAATCAACTAAGTTTTAGTGAATCGGGTCATCCATACGGGCAAGATATACATTAACTACAAGCAATAAGGCGTGAGGAAATGTTAACCTATATCAACGTTACGTGACAAATATTATATGTATGTAAATAGTTATCGTTTGCAGCCTGTTTTTCACAACATCAGACTTACACCTTTACCTGAATTTATTATCTATTATAATTCACTTGACATCAGAGACATTACCGTCACTTTTGTTATTTGTTATCAAGTACTTGATTAATTGGTCGTTGACTAGTTTTACCAAATGTTTTGCATACTTTTTAAATGCTGATCTGTTTACATTCTTACATGAGAAATTACATCTTAGTCAAGAACCTAGTGATCCATGGTTAATCTCTGCTTGGGCCCTTAAGGTCAAAATGTCGAATTCCTGATGCCTGCCGACCCTTCATCGGCAGTGTCACTAATATCTTAGTGATTGCTATAAATCATATTATAGCTGTATTACATATGTTAGTGTCCTACACTGCTGGACAAAATCTTAAGACCAATGAACATAAAAAAATATGCATTTTGCATCGTTAGACTCAATCACTTATTTGAGTAGAGCTTCAAAAGATGAAAATAAGAAAAGGGAAAATAAAAATAAAAAACTTTTTTTAGCATTTAATACGGAAAATGTGAACACTATGAAATTAGCCTAAATACTAGCTGGTCGATATAGGCGTTTGAAGAAGGCTGGCTGGAATGTTATTCCAAGTGGTGAAGTTGGCTTCACGAAGATCATGCACTATTTGGAATTGACGTTTATTTCTATAGACGTCCCTTGCCATCTACCCCGAAACATTTTCAATGGGGTTCAGGTTCGGGCGAACACGCTGGATGGTCCAAAAGAATCACGTTATTCGTCATGAAAAAGTCCTTTGTCCTGCGGGCATTGTGGATTGTAGCGTTGTCCTGCTGAAAGATCCAGTCATTTCTACACAAGCGAGGGCCTTTAGTCAATAAGGATGCTCTCTCCAACACGCCAATGTAGCCAGCTGTTGTTTGACGCCCCTGTATAACCTGAAGCTCCATTGTTCCATGGAAGGAGAAAAACCCCAGATCATGATGGAACCTCCTCCACTGTGCCGTGTAGAAAATGTCTCTGGTGAGATATCCTTATCGTGCCAGTAACGTTGGAAGCCATCTGGACTATCTAGGTTAAATTTTTTCTCATCATAGAACAAAACCTTCTTCCACTTTTCTATGACCCATGTTTGGTGCTTCTCAGCAGTTTAACCGAGCTGTTTCGTCGTGTGAAAAGAGGCGTGGCCTTTAAAGATGTTTACTGTTTTTTAAAGCCTTTCTCTTGTAGATGTCGTCTTATTGTTCTTGAGCTGCATTCTGCGTCCGTGAAGGCCTTAATTTGGTTTGACGATAGGCTGGTGTCTTGCCGGACAACCCGTCGAATCCTCCTGCTCAACGTTGGCAAAATTTTCTTTGGCCAACTACTTGAAATTCTCGTTCCATATCCCTCAGGGCTTTTAAAGAAATTTGCAACAGCAGTTTTACTACGCCCAATCTCACCAGCGATGGCACGTTGAGAGAGACTTTGCTTTTGCAGCTCGACAATTCTGCCACGTTCAAACTCTGTGAACTTTTTAGCCTTTGCCATGTTTTTGCCCAATGTAACACAGGAGATGTTAGTGTGAGATGTTGACAACGCTAATGCTTTAACACAAATGACTAATTTTTTTTACGTTTTTACCGATTAACTCTTCGTTTCAGTATGGACTTAAACTTTTGACCAGCTAGTATTTAGGTTAATTTCATAGGGTTCACATTTTCCCCATCAAATGCTAAAACGTTTTTTATTTTTATTTTCCCTTTTCTTATTTCCTTCTTTCAAAGCTCTACTCAAATAAATAGTTGAGTCTAACAACGCAAAATGCATATTTTTTCTTTATGTTCATTGGCCAGCAGTGTATCACGTGTATCTGTTCTTCATCCTCTTCTTACTTTTGGATTTTTATATCCTTATTGCGAGGAAGTTTGATGAAACACGCTGGGCTGGAGAAGAATTACGAAATGATCCACATATTGGAATAAAACTAATTACAACCTTGAATAGAATTTAAGAAAAGGGTAAGTGACCAGTATGATAGCATCGTAATATTTCTACTATAATAAATTCAAGTGAGAAAACGTTACCTCGAGAAGGTAATAAAACATCTGTGAAGAGTGGAGATTGAGGAATGGACAGTCCAATTTACGTATTAAACACCCAAGTATCTATTGTAAATGCGTTCTACAGTTACAACTCACCCCCTACTTGGGCGGTAGGAAGATCCAAACTGAGAGGAGTAATTTAAGGTATCAAAGGAAGGACAAAAAAAAAAAAAAGAGTTGGAGGAGAGAGACGCTCTAGAGAAAATTGTGCGAATCACCAAGAAGTTCCTACCTAGAGTAATACCAAGTACAGGTGAACAAAGTCAGAGGAAGAAAGGGAAAGAACAATATAACAAAGTTTACCCTTCTTCATTGACAACTTATCATTTTAATGTTGTGATACAAGAAGTAAACTGTGTCCTTCTTTTTAATCTAAGGTATGTATACTGAATTTCTTATGGTTCAAAAAAATATGGGCCCGGCATGGCCTGGTAGATTAAGGCGTTCGACTCGTAATCTGAAGGTTGCGAGTTCGCATCCCCGTCGCACCAAACATGCTCGCCCTTTCAGCCGTTGGGGCGTTATAATATGACGGTCAATTCCACTATTCGTTGGTAGAAGTGTAATTCAACAGTCGGCAGTTAGTGATGATAACTACCTGCCTTTCCTCTAGTTTTACACTGCTAAATTATGGACGGTTAGCGCAGGTCGCCCTTGAGTAGTTTTGCGCGAAATTCAAAACAAAAAAAAAAGCAAAGAATATATTTCAGCAAAGTTAAACTTTGTAGATTTCAAAAAATAAGGAATTATACACAGTTCAGTTCCACTAACGTGTTATAACGTGCTATTAATTTAGGATGAGTAACTTATGGTAAGACCCCTTAACCCGCAAGGCCTACTTACTCTACACTAATAATATATATTTTCGTCATAGTATTTAGCCGAAATGTACGACATTGTTCTACGCTAATACACACGTTCTTTTGTGCTATTGTCTTGTGTCTGGAACGAGGCTTTCCTGGTCCCCGCTAGGAACATTCAATTTATTACTTAAGGCATGAGTGATTTAAACGCAATTTCTGAATACAGTTTAAATTATAGTTGTTATGAGCTAGATGGAGACATTTTATCACATCTTGGTGGTTCTTATAGATAAAACAACCCACAACCAGAAGCAGATTTTTTCAATAAGCGAAAAAAATGCTCTGTTTAGTGTTTGTTTCAATTAGAAATAAGATTTTGATAAATCATGATTCATTTTTAAAATCTTCTGCCTTATCATGGAATTAATAAAAATAATATATTTTGATAAAAAATTATAAGGAAGGTGTTGATTTAAATTTTATTGTTGTATAATCAGTATTCAACGCGTTTATTTTAATATATTTTGCATTTAGAAAAGGTTTATTTTATACTTTTTAACTGTGCATTGTTTTGCTTTGATATTAAGGGGCGTATTCTTCTTAAGATATGCATTGTTCTGTGTTACATGATACTCTTCTGTTGTCATGTTATGAATGTCAATGATCATAGCTCGAGGTATTGCTTTTGTAATATATATATATATATCAATGGATCAATGTGGGATCATCAGATACTTCCAAAGCATATGAGAGCAAATTTTTGACACTCACTAAATACAAAAAGTTTGACTCATTCACAAAATCCAATGAATTCGAAGAATATCCAAAGAAATTGATCAGCCAGTCACTAACAATTAAGTCCTCAATGAAAACAAAATAAAATCGATAGTCACCGTTTTCTTCTTATTCCTATAAAACCCCAGGAATGTTGGAGATTAATTATATATATATAGTAATATTCATATCTGGCACAACAATAAATGTCTTCTTATTATAATTAACAACGTGGTGGCCCTGAAAAAAAAATATGTGTAGTTTAAAAGGTTCCCTGCAGCTGTGGCCAAACATACATTAGATAACTGGAAGACTCATAAAACAAAGGTTAAAAGAACATGCAGAAACAATGCCACTTTTAAACCCAGATAAATCAGTCATAGCAGAGAACGAGAACAGCAAATATACTGGACAAGGAGGAACACTGGAAATTCTGTGTAATTAAAGTACTTTGATTAAAGCTTTATCAATCAAACATTAACAGAGAACAGAGACTGGGAACCAATAGCCTCCAGAAGCATAACTTATCTAAAGACAAATGAAAACTGTATCGGGGTTTCTTCTCAGGACCGCGTTACCACAATTTTAGACTCATCTACCAACAGTAATAATAATAAAAAAGGGATTTAACTAACATTACTGCAGCTGATCAAAGAATTTTGTCAGCGTTTCGTTAATATTCGTTTATGATAAATCTAACAAAATCATAGTTCAAAACGTATCTTTCTTGTTATCTGTTACAATTTAAGATAATATGTACATACATACAATAAATTG
This sequence comes from Tachypleus tridentatus, assembly GCF_004210375.1. Classification (NCBI taxonomy): domain Eukaryota; kingdom Metazoa; phylum Arthropoda; class Merostomata; order Xiphosura; family Limulidae; genus Tachypleus; species Tachypleus tridentatus. Next base: position 80,316,978 of record NC_134837.1, read on the forward strand.
TCTATCATTATCTTAAAAAAACAATAAGCAATATAAAACAGTTATAAATAATTAAAAAATATTTCAGTTCGTATTTCATAATGTTTCTGTAACTTGAAGCCAATGTACAGAAAGATGTCCATCGTGAAAATCTAATTCTCAGTTACAGAAAACAGGCAACTAAAACAGGAGATTTTAAGACACACTTGAAGCCTAAAAGCATAATAGAAAAAACAGTTCATAATGAAAATTATAAGTATTAATACATCTTGGGTTAAAGGTTAAGTACAATCTTTTAGACTGTGGAACAGACCAATGGTTCAGGAGATCTTAAAATAGTGTCAACATTTATTTTATTATATATCAAATTGCATATATCGTCTCGGGGGGGGGATGGACGAATTTAAACTTGCAATCCTCAGTTTGCAAATCGAGTGCCTTAACCACTAGACCAAATCAGGCTAAAAATGTAGTAATAATGTTACATTAAAGGTACATAACTGCTCATTTCAAAGTTTCAACTAATTTCGACTTTATCGGCAAAAGACAGACTTATATACTTTATTGAGTTTGATAGCCATATTTGACATTATTTGACTTATGCTTGAATTTCTGTCATATATCATCCAGATCTCATTTGCAGCATCGAGGGGAGGGAGGAATTTTATTTGGATCGTCATTTTGTGAGCTTCACCTCTAAGCTTGAGGTACAACAAATGCTGTAAAATTATTTACTACAACCCCCTGCTCAAATACCTTTGCTACATTGACACCATAATTAGACCTCTGCTTGTTCAAAGTGGTGGCGCTATCATGTGAAATGTTGCTTCGTGCTGGATTAGGCTATTTCAGTTGATTCTTCACTTATGTTTTTTCCTTATGAATGGCCCGACATGGCCAGGCGGTTAAGGCACTCGACTCGTAATCCGAGGGTCGCGAGTTCGAATCCACGTTAGACCACACATGCTCGCCCTGTCAGCCGTGCGGGCGTTATAATGTGACGGTCAATCCCACTATTCGTTGGTGAAAGAGTAGTCCAAGTGTTTTCGGTGGCTGGTGATGACTAACTGCCTTCCCTCTAGTCTTACACTGCTAAATTAGGGACGGCTAGCGCAGATAGCCATCGAGTAGCTTTGCGCGAAATTAAAAAACAAACAGCTTTAGGCAAAATTCAAACCAAACCAACGTGTATGAATACTTTTCTGCTATACTTTATTAATTATAAAAAACTAAGTGAGCATCAGTAATGACATTGAAATTGAACAATTACGTAGACATGTTGTTGACATATTTATTTGTATATCATACAAGATACCATATTTGTTCATCTTTGCCTCCTCGCTGTAACGTTTAGGGATACGTATTAGGTATTAGAAATGAATGTTTGATAATGTAACATTATTTTATTCTACTGGATTCGTGAGCTAGGCTGGATCTAGGTGTCAAAATTACTGAGACGACCTCTTAAGCACATAAATACATATTCCGTTTTACAAATATTCAATAATATATAAAACTGCACAGTACGTAATAGCGCTGTACCATTAGTTGCTGAAAGTTCATTGATGCGTCAGTATAGCTATTTTAAGACGAATTTCGTTTACCTCTTTCTGTGAGCTTTCAACGCTGTTACTGAAACCTTTAATAACACAGACAACGAGTTACGTGGTGTGGAACTCAACAACACCCGGAAAGACGTTTACAAAAGCATCGCCTAGCAACAGTATTACAACAACAATCAATTCAAAATCCAAAGGAATTGCGAAAGCTAAAGAAATTATTTAGAAAAAAAAAAGCAGGCCAGAATAAAAAAAAATTAACGGAAGTTAAATACGTTATTATTTACGTAGTGAAATGTTATCCAATTTTTTTATTTAAATATTATTAATACTACAGAGTGAAATAATTTCTAGTTAACATAATTTATGATAAAAATTCATGGAAGAAAACGATTATTTCCAGAATTCGCTTTTTTTTTTTATGGAGAGAAATTATAGAGGTAATTTTATTTATTTGAAATTCACATAAACTGGTAACGTAAGTATTTGAAAAATTCTGTGATTTACTGAATACAGGACCATTCAACAAACATAAAAATATAATAGACTAGCAAAGGAGGAATAAGCCTAAATTCGACTTTTCTCGGCTAATTTCATTTATTTGATTGGTAGATACTGTCCGGCATCTTAAACATTTTTCAGCTTAATAAGGTACTTATCTAACACCTTTTGAGGCCCGGCATGGCCTAGCGCTTTAAGGCGTAATCTGAGGGTCGCGGGTTCGCGCCCGAGTCGTGCCAAACATGCTCGTCCTCCCAACCGTGAGGGCGTTTAATGTAACGGTCAATCCCACTATTCGTTGGTAAAAGAGTAGCCCAAGAGTTGGCGGTGGGTGGTGATGACTAGCTGCCTTCCCTCTAGTCTTACACTGCGAAATTCCAAAAACAAATTAACACCTTTCAATTAATACATTGATTTTAAGACTTTTACACTCTGGGAACAGTAACTTTTCAGTAATTGTCAGCAGTAACGTGTACTTCAGCTCTTCTGCTGGAATTTAACATTGTTTTGTTAGAGTTTTGCTGGCGTGATTATGCATTTGTTGGCATGTACGTCTATAATGAAAAAACTTGTATTTTTCCAGAATATATATATATATATATGTATGTAGATAGAGGGATAGACATACTGAACATATCACGATCGTACTTATGTGACAAGAAAAAAAAGGACATCTGGCATTGTTACTGTACACCAAACGGAAAGTTTCAGAAACATCAGTGTCGCGTGGTTCCCTCCTTAGAATCATGAAAGGTTGTGTATTAGACATATTTTTCTATGAGAAGTTGCCAGTAGCAGATGGTTGTGTCTACTGATGTTTCCCTAGATTTATTTGTATCTGTCGTATTGCATTGATTTATCGTAAGAAAAGTAATTCTATCGTGGTGTTACACATATTTAGGATGTGTTTTTTTGTTCGTGTATAACATAGGATAACATTCCAACACGGATAATTTATGATTATTAATAAAGTAATTTAACGCTATGTACGCAGAAGAACCGTAACTTTATCCTAAATTATTGTATAGAAACAATGCTTAATAACCACGAACTATGGCAATAGACATATACTCACCGTGGTAACATGTTACGTTGAAATTTAAGTTCTAAGTTATATTATGAAATGAGCTTCGTTTACTTTTAACTTTAAACAACTGGGAAATAATTCATGTGCCTTTAAAATAGGATTCTGTATTTATCCTAAATTGGGTTTTGATAGAAACCATTATTTTCGTTTTGCTAATAATTTGATTTTTATTCACTATATTACTGCGAGAAAGCCCGGCATGGCCAAGTGATTAATATGCTCGCCCTTTCAGTCGTGAGGTTGTTATAATGTTACAGTCAATCTTTTATTCGTTGGTAAAAGAGTAGCCCAAGAATTGGCCTTCCCTCTAGTCTTACACTGCTAAATTAGGGATGGCTTGTGCAGATAGCCCTCGTGTAGCTTTGCGCGAAATTCAAAACAAACAAACAATACTACGAGGAAAGCAAACCAATGAAAATCTGATATAACTATGTTTTTTTCTTTTAACGTGGGGATTCCCTATATATTTGGGACATTTGAAAAACAGAGCTTTTGTAATCACTTATTGTGAGTTGTTATACAAAAATACCTTTTTGTTTTCTGTTTCGATGCTAGTGATTGTATAATGAAATATTGCTGGACTAACACAAGTCTATTGAAAGCATTAGCTTTCTTTTTGAGAGAAATTTCTTTATACTGTTGTCTTAACGACAAAATGGTGAGGAACTATGTTTTTTGTTGTGAGCTTTCGGAGTTTTTTCATCACGAACCAACAATAACTAATAAAATATCAAGTATTAATATACTCAGTTTTATAGACCAAGGCAATATCTGTACAGGGATCGTGCGAGAAAAAGAGGTGATTTTAAATTTTATTCTGAACACCCTCCCCTTTCTTACCCGAAACTTCCCATGTGGCAGGGTGTATTAGACCTTGCATTCATCCCCGAATGAGACCTCACTCGTATGGGTGGATTTATAATATTAGCCTGGCAACCAAAAATAACTTGTGTGGTCACATGATAAACCTCATTATAAGACCATTCCCGCTTTAAAAATAGTAATAACAAAAACAATATAGAAGACAGAATTCCCCATGGTATTCTTCAAAATTAACTAGAATTAGGGATGAAGGAAGGAGATTACTAGGCTTAGAAATCCCGAATTTACGACAATTGGTCGTACTTATTAGTGCTATGCTTGCATTTATGCCTTTGGTCAGTTGCTTTGAAAACTTCTCAATTATATTCTCTTTCTGTGTATGAAAGTAATAAAATGCGGGACGTATACTTGCCGATTTTACAAATATTTCAAACAATAGTTAGGAAGAACTGAATTAATTACTTGAAACCATTACCTGAGATGGACAAGGTTAATAAACGTCATTTGACCTCTACTTTACATCATGTTTGTGTACTGTAACATTTTCTTTACAGCATTACCATTGGTGACGGTAATCATGAACTACAGAACAGATACTTTTATCAGTCTATCGGGCTTGTAAGTTTTATTTTGTACTTACATATAACTTTCCATACAAGATATATTTATTACATTGTTTTTAATATTGAAATTAGAATAAAATATTTGAAAACAGATAAGGCGGTCGCGTCTACATCAACTGTAAATATACTGAAATTTGCTTGTTTTTAAAATCAACGAAATACATAAGGAAAAAAAACACATTTGACATACACAGTGAACTTTAATAATACTTATCTTTGCATTTTTCGGCAGTATTTTACTGCCACCATCAGGGGTCACCCCTGATGATGGATGGTAGTGAAGTAATGTCGAAACTTGTACAGTTGTAATTACGAGTTGTAATTAAAATTTGATTGTGCTACAAAAAAATAAGTCCTTGATATTAGTGTTTCACTGTGAACATTTTGATCAACTGTTCTTCTACGCAATTAATATTTCAGGAGAAGCTGCTGCATACAGCCAGTCATTAAAATGTACTGTTGAATTTGTTACTGTTGTTTGAAGTTTGTATTAATTAATTTTGTCAGGTTGTTCAAACAGTGACAGATGTCTTGTCCCCTGATCTACTGCTATTATCCGTGAGCAGGTTTTCCAATTACTGTGAATATATAAATATATGTGTGTGTATACGACATTGACTTAACGTAGACGACAAATACTTAGATGACGTATAATTACTTAAGCCGACTGTTGAGATGGTAGAATTTTCAGCACAGACTTTCTTTTCTTCACTACGTTCGAATAATAACATGAAAATGATTTAAAAAGTGGGTCAACTAATGTTCGGAATGAGCTTTCTTGCGTATTTTCTTTGAAACGAGACACTATTTAGGTCAAAAGATCAGAATCGCACACGTTACTCTTCAAATGGCTATTCATCTAACGAATATGGCTTAGGTTGCCATATTTAGCCTAAACATTTAGCTGGAAATATAATACTTCTCAGGCCAAATGCTGAAGGCCAGAGCTGTCAATTGGATTTCGTGAGTACCGGGTTTGGGTGAAATTTATAGCCATATATATTTGTTGTAAAAACTCATTCTAATTAAAAAAAAAATTACAAATCTGACGAAGATAACCAGAAATTATAGCTAAATAGGAGTCTAACAAAGAATAAACTATGAGAGAAATTATGTCTTATTCTTATTTACAACATTCGTTATCTACTTACATAATTTGATCTTTCAGAGCGTTAAACAAATTATAAAAATAAAGGGTTTAATGTAAGATGAGTAGTTTAAACGATAATATATATTTATATATACATGGAAATGGCATTATTATATTATATATATATATATACAATGCTCATTATGTATATGACGTAATACGTGGGTATGCATTTGGTTAACACTCACAAAATTGTTATATCACCTTACTTGACATACTTGATTTGTACTTTGAAGAAAACAGCACTTTCAGTTTGTCACCAACTCATGAAGTTTCTCTAGTCTTCATAATTGGGTGTAATACCAACTTATGAATATTTTGATATTACTTCTACCATATGTTTTGGCCCGGCATGGCCAGGTGGGTTAAGGCGTTCGACTCGTAATCTGAGGGTCGCTGATTCGAATCCCCGTCGAACCAAATATGCTCGCCCTTTCAGCCGTGGGGGCGTTATAATGTTACGATCAAACCCACTATTCGTTGGTAGAAGAGTAGTCCAAAAGTTAGCGGTGAGTAATGATGACTAACTGCTTTCCCTCTAGTTTTACACTGCTAAATTATGGACGGCTAGTGCAAATAGACCTCGAGTAGCTTTGCGCAAAATTCAAAAACAAAACTATAAGTTTTGTTTTATACACTTAATGTTTGAACACACTAAGCTTATATTATTGTATTAAAAACTTTCGAACATTTGAGTGTTGTTTTTTTGTAGATCAAGAATATAATGTTTGTCACAGCTGAAACACTGATATGTCAACACTTGCATCTCCTGGAATTCAATAACAAGTTTAGGAAAACGCTGACAAATGAAACCATTTACAATGAAGATGAAAAGAGATAAGTTTCTAACTATGGCTACTAACAGATTGATTACTGATATTAGATTAACCATCCATCGTGTTTATCTTAACCTGGTTGGACTTGGTGTGGAATCTCCGGAGGTGTAGGTAGATATTGAGATATCACAAGTGGATGAAAATATTTTCGCAATGACGAACGTCTGTTGCCAAGAATTGGATGTATTACTGTTCCAAAGATCAGGCTGCATGTTCTATTCTAAAAGTCAGTATCTTTATTATATCTTCTTTGCACAGTAAACGCTTTCTTGCTGCTGCTCTGTAGCCATATTTCTGTAGCGTTCTTAAGAGTTTAATTCTTATCTGTACTCGAGTTATTAATGTTATCATCATTTCAGACACCTAACGACTCTTTGAGTTTGTTTGTTTCAGAACAAATCCACATTGGGCTACCAGCTGTATTAACCTCGGGAAATCGAACCTCGGATTTTAGCGTTGTAAATCCGTAGACTTACTGTTATCCCACCGGTGAGCGCCTTTTTCAGATATCTTTTTTTAAAATTCTCTACCATGCCTTACCTTATGCTATAGGACTAGGTTTTCCTATATCTGTCCAGTACTTGTTAAATATTTTTTATAAGTTTTCTTAAACTCCAACCAACATCGTGTAAATATTAGACTACTTTTAGATGTCATTTCTTCTTGTCTTCACATTTTAATGACAGAGGTAAACTATATTAGTTGTACTGGGCGATGTCTTTTCAAAATTAAAAAAAAACAACAACAAACATTCCTCATATATATCTGCATGCACCTGCACAAAAAACCTCAAAAATTAAAAGAAAATCTACTAACTTAATCAGAGTTAGCGGTGAGTGTTCTTGACTGGTTGTTTTCCCTCTGGCCCGACATGGCCAAGCGTGTTAAGGCTTGCGATTCGTAATCTGAGGGTCGCGGGTTCGCATCCCCGTCGCGCCAAACATGCTCGCCCTTTCAGCCATGGGGGCGTTATAATGTTACGGTTAATTCCACTATTTGTTGGTAAAAGAGTAGCCCAAGAGTTGGCGGTGGGTGATGATGACTAGCTCCCTTCCCTCTAGTCTTACACTGCTAAATTAGGGACGGCTAGCACAGATAGCCCTCGAGTAGCTTTGTGCGAAATTCAAAACCAAAACCAAAAACCTTGTTTTCCCTCTAGAGTATTAATTCGAAATTAAGGACGGTTAATTGCAGATATGTAAAAGTTCTGAAGACAGTTAATGTGTTTTCTTCACAGATATTTTTCATTAAAATATTTTGTTTTTTTGGTGGCTGCAACATGAGACTGGTGGCTTCAAGAAGGTGTCTAATCCTTAAGTGGATGAAGTAAGTTATGAGGAATGTCTATATCTTACGAACCTTTTAACCTACAAAATATTATTTGTTATTAAACAAGAAAACTGAACAATAAGTTATCTATGCTGTGACAATTGCAGTGTTTGAGCATTATATTCTAGTGTTATAAGCCCTCACAATTGCCACTGAGCCATCAGAATTTTTTTTTACTAAAACACTCTAGAGATTTCTCAAAATCATGCATTTTTATCTGTTAATTTTTCACAGGCGAAGCTGCTGTAGAAATCTAAAATTTTTCTCCTTTTTTTATTGGTGTTAATCTACACAATGGGCTATTTCTGCGCTGCCAACCTCAGGGAATCGAACCCAGAATTTTAGCGTTAAAAGTCCATAAATTTACTAATGACTCACAGGTCTTAAGTAAATAGTATCTAAGCAAACGTTGCTCACACATTAATTCGTCATATTTCTTCTCGTGTAAAGTTTATTGTTTAGAAAGATTTGTAGATGAATGAATTACTATTTTAAAAACCTATCAACAACAAATTACTTCTGTTGGAACAACAATGATAGGTTCGTTGGCTGCCACAATTCACTTCATTAATATGGCCTGCTGCCAACCATTTACTCCAATCTAACCATCCTACACAAGTTTCTCGAATAGATATTCTGCCAAAATATATTGCTCGTTAATTTAAAAGACATCTCTGATCCGTTATGATGTGTGTTTATGTGTTTTTCCCTGCCAAATCCGTGTTAAACACATTTATTTAATTCTCGTTAATAACTTTGTTCAGTTTAATTGGGTTTAACTAGAAATAAGAACCCAACTAATATATGCAAAAAAGAAACAATCACGGTTCCACAATTACCTTTTATTAAGGCATGGATGACTCTGAGAGCGTTCCTACATTAATATTTTTACAATGAATGGTTTAGCGAAACAGGACACTGTATATAGATAGCGTTTGAAACACCTGAAACAACAATGAACAGATTTTACAGAAAGATTCTCACGATAGAGAGATGTATACATATTCAAGGCTGCGTACACACGGTTCACCCTCCTCAGTTCATTGCTAGCCACCGCTTATCTTCTTACCAATTACTCAGCGACAAAAACATGGGATCCAGTCGTCGTTACAGGGCAGTCCTAGCTACACTTCCGTTATCATCAAGTATTAAATGACTTTTAAATTGAAACAAGGTCTTGGTAGTCTAATTTAATTAAATGTAAGTAAGCGTAGAGAATCATCTGTTATTATTTGATACAGGGAATGAAGTGGGGACGTGATGGGCTGCACTAACGCGATAAAAATTCATTAAGAGGCGCATGATTGTTTAATACATTGTATAACGTTAACATAACGTGAAGCTGCGACCTTGCTTTGATCTAGCCTTCGAGTACAAGAGTATATGGAGTGATAGTGCGGACAGTTATTACTTAAAAAATGTCATAACTTTCGTCATGTGAGGATTATTTAGATGCTGACTTGAATGATAAAGATTTTTTTTTTTTTCAGGCGGAGATCATGTAATTAAAGGAATGAAACACAAAGAAGTGTCTTTAAAATGGCAGAATGTTTGCGTGAATTTGTTCAACACGCAGGAACTGTTTTTAATGAGTGCAGGATAATTTGTTTTAACTACATATTGAGCTACCAGCGTCTTGTCTACCATTGAGAATCGAACTCCGGAGTTTAGCGTTTTACGCAAGTTTTTAGCGTAAACTTGCCGCTGACCCACCAAGGAACAATTTACACATATCCGTGGCTTGTTGTTAAGCGCGAAGCTACGCAGATGGTTATCTGTGCTCTGCCCACCACAGCTATCGAAAATCGGTTTCTAGCAATAGAAGTCTATAGACTGTGCCGCTGTGGAAGGGGGTGGGGCAGAGCTGTGGAGATTTTACACTTGAATAATGCTTTGTTTAGTTCGCTATTTATCTATTTCAAACACGTTTTACGTTTGATAGCTGCGTCTTTATTTATTCATTTATTCATCGTAATAAATAACTTGTTTACGGTATATGTATTATTACGGTTCAAGAAAATTATATCGTGTACACAATTGTTATATTTTTCGTCGACTATAGTGATATTGCATACACGTTTTTAATAGTATTGAAGCCCTAAAACATTTTCAACGTACAGAAACAAGTCTGAAGCCTTAAGGAAACTGTAGGATTTTACACAATCACAATACAAAACCTTCAACGGACGTCCTTTTACTTGATTCACCACGATCTGTTCTCTTAACCTTTTTTGTGAACTACTGACACACATTAACAGCGTTCTTATTACGAAAAATATCAGCTAACTATTTGTATAAGTGAATTTCTGGTTGCCACGTAAAAAGACGTGACCTACTATCATTCAAAAAAATTTGTCTATGTTGGATAGCGACAAGAAAAAAAAACACGTTAGCACTTTACACATAAATAATTACACTGTGCTGTTCGAAGTGTATAATATTTTCTGTTATTAATCTTTTTCCCTGCTAGTTTAAATAACCACAAAAAATGTGAAAGACTGTTTTGCTTGTAGTGTAAATTCCTACGAATCCGAAGGTTTCAGTTCGCGTCCCTTTGGGGCCGAGGGTATATTATAAGAGTTACGGTCAAATTCTTCACTTAGGTTAAACAAGAACAGCTCAAGAATTGGTAGTGGGTGCTGTTAACTAGCTTCCTTCCTGTCAGTGTAAAATTAGAAACAGCGATGCCTAGTTACAAGTTTTGTATGTGGGTCCAAACATTCTAAAACAAACAAACAGTTGTACACTTTGGCTGGTTTCCTTTGATAACCTTTTCTAACTCTTCACTAAATTACTATTACAACTGTTGCTGAACAGAGAAAGTAATTAGAAACTGATGTAGATTTAGTCTATTAAAATATTTTCTGACAGAAGAATCCTTCAGAAAGATACACTTGCAGGCTGAGTTACGGTGTTCATTTGAAAATCTGAGAACTTATCTACTTCTGTTTTTTTCAGCAGGTTCACTTTTAGACGTTGTTTTCTTGGATGATTTTTTTTAAAATTAGCCAATAAATTATTATAATGTATTCTAAAGACGAATGGTATGGGTATTAAAACTTTGATTAAAATAAAGTACAGAACAACGTTTAGACATTATTAGGTCATTTTCAGGTTAACAAAGAGAATTAGCAACTGAATGGGTACGAGATTGTAGGGGGCGTTGCAGTTAGATGCTAGGTTATTAATTAATATAGATATAAAAGTGTTCGTTTACACTCTTCCATAAGACCAATGGCATATTTAGGTAGGGGCTAAAGGGGTCTAAGCCCAAGAGCTCATGATCCTAGTGGGGGCCCATTGATAATTTTATTCTATGTAAAATTACGTGGGGTGTAGAGCCAACAAAAATTATTAGCCCCTAAAATCCGCCACTGCCTAATACATGTGCCTAGCAATGGTCAGTTGCTAACTCTCTTTGTTAACCTGAAGATGGCCTAAGAAGGTCGAAACATTGTTCTGTAATTTATTCTAATTAAAGTTTTAATACCCATACCAGCCGTCTTTAGATTACATTCTTACTTCAAATCTGTGGTTTGATTGTATTTAGTATTCATAATTTATGCGTTGTATAAGTTGAAACAACATAACTGGATTTTTTTTATTCTGAAAATGGATTTTAGTCGTTTGAAGATCACTGAAATGATGAGTTACATTGTTATATAATTCTTTTAAGCCATATTTGAAGATAATTTCAGAATAAATTACATTATTACACTTTGTACTTAACCTGTTAAAATTATTGTTATGATGAATTTCATTATTGCATAATTAGTTTAAGTATTGTTTTAGTCACTTGTTCTTAGAAACTCTCACAGTGTACATACTAAGTCAATGATTGGACAAAAATATTTTATCAAACAGTAATTTTGTGTTGTAGTACACAGGTATATGGATGAGTGAATCTTTCAATCAGTATGTGTTTTATTTAAACAATTTGTTTGTGTGTGTGTTGGATGACCTGTTCAAAAAATAATATATTATTTCACTAATTTTAGCGAAGTCAAGCTCCCGATGATTGTCAAGGCCAAGCTGGAAAACAAATTGATAAAAAAAAATATTTACAGCATCAGGACTGGAAGAATAAATTATTATAACCAATCGAATATATTTCTTTCAGTAACGAACCCACATTTAACAGTTCGTGTATCTCAAAGAGTGTTATGAAAAATAAAAATGCGTCTACTTTTCCGGAAAAAAAAAAAACAGTTTCGTCTGCACAAGCTAACAACGAAAGAAACAAGCTGGCAAATAGAAAATTCATTCTAAACATCATCTACAAATTTAAAGTGGTAGGAAAATTACATTAAAGAGACGTTTGGTTTAACAATCAAGCAGAATACTTTACATACACTTTTGTCTATTTAGCTGGTTTAACAATAACGTCGTATTCTAAACAAGTTTGGTGAGTCTGTTATCCAGTGTAACCTTTGTGTCTCTTTCAACACGTGAACGAGACGTTAAAAACATCCACTTATAGCATTAAGATCATATAAAAATAGATGCGTTAAGCATATTAATCAAGTAGGCTAGAATTAAAACATAACTAAGAATGTTTTACCTGTTACATATTGGATCTTCCAGGGTGACAGCGTCTCCAAATATTAATTTTAATTATTATTGGAGTCTCAAACAAAGCTGTTAAAAAAACGTACTTGAATAAACTAATATTTATTGGATAAAACATGCATGCTTATAACGCTCAAAACCAGATTTCGATACCCGTTGTGGGCACATTCCAGATGACTCATTGTTTAGCTTTGTAGTTAACAACAAAGTAAGGAAACGTTACGCCCAATCTAAAATTATGTAAACACCAACCTTCTGAGTATATCAGTAAGGTGGGCTTTCTTTCCTTTGGGTTGTTGAATTCACTCAATCAACCCTTGAAGAAGAGAGACCTACTTTCCCGAAACTTAACCCATTTAATAATTTTGTTTTCTAGAAAGCACTTCAAAATAATCGAATGAAATTTGTTCGTTAAATTCTAGACAGTACAACAAAAAAATTCCATAAATTTTCCATCATGACATTTTATGGAGTCTAATTAACTAAGTTTTAGCCCCGTTTGAAACTATGATATAACTGTCTCATGTTACTCGAAAGGAAGACTGCTGTCAGCTATCATCGCGTTGTCTAAAGTACGAATACATAAATGTTTTTTGCTACAAATTATGTAAATATATAATAGAAAAAAATGTTGTTTTCAACATATCATAGGCACTAATAGAAGGTCGGCTTTAATTTTCACTACCCACTTCTAATCGTTTTTGTACTATTTAGCGCAGTAGCTAGCCTGATCAATGAAGAGATGGCGAAAGTTCTTAATACAATTGTTTATTTTTCTTTTTGCTATAAAGCCTTTCACTTTTTATTAGGCGTCTTACAATATTTACAGAGGAAAGTTTTTACAACTGATTTTTTATATTAATACAAACCAAATATCCTCATAATTTTCTCATTTATAAATTCAAGCGATGCCTTTTAATTCGAGTCCTAAAACATAACAATGGTTGCTTGGGCCTTCCTTATCAGTTATGATGCTTTCATAAATTCAGATTAAATTCCTTTACAGAACAATGAAACATGTTTTGAAAATATACAAAAAAGAAAGGAGTTAAGTCATGTTTATTTCCAGTTGATTTGAGACTAAATGTGTGTTTTAGAAACAAAATCTCAAGGTAACCAGAACCACTATAACCGTACTCTTGAATTAACAAATACCATATAACATTTATTGTAAGTCATTAACATAAACATGGCAGAAATAAGATTCTTTTTCTACTTTTAAGTAACATGAAAATGTTTACAAAATATAACTTAATCATAAGTAGTAATAGGATTAATGTGTGTATATGTTCTCATACAGCACAGCCACATGGGGCTATCTGCTTAGCCCACCGAGGGGAATCGAACCCCTGATGGTAACGTTGTAAATCCGTAGACTTACCGCTCTCCCATCGGAGGACAATATAATTAATAAGTTTAACCTAAAACTTGATACCTTTAAAAATATTTAGTAATAAACTATTATTAAAACCAGGGGAATTTTGAGAATTTGATATCACTTCATTTTTATTAACTATTTTATTATTATTATTTTTTACAGAAAACAACTTCGGACTAAAGAGAATAGATAAATGTACACAAAATAATTCTCTGAGTCACTTCGGCCTGGCATGGCTAGATGGTTTAGGCACTCGACTTGTAATCTATGGGTCGCTGGTTCGAATTCTCGTTGCACCAAACATGCTCATCCTTTCAGCCGTGAGGACGTTATAATTTTTCGTTGTGAATTTGGTCCCTTCTGGTAATTCTTTTTGTTTAAGTAAAATTGCAAGAAGCAAACATTCTCTAAACGCCAAACTAATTAAAAGTTTAATCAATAGACAATCATTTGAAAAAAGTTATTGGGTTAATGAAGTAATTCAAATTTTGTGATCTTATTTGGATTTCACATTGTAACTGTTATCCTTTTTTCATTTTAGTAAATTCAGAGGCAACTGATTTTTGTGCATACCATAATTCTAGGATTCTACACATATTTTTATAGAATATCGTGGAACACAAAAATAACCAAAGAAGAAACATGATTTTAAAAACGGTTCCTCCAAAGACAATGTTAAAATTCATTAAAGGAGGCTGCTAAAAATATATTAAATATATATATATAAATATATTGGCTTAATTATGTGTTAGTTTATATCAAAAATTGTCACAATATTGAAACTTTTCCTCGAGTCTAGTTGACCTGTGCATAAACAACTATTCATAAATTTATAAACATAAAAAATCAAATCATTCATATGATAGCAACTAAAATATCATATTATTAGACTATTCATGAGCAGCAAGAAGCTCACGAAACAGTGAAGAGACTTTTATTTTTATTCATTTTGAGAATTAACTCAATATAGTTTGCAATTTTCTTTGCGGTGTTCAAGAACTAATAAACTCGTTGTTTCGTTCTAATGATGGCAAAATGTGGACATGCAACAAGAACTGACTCCAGAAGAAATCGACAGATGTTTTGATGGCAAAATGTGAGAAGGCAACGAGATCTTAATAACTCGTATATTTCGATCTAATCATGGAAAAAATGTGGAAATATACTAACAAATATATGTTTTTGGACAGATTAATGCGCAGTTTTCCAATTTAACAAATATATTGTACCAAAAAAATTTTCAAAATATTTAATAAGTCTAGACCTAACCTATCTGCATGATTTGTGAAGCTAATTTTTTTAAACCTTCTGAAATATATTTTAACGATAAAAGTGACAAAAGTGTAAATTGTATTTACTTCGAAACTAAATGAAATTCACTTATGGACATATAAATCAGATGCATTTTTCAAGCCTTACCAGAGGGTGCTTTAAAAATGGATATTTCGAATATTTGACCCAAAGCTGAGCCAGCCGTTTCTAAAGTAAAACTGATAAACAGAGAACTGTTTCACAACCACATTGCCGGTCCGCGAAATTTCACGAAAACTAAACAAAAATTGACAAAATATTCCGATATAAATCGCAATAATTTTTCGTTGTATTTGAAGTTTAACAGCTGATCCCCAGTATTGAAAGGGCTGAGAAACGCTGGATTATAGTGAAGGCAGCAGGTCAACAGCATCAATCATCAACTCTTAGGGTTACTCCAATCGAATAGTGACTGTTAATCTTACAAGTCACTCTCAACCCCAAGTGTGATTTTGAAGGGACAGGACAGAAACCGTGGGCTCTTCGATTCACAGTATGGCATGCTAATTTGGGCCATATCAAAATTTCTGCAGGGAAATTCAGTAAGTTACTAAATACCTGAAAACCTTATATTAACAAGTTATATGCGCTTTATAAAATTTCATAAATACACTTATAACATAAGACCAACAAATAACTGTTCGTAATTTGTTTAACATACAAGCTTTTGATTTGGCTTGGGTTGTTTTTACCCACAGAGCTACAATGTGCTGTCTGATAGGAGTATCGAAGCTAAAACCAGATTTTGTAGCGTCCTAAGTCTGAAGACTTACTTCCGAATTTCTGAAATACAGGCTCTGATTGTTAACAAAGGGTATTTTCCCCTTCGTTTATAAGGATATGTATGTACAAGAGAACTTTTGCATCAGTTTTCACTGCAGTCTTAGAAAGTACTAACAGAATGTGAGCACTTCTCAGATATTAATCAGTGATGTCGAGAAAACCCACTTGTAGAGAAATATATATGCAAAAACGGCTCGTTTGGGTCGAGAAAATTTTTTAAGTAGAGGAGTGAACAACGTTTTGAAAGTCAAAACGTTGTTCACTCCTCTACGTAAAATATTTTCTCAACCCAAACGAGCCGTTTTTACATATATACTTCTCAGATATTGTTGAAGTTAAAATATACATCAGGATGGTTAATCCAAATGACGGAAAAAAACAAACTTGCGTGAATTTAGCTTAAAAGTAATTACATTACAGCAACTGTTATTATCAGTTAAAAATCACATTTGAAAAAAAAAATCTAGTTTTCTTCGTATATGAGCCAGTCCCCGATTGATATCTTACGTAGCAAATCAAACCCGCCTTAAAAAAACGAAAAAAAAAGGGATAACAAATGTTAACCCTAGTCTTGGCAGGAAATCTGTTGAGTTTTTTTATCTACTTTATGCAAGTGCCGCCATTTTTAATGATAAATACACTAATTCGTAGAACTGTACTTTTCATGAGATCTGGACTCAAAATTTAGGGTTGAAAGAATCTTTGAAAAACTTTACACTATTTTCATCATTAATGTAATCATTTTGAAACATATATACTACAGTCATTCATATTAAGTTTATGCTATAATCTAATCAACAGCCTTTCTTACTGGCACCGTCTCTGAAAAACATAATTAGTGACTCAGTCCATATCAAAATTTCCTTAGAAATAAGTAATGGTGGATAATGAAATGAATTAGTAATGGTTGATAATTAAATGAATTCATAAAGCACATCAACTTAAACTGCAGAAAGAAAATATCAATATGTTCCCGAAGCAACCTCGAGAAATCCAGATGAGATTTCAAAACAATTCCTCACAGCAAATACCAAAGGTCAGTTTGATGAGATCTCGGCATGACCAGGTGGATAAGGCACTCGACTCGTAATCCGAGTGTCGTGGGTTTGAATTTCCGTTGCATCAAACCTGCTCGCCCTTTCAGCCGTGGGTACGTTATAATGTTACGCCAATCCTATTATTTGTTGGTAAAAGAATAGCTCAAGAGCTAGCGGTTGGTGGTGGTAACTAGCTGACTTTCCTTTAGTCTTACACTGCTAAATTAGGGATGGCTAGTGTAGATAGCCCTCCTATATGTTCAAAACAAAACAAAAACAGTTTGATGACATTTGAGATATTTTGGTGAAATTTTTGTGAAAAAAGGATTGGTTTCTTTGGAATTTCGCGCCAAGCTACACGAGGGCTATCTACATTAGCCGTCCCTAATTTAATAGTGTAAGACTAGAGGTAAGACAGCTAGTCATTACCACCCACCGCCAACTCTTGAGTTACTCTTTTACCAACAGATAGTGAGATTGACCGCAAAATTATAACATCCCCACGGCTGAAAGGGAGAGCATGTTTGGTGTGACGGGAATTCAAACCTGCGATTCTCAGATTACGAGTCGAGTGCCTTAACCACCTGGCCATGCTAGGCTGTGAAGAAAGGAAAACCACAAAAGTTTAGAATGGTAAATTATACCAAACAAGAAGGGAAAACGTGAGTTGGTGTTACTGCATTGAGGGCTGAAATGTGAAAGGCTTTTAAATAAAAATGACTTAGAGAACATGCAGTTACAAAACAATTATTTCACTTCATTTCTATAATGTAGACGGTTTAGCAGAGAACTGGTAGTTACTAACATATTGTCGTTGCATTTGCTTAGTTTGTTTTCAGTGGAAAATAAGATTAGGAAATGAATTAAAGAGATTTCGACTGTGTTTATTGATTGTTTGTTTGAAGTTTTTTCAAATGAATGAAACATTTGAGCGTAATACATCGAAATAATTATTTTCGTCGACAAGACATCAAGTGAAACTTTAGGGAAGTATCATACAAAAAGGATGAGCAATCGTTTATTTATATTCTTTGGAACTTTGAGCAAATCCTGGTATACATACGTCAGTATCCAAAATCCAAAGATGTTTTGAGATCACAGTCATACAGTATTGAACATTTTAATATGGTCAGATCGCAACTTAATTAAACTTTTAGTTCATTGATCGATTTGGATTTGTTTGTTTGTTTGTTTTTGAATTTCGCACAAAGCTACTCGAGGACTATCTGTGCTAGCCGTCCCTAATTTAGCAGTGTAAGACTAGAGGGAAGGCAACCAGTCATCACCACCCACCGCCAAC
The DNA here is from genome assembly GCF_004210375.1 of Tachypleus tridentatus. Lineage (NCBI taxonomy): Eukaryota > Metazoa > Arthropoda > Merostomata > Xiphosura > Limulidae > Tachypleus > Tachypleus tridentatus. The sequence continues at coordinate 80,335,242 of NC_134837.1, forward strand.
ACTTGGGCTACTCTTTTATCAACAAATAGTGGGATTGACCGTCACATTATAACGCCCCCACGGCTGAAAGGGCGAGCATGTGTGGTATGACGGGGATGCGAACCCGCGACCCTCAGATTACGAGTCGCACGCCTCAACACGCTTGGCCATGCCGGGCCGATTGATTTGGGACAAACGTACAAGAAATGAGTTAATATCTAATCGTAGACACTAAGTTCGCATCATAAGAGTTAAGTCTTAAAATCTGAGGTGATTTCAGATAGTTTTGGCGAACTAAGTTCGCATCATAAGAGTTAAGTTCTGATTAATTGGATTAACTTTCGTAATGACGTGAAACCCACTTGAAATAAAAAATGTATTCGGGTTAACCTGAAGATGACCTAAGAATGTCGAAACGTTCTTCTGTTGTTTATCTTAATTAAAATTATAACATCATACCATTCGTCTTCAGAATACATGTATTAACTTTTATTTTGGAATGCCCTAACTCTGATTAAAACACTTACGTATTCTATTCCCATCTTGGAAAAGCAATGTACTAAATGCTTCAAAATGCCAGTAAATGCTCTAGAAACAAAACTAATTACAATGATTAATACTGTTCTCGAAACTAAAATCTAGTTTGAGAATTACAAATGCATAACGCTCACATAACGTTATATTCGCACTCAGATGGAAAGACAGAGAGATGAATTGTTGTTGTTGTTGTTGTGTTGAATTAAGCACAAAGCTACATAATGGGCTACTTCTGCTCTGCCCACCACGGGTATCGAAACCCGGTTTTTAGCATTGGAAGTACATACCGCTGAACCACTGGGGGGCAAAGAAATGAAATCCATAAATGATGTAATTTTTTTCCTTTTCTTTCTCTAGTACACCACGGGAATCGAACCCAGAACTTTAGAGAATAGTTGTGCAAACAAATGTTTTAAACACGTGGATAGAGAAATGCTTTGAAGCTGATACTTCACTGGATCTAAAGTCTACATTGAAGTCGGATAACTAAATAATATATGAAAGAGCTATCCTTTGGTTCTTTAACGAAACTGGTGGATTTAGAAGTGATTTGGTTTTTTCTCTTTACTTTATCCGAGCCGTTTGTGGAGACTCGGCATGGCCAGATGGTTAAGGTACTCGACTCGTAATCCGAGGGTCACGGGTTCGAATCCCTGTCACACTAAACATGCTCGCCCTTTCAGTCGTAGGAGCATTATAAATGTGACGGCCAATCCCACTATTTGTTGGTAAAATAGTAGATCAAGAGTTAGCAGTTGGTGGTTGTGATTAGCCGCCTTCCCTCTAGTCTTACACTGCTAAATGAGGGACCACAGTCATCTGTGGAAAACTATACACCTGAAACATTACTTACTTAACAATTCAGTGTTTAACTTTTTTATTACGATTTTTTATTTGGATAATCAGAAATAACAAACTTTTTTTTCTATTCTTGAACACTTTTATTTTTTTACCTATTGAAATGTCATTATTTCTTCCTCTATCCATTTATTATTGTGCCACACCCTTAGCTACACACTTGCGTATGCTCACCACGCCGATAACAGTTTGTATTTCGTCTGATATATTTTTTGACAACTTCTGTGTATCTTCAATAATGATGTGTTATTTGTGTGTATTATGTGTTTTTTTTTTTTTGTCAATGGCCAGCTGAATGTCTTTCTTGAATGTCAGCTTAACAATTAGTTCAGATAATATTTGGTTTTCTCTCACATCTGTCCGACAAATTGAGAGTGATTTTGTAAATCCTGAAACAACTGATGACACATCTACTAGTAACTATTCAGGAATATCACGTATAAAACATGAATATATATACACACATATATCCTGTAGAGTCATCACGAATAAAACATGAATATATACACACATATATGTGCTGTAGAGTAATGTGAAGGAATAATGATATAACATGGCCAACTAACCGAGAAAGACATCTTCTGTTATAATTTGAGGCGCTTCATTATTCCTAGTTTCGTCTAGCATCAGATTTGTTTGTTCGTTCTTGAATTTCGCGCAAAGCTACACGAAGGCTATCTGCGTTAGCCATCCATAATTTAGCAGTGTAAGACTATAGTGAAGGCGGGAAGTCATCATCACCCACCGCCAACTCCTGGGCTACTCTTTTACCAACAAATAGTGGGATTGACCAAAATATTATAACACCCATATGGCTAAAAGGGCGAGCATATTTGGTGTAAGGGGATACGAGCCCGCGACCCTCAGATTGTAAGCCGAGCACCCTAACCACTTGGCCTTGCTTGGCGCTAACGTCAAGTAGTTTGAACTAATATCAGTTTCAGTGAGAGACGTAATTTTGTCCAGTATCATTTAATTTTTGTCAGTATTGGATAGTTTTTTTCTAATAAAAGACAGTTTGACCTAGTACCAAACATTTATTGTTATAATATCAGATTGTTTTTTTTTTTTTTGGACTATCAGGCAGTTAGGCAGGATCAAGTAGTTTGGGCTAGTAACAGGCAGTTTGTCTTAGTATCGAGCATTTTTGGTTATGGTTATTAGATGGTTTTCGAGTATCAGGTAGTTTGGGCAGGATCAGATAGTTTTGGCTAGTAGCAGGCAGTTTAGGCTAATATCATCCAGTTTCAGAAAGCATTATGTACCAACAACCAAAATATTTTGATACAAAGAAAATCGCCAGTTTAAAAACTCTCGACGTATTTTGGAAGTTTGTTTGAATGTAAACTCATTCTTCCATTGCTGGACTTCTCTCGTATAAGGTTATCAACATCTTCAGGTAAGAACCTAGTTTCACGTTTCTTAACTTGGACTTAATGCCATTGAAAACTGTTGACGCGATCCGACTCATTTTTCACATTATTGTCTGAGGTGATTTCATTTATTTTATTTAACTTTTTTTCATATGGGTACCCTTTACCGCACATGCCAACAGTTTTTATTGAATTAGATTCAAAGTTTGGGTAAACTACTTTATTATCACTGTATACAAATACATTTACCATCAAAATGTAGCTAATGAGTAAGAAATACTTAGGGCCAATTAGAGGGGGCAAGGAGGTACATTTGATCTGGGCCTCAAATTTAGACCCTTGTTATTTTTATATATTTCTTTTGCCTTTGTTAAGTTTTAAGACTTGTTTTTATGTGCCTCAAAATTATATCAAAATGTAATACCGACACTCACCTTAAAGCTTCAAATTATATATACCAGTTATATATAATATATATTCAAATTATGTTTCACTTTTCTTTTGGGTTAATGATTGTTTTATTTTGTTTTCACGTGTCATCATTTTCTTTAATATAGGCAGGGGCCTCAAAAAATAGAAATGACGCAAGCCTTTCTGAAATTCTGAGAAGGCCTGGGAATATGTAGGTTCAATGCTTTATTACGTATTCTGTCCACATATCTACATTTTGTTTAGGAGTTTATTTAGCACTCAACATTTTGAAATAAAATACGCCTGAAAAGCAAACTTTTAAGCCAATAAAATGTTGATATGTGAACAGAATACGTTAGAAAATGATTGAATCTGTAGCATTTGTAATTAAGAAGTGATATATTCAAGGTGAGTCTACACTCAAAACAGGAGGTTCGAAAGGATTCAGCGATTGTACTGTGCTGTAGCGATTCATCAGAACATGGGTTTTGATGACAAGAGAAAATTTTATCTTTCCATTCTATAATGACATCTAAAGAAAACAAGAAAATATACACCAAAAGATAAGAAAGTAGTAGATATCTTATTAACCAAAAGGCAAAGGAGTTTGAAACAAATTTGAGCTTGTGACTAGACGCTGTCGAATGCTCTCAGATCTATTATCTACATACCTAAAAAAAAAAAACCGCCAAAGCACAGACCTGAGGTTATCCTTCACAGCTGACCAATCACATTCAGTCAAATCTAGAATGTAATAGTTCTATAATACCCACTGACCAATGAGAACATTGTTAAGGTAACTGACAGTAACCACAGAGATGATGAACATTTGGGTTAGCAGGTAGCTGGCTAGTTCAAACCAGGAGAGTGCAGCCCAGTGTTTAGCAAGGTTATATAGGATCCGAAGTTTGCGATCCTACAGGAACAACAACAAAAAGAAAAAGTAATCCCTTATAAGAGTGACGGCAAAATTCCAGTATTTGATTAAAGCAGCTCACAAGTTGACAGTGGGTCGTGTTTATTAACTGGCTTCCCTTTAATTTATCAGTTCAAAATTAACAAAAACTTGCGCAAATAGCCTTTGAGTAGCTTTAGCTCTGTGCACAACAACAACAACAATAAAAAAAAGAAATCAAACCAGAACGGCACATAAAATTAAGGTACAAAATTATTACATGTTGAAAAAAGTTTTATCATTAAGTTTGTAAAACTTCTGAAAATTTCATGATTCATTCTTGTTTTTCATTGCTGTGTCTCTTAGTGTAGTTAAGTAAAGCTGACAGGAAACACATTATAGCTAACTCATATGCTGATCAGCTTCAAATAATTTTTTATAATAAAATAGATTAATGGTAAATTTATTTTAGAAATTACACTAATCATGTAACTCTAGTTAATGGTAGAGTATTGCAGAGACTACACCACACCTGTAACTTTGGCTAATGGTGAGAGCATTAAAGAAATTACACTAGACATGTAACTCTGGTTGATGGTAAGAACATGACAGAAATGGAATTCTGGTTAATGGTGAGAGCATTATGGAAACTACATTAGACATGCAACCCTGTTCAATAATAAGCATATGACAGAAAGTAGACTATAAACATAATTTTAGTGAGTGAACTTTTAAAACTGAGAAATAAAAATAAAATGATACAATAAAATGAACAACTAATTAAAACTATTATTTCTCTTATGTTATCACATATTTCGGGTAGATAAGGAAGTACATACACCAGTTGTTATTATATATCAAACAAGTGTAAACACCTGTCTTATTTAATACACCTGTCCTCACGTAGACTACAAAAACAAAATCAACGAGAAGCTTTATCGAAATGTATAAGTGTTTAATGTGTTATCTTGCAAATCGTTAAATGGAGCCAAAATTCACAGCAGCTGTGTTAACGAGTAAAGCCAGTTTCTTGCCTTCAATAACCTGTTTGAAACACAGCAGCTGTGTTAACGAGTAAAGCTAGTTTCTTGCCTTCAATAACCTGTTTGAAACACAGCAGCTGTGTTAACGAGTAAAGCTAGTTTCTTGCCTTCAATAACCTGTTTGAAACACAGCAGCTGTGTTAACGAGTAAAGCTAGTTTCTTGCCTTCAATAACCTGCTTGAAACACAACATGCTCAGACGTGCAACGTTTCTATGTATGTGTACAGCAACAACAACAAAAATATTATAAATTATTAGCCTCCAGTAGAATGCAACAACATAGCATAACAGACTATGACAACGTATATACTGGATATTTGTAAGCTATATCATCTTCCTTAACACACCATAGATGATGGTAAGTGGGCTGAAGCGCTTTCCATAGTTGGAGATTTCTATGACCATTGCATGACCAAGTACATATAAATATGTAATAACTTTCGGAACACACTAAACACGGAGGGGGGGATACCAGACAAAAACAAATTACATAAATATGCCCTCCAATATACTTCAAAACGTTGTCATTTCCATTTTCTGTTGTCGTTCGAGACTGTAAGAGATTACAAGTCTTTTTGTGAGGGTATCGTAAAGTAAGATTATGTTAGGTTGTGTTCATATTTGTAGGATATATATTTATTTACTTTTGTCATTATGCACAAGGCTACACAAAAGGCCATCTGTGCTCTGCCTAACACGGGTATTGAAACACGGTTTCTGGCAGTATAAATTCGCAGACAAGCCGCTATGCAACTGTGGAGCATATTTATTTATTTGCTGAAAACAATACTCGAACATATTATTCAAGAAGACCTCATGTAATAATATAAATCTAAAAATAGCTTTAAAATATAATTTCACAAACCATTAAATTTTACGTTTCATTTAAGCGGATCAAACTCTAAATTTTAGCGTTATAAGACCCGAAACTTGCCGCTGTTTGTTTGTTTTTGAATTTCGTACAAAGCTACTCGAGGGCTATCTGTGCTAGCCGTCCCTAATTTAGCAGTGTAAGACTAGAGGGAAGGCAGCTAGTCATCACCACCCACCGTCAACTCTTGGGCTACTCTTTCACCAACGAATAGTGGGATTAGCCGTCACATTATAACGCCCCCACGGCTGAAAGGGCGAGCATGTTTGGCGCGAAGGGGATTCGAACCCGCGACCCTCAGATTACGAGTCGCACGCCTTAACACGCTTGGCCATGCCGGGCCACTTGCCGCTGATCCACCGTCTGTATCTAGCTAACGATTTGAATCAACCAAGAGAAACTCTCGGTCAAACAAGGTTCACTATTTTTATTTTTTAATAACTGTTATGCCTTATAGAATAATACGTTTCTGCTTGTTAGTCGGTATCTAAATGATTTTAAATATATGAAGTTTGAAGTTTGTTTAAATTTTCAAAACATTTTAGTAGCTGTTTTATCTCGCATCCTTTCTTATACGCACTCTGCCGACAAAAAAAGCAACATTTTTTATTTAGCTTTAAATTGTTTGTATATAATGCCAGCGAATTAAATTTATGTGATTAGTATTTCACGTTTTTATTACAAGAATTAACGATCTTTCACATAAGTTAGTACATATAGTAATATAATACTTAATGAAACAAAAAACACATTTGTTATATGTCATATGCATACTTTTTACCTTGCACAATTCTCTCCTAACCTAACAAATTCAAGTCAAGTAGTTATCACGTATTAACTGTATGTATCTTTATTTTAGTAAATTTACTTTCCTGGCTATCCAACACCCACACACGTTTATTTAATTTTCGTTGTATGACTGACGAATATGACAGTTTAAATAATGAACCACTCTTTCGTTACTTCAATGACGAAAGTCTCAAACTGAATTTTTCTTTGCGAAAATAAACATCAAAGTAACTTTACTCTCAATAATACCTTTAGTGATAACATTTAGAAAAAACATAAAGTGACTTTTATAATTACAGTACCAGTGGAGAAATGAGCATTTTCTTGTTATTGTTATTGCTGGGGTAAAGCTACACAATGGGATATCTGCATTCTGATCGCCACGAGGAATCGAATCCCGGTTTTCAGCGTTGTAACACTGTAAATTTACTGCTTAAAAAACAGGATAATTTATGTTTGATAATAGTATTCATTACAACTCTAGTAAGATAACTCATGCTGGTAACATTTTACTATTATTTAAAGAAAAAGGAAGTTATTCTGTGGTATTTTGCTAAAAAAAAAAGCAAATTTATGTTGGGAGAGTCACAATAAAAATGAATAATGATTGTTATTATAATAAGATAGTCACATGAAAACTGTTGAAAAAATAACAGGAAATTCGACAATAATTATTATGATGAGAAAGTCACAAGAAAACTGTTGAGAAAATGGCAGGAAATTCGATAATAATTATTATGATGAGAAAGTTACAGGAAAACTGTTGAGAAAATAACAGGAATTTCGACAATAATTAATATGATGAGAAAGTCACAGAAAACTGTCGAGAAAATAGCAGGAAATTCGATAATAATTATTATGATGAGAAAGTCACAGGAAAAATGTTGAGAAAATAGCAGGAAATTCGATAATAATTATTATGATGAGAAAGTCACTGAAAAACTGTTGAGAAAATAACAGGAAATTTGATAATAATTATTATGATGAGAAAGTGACGGGAAAACTGTTGAAAAAATAACAGGAAATTTGATAATAATTATTATGATAAGAAAGTCATAGGAAAACTGAATAATAATTATTATGTTAAAAATTCATAGTAAACTGAATAATGATTATTATGTTGATAAAATCATAGGAAACTGGATAGTGATTACATGTAACTTTCTTTTGCGAATCTAATAAAAGCCGAATATGAAAAAAATTAATAAGAAGCATAGCTTAATTCAAGTCCTATTTCAATAGATAAAATAGCCAATATTATCTAAAGAAATAAAAAACATATCAAAGTCCATGTCTAAGACTGTTTTTCCATTCAGTCGTTCTTGACATACATTACCAAAGTACCAAACACATATACACACAGACACATATGACATTCCCTCGTAATCTCTCGTCAAAACTAGAACATGAGCCCGAGCACGCACGCACGCACGCCCACACTAAAACACATTTGAACTGCTTCTAGTGGTACCGTCATAAAATTAAAAACGATTTATACTGGAATATTTAACATTAATTCACTTGGGCCTACTCCGGACATCGAATTTTATGAGTTTGCAAACATTTGTTTCAACTACATTTTCCTCATATGCATAAACCCATCAAAGAAATATTTAAAATAATATTAAAATAAAAAGATGATATTTGCTAGACGTTTGATAAATATATTTGTGAAAACATACGGATTTGTTGACAGTGAGTAATTCGAACTCAAACAGGTGTGTATATGCGTGTGTCAATGCGCCCTCTTCCAGGTGATTATTCAATTACACAAAACAGCTGATCAAGAGAACCACGCGAGTTCATATTGTTTTATTTTCCACGGAATTATCAATTTTTTTTAAGTTTTCGTACGCAAATTCTCATGTTGACGAACTTCGTCCTAACGTCAAAACTGAAGCTTCAAATTAACGAACATAAGTAATCATGACATATAATATATTTGACTATAAATATTAGTATTAAAACAATGTGAGGTTTCTAACGGGTAATTTAACTAGAAAACAATTTTTAATTTATTTGTTATTGACAAATTGCTAAAAGAGATGTGCATATTTTTACTTTGACATTTTTTTATTTTGAACCAGAATGTAAAAAGTTGGTTTTTACATGCAGGAAAATATTTCTGATTCTTCTTCGAAACCAAAGAAAAAAGATAAAAAGATTAAATCATTCAGGAAAAACAAGCAACAAACATTTTGAGGTTTTTGAAATAACTCTTTGTATTCAATATGTTTGTTTTTCTGAACGACTGCAATTTTAATCGAAAAATAAATTAAAAATTGAGAGTGGTGCTGCCATCTCCAGAATAAAAAATGAACACCCTTTCTTTAAGCAACATTTTGTTGCCTTTGAGTTCAAATAATTTTTTGATTTCGGATTTTCTTATTTTTAAACAGTTTTTTAAAGTGCATAGAATTGGATTGTTTAAGTCTGGTTCTGTATATTATTATATGTTTAAAGCTTTTTATCACGTTTAGAAGGCAACCAATAGCCAAGAAAAATATTTATTTTTTTCTTCGAGAACAGGTGTAGTAGATAGAGTTGTATGCGCCACATCAAAATACGTCAAATGTTTTCTTCTGTAGGTATTGAGTTTGACAAGTAAGAACGTGTCTACGAGATCTACACGGCAGTTTACAGAAAACAGAAAGATGTCCTTTTTCGATTGTACCAGTCGTTAGGTTTATTGCAAACACCACCTTTAACAAATTTCGTAGATTTGATTTTACCAAAATTCGTTCATCAAATATTCATCCTTCTTCTTCTCAGCTGTTGTTAAGTCAATTTTTGTCAAAACATCTTCTACAAGTAGAAAGAAGGAAGTACTTATCATCTCATAAATCGTGTGTGATTTCATTCAAAATGACAGTTTTCTATATTTGAGAATCTGTTTGGAAGAACATGAAATTGTAATTAGGACTAACTTGATTCCAACGTAAAGTGATGTTGTGATATTTAATTTTGTGAACTTTTTTTTTTCACTTGTGCGAGAACAAACTAGTGCCTTGATACATCTCATCACAACTCTCAGAACATTAAACTGTCCTGCTCGATTAAAATCAGAATTTTGGCTGCAAACTTCAAAGCGGTATCATAATTACAGAATATTTCTTCTCGGTTTCCATTTTAGAAGTTTGGTTTATCTCTAAGAATGGAAAAGGTGTATGAATTTTATCTGTCTGCCTGTTTACGCACCGTTAGTTATGTCATTACTCCGCAATCTGCCTTATAAATATTTCACTCTACTTCATATCAAATATCTCAGATTAATCAGTGTACATTATAAAATCGAATGTTCTTTAAGAAGGGAAGTTTACGTTGCTTGGTTACTTTTGATAATTTTTTATAAAAATTATAATTATATGGACCAGATTTAAGGAAGGTAATAGACAAGTTAATGCCTTCTACTCATGTCTATAGGATGTTTATTCTTTGCGATATACGAGTATTAACAGAAACATATTGGAGAGTATACAGGCTAGTTTCTGGACCTTTTTACTAGTTTTATACTAAATAAAATAGTAAGAAATAATAGTAGACGAAGGTGTGATTTAAATAAAAACAGAAAACGAGACTGAAATACTTAGTTGTTGTACGAAGTTAAATACAAAGTTACACAACTGGCTTTCTGTGCTATTCCAACCACAGGCATCGAATCTCAATTTCTAGCGTTGTAAGTGCAGACATACTACTGTGCCGAGAGAGAGGGAAGATTGAAATAAATAAAAGCGATCAGAAAAAAGCGGTTCACCTTGATTTGGAAATTTTAACCATGTGACAAGTTATTGTGAATAGTTTATCCGTCACTAATACACAGGGGCCTTTCTTGTAAACTCAGCCTGTTTCCAGTCTGTTGAAACATTTCTTTGACAAAGCCGGCAAGCTAAGCCGTCTTTGTATATCAGTGTCTGACGCCACCAGAGCCTGACAATGTGCCATCTTATTTGTCTGTGGAAAAGATTTACTTTCGAATTTTTAAACTTGTTTTGCAAGCTCTGTGTTCCATTGAGTACCTTAAACAACTACATTATATCGTTACACCCATGTTCTTTGTTGTTTGTTTGACTCATTGATAGTGAACTTCGCTCTCGATATTTCTTTTCACTTTTTCGTGTATAAGCCCACAAGAGTCTTTAACTAATAAATGAGCTAACACTAGTAGGCCGGCAATATCTTAATGGGAATTTGAAATTCTGTTTATAATTCCAGAAGTGTCTTTAACTGATGTATGAGCTAACATTAGTAGATCAGAGATATCTTAATGGGAATTTGAAATTCTGTTTATAAGCCAAGAAGTGTATTTGATCAATAAATGAGCCAACATTAGTAGGCCAGCGATATCTTAATGGGAATTTGAAATTTTGTTTATAAGCCCAGAAGTGTCTTTGATTAATGAACAAGCTAATCCTAAGAGACCAGTGATACCTTAATAGGAATTTCAAATCGATTAAATAAAACTTAACCACATAAAAAATAAGGACTAGGTGTTATTCTATTTCATTGAGACTTATAGCTTATTTAAATAATAAAAATAATTTAAAATATATTGTCATATGGTCTGCATAAAACAAAGGTTAATCGTAAGTCAAAGAGATGAAATGAATTATTATTTGATTAAACAATTAACTTTAAAACCATTTAAATAATAAACACAGAATTTTCCCTTCATCCAGAAATGAAATAGTGTTTCTGGGTGGCAGGACAACTAACGACAAATTTTGATTATTGTTTTGGAAGACAATGTACACATTGTTGGAAAATCCTCTTTCTATCAGGAGTCATATAAATATATATATAAACAGTCAAAGAGACAAAGAATTTCGGAGTGTCCGCACCACTTTACTAGCAACCTTCACACGCAATAACTGATTATCTAATTTTGCGGGCCCGGCATGGCCAAACGTGTTAAGGCGTGCGACTCGTAATCTGAGGGTCACGGGTTCGTATCCCTGTCGCGCCAAACATGCTTGCTCTCCCAGCCGTGGGGGTGTTATCAAGTGACGGTCAATCCTACTATTCGTTGGTAAAAGAGTGGCCCAAGAGTTGGCGGTGGATGGTGATGACTAGCTGCCTTCCCTCTAGACTGCTAAATTAGGGACGGCTAGCACAGATAGTCCTCGTGTAGCTTTGTGCGAAATTCAAAAACAATCAAACAAACAATCTAATTTTGATTTCAAATCAAATTATGCAGCCTTTCTCATATTGTCTATTTGGATTTAGAAACTTGCACTTGTTCTTCTGATCTGAAGGACGGCTAGTGCCATCTATCGTTACTGTCCTTGCCAGCACCAAACCCATTTCTGAGTGTCAACTCAGCACCTTCGAACTTCAAAGATGAATTTACTCCGACAAGAACTGCCAAAAAACTTTTATCGTGTCTCGTCCACGGTGACTGAGCAGGAAACGAGTCGAACACCTCGAAACCTTGTTCATGTAGCTGAAGGTAAAACTAATGATTGATGATGATATGGCAAAGAGTAGCAAAGTTCTTGTCAGGATCAGCAGGGTTTGGAACTATTTGTTGAAGATCTGTTGGTCTCTGGTCTAAAATAAAATAAAAAATACGAAGGGGAAGAAGACTTATATAACCTGAAGATGTTTCACACTAGACACATCTTTACTCGAGCTGTGGTTGAAGGTTATGTACACCAGTAGGCTTATGAAACCTGTAGATGTTTCACACTAGATACATCTTTACTCCGGCTGTTGTTGTAGGTAATGTACATCAGATGTAGGCTTTTGTAACCTATAGGTGTTTCACACTGGACAAATCTTTACTCGGACTGTTGTAGATAAAATACGTCAGATGTACGCTTATGTAACTTATAGGTGTTTCACACTAGATAAATCTTTACTCGGACTGTTGTTGTAGGTTATATACGTCAGATGTAGGCTTATGTGTTTCTCACAACTCAGGTCTTTAGTCGAGCTGTAGTTCTTTCTCTTTACACGGTTATTATGTAAACTACAAAACAAAATGTAATTTTCAATTCTCTTTTGTGCTAAAAGAAAAAAATCGTAAAAACTACAGTGAAGGTTTCCAAAAGGTGAAAATAAAACATAGCAACATACACTACTAACACAGTGTAAGAAATAGGCACGTGTACGACCTAATTTAGAGAAGAATACGTGAAGCAAGCAAACAACATGTTTATTGGTAGATTAAAGAATTAACTAGAAAATGAGTTCACTGTAACATGTTTTATTTTATTTGTAACACTTTTGTTTGTACATTAATGCGACCTCTATGTTTCAATAATTAATTTGTATCAATTTTATTTCAGTACGTTAGGCTTAAATTATTCTTCATGAGTGTATAAACTAAGCTATTTATTAATTTTAATGTGGAAATGTTAAAATGTATCAGAACTAAGATAAAGATAGTAATTAACCGACTCAGAACCTACATTGTAGTACATCAGTTTTATACACAGGGAAAATGTATGAATATTTTTTATTCAATCTGCTTTTTATTTTTTATCTGTGAACTTCTACAGTAAAAAATTAATATTTAATTTATTATTATTATTAAATAGATAATTTAGTTGAGATAAAAATAATCCTATATGTATTGAAAATATTTACTTATTAATACTTCAGTGACCACATTTATTTTTAATTTATTAATTTATCTTTAATGGTCTTGACACGTAAGACAGTGGTAATTTCCTTAGGCAAAGGAAACTCCCACGGGGAATAGATAGGTTTATTCTAAGGCTATATCTACTTACGGAGAAGCACGTACTAGAATAAAGACATCTTTCAACGAAGGTTTCGCCTCGTACGTCCTTATCTCAACATAAACAATACAGACTTCTAGCAAAATAACATCAAAGTAGTAACGCCACTGGTGGCTCTCGTTTACATACATTCCATAACATCCATATTTCATTTCACAAACGACTTAAAAGAAAAGCGAAAATAACATCAACAAGTGCACGTTTGATAACTTTTAAGAAGGAAGTTATAAAAATCAAAATCTGTAGAAATTATACGATTTTTGTTACTGTCATTTAGAGCTATCTTGTGTACAAAATCATTCACATCGTATGCAGTGAATTATCCGAAATCAAATGTAATGTACTGCGCTAGGTACATCAAGCAACTGAAGTAAATGATGATTAAAACAATAATTTATTTTAAAAAACGTAACGCAGAGAAATCAATCCCATTTAAATTTAAAAGTAGCGAAATTAGTGGCATTATAATGATTGATTTAGCTGTCATGCGTATAAGATATAAACATGACTAATATTAAGCTATAATAGACATCATTCATGGACACTGAACACCTTTTTATACATTAAACTGAAGAAACGTATCATACTTTAGTGATTTTAAATATTTTTCCATGGCAACAGTTCGATTATACTAGCTTTACTCTCTTAGAAGCATGAAACAATTGAGATGATTATTTAAACAACTACGTTCAACCAATTGGTTTGTTTTAAATTTCGCTCAAAGCTACACGAGAGCTATCTGCGCTTGCCATCCCTAATTTAGCAGTGTAAGACTAGAGGGAAGGCAGCTAGTCATTACCATCCACCGCCAACTCTTGGGCTACACTTTTACCAACGAATAGTGGGATTGACTGTCACATTATAACGTCTCCACGGCCGATAGGGCGAGCATGTTTGATGTGATTGGGATTTGAACCCGAGACCCTCGGATTACAAGTCGAGTGCCTTAACTACCTGACCTTGCCAGGCCAGAAGGGTGGAGTTTTGGAGTTTTACAAACGTAAAACTTTATGGCAGTTTATTTTTACCATATGGTTATTTTTTTTAAACATTAAGGATGACTGCCTTCTTACAACAGTGGTACAGCAGTATGTCTAGGGACTTATAACGCTAAAAATCTGGTTTCGATACCCGTGGTGGGCAGAAGGCCAATAGCGCATTGTATAGCTTTGTTTTTAACTACAAAAAAACAGTATAAGGCAGTAGGAGTTTAGACGTTATGTGCTCAAGTACTCAGCTCCTAACCCTTAACTGCTTCTCTATAGCTGCTGGCTAATTTGGAATTTGCGTTTGGATCGTTTTTGACAGATGGAGCTTTTGAAACTATGATCAAGCACATTTCGTGTTTATAATAGAGGCAAGGACTGGTAATGTAATTTTTTATTTTAATCTCATTGTGAGCGTTTTGATTCGTATACATTTCGTTATTGTTCTATAGTGCTGATATACATATATGTATAATTTCATTTCTACCTACTAACTGTTTTCAGTGAGCCAGTAACATCATTTGGTGATGACAGTAGTTTCAAACACAGATTTTCCATTTTAGTAAGCATTGGAATTCCCGTCACACAAACATGCTCGCTTTTTCAACCGTGGGGGCGTTATAATGTGACGGTCAATCCCATTATTTGTTGGTAAAAGAGTAGCCCAAAAGTTGGCGGTGGGTGGTGATGACTAGCTGCCTTGCCTCTAGTCTTACACTTCTAAATTAGGGACGGCTAGCGCAAACAGCCCTCGTGTATCTTTGCGCGAAAATTCAAAACAAACAAACAAACAAACAATTATTGCATATTTCTGTTGCGTGTTCTATACCCCCCTAGTGGATTGACAAGAATTCTGGAGGATTGTAACTTATAACGCCAAAAATGGATATTGATATACCCCTAGTAGGCATAACACAAATAGCTTATTGTATTACATTGTGTTTAACTACAAACAAGTTGGTTTTTATATATGTATGTAAGTATTCCTGCTGTGGTTCAGCAATATGTCTGAGGACTTAAAACGCTAGAAACCGAGTTTCAACGCTCGTGATGAAAACACCACAGGTAATCCATTTGCGCACAACCATCCGAAATTTGGAAGAAATAGACAAGAAAGAAGGCATCTTGTCGCTGGCGCCTTCTTGTTTCAACATTGTGGTTCTGCAATATCTGTGCTGTACAAGAGTGACTGTCAAATCTCGTTAAAGCAGCCTTAATGTTGGCGGCAAGTGCTATCGCTAGAGAAGTATACCACGAGTATTTATATTTAGAAACTGAATTAATTAATTTCTTTCTTGTAACTACGATATAGCGGCTCATGGAACTGCTATATTTGTGATTATAATATTTATGACATACGACATATATAGTGTGAAATAACACCTATGTGCCTTGGTTTATTATACCAACAAGCCAACAACATCCACTGATTTCGAAATTTCTGTTTTCAGTAGCAACGCAGAAACTCACGATAGTTGTAGCTGAACTAAAAACATTTAGTAACCCTATTCCTGGGTACTCTGTTCCACATGATACACATGAAATTGAGTCATCTTCTCCTGTCTCATTATGTCTTAAAATCTAGCACTACTCGTACTGACTTCGCCGTTTCTAAAATTTCTAATTCGATTTACCGACTTAATTTGTTAGAAAATTACATGTACATTGTATATATTTTTTTCTATAATGCCTGTTAATTAAGGATATCAATTCGATTTTCTTAGTTATTTGATTTCAAAACATATTTCTCATACAAAGTAATAAGTTGAGCAATGATAGTTAAAAGGACATGTTGCACCCTTCTTTTTTACACTTATTCACTAGAAATTTCGAATTTGAGAATGATATTTCATACTCATGTGTGTTCCATGCAACATTTCCATTTCCAAGATCGTTAATAATTTCTGGTGCTGGTTAGATGAGACGCTGTCCTTCACATGAATGATCTAATGCTTCTTTCTTGTCTCGTCTGTCTCAGAAATATTTAAGCAAAAATAAACAAAACATATAAACGTGAATATCTTACTCCAAGGACGTTATTTTTTTACGTGATTATGTAGAGTGCAGTTGGTTTGTTTATTTCAGAATTTCGCTCAAAGCCACACAAGAGCTATCTGCTCTAGATGTCTCTAATTTTGAGCTGATAAACTAAAAGGAAGCCAGTTGGTCAATAGCACTCACCGCCAACTATTAAGTTACTTTAATCGAATAGTGAAATTGAAATGTCGGTCTTAAATCCCACCCACGGCCCAATATTGGGAGCACTATTCTACAACAACACTACTCGAACCTCGGATCTATAATGTGAAAAGGTAACCATTGAAAGCGACTGTAACAAACAGCAGGGTATATTTGTTTTTAGCGTCAGTTTCAGTCTTTGGATGAGTCACGAAAATAATTTCCCAGCTTGCAGGGCGTTGCTTCTCTCTGTATAATATACTAATATCGTTAGTAATAATTTAATGGGACCCTGTCTTTTCTCTGTGTAATATACTAATATCGTTAGTAATAGTTCAATAGGTCTCTTCCTTTTCTACGTGTAAAATATTAAAATTATTGGAGATGAGAACCTGTCTATTCTTCTTATAAAATACTAACATATTTTGGGATAATTAAATAAGACCCTGTCTTTTCTCGAAGTAAAAAAAAAATACTCGTGATGACGTTAAAGAAATCAGCTTCCTCGAGATATGTTAGATATTTGTATATATACTTAGAGTATTCTGAGAGCAATGTTAACGTCATCTTCGTCTGAAAATAAACTTTTCACGTGGAACTACTTTACCTTTTTTTTTTTTTTAGGTTGATTCTTATATCACTAACCTTTACATCCATTTAAACTTTAATAGTTCAGAAGCCCCTGTGGCATTGAATATTTTGTTTACTGTCTGGTTCCGGTATTGCCAAGGTGGCAGACTAAGTAATGAATTTCAAGGGAAAAAATATGTCTTTGAAATCATACTGTTATATCAACATGCAACCTAAAGAAACAGTTAAACATTTTTTATCGTTCTTCTGTCATTTCCACAGTAATACAAATGAATAAACAGATATGTTGTTGTGCTCAACTGCTTCTAGCAAGAAGTTAAACACTGTAATGTTCGAATATTATTCTTAGGTATTTATTATTGTTTTTCTGTTTGCTGCTTTTCACTTTCAACCAAAGGTGTCGCTTATGATGGCCATACAGTATAAGTATATTTGGAACTGGAGTGAAAATTTTCATTATGAACTTAACCTAGCTAAACTAGTAATAACACCATGTAACTTTCGACTAAATACTACGATTTATTTACATTTCTATCAATATTAGAGCTAATATTAGATGTTATAAATATTCATAGATGGCAGCACATGAGAAAATGGATTTATTATATTTTACTCATATCTAAGGCCTGTTTCTCAGTATAACTGCACTTTATTTTGGAATAAATATTAGAGAGCATTAAAATGTTTGAAAGTCGTTATTTAGCAATTTAGAGTAAGAAAAATTTGAATCAACATTCAAAATATTAGTGGTATTCGCAGTTGACGCGTTTACAGAGCAACGCATCCAGCGTGTTGACGGATGAACAATATAAACGTATATTTTAAGAGCAACACATTATTATAAACTTTTACTCGCTAAATTGAATCGATTCCAGACCGAAAATATTGAGATGAAAGATTTTTTGATAGGGGAATTTTGGTTCTATTTTAGTGTCAACATTACACGAGTAGAGTGGCAGTCTTTCATTGAAATATTAAAAATCTATACTTGGGGTGCGTAACGAACGTGGCCTAAAGAACAACGATTACATGGAAGATTAAGCCACAGAGAAAGAGATTGAATTGTTTGAAACTACCATATCTTACTTACTTACTACAACACATTGAAAGTGCGGTAAATGTGTATGAAAAAATCTCAAACTGTCCAATCACTATTTATTAATTCATCATAAATCAATAAATTTGTCATAGTATATTTTGCAAAATCTCCAACTTAACGAAAATTACAAGAAGAAATTCTTGATTTGAAATACAATTAAAACTCAAGTATATTCCGAAAATGTAATTTTTCTTCACCACTTCGGTCCGGCATGGCCAAGTGGTTAAGGCATAGACTCCTAATCCGAGACTCTTGAGTTCGAATCCCCGTCACACCAAACGTGCTGCTTGCAGTTTTAGTCGTGGGAGCGTTATAATGTACGGCCAATCTTACTATTCGTTGATAAAAAAGCAGCCCATGAGTTGGAGGTGGGTGGCGATGACTACATACCTTCCCTCTAGACTTACACTGCTAAATCAGGGACGGCTAACGCAGATAGCCCTCGTGTAGCTTTGTTCGAAATTCCAAACAAACCAAGTTTTACAAGTTGCCCAACTACGAGGAATTTTAATAAAAGTGTTTGAGACACAAACTTTATTTTCTGCTCCGATAATTGCGATCACAGTTTGGCTGAAAAACTCGTTAAAGCTTAAAATCTTTATGATTTTTTTTCCTTTAGAATATAAAGATGTTTTTGTTCAAAAACATATATGTTTGTAATTAGCTTTATAAAAGTTAACAAACCATCGATGACTAAATAAACAATTTTTGTTAACCAAGATAAACCTATAACATATTAACTCACAAACAGTCTCTATTAACCAAGAAAAACCTATAACATATTAACTCACAAACAGTCTCTATCAACCAAGAAAAACCTATAACATATTAACTCACAAACAGTCTCTATCAACCAAGAAAAACCTATAACATATTAACTCACAAACAGTCTTTATCAACCAGGAAAAACCTATAATGTATTAGCTCACAAACAGACTTCATCAACAAAGAGAAACCTATCACGGATTAGCTAATAAACATTCTTTATTAAGTCTGAAAATCATCAATGGCTACTAATGAACATTTTTTTTTATATAAACCAATAGAAATCCATCACGGATTAGCTCATAAACATTCTTTATCACTATCTAACAAACTACCAAAAACTGCTTAATGAATAGTTTTTCTCAACCTAAAGAAACCTGCCACGAATTACTCGTGAATAGTTTGTATAATGGCATGAGAAATTATCACTAACTTGGTTGATTAACAGCATTAGCGGATTAATAATTTCTGTTAAAATTAGTTGCAAAACTCTTCTTTCTTTTATTTGAATTGACAAATGTATTTAAGTAAAATCTCCCTTGTCGTTGGTCGATTTTGCTAGCAGGACATAAGCTTTTTGGCCCATACAAACCCACGAAATATGTTTATTGGTCCAGACAAAGTCTTGAACAATTTATTTCGAGAAGTTCAGTTTCCTTATTGTTGTTTTAATATAGACACTTAAAGAGACCCATGTTTTCCGGAGAAATTGTCTTTTTTATCTACTCAATTTGTATCTCTGATCCTCAGGTATGTTGGGGACTGTCTTCAATATTCCGTGTAATTGTTACTTTCATAACTATTTGTTTTTTGTTATTTATTTTTCGAAATATTATAATAATTAGCTATGACACGAAATGGCTGAAAGCTTCACAGTTTGAATATGCCTCTCTCGTAAATAATGGTACTGTGCGACGAAATACTTTGTCATTTTAGACGGTTGAATACTTTTAACTATTGGAACCTTATCAACAGCCACGTTGTGGGCCATTTGTTATTGTTAGTACGCCTGAAAAGAAACTATTTTTAGATGAACGAATGTGTATATTTTGAATCTTTGTTAAAAATGTCATCTATCGTCATCATGGGTAATGTATTATTCTTCAGATCTTTTAATGTAATAATGTAAACAGAAAACGGTTAACATTTGCCAGGGTGGTTTATTTGTTTTAGAATTTTTCCACGAAGTTACAGAAAAGTTTACTCAGTTATTCCCTTCCATAATTCTGAACCGATAGACTAGAGGAAAGCAACTTGCCAATAGCAACGGCCGCCAACTCTTGGGCTCCTTTTGCCGGACTGTTTGTTTTGTTTGCTTTGAATTTCGCGCAAAATTACACTAGCGCTATCTGCGCAGCCGTTCCTATTTCAGCGGTGTAAGGCTAGAGGGAAGGCAGCTAGTCATCACCACCCACCGCCAACTCTTGGGCTATTCTTTTACCAACAAATAGTGGGATTGACCGTCACGTTATAACACGCTGAAAGAGCGAGCATGTTTGGTGTGACGGGTATTCGAACTCACGAGCCTCGGATTGTGAGTTGAGTGCCTTAACCATCCGGCCATACCGAGCCTTGCCAGACAGAATAATGGCATTTGATCAGTACTCTTAATGCAGCTAGTCTACGGCCTTATATCGAGATTCGATACTTATGGTGTGCAGGGCAAAAATAACCCAACATGTAGCTAGCTTCATGGTTAATAACAGACAAGCGAGCAAACTTATAATTCTCTCACGACTCCAAAGTGTTGAACACGCTTTTTGGAAATAGGAAGCAAACCATGAACTCTCGGGCTCAAATTCCAAATCAATAATTACTAAGCCATACCACTCACTCTTGTTATGATGCAACTCGTTACACTGAGCTTGAAACATTACAGTCAAAGTGATAAACATGGTAGAAGATGGACGAAAGTGAATCACACAAAAATACGAAAAGGAACTCACGATTTGAACAAAAGAACAACACTTTATTCGTTACAGCTTTTTATTTAAAAATCATTGAATCAGCCATTCATCACTATCTGTGCTGTTTATTACTTCTAATTTTCTTTTCATGCGTTAGAGGGTTCCCTATCACCCATCATATGTAATTATTTAAACAAGCATCAGTGCGATTTGTTTTAATTTCAGAATTACATGGTTATGTTTTCTTAGATTTTTATTTTGGTATTTTGGTAACTTGTAATGATTAACGCTGTATTGCAAAGTCAGCAGACAGTCGTGGTTAACGAAATTGTTTTTTCGGATATTGACTTACTTTAAGAACTGGTACTTACTGCTTTAATAGTTTGGTTGTAGCAGACAGTCACGTGTTTGCTGAGAAGTCTTAATGATAAAACATACTTTCACAGATGCTTACCTCTTATGATATACACTGTACGATAGGTGTATTCTGAGATTTACCAACCGTTGATCCAATAATCCAAAATATCAAATCGTACTTTGGTCAAAAGGTTCTAGCATATGTACATACACATATGGATAGATATAAGCCTACAGTATGGATAACCTGCGCAGTATTTTTAATCGCCTTTGGCTATGTTTACATGAACCTGAGTGTGTATTTTACCAAGGTTATGACTTTTCAAACGCGTGCATCGACTCATGCTAGTAAAAGAATTCACTATTCCTCTAACAGCAGATGTTTCCCTGGGGACAAGTGAATACATCTGGAAAATAGCAAGAAAAATATCTTAAAAATCCAGATGTCGGGTATAGTAAGGAGGTATCCCGGAAGTTAGGCTTTCTTTAGTAATAAGAAGATATCTTTTAAAGTTATGCCTCCTTCTAGCAATAAGAAGATATCCTTAACGTTAAGACTTTCACTATAATAAGAAGATATCCTTAAAGTTAAGTCTTTCACTATAATAAGAAGGTATTCCTGAAGGTTTAGTCTTTTCTAGTAGTAGGATGATATCCCTTAAAGTTAAGTCTTTCGCTATAATAAGAAGGTATCCTTAAAGTTAAGTCTTTCACTATAATAAGAAGGTATCCTTAAAGTTAAGTCTTCACCATAATAAGAAGGTATCCATTGAAGTTAAGTATTTCAATAATAATAAGAGAGTGTCCCTGACAGCTGAGCCTGTCACTTGTTAGAGCCTCTGCAGTCGATTCTGAAAAAGATATACAAATTTGAGGTTATAATTTAAAAAAATTCAAGATGTTAATATGTACTGACAAAGTAAATAATAAAGTCCCTGTCTTACATTTAGACTGAAAGTAATAATTATAATTTTAGGTTTCGATAATTCTGGACGAACAAAAAAAAATTGTGTGATAGAAAATCATTCAAGTACAGCTTATTATTAGAAAAACATTCAAATACAGCTTATTATTTCTGTAATTATGCTGAGAAAATGACCTGTAAGCTTCATACCCTCAAACACCTACGCACTCGGTGCTTTTAAACTCAGCACCAATATAGATAACATAAAGAAAGTGGAAAATAGTTGTTTATTTTTTCCAATAAAATTTTAAAAGAAATATTTAGAAAACAAAAATATATTAAACCCTTATTTATTTTATTTGCGTAATCGTACTGTAACATGCCCAAACTGGTTGCGTTTTGACGTTTAAGTTGTTCTGAATGACTGAACAGGTGTGTGAAAAACACCTTAAAAAAAAAAGAACTCTTCCGGACTTGTAGAATACATTTAGTTTTACTGAAGAAGCTGTAAAGTATAGGTATGCTCAGGTAGTTTCATAAAAGTAGGTTAAATATTATGTTGTTTTTTTTTCATCTTTTGAAATAGATGTAAATAACTCAGACAATTTATGACGCCAGCAGGCTTTATTTCCGTGTTTATACACTGAGCAAATTTTATCTCGCGAAATAGTAAATATTTTAATGACGAAGAAATGCACGCGCACAACATCTGATCACGGTGGATAGTCGTCAACTATAGTACCTCCATAAACCAGCTTGTAAAAATCGACATTCCTGTCTTAGTCTTGGAGGGAAAATATCTGCTGAGTCATTTCAGAGTGCGATAAAAAAATGTTATTTTCATACCTTTTGAGCTCTCAAAAAAAAAAAACAAAAGCAAGCGGCCCAATTCCGGCCTTAAGCTTAAACCAGATTTTCACACATATAAACGTAAGACAAAATAAAATATTTGGCAAATATATCTCTCATATATCTCTTAAATCCTAAATTTAATCCGAAAAGCATGGGAGCCTCTAAAAAAATTAACTAGGCCTATGGTTGTGAAATAGACATAAAATAATCAAACATCTAATTGTAATATTGTATATTTTAGCTAATCTCGAAGCAATTAGCTAATATTGTGGGTTCGATTCTTGCAGTGGGGACAATACAGATAACCCAATGTGTAGTTTTGCACTTAACAATATACATACCGTGGTAAATATACGTCTGATACGTTAATAGTGGAACGACTCGTAATTTAACAAACTACACGAAACAACACGGATAAGTTTAATCAGTGAATAATAAACATGTATTTTTGATTTATGGCAAATCGACTATGCTATTTGCTACTGTCCTTAATTTTGAACTACTGATCAGAGGAGAAGCAGTTAGTCAGCATCACCTTATCCCTTATCATTCACGCTAAGGGGCTGACTGTCATTTTGTGGTGTTGCACGAATTTGAACCTTGCTTATTAACTCCAGAACCCAGAGTTCTATCCTAGGGTCAACCCGCATCCACCAGTTCTTTTAATTAGTTGTATGGCCGCAGTAGCTTTTCTCATATTATTGAGACAATAGTTTTAGTTTTAGTTAATTGTGTAAACACAGTAGCTCATTCTCATATTAAAATAATTGTCTTAACTTGAAATAGTTTATGAAATATGGTAATTCACTCTTATACTAACGAAATAATGTATAAAAATATGATTTCTAATGGGTTCACTGGTGAAAGTCAGTTTCTTTGATATGTTTGCTTTTCAAAATTTATTGTTATTAAGATTAAAGTATAGGAGCTAAATACTGCTTTATAACCATCCAAACAACAACATGGCGGAGTGGCAACGTTTGAAACAACAATGTGGTAGTGTTTCTACGTTTCAAACAACCACATAGCAGTATTTCTACGTTTCAAACAACCACATAGCAGTATTTCTACGTTTCAAACAACCACATAGCAGTGTCTCTACGCTTCAAACAACCACATAGCAGTATTTCTACGTTTCAAACAACCACATAGCAGTATTTCTACGCTTCAAACAACCACATAGCAGTGTCTCTACGCTTCAAACAACAGTACGGCAGTGTTTCTACGTTTCAAAATAACAGCATGACAGAGTTTCAACTTTAATCTAATGGACTGAACTAATCATTATAAAAGAAAAATGTGGGTCAAGTTACGAAGAAGTTAACTACATATATAAATATTATTGTTGATAGTTTCGGGCAATACCCTTCTTTAGGTATCACTAACTGAACTAATCACTTGAACTAAATCCTTAAACTAATCGTTATATCGATGAACCCATTTGAAGTTCGTACATTGTGTAGATGATTGAAAACAATCAGTATAAATCGTTTTATTACGGGACTTCGAAACGTTTTGGTTTGTTTAGGGCGTCATCGGGTGTCTATAGTTTTCACTATCCAGAACAATCATCTCTTCAAAGTGTTTAACAAACAAAGTTCGATGAAACTTACATAAAAGTATTGGTATGGTTTTCTTTATGCACAGTTAATAAAGCTGAAAAAACGATACTGTCCTACTTTAACTACATAATAGAATTATTCCCACTGTTGGCAAGTATAGCCAACGGACCAGATTTTCACAAGTTACATTTTAAAAAAATAGTGATAGAAAATTATGATTTTAATTATAAAAACCTCAACACAAATAATAGTTTTGAAGTAGCAAATAACTAATTTCTTTCAGGTTTAAATAATTTATAACTTAAGTATTCTATACATTGACTAAATAATCAAGCTCTGTTTGCTCTGCGGTAGATGTAAGATCTTATAACAGATAGCCCATGGTGCAGTTTCGTGTTTAACAATAAGTAAACAAAATTAAATAATTAATTTTAGAAACTCATGTGGTATTGAAATGAAATAAAGTTTAAAAAATAAATGTCATTTTGCACACGTCCCCTACAAAAAAATAATTTTTTTGTCAGGTAACGTTTATTTTTAATATATATTTGTACTAGAAAAATATTTAATACTTAGATTACTTTTTTACTTATTATTGTCAAAACTCAAAACATTAAAAAGAATTTTTGCGTGGGTGCAACTTAAAATAAATAAGTTTTTGCTAAGTAATAAGCTATTTAGTAATATGTCTTAAAACTGTATTAAAATTAACGCTTCCGTACAAATATTTTAGTAATAACAATTAAACCCAGTCTTAACTTACGTTTAAGTCGACAATAATTTGTCTATAACTAGGTGTCGTTGTCCTCTTTTGGTGCAACTTCATGGACTTGAATCTCAACTGGCAGATTGAGAATTAGAACAAAGAAGTCTGTATGGAAATCTTTAATACCGCTCTTCATTTCTTACGAAAAATATTTACACAGCTGCTGGAAGGTTATCAGACTCTTACTGTGAACACAAAATGTTCTTTCTAGCCAAGAAACTATCCAGAGTTTAAATATTTCTATGTTATGGTTATTTTCAGAGAGATAGGTTTTCTTAAGTTAATAGGTTTTCCAAAGACTGCGAGACTTCCGTACTTTAATTCCAACAAAAGAAGGAAAGGCATATGCAGTTTTTAAAGTATAATAATTATCATTTTTCATATTAAGAAAAAGCTCTACTGGTTAAGAAACATACGAGTAATTTTCTCCTACTGTTCATCACCTTCATTTCTTCCTTCTGTGTTTCATACTTTCTTTTTTGTGGAATTTAGCATCTATACATACTATCAGTTAATCTATTTGGCGGTTTATCGGAAAGTTTTAAGACTGAATTATAATACTAAGGTTTGAGATTCGATCCCTGTGTGTAAGTAAAACCCAGATAACCCATTGTGTAGCTTTTTGTTAAATAAGTAATATTTAAGGTAGTTGATAACATATCCTGTGAAATGTTAAAACCTGGAACTTGATAAATTAGATATTTTAAACTTTAGGCTTTACATTATAGTCATGAAGAAGTTAGGAGTACCTTCCGAAAGCGATGACGTTTCGTTATTTTTATTATGAGTGAATGCATATTTGTGATACCCACGCGTATTTTTTGTTCGCTCATAATGATTCTCTAGCGCCATCTAGGCTAAAACCTCAGGATAACTGTAGTATTTAAATAATACTACATCAATTTTGAACAATAAATCTATCTATCGTTGGTATGACCTGTGGAATATAGTTGTTTTGGGGAAAA
Organism: Tachypleus tridentatus; assembly: GCF_004210375.1. NCBI lineage: Eukaryota > Metazoa > Arthropoda > Merostomata > Xiphosura > Limulidae > Tachypleus > Tachypleus tridentatus. Next base: position 80,361,674 of record NC_134837.1, read on the forward strand.
TAAAGGAAATTAAAAAATATATCTGTAATATAAAACTGTATTAAAGCAGAATATGCGCAAGGCACTAATACATTGATTATTTATATAAGGTTAATATGCCTAAGGAAAATGTCTTATATATCTTTCAGTCAATTGAGGCTAAAACGTTTTCATTTATTCTCATTTCTGATCTGAGTTACTTTTGTAAGAGATTATTGTGTTAGAGATATAAATATGCACAGTTTCATTTCTTTGCTATGTTTAGTCTTCAATATTATAAGACGCCAAATATAAGAGGTTCGATCCTTCCTCTATTACACATACGTTATTTTTTAATCAGACTGTTCCATTTTCAGTATTACAAAGTTTACACTTGATAATTCAGTAAGTGTTAGGTGAATATTAACATTGATATATATTTTATAAAGTTCATAATATTTGAGTATTGTTTCTCTAAATTGCTTTAAACGGGCTAATTTGGTTATCGTAAGAGTTTGTTTTGAATAGCGTTGAAAATTTTAGTAGCTTTGACAATAGAAAAGGTTACCTGCCTTATTCATCCATACTTTTGAATTAGCAGACTACAGAGAAAGCATCTAGCCAACGTCATTCATGCCATTCATAGGCCTTCTTTATTCTGATAGTGCTATATGACCTTCACTCTTTTAAGACGGACCCCCCTCTAGTGGTACAGTGATATATATGTTAGTGGACTCGCACTGCCAGAAACCAGGTTTCCATACCCGTGGTGGGCAGAGCACAGGTAGCTAATTATGTACCTTCGTGCTTAATTCTAAACGATAAATCATCTTTTGGGACACCCATGGCTCAGAATGCGGAGCGCAATTTTGAAGTAAAGGAATTTGAATCGTGGACCTTTAGATTCACAGTTCGGAATGTTAATGTATAAGTCACGACCGAACTAATACATAAAAGCATTTATCCCTCTTTGGTTGTATATCTAGTAAACTCAGACAACATTTCGATCGACATATGCAAACTACATTAACCACAATAAGAACCTTAGAGTTTTTTGTTGTTTTTTGTCAGTGAGTAAAAGTAATATATGTACATATTTTTGTTATTATAAGCTTCTTTGGTCCTTAGAAGAAAATGGAAACAAATATACTGTAAGAACGATGGTTAAAAAAATATAAAAATGTCTAACTTCTCACAGAGTTTTAATTGAAATTAATATCGATTTCATTAGAACTCAGACATCAAAATCAAACGTTGTTTAAGCTTCCAGCGGCAAAACTTTTATCACGGTTTGTTTTTGAAATTCGCACAAAGCTACACGAGGGCTAACTGCGTTAGCCGTCCCTAATTTAGCAGTGTAAGATTATAGGGAAGGCAACTAGTCATCACCACCCACCGCCAACTCTTGAGCTACTCTTTTACCAACGAATAGTGGAATTGGCCGTCACATTATAACACCCCCACAGCTGAAAGGGCGAGCGTGTTTAGTGTGACGGGGATTCGAATCCGTGACCCTCAAATTACGAGTCATCCGCCTTAACCCACCTGGCCATGCCGGTTCGGCATAAACGAAACTTATAGTTTGAGATATCAACGTTTGAATAACAATTGCACGTTGTTTCATTTTTCGAATCCCCGTCACATTAAACATGCTCATCTTTTTTTTTTTCATCCGTGGAGGTATCATATGGTGACGATCAATCCCATTAATCGTTAATGAAAGAGTACCCCAAAATTTGAGAGTGGGAGGCGATGACTAGCTGCCTTCCCTCCAGTCTTTCACTGCTAAACTAGGGACGGCTAGCGCAGATAGCCCTTGTGTGGCCCAGCAAGGCCAGGCGGTTAAGGCACTCGATTCGTAATCAAAGAGTCGCTGGTTCGAATTCCCGTCGCACCAAACATGCTCGCCCTTTCAGCCGTGGGGGCGTTATAATGTTACAGTCAATCCCACGGTTCGTTGGTAAAAGAGTAGCCCGTGAGTTAGCGGTGGATGGTGATGACTAGCTGCCTTTCTTCTAGTCTTACACTGCTAAATTCGAGACGGCTAGCGTAGATAGCCCTCGTGTAGCTTTGCGCGAAATTCAAAACAAACAAACAAACTGTACGAGAAAAGTGCCAGGATTATGTTGATATGGACTGTAATGTTATTAAATATTAAAAGTTGTACACCTTTATTGAAAACATGATAGTTTTTAATAACTCCGTTTCTTTAGTATTATATTTATAAATTACGCCAGTGAAGATATAATCAAAGTTCAAGTGAAGGTCCTGTTTTTATTGTGATACTACTTTTATTTAAACTTATTGCTGCAGATACCGCAATTCTTTTTATACTTGTCTGAATTTTGAATACCGAAAGTGTAAAATGTGTATCGATTTTTGTTTTGGATGCCATTCAGTAGATGGTGTCATATTGTATCTTTATTATTTCAGTCACATACGTGGCTAGATACATACATACATATATATATATATATATATACTACATCCATTATAGTAAAATTAATGAGAAAACATGCTACTTGCTGTTTGTTTTGAAAGTTCATCCAAAGCTACATAAGAGCAATAAATCTATGTATTCATTACTAATTTTTAAAGGACGGACTGTTACGATAAGGTATCCAGTTAACAGCACCCATCAGCAACTATTACCTGCTCGAACAGCGGGATTTGACTGTCACTCTTATAGTGCACCCACTACACCAAAGTACAGTGCAGTGGATGGTAAACCACGAACTCTTGGATTCAATGTCCAGGCACGCATATTACTATGCCATACCCGGCTCTGATTTTCTTTTCAAAGGTGTCGATATCAAAACAGACTAGAAACAAAAGTTTTTCAAGTGTTCTGTATTTTGCTGTAACTAAAACCACGTGTTTTTACTGATAGTTTTGCAAACTGCAACAAAACACCATAAAAAAGCTCTTTCAGCTGAAATATTCAATGAAAGGTCTTGTTGGTTATCTTACAACAAATAAACCACATCACAGATATACGCATACATGTGTCTTGACTGATAATCTGAAACAGATTTGTTTGTTCGTTAAGTACTTAACTACACAACGAACCGTCTATGCTCTTCCTACAGTGGGTATCGAAACCCTATTTTTAGCACTGTAAACCCTCAACATCCAATACAGGATCTACTGTTGATATCTCACGCTCTGTAACAAAATGCAAATGTTAGAAATCACACCAGAAAATACAAATAACAAAAGTAATAATAACGTGTAAACACTCAACGTTGTAAGTAACAACAACACGAGGTAAAATGTGTTTAGTGGTTAATTGACTAATATGTATGAAATACATTTCTATCAATAGGATTAAATAGAAATACATTGTTTGTAAGGAGATATATTTAGAACTAATTCTTAATATAATAAATAAACTGACTTTTATCTCTTTCAAAAATGCATTTGATTCCACATTATATCCCACTCACTTTCAGAATTAATTAAATATAAAGTTCTCTTCATTTCTTGTTAGGGTAAAAATTGTCAGTTTGACAAAGGAAATAATATACCATATCAAACTTATCTTAATAAGAAGTTTAATATTTCTAATAACGTATAGACAACCACTCCATTGTTTCCATGAATTGAGAATTTCGTTTAGTCTTCAAACTTACGACTAAACAAATAACCGATTCTTTCTTCCAGTTCAATATTTTGGGTAAATATAGTTTCAATCTACTTATCGAGTTTCTTATTAAACAATAAAGAAACCTGAATGATTTGTGCATTTCTTTCCAAAATGTTATCCATCAGGAAACATTGATAGTAAGAAACTTCATTGAAGTTACATGTTTTTATACTGAATTTATTATTTTCGGAACTATCTGTGCTATGTCCACCGATCGAAATCTGATTTCTAGTATTGTAAGTCCGTAAACACATCACTGTACCATTGGGGGGTGGGGCGGGGGTTGAGGCATTATAATGGCAGAAACGAAGTTCCAAGAATCTTCGTTAATACTATAGGTTGTGAAATATAATAGACATATCTTACAACCAAATCATCCGTGATGTTAGTAAAACACATAGGTTCAAGAACTCTTTAAAGATATGAAATAAAAACCCTTCGAAAGCGCTCGGGTTATAGGGTTTTATTTCTTTACAATCAAATCAATAATTCAGACTGGACTACTAAAAAAACAAGCAAAGGAAAAGTATGACACGTTTAGATGAAAATCTATGATGTATCGTAGAAACAATAGCTATGTTTTAAGACAACTAAAAGAGATTCCATAAAAGTTAAACTTAGCTACCTATAGAAATAAAATTAAGTACGAAACATCTTATAGAAACATATTGCAAAGTGTGACTAGAAGAACTTATCCAGTAAGTCACGCATCACCTGCTGAGTCCTTAATTGTCGATTGCTAAACATCATTACTCACCTAAGGGGAATTACCCCCGATGAGGTAAAGAATGTATGTACGTTCATGCCCGTTGATAGTTACCAAACACGATATAAAAATGTTAATGTTTAGAAAAACATATTGTGCTATTGACTCGTTTTACATTTGATTTCGAAACCCTTGGGTCATTTAAGCGCTAAGCCTGTGCTGGTCCTTTTCTTTTTCTAATATCATTAACTATAATTTGTTTCAGGCGTATACTACTACTTGAAAAATCATTAAACTCAAAATGCTAAGCAGTCAAAAAATTTTAAAAACACAAACATCTTTAGATGCAACACAGTTCATGTATTTGTAAATTTGATGTTCATTTCATCTTTGATAACTAAATATTGTACAAGTTTTCGGCCCGGCATGGCTTAGTGGTTAAGGGACACGACTCGTAATCCGAGGGTCATAGGTTCGAATCTCCGTCATACCAAACATGCTTGCCCTTTCAGCCGTGGGAACGTTATAATGTGACGGTCAATCCCACTATTCGTTGGTAAAAGAGTAGCCCAAGAGTTGGCGGTGGGTGGTGATGACTAGCTGCCTTCCCTCTAGTTTTACACTGCTAAATTGGGGACGGCTGGCGTAGATAGCTCTCGTGTAGCTTTGCGTGAAATTCAAGAACAAACAAACAATCATTTCATATCTGACAACTAAACTTTGTACAAGTTCTTTTACTGTTATTTCGAAATTTTTATCTATTCGTAGATATTCAAGGTCAGGAGAGAACACAGGTTTACAAAGCACTGAAATAAAAAAAATATCTTCGCATAAAGACGAAATAATAATGCAACGTTTTTAAGCGCATAAAATGTAAATTTGGCAGTTTTGTTAGAAATTATTCAAAACGTCCTCCGATGGGTCAGTGGTAAGCTTACGGGCTTCCAATTATAAAAACCGAAGCTTAATTCCTCGCAGTGATGAGAGCTCAGTTAACTCAATGTGTATCTTTACGTTAAAACTCCCCAGTGGCACAGGGGCATATCTGCGGATTCTAGCGCAAACTAATCTTTGTAACTCTGCAGACATACCACTACGCTAATATATATATATATATATATATATATAGAAAAAAAAACACACACCCAAAAATCAGCTATATGAGTAAAAACCAGAATAACGTGTAGAAACTATGATAACATAAAGACGATTAAAACAAGAGTAAGAGAAAAAGAGACTCGAAATATACAACAAACTAAATACTTGGTGTATAAATAATCATGAATAATTTTGGTTTGTTTGGAATTTCTCACAAAGTTACTCGAGGGCTATTTGTGTTGGCCATCCCTAATGAGTAAGACTAGAGGGAAGGCAGTTAGTCATCACCACCCACTACCTACTCTTGGGCTACTCTTTTATCAACGAATAGCGGTATTGAGCATAACATTATAACTCTCCCACAGCTGAAAAGGCGAGCATGTTCGGTGTGACGGGGAATCGAACCCGCGATCTTCGGATTCCGAGTCGAGTACTTTAACCACTTGGCCATGTCAGGCCATGAATAATAGCTCGAGAAAATTCCCGATCTGAAATTTCCGCAAACATATCCGCGGTTATCTGCCCTCAATATAAAGGTTATTCATCACCCACCACCGGCTTCTGCGTTAATCTTTTACTAACAAATATTAAGATTGATCATCACATTGTGAAACCGCCAGCACTAAAGAGAAGAGCGCATTCGGTGATTAGGATTCGAACTCGTGACTCTCAGATTACGAATTAATCTCCTTAACCAAGTACAACAGTAACTTAATAAAGAGAATACAGTGGGAGACCGAGAATAACAATAATTATAACAATGAGAATAACAATGTTTAAAATACAAACATTTCTTCTGTGAATTAAATTATTTTGTCAACTTTTTAAACTATTCGTACTTTTTTTACATTATTGCCAAAGTACAAATATCAAATTTTTTATAAGCTGATTGTAACAATAATGCCAGTTTTTTAAAATACTAGTATATTTGTAATTCATTACGCATTTTACTTTCTGTGATTTCGCCAGATCGCTGGATTTTATCAGGTCTGGTTTCAGGCACGGATTATGATTGTTTAGTTTCACAAAAGAATTATACGCATTTGGAATAAAATTATGAAAATTTATCTTTTAGGGTAAGCATTTGACAGCAAAGGATTTTTATAAAGAATAATACGGAAACAAAGAAAACTGTAAATTAAGGTCTAAATAATAAATTGGTTTAAGCAGGTGTTACTTGAATCGAATTGCAAGAAACATATTACGATATTCAAGAGTTCAACGTTTAACATATTGTAACATTCAAGTTTTTTGTGTTATAACCAGCATTAGAAGTATTTATTTTCAAATAAATGTATCAACAATGTAGAAGAAATATTACTAAAACAATATTCACGCGTTAAATAAATTACTTCAGGCGATAGTTTCTAAAGTGCATAAAAGATGGCAGCTGTAGCATTCTCATAAATATTCTGTTCTTAACAGTTAAATGAAGAAGGATATTCCTTATGCGTCATGTTATTATTATTTTATTGTTTCGTTCATTAATTCAAATCGTTAGTTCGATATTCTAGCTACACCACTTGAATAAATCACTGTCTCGAATTTGACCTAAGACTTCAACTACTGTTTTTTATTAAACTGGGTGTGACCACCTGTCTCAACTCTTAATTTAAATATGCCATTATTAGTGTGACAGTAAATTTATGTAGATGACGTATGCTTAACATAATAAAACTAGACTTATCTCTTATTCTTGGTTCCTTCCTGGAACAACATACGTTTATTAGAAAATCACACAAAAATTAGTTTATCATATAACTCGCACAATGAAAACTGATCTTAAGCAGATGAATGAAACAAACAAGTAATAACTATGTACTCAGTAAATAAAACACACTATTTTAATTTTTTAGGTTGATCTTATTAATAGTATTGGTTAGAATTTCTGGTACAAACAGTTTATTTATTTTTATATTAATATTTTAATATAAAACTGATCTTCCATTATTGACTTATTATATACTTTTTGCTTTAATCTTGTTCTCATAAATCCGAACCTCATGAGATGTTATTAGTTTCACGGCCGAAAACACCGTTAACTGCGAGGGTAGTCACACCATGAAACAATGCATTATAATTTTAATAAGTGAGAATCTCAGAACAATGATATCAATCTTGCTCTGATCCAGGTAGATAACTTGCTCTTACCTAAGTAATTAGCTTGTTCTGATCTAAGTATATAGATTGGTTTGCTCTTATAGGTAGCTTGTTCTGATCACAAACTAATACCTATTATTCTAAATATTAATAATATAAGTCATACAACGTTTAATAATTGTTATTGCACGAAACTATATACGTACGATACTGTATTTTATTTGTTTTAAAGTGCAATGGGCTATATGCATTATGCTACCACAAATATCAAACTCAGATTGTTAGTTTCATATGCTGTACCACTAGAGGATGTTTACGTCTACAGAAAGTTACCACTGCTATATCACTTGATGTGGTATTATACTATTGTGACGAATTCTGATAACAAAACGTTTCTTTAATATTAGAACATCGTTGTCGAATTTATGAGAAAATGTTCAAAGTCCAATATATTGGCAATAAAAGCAAAAACATGTGCATACTTTTGATGTAAAAACAGTTAAAAAATAGCTGTAGTAGTAAAAAAATGTACGCGTGTCCTAGAAAAACTACGAAATCAAGGTTGAAGGTAACCTTATTTTAAAATTATAGCATCTGTGTTGTATCAGCCAGAAATAATTACATCTATCAGATTCGCTAGAGTGACAAGGCCGCGTTGTATATACGTGTTTATATGCATAACATTATTCAAAAGGAAATGTTTTTGGTTTGTCGATCATATGGCATCATTTTGCTACGGTAAAAGAGAGCCACATTATATACCATGAATTAACAAAAACTCTGGTAAACACACGGAGAATGATTGTCCTGCTGAGGTTGCATGTTTCTTACCGATGCAAAGTGTAAGAGGAGAGATTATAATACTCTAATGGGAAAACTCCAAATAAAAGTGAATCAGTAACCAGTCGTTTAACCACTTTTCTCAAAATGTTGGCCAAACACACTTGGTCACGATTATGTAGTGTCACACAGCACTGCAATACGTACTGTAATAAATATCTCCAAAGGAAGAAAAGGTCAGTTTTAGATCATACATCTTGACAAACTTTCCACACACACATTACAGTCCACATAGACGTCTACTTCCATAACATTTCACCAAGTAGGTGGTGCATCATTATTCAGTAGGTTATGGTGACATGGCATTGCTAGATATCTTAACTCTTGCTAGTTGACCATATTCAAGATAGCACAATTAACTTTTAACGACTGGGGACAACAAAGAGACGTTCAAATCATTCTTCAGACTACACATGAAACATAAACAATAAGTAATGGGATTCATCGGCTTAAATAATGGTTTTCCATTACAGCTTAGTTTCGACTTTCAAGAAACTGTCTTTTATTCACAGCCCATCCGAAAAATCCTGCAAGACGAATATTCCTGTAAACAGTGGACACACTGGCTAAAAGTTTTGTCCTGTCATTAAACTCCTGGATAATGGATTAAAAACCAGATGTGGAGTTTAATATTAGAACATGTTTAAATGTTCGCATGGATTGAAGAGCAGTTAATGTTGGGTTGTCCAGTATCCAACAGCATTGTTTCCAGTAGTCTTCACTGACTTACTCACAGTGAATTTCGATCAGAATAAACGTTCTCAAAATTTTATTATACTCATACAACCAATGCTGAATCCCATAACCATTCGTCTTTGAAAGTCTATGTTTTGTTTTGTTTTCCTCGAAAACTCTTACTTCCTACTGGATATTTGTTTCTTCTTTACTACCAGCTTATCTCCATCTGGACGTCTGTTTCTTCTTTACTACCAGCTTACCTCCATCTGAACGTCTGTTTCTTTTTTCCTAGCAAGTATTTCAGTTTAAATAAACAAAAGTGTTCAGAGATCAAATGATTCATCTTCGCTCCAATATTGTTTTGGAAGATATTTAGAAATTCTTTGTGAAAATAAATAAATAAAACTTCAGAAGCGAAGTAACGAAAAGCCCCATTCCCCTAAAAACACAACAACTAAAACTCCTGAGTCTTTTTGCTTGCTCGAGTTGCTTCTCTCTCTGATCTGGTCCATCACACTCAAGCGCTTTTTTTGTAAGGCCCCTTGCAATAGACTCACCCACAACACGGGATGGCCAGTATTATTTTCAATATACTATCAATTAATAGACACATTACACAATAAACCATTCAAATGAATCATTCGTGTTGAAATACTTTGCAACGCAATGTAGAAGTAACCATTACATGACTAAAACAACGAACTTAACAAATGACGTACCAGCAATGTTTACGTGACAGTATAGAATTAAGTAAATATCATTACAGTTTTTGTATGTTTTTAGAGAAGTGTTTGTTCTTGCTTGGTCTAAAGCCTGTAAAAGAAAGTCCTGGAAATGCGAAAAATGCTTAGGGGTGATTAATAGTTAGTGTTACGTACATTCAGGGAGAACATAACGTCTGATCACAGAAGTTGTACTTACCTCGATAGCTTTGAGAATGTGTATCACACGATCGCATTAATATCTTAACCACGTGAGCAGTTGTTAATTAACCTAGCTACGCTTTTAAAACTGCTGGCTGCCACAACGTGAAGTCTTTCCTGGGAACAGATACAGGGAAATACAGCTTCTGACAAAAGTTCCTGTCTGTTTGTCAATATCTTCCTCATTTTTTGATAAAACTGTACTAGTTGCATGTGAACGAACAACACGTACATCATTCACCATTAGTATGTTAGAATTTATACTTTTTGTTGAATTCGCCACAGAATAATTATGAAGAAACCCCCAAATTAAAATGATTATCTATGTATTCTAGGAAAACAAACTTCACCAGAAATGTATTGAAAATAATAAAGTTTATTCAGAACAGTTTCCACACGAAAATACAAAATCTTTCAAAAACGCTCTTACACTACTCAACTAAATCCCTTTTATCACAAATAACTATTGCTCTTGCGTCTCTTCTTTTAACGTCTCATGGTTGGACAGCGGTAGGTCACCGGACTTACATCGCTAAAATCCGGAGTTCGATTCCCGCAGTGAATACAGCAAATAGCTTATTGTAGATTTGGTTTAAAACAAATAAACCCCTAGTTTTCTTTAAATATGAAACTGACGATTTAAACGCAACACATATTAGTGTCTAGAATCTCTAATATCGTGCGATTGTGTTACAAAAATAACGGTAGTGTTACTCTAGTCAAAAGGCAATTCTAAATGAAAATTATATTTTCTCTTCCCGTACACTGCGCATTAAACCAGCAATATTTTGTAGCTGTTGAGTTCCCTCAAAAGAGATGATTATTACAATAGCTCATGAAAGTACAGGGGTCTATAAAATGCAATTTGTTTCCACAATTCAGATTTATTTAATTACACATATTGTGCTTGTTTAAGAGTGAAAATACATAACTGAATATCTGCGCTGTAACCACTTCAGAGATCGAATCAAATTTAAATGTTATAAACTTAGATCTATCGTTGATTCATTGGAGAGACACATATATCTTCTTCAACTTATCATAAAAATGTTAGAAACCATAATTTTATCTCCAACTCTCCCATAAAAATTTCAAACTTCTTATATCATGTACAAATAAATGTTCACATTCCATCTTCACTCATCATCCATTCTATCCTGAGACTCATCATCCATTATATGTTCCTGAGACTAAACTGGTTTGTATTACTGATGCTAGGTGTGCACAACAATTCATTACACAATGTAATAAAATTTTTACTTTTTCTTGTTTCTGGGCAGAAAGTGTTATTTTCCAATTGCTTATGCCTAAAGTAAATGGAAAAGACCTGTTTTTCTCTTCAAACTTTGCTTTTGTGATTTGAGTAATTAAATTTCAAATTTACCCATTTTTTCCAGAACATTCCAGTTAGAATCAGTGCTTAGTAGCTGATCAAGAATTTTGTCAAACTTCTAGAATTTACAAGAATGTTGTAGAACTTACGAGAATTTTCAAGAGCCATTTAGGAATTTCTAGAACTTTCCATAGTAATATATATAGAGGGGCTCACCACTTCAGTTTAGTTCTATCTGCTTAAGTGAACACATAGACCTATCTGATTTTATCAGAAATAGCACCAAGAAGCTGCAATCATTCTCCAGACGCATTCTACTAAGTATGCAGCCAATTTATCAAGACAAGAGCGAAAGTACTCTGTGACAACATCTACTAAAATGTGTGAAGCATATTTTGACATGCCTGTCGAGGATAAAGACAAACCCTGGGCACCTCATTTTACCTGCGAGCACTGCAAAAAACTCTGGAAGGTAAGACGGACAATTTTTGCTTGCCAGAATACTAAGATTTTATATTATACAAGTTTTAGACCTTTTAAAATTTAAATATCTTTTAATTTATTCTTTCAGTTTCCAATAGTGTATGTTTTCTTATAATAAAGCCGCATCCGGCTATCTGCTGAGCCCACCAAGGTGAATCAAACCTCTGATTGTAGCGTTGTAAATCCGTAGACATACCGCTGTACTAGCGGGGTGCTAATTTTTAATAGTATAAAAAATATCAGATATAAAATATTTTGCATGAACCTCTTACACATTAGTTGTGGATGAAATACATTTTTTTTTCATAATAACAATTTTATTTTGCTCTTTTGCAGGATAGTACAGAGGGGAAAAGAGAGACATGAAATACGCTATTCCAAGAATTTGTCATGAACCCACTGACCACTCAAGCAACTGCTACTTCTGTATGGTGGACTCTTCCAAACGTCGGGCTAGCAAGAATGCATCTGTTATCATGTATCCGGACCTTCCATCATCCATCGCCCGGGTGCCACACTGTCCTGAGCTCCCTGTACCCACTATGCCAGAGAGAAAGCAGCCATCCTTAAAAGAGAGCAGCATATCAGAAGAGAAGGTAGACGTTGAAAATCGAGATTACAATTTCAGAGGTGCAGCTGGTGAGAGAAACCCATACTATTCCAACTAAAGAGACCTCATTGACTTGATCAGAGATCTTGGTCTAACAAAGTCGAATGCCGAGCTTTTGACATCTAAACTCAAGGAGTGGGATTTATTAGAAAAAAAGTGTGTAAGTCGCAAGTCAGAGGAAGCATCACCGACGTTTTTTCAAGCTTCTTCACTCGTCATGATGGGCACTGCTTCTGCCACAATGTATCCAATCTGTGCGAAGCAACTGGAATTGCCTATAACCCGAACAAGTGGTACCTCTTCATTGACAGCTCATCCAGAAGATTCAAAGCTGTGCTGCTCCACAACGGGAATAAGCATTCGTTTCTTACCCTGGCTCATTCGATGCACCTGAAAGAGGAATAAAACAGCATCAAGACCTTACCAGAAGCCTTAAAGTACGATAAAAATGACTGGGAGGTTATCGGAGACTTCAAAATGGTGGCATTCCTGATGCGTCTCCAAGGAGACTTTACCAAGTTTTCCTGTTACCTTTGCCTTTGGGACAGCAGGGACACCGCAGCGAACTACAACAGGAAGCATTGGCCACAACGGACCGAGTTCTCTGTCAATTGTGAGCCACTAGTAGACTTCAAGAAGGTGTTGTTCCCACCATTGCACATAAAGTTGGGTTTTATGAAACAATTTGGCACAGTTCTTGATAAGGAGTCTGCAGTCTTCAAGTACATTTGAAACTTCTTTCCTAAGTTGTCTGAGGCAAAAGTCAAAGCTGGTGTCTTGGTTGAACCACAAATAAAGAAGTTCTTGGAGTGCACATAATTCCCCAAAATGCTCAGGATGAAGGGATAAAAGCTTGGAGCAGCTTTATCATAGTGATTCAAGGCTTCTTGGGCAATAACAAGGTCTAGAATTATGAGAAACTGGTTGAGACTCTGGTGAAGAACTACGGTAAAATGGGCTACAGGATTTCCCTGAATGTCCATATCTTTGACGCTCATTTTGATAACTTCAAGGAGAACATGGGAGCATACTCAGAGAAGCAAGGTGAGCACTTTCAACAATATATACTGGACTTTGAACGCCGCTACCAGGGAGTGTATAACGAAAACATGATGGGAGACTATATTTAGGGGATGATACGTGAAAGTGATTTGCACTACAGTCGCAATTCTCGAGAAACTACTCACTTCTAAACATTTTGTATAACTTGAATATAAATACATGTAAATGTTGATTCATATGTTGTTTTATTCAGACATTATGCAAATGAAAATGTGCAAATTTGCCAGTTTTTACACAGAAAATAGGTTAATTTCTAAATTTTATTATCTAGATCATAAAAGCAAAGTTTGAAGGGAATAATGGCCATTTTCTGTATTTTTATAACGTAAGCGATTAATAAATAACACATACCATCAAGGAACAAAATTTGTGTTCATAGTGTTACGTTTTCACCTGTGTAACAGGGAATACCAGTCGAGCATAGGTGATTCATGATGACAGTCATGTTGAATCCAAGAATAATACGCCTTAGCTCGAAAATGCCATGACCGAATTTTTGCATGAAAAATATTCACTTTGTGTGTGTGGTACTGTCTGTTTCAACTGGTATACAACCAGTGTTTGTGACTACTGAAATTCTTCAGACAATTGAAAATTTCAAAGGTGTATCATCTGATTTAATCTCTTTTATACATCAATTCTTTTCATGCTAATCCTCCGGAAAATACAGCCCGTGTTTTTTATAAAATGCCGGGCCTATAGCACTTACAAAGAACACATACAATTCACTTTCTTCTGAAAGGGACCTTAGGGTTGGTAGATAAGGTAATGTCTTGTAATTCCCGCTGTTTTACTAGATCACTTATTACTTCTACTGTTTAATGCACTTTAGTGACAAACCCTGAAAGATTGGTTTCCTCTTTCAGATCCTGGTTTCACCCTAAATTTTGCAAAATAAAAAAGAAAGCATGATATATTGAGCAAATCCAGCTAAAATATATCATTAAATCTTTTCCATGTCTCCCACCGGCTCAGCGGTAAGTCTGTAGACTTACAACCCTAAAAATTGAGTTTCCATACTCATATTCGTAGTTGACACAGCACAGATAGCTTTGTGATTAATAACAACAAAGGAACCTTTTTCACAATAGTCATCCTATGTGATTGTATCCATTTGCTAAAGTTTTCAACAGAAATTTCAAACTTATTATGAGTGACAGCTACAGTATTATTTCTCCCACAAGGAAGACATGGACCAAGGATCGACATAATGTACCCATCAGTGGATGCAATTATCCATGGTCTGACAACTGATTGCTGCTCGTGCAAACTGTGATATCGCTTGTAGAATTCACACTTGGAACTCTTCGCTTTCACAGATATATATATATGTAAATACAAATATATATTTACCACCAAAACGTTGGATGTCAATATCGTTGTTCCTTTTTCGTCAAAACAGTCCCTCGCAAGAAGACAAGGGTGTTTAAGTATCAGTTCTTGGCATCTGGTATGTTCAAATCCAAGATGCCCACAAACAAAACTGCTCATCGAAGCAGGAATAGCCGAATGCATTGCTGCCTCTTTAGCAAAGGCATTTTACAAACCTAGAACTCTAGACACAAATCTTTTTGGTAATGTAGTATGAATACTAATAAAGAGAATCCCTAAATAGGTTTACATTGATCTTACATAGACATTCCTTGAGGTTATAATTCTGGAAAACAGATAATCAAACTGAGACTTGATCATTTCAGCTAGTTTAAAGTTTTTACTCCTAATTAGATCATTAAGAGATATCAAAAGCAGTTTTACTTGATCCTTTATTCCCCTTTTTTTGAAGGGGGAGCTGTTGCTAACGAGTTCTCCAAAGGGTCAATCATATTTATTCTGTTGCACATTATATCATTTTTCATCTTGAAAATCATCAAATGGCAGTAGTCGATCACATATATTTTCTGTCTTGGTGGCTCTTGCAGTACCAGAATCTAACAGAGACGACAATATTATACATAATAAATATACCTTAATCATCATTGGTTACTGCTTTGCTCTATCACCTTTCGGTTTACATGTTTTCCTTTGTTGATGACTTTTGTCCATAGTAAATGCTTGGATCTCTGCTTCGAGAGTACCACAAACAAATGCATGCATTTTGTGGTACACAAAATCTTTTAAATGCGTCTTAAATGTTTAAGTCCTCTGGTGAAACTTTGCTCTCCTATGACAAGTATCTTGTAAAATATAATTAATTTAAATATTAGATTTTTTAAGTAGTCACGCATCGTGTATATTATCAAAATTCGTTAAATCTTTCGCTACTTCTATCCATTTCATAATCAACATGAAAACATATATAAGAAATATCCAACCAACATGAAGTTATCGCTTATGAGAAACAAAAAAGGGAGAAAAACCTTTTTGTTCGGTACCCACATTATTTTAACTTGTTTTCTCTCTGTAGAGAAACAAAGATAAGAGAGAAAAATACTTCAATATTATTTCAGCCTAAGATAAAAATACGTTCATTTGATACTTTGTATTCGTTGTGATCGCTAAAACTCAATTTGTTTAAACATCCTGTCTCTATTGAAATTGGCAGCTTCATTTCCCGCCTTCAAGGATATGAAAGTTTGACCGTTATCAATTAGGATGTCAGAAATGTGTCTGCCCATTGCGACAGCCATTTTTAACCATAAATCGACAATTGCAATGCTGATGACATGTCGTAGTCTCATGTGGAATGTAGTTTTTTTTTCAACATATCTTATTTACTATTTCTACATTTAATTTTAATTTATTACAAACGTATGAACCATTAAATAAGTTCGTTATTTAATGGAACATTCAGTACATCAAGTATGAGGTAAAAATGTTTCAGAATTTTTTTCCGTATTGTAAGCGTTCGGATTCTCTCTTGATTTATTTCTCTCTTTGGCTCGGCATGGCCAGGTGGGTTAAGGAGTTCGATTCGTAATCTGAGGGTCGCAGGTTCGAATCCCCGTAGCACCAAACATGCTCGCCCTTTCAGCCGTGGGGGCGTTATAATGTTACAGTCAATTCCACGGTTCGTTGGTAAAAGAGTAGCCCGTGAGTAAGCGGTGGATGGTGATGACTAGCTGCCTTCCCTCTAGTTTTACACTACTAAATTAGCGACGGCTAGCACAGATAGCCCTCGTGTAGTTTGAGCGAAATTCAAAAGAACAAACAATACCCAAGGTGGGCACAGCGCAAATAGTCCATTGCATATCTTTGAGCTTAACAACAAACAAACAAATGTTACCATGTTCATTGTTTCCAGTTGGATCTCTCAATTTTAGCAAATAAATTAGTCTAGTAAGTATATTAGTAAATAAAACCAGTTGCAGCACCCATTGTTCTTGAAAAATTATTTCAAAAAATGGAAAGTTATTTAGCTTATGCAATGAAACGAAGGTGTATCATTTTGGTATAAAAAACACAGTGAAATGTGTAGTTGTTCTCACAAAAGGTCACATATGTGATTGATAATATAGTCCTAAACATATAACAGGCTGTCTATTTCGTATTTCCTAGCATGTTATGCAGTAATAAATAATAAAAATAACTAGCAAATTGCTGATGAAACAGCAGTCTTATTGAAATATTTGTATAGCATGCTAATAAGTTATTATTTATTATTTTAATGTGTGGCATTGAGGTACATTATTAACATTATAAATATTACAATTATAACATAACTTCACAATTACAGCGCATTTATTGCGATAGATAACACTAATGAATATTGTAAGAAACGTGCCATTTTCCATATATCGCATATGTTAACTTCAGAGGCACATGAATTGTAAGCATCACAATTCAGAACTCTGAAAACTTCAAGATTACAGTCATTAACGAAATTAGTATGAAAACATTACTTGAAGAATAACTGTACGTGTTTTCTCCTGTGTAGCTTGTGTTTTTTAATGTGATATTAAAATGATGACGACCACGATAAAAATAAATAAAAAGTAATTTAACTTAAAATTTAAGTACCTGAAATTAGGCCTATACAAATTTCAGATAATTATAATGCCATGACGGTTTGTCTACAATAAAATCTGAGTTTTGATACCAATTGTGTTGATTTCTGCTTAACTTCAAAGAAACAAATATATTACTATACATGCTCCAAGTGTTTTGAACACAACAACAACAAAATAAGTGATCACAATTTTACACCTTGAAACGTAAACATCATTGGCTACTTTACTGCTGTTTTAGCTTTTCACGTTATTCTTTGTTGATGACGTTTTGCAATTTAAGCATTTCCATGGCTTAGAGGCTTTGTTCAGTTTTAGGCATAAATTGTGGAACCTTCCAAATGTCGATGTACATAACAACGTACAGTCATTGTCAACACTCTCTGGCTTAAAACAGTAGCAGCCAGAACCTTTAGTTGTACAGGTTAATTTTTCATAACTTGCACTTTTTGAGACTCGTGGACAGTGAACTATTTGCCAAGGAACTCTGGTATGACAGCATTCTTTATGAAGCCCGAAACTTAGGATAGGTTTTGCCAAAAATTCTCCACTTGACAAAACTCACTTGATGAAGCAGCCTTCCTGACTTCAAGAAAAAAAAAATCACAATATTTAGCATCTACCAAATGTATTAGGGCATGCATTTGATAGTGGTACGTATGATGTAGTTTTAAATACACGTTTTCATTATTAGTTCTTTATCTAATTAGAATATGAGGTTATCTAATTTGCCAGTTGCTCACTCGGTAGTCAAGCAATGGGGTCATTTTATTTTCAGCACTCCTTTACCCTGACAGTCACACTTAACATACCATCTAGCGGTGCTCCTGTCCATGAAAACCGAGAGTTGGTTATGAGACTTGAATCTTTCAGCTACAATAAAAAAAAAAAAAGTACAATCGAGTTTAAAGTTGGCACCACTTTAGACAGAGGCAGACCAATGGGGAGGAGGCATGCCCTAATAAACCCGACTTTTATGTGTTCTGGAACAGTTACGTGATTATTTTAATGTGTAATAAAGTTGTGCGAATTCAGCATTTAATAGCTTTATAAAAAACTGCATTTGAAATATAAATTTTTATATATTTTGATATTTAAAAATTCAGACTATATGTTCATAGAGAAATAAAAAAATCTAGTTTGATGAATAAGTTACCCAAAATATCATACAAATTAAATAGTTAAATAGTACGTTGCCTTCTAACAATTGATAAATTAATGTATGCTTTGCTACTATATTAGCTGATTGCTTCATTTGAGAATTTGTATGAAAGGGTATAGCAAATCTTTTTTACAGTTTTCTTGGGTTTGTCTTTACTGTAGCATTGGTTTTATGTATACACTTGTTTATATTATACAGTGTATAATAATTTATAAACATAATTGAATGTAATTATATTTAAAACTGTTGTTATCAAATCTCTTTTTTTTTCAGTGACATACCTCTGTAATATGCAATGTTTCAGACATTAGTTTATAGTCTAATTTGTCTATTATTTAAAACAAGTAAAACACTGCCTTTATGATAATATAAAATTTTAAATACTGTTTCATGTGCATGTATTGTAAATTTAAAATTATGTATACACAAACAAATCTGCTCAACTGTCAAAAATTTAATTTTAAAACGACTTTCTACTCTTTTACAGTAATTGTTGAATGTCCCATTCGAACGAATTACTTGAGTAGAGCGCTTAGGGATTAGGACAGATTAAGCTGAAGTCTTCGATGAATGTATCTGTCTAAATATCCAGGAACTACTGAAAGAACGGCACGTTCCTTCTTCTCTGATTCTTGAGCTTCACTTTCATGTGGCTTGGTGTAAAGATGTCAGTGGTCCTGGAGCAGCTGTCTTTAATAGGTGTATTTTATGCTGATTTCTAGTGAAACTGATTTTAATACTCTCTGCATATTACATTTTTCTGATATCTTCTAGGCTTGATTCATTTAATAAGCAAGGTCTTTCAGTACAGGTCTGTCCAGTTTTCATACGTACTGCAAATAGTACAGCTACCATATGTTAACATACCTCTCACAGGAAAACCACGTATTTCAAATAAACTGCAAGCACAACTCCATTCTCTTGGGTCCCTACCCATGGATGCGTTGGAGTTTCACTAAAGTTCAGCGAGTGGTTTACCTGTAACAGTTGCAGATGATATAAATGATTGTTTGTTTGTTTGTTTTTGGAATTTCGCACAAAGCTACTCGAGGGCTATCTGTGCTAGCCGTCCCTAATTTAGCAGTGTAAGACTAGAGGGAAAGCAGCTAGTCATCACCACCCACCGCCAACTCTTGAGCTACTCTTTTACCAACGAATAGTGGGATTGACCGTCACATTATACACCCCCACGGCTGGGAGGGCGAGCATGTTTAGCGCGACGCGGGCGCGAACCCGCGACCCTCGGATTATGAGTCGCACGCCTTACGCGCTTGGCCATGCCAGACCAATATAAATGATTAAAATACTGACTGGTGTTTTTTTTTAACTAATATTTTACTCATTGTACCTGGCTTGCACATAAGTAGCAGCAGTGTTGGTTTGATGTATGCACTTTTATAGAGTATAACGCATAATTATATATAAGTATAATTAAATTTTATTACATTTGAAATTATGTATATATATATAGGCCTATCACAATGAAATATGTACTTATTTTAGTTTACAGTGCACAGTGTATATAACTGTAAATAATTTTCAATAAAGTAAAAAATTATATACCTAGACCTCCGCGCATTCACGCAATGAAATATGATAATGACTGTTAGTGTCACTTACCCTAGTAGTGCTTTTATATGCCCTCGTTGTGTGCCCTGTGTAAGGTGGTAAGATTTCTACAAGGTAAACATAAATGTTGGCAGCTTCTATGTCTGTCTTAGGGATGTAATTTGACTCCCAGTATTTTCACTCCTCCATGTAAACAACATTTGAGGCGTTGTGGAGGGATCACAAACGACAAAATGGCCACATTCTGCTTGTATCTCTCAAATTAGTGTTCTGTGAGGTGTCTAGTATCACAAATGATAAAACTGTGACCTTCGGACATATTTATCTCACGACAACTGTTTATTTCATGCTGTAACTAAAACTAGCTAAAATATTTTGGTAAGGAAAATGGCGGACTCGACTGCATAGGTTATGCGAATGCAAACTCTCCATTGCAGCTTTCTTTATATTTTGATATGATATTTTTTAATGTACCGATTTAAAATATTTACTGTTAATACATGATGAATTTGACAAATATTCTATAATTCGACGAAGCTAAAACACTCCAGTCTATTAATGAGTATGTAGAATATTTCTTTACTTATAGTAACTGTTGGATGTAAACAGGGAAGAACACTGAGGAGCAAATACAGTGAATACGGTTGTTTTCCTGTTGTTACTTACTCAGTATATTATAAAATCATTACCTATATACTTTACGTAAATTACACGTGTTATATTTTAAATAGGTCAAGAACAAGTAGACTGCTAGCGTTGCAGACCGTGCATCAAAAAAATAAAATAAATAAAAAATTGCACTCCATTCTTTGGGATAGTGAGTGCGTTTTAAGATCTAAAGATTGTTTCAAGAGTCGCCAGTAGGTGGTAATGACTTGCTCTAGTCTATAACTTCAAAATTAGGGACAGCGAATACAGAGAGCCCTCAAGTAGCAGTTTTGCACGAAAAAATAAAAGGTAATGTATCGGAAACGAAATGCTTTTGGTGTTATATGGTTAACTGTATAAACATTATAAAACAATGGCATATAAATCAAGAGATATCAAGTTATAATTGCTGAATAAACAGCATGAATCTAATTTGTAGAGATTTCTGTCGTCTGAACGTGAGTCATGAGAGAACTTTTGGAATGCCTTAGTTAAGCCTAGTTAAATTTCGTCATTTTAAAGATTTGTTAATAGTATTCTGGAAGACTAGTGTATTGAATCTCATGTACAATATTAATATTTTTTGCATTATATATATAGTTTTATTTGCGAAATACAACTACGTAATTTGTGTTCTTAAATGCCGTTTCGCGTTATTGCCTTGATGTGTTTGTTTATTTGTAGATAAGCAGAAAGCTAGCTACATAATGGGTCATTTGCGCTGTACCCACCACAGGTATTAAAACCCGGATTCCAACGTTATAAATCTGCAGACTTACCGCTGTGCCACTAAGAAGACGGGAATTACCTCCAATGTTGTCAGAAATACAAGCGCTGAAATTATGTTTCTAACAGAGATCAAGAGAAACACCATACATTTAATTTCAAAATCATGTTTCAAGTAAAAAATTGTCTAAGTCAATATCTAGATATGAAAAAGGACTATAACGTAAAATGTCACCTATCAGTTAATTATTTTGGAAATATATAAATTTGTAATGATTATTATGACTTTTGATATTCGATTTGGTGATTTTTCTTATAGCAAAGCCACAGCAGGCTATCTGCTCAGCCCACCGAGGGGAATCGAATCCCTGATTTTAGCGTTGTAAATCCGGAGACATACCGTTGTACTAGCGGGGGGCTTTGATATTCGAAGCGGCCCTTTTCTATTTATCATCTATCTTCAACTACAGGCTTGGCATGGCCAGGTGGTTAAGGCACTCGACTTGTAATCCAATGGTCGCGGGTTCGAATACCCGTCACACCAAACATGCTCGCCCTTAAGCTGTGAGGAGTTATAATGTGATGGTCAATCCCACTATTCATTGCTAAAAGAGTAACCCAAGAGTTGGCGGTGGGTGTCAATGACTAGTTGCCTTCCCTCTAGTCTTTCACTGCAAAATTAGGGACGGCTAACGCAGATAGCCCTCGTGTAGCTTTGCTCGAAATTCAAACTAAACCAATATTTAACTATAAGTTTGTTTATATTGCACAACTAGTTATCTCTTATGCTGGCGATAAACCATAAACTATCCCATTGTTCGTAGGGCCTGGCATGGCCTAGCGCGTTAAGGCGTGCGCTTCGTAATCTGAGGGCCGCGGGTTCGCGCCCGAGTCGCGCCAAACATGCTCGCCCTCCCAGTCGTGGGGGCGTTATAATGTTACGGTCAATCCCACTATTCGTTGGTAAAAGAGTAGCCCAAAACAAATCCCATTGTTCGTTTGTAATTGTGACAAAGTTTTATTACGACCCCTCGAAATGTATTCTGACGTCAATCAGCTATTTATTATGTCACAAAAAAGTAACTTAAAAGTTAATATAAGATTTAGAAATGAATAAGTTTATAATATTTTAAAAATGAAATTAATTTCATTATTTCATTTCAATCTAGTCAGGTCTTTTTCTGAAACTTAAGTATTTGAATCGACGTAAGCAGTGCAACGTGACGCGTATATCTCGTGAGGTAGCTGTAGTGTTTGTTAGTGCACGAAACAATTGTTGAAACTATGTTACTAAAGTAACATTAATTGTTTAAATTGTTATTTATAGTGACAGAGACAGCGTTTGATAGCCTACGAAACAATAGCCTAAAGTATGTTACAAGAAACTGTGTTACAACAGAATTTGACATTAACGCTTTAAGTAAAATATTTTATGAAGAACAGAAAATTATAATTGATAAACATGCTAGACAAGTAAGTGACATAGTTTAAAGAAAAGAAATAAACGTCATCATCGCCAAATGCTTGACTCTTATCTCTGTGAATTTATAGAAATACAGATGAAAATCTGTTAAAAATATATTGTTTAATGTCGCAAAATCCACTAAATAAATGTAGTTTAACGTTTTATTATTAATTATTTTATTTTACTGCATTACTGGTGTTATTTTCTAAACAATCTGTTCACGGGCATCAAGCGTAAAAGACTCGTCAACTCCTTTGTGAACCAATAAAAATTAAAATCTTTCATTAAACGAATTCGTGACGTGTTCATAAAATACATGTAGGTAAAAATCAGTTAAATAAACAATATACAGAAAATCCCCTTACATTACATTTCAACAATGGCTTGAATGTCACGTTGCTTATCAACAAAAGTATAATTTAATATTGGTGTTTTCTATGTACTGAAAGAATAATATAAAATGTATGAAGAACAAAACTGGAAAACTATTTGTTTACTTCTTAATTTAGAGCCTCCGTTGATTGAAAAGGTTTGTTTTTATTTTAAACGTTGCTGGTACGACATAAAATATCTTAATTAAGAAACGGCTTAAATTTATAATTGAATCGATATTTCTACTTAAACGATAAATTTTATGCACGTTTATCTCGGCTAAGTAATCCTACGATACGTCTTTACTTTAAGCGTCATCTATAAGGTTTTATAGCATCTCTGTCATGGCAACCTTGCACCTTCTATCATTAAAATCGTAATGAACAGACAGCAATCGAACTATTCAATATGCGTAAATGCATTTTAGCTTTTATGACTCGTCCTATTTCGAGAAATCAAACGTGACATGACGTGACACACGTTGCCTAAACTAAAAACCAATAAAAAAAAAGAATGAAGTCAGAGCCTTAAAAGAATTAAGGTTTAACAATCGCATTTACATAACAAAGGTGTTTGTATTGAAGTAGTTGATAAAATGCATTGCAAGTACGAGGTCAACGTCCGACTAAATAAGCGGTTATATATTTTACTAAAAAGTCACTCCACTAACAAAGTTAGTTCAACCATTAAAAACTCGCTAAAGATTACCTTAGTTTGACTACTAGTCAAAACTTCTATTATGAGCACCCGCAATTATGCTTCCATTTTCTAAAAGGATAATATGGTCAGGTGGTTAGGGCACTCGATTCGCAAATGCGGGTCGCGGATTCGAATCCCCGTCACACCAAACATGCTCGCCCTTTCGGCTATGAGGGCGTTAAAATGATACGATCAATTCAACTATTCACTGGTAAAAGAATAGCCAAGAGTTGGCGGTTGGTGATGATGCACAGCTGCCTTCTCTCTAGTCTTACACTGCAAAATTATGGACCGCTAGCGCAGATAGCCCTCGTGTAGCTTTGACGAAATTAAAACAAATCAAACCTTACAGACCTATTGCATCCAGTCTAGACTCACTGGCATGAAAGATGCTAAAGTGTTTGTTGAGAAATTAAACTATTTACTCAAGAATATCTCCCTTTCTCTCAAAGAAAAGGAAGGAAAACGCTCTAGACTTTGTAGATATAATCAAAAACTTTGAATTAGATCAAGAAGAAATTTTAGTTCCTTTTGACGTAAAATTTGTCTTTACTTGAATACTTGTCGAATAAACTTTACTTTTAAAAACTGAACTAGATTGTTTGTTTAACTTAGAGAGAAGCCACATTAGGTGGTCTGCTGTGTCCACTGAGTAGGGTCAAACTCTGGATATTAGTGTTTTGAGTCCGTAAACTTAATGCTGTCTGACCGGAAGTCGAACTAAACAAGAACAAGACAGTTTATATTCTAATGATATAGACAATATAATTAGTCAAACATAATACTCTGTGAAAAATACTTAGTTTATTTACCATGGTCAGTTTTATGGGATCTACCCTTTTCCCTCTATTTAGTCACCTTTTACATATAAAACAACCTAAAATCAGGATAAGATAGTGAAGGCAACATGGAAAGGAACCTCTACTTAAGTTTACTGTGTTCTTAAAGGCAGGAAGTAAATGGTCGTAATTTTTACTAATGAAGAAGAATCTGACAGTTGTTTCCTTATAGGTTACCGTAGTAAACTAACTACCAGCGTATATAGCGTTGCAACACATAAGATCAAATCATCAATTTAAACAAAGCACGTTCTCCTAGTTTACCTATGTAGCGCTGTGTACCTAGAAAGAAGATAAATAATCTAAACTGAACACATTCAATAACACATCGTTTTCTATAGAGTTTTACCCTAATATCATAGCTAGAATTTTTAGTAAACTTCATAGCCGTAAAACATTGGCCTGATTGTTACTGACTACCATGTTCTTTTTTGTCTTCTGCTGTTTAAATTACTTCCAGCTTCTGTCTACCCTATGTACCGGAAACAGCCGAAATGATATTTGAAATAGAAAATTCTTAATATTGTTTAGGAGAGAAAAGAACTCATGATTCTGTCGAAACTAGTTTCGTACAGTCATGTTACAAAAGTGATGTTTATTTTGTTTAGGTTAATTTATCCAACATATACAATATAGTGTATTTTACACTACTGGTAAAATGGTGCTTATTTTTTCAAAACATTTTTCATAGAATTTCCAGAGTTTAAACTTCATGTGTAGTACAAAAAAAGGAAATGATCAATAAGGATACATTTAGAGAATGGTTACTGGTGGGTGTTCATAATTATTAATTCAACTGAGCTAGTTTGTACATGCAATCAAATGTAACAGTCAAAACTGTATAATAAAGTGGATAAGTCATTTGGGACACAACACATAATAGCTGAGGAAAATACGACTTAATAACACACAGGCTCTTATTTAAAAGACTTTACATCACTGTCTGTAAAAATATAATAGTATCGTCTGTTGTGTGTTCACGTAACACTTCGTAAGATATGATGTCATTAAAACTGGTATGGAGGTTCACTACGTCCAAGCGGTGGTACAAACAAATTTTCAGTTTCGCATTTGCGTTTTTTACCACTACTTTACCTTTTGTTGATGAATCTTCACCATAACTGGTATGAAGTCCTCTCTTTTGAGTAATTCCTTTTTCTTACAATATATATTTAATATTTCCTACAATATACAAAAATTGTCCACAGGTTTGCTTTGATCTGTTACTCTACGATTCATGCAAATCTTTTGCAGTGTTTACCTCACGACAATACGGGGGACATCCCAGATCTATCTACACTAGTATTCTTTGAACGTTGTATTTATAATTTAGAATACGAGCATAAGACAAATTAAATTTTTATTTTGAAAATGTGTACAACCCTAGTCAAGCTGTTTTCTTAAAATATATTATCCATTTATATATGTGCTATTGCAGTCAAAATTCATTCACTCTTTCAATGGTTGACATAAACAACTGTCCTCCGCTGATACAACGGTAAGTCAATGGATTTACAACGTTAAAATCAGGGGAATCGAACCCCTGAAAACACATAAACAACTACAGATTTGTAATCAATTCCAACGTTCACATAAAGTATTTTAAAAAATGTAAATTTTAAATTGTTTGTTTTTTGGAATTTCGCAGAAAGCTACTCGAGGGCTATCTGTGCTAGCCGTCCCTAATTTAGCAGTGTAAGACTAGAGGGAAGGCAGCTAGTCATCACCACCCACCGCCAACTCTTGGGCTACTCTTTTACCAACGAAAAGTGGGATTGGCCGTCACATTATAACGCCCCCACGGCTGGGAGGGCGAGCATGTTTTGGCGCGACTCGGGCGCGAACCCGCAACCCTCAGATTACGAAGTGCACGCCTTAACGCGCTAGGCTATTTTAAATGAATGTTACTGTTTTATCAACTAGTATTCAAATATGAAATGTGTCAAACACCGTTCCCCGGAAACTGTTTGTAAATTACTGTTGCTTTGATGTAATTACACATAGTGTAATGCCAGAACGTCATAAATTTCTTTGGTCACAGACTTGGGCACTTATGGATATATACTACATACATACAAAGGCACCACATGTCTGCAATATGAGAATATCCTGGTGATACAGGGCAACACTTTTAAGGCTTGTTCTCGTGATATAAAACACTGTGTAGTGTAGATATTAATTTATTCATTTTGTGACGAACACTTTATGATTGTTTAGTTTTTTTTGTTCGTAAAAAGTGTTAGAAGTGATTATTTTGAAGCGAATGTTATGACAAGTTTAATTACGTCAGTTGGTAAGAATCATACATTGAATTTACAACTCATTGATGTAGAGATTAGATAATTTCGCGTGAAATCTATTAATGTTGAAGATATAGCGATCAAATGATTAAGTAATAAACATATAAATAGTATTAAATGAGCAGGAAAATTAGACAGAAAAACAAAGACAATAACAAAGGAGAGTAAAGTCACGGCCAAGAAAAAATTCTGCGTGGAGTGATAGGCCTAATAATTAACATAGGCCTACCGTTTAGTATGTTAGAGTAAGATGAACAGTAGAAAATGAGATAAGAAGAGTACTTTTTGCGTTAAAACATGATTCTAAAGTAATTGAATTAGTCTGAGTGGACTTTGACAAAAGGAAGAGAGGATATTTTAAAGAAACCATACAATTACGTTAAGAGCAGCATACGACTGACTCCGGTAACTTGCGTCATACTGCATGTAAATGTACACAGTACTAGAGCCATATATTTAGGAAAGGTAGTTCGGTTTGTCAACTGAAATTCTAAAGTACAGTAAAACCTGTACAAGCAGGAAATATCAAATTTTTGCAACGTTATCTTAAGCTTTCTTTTATAAAAGGCCCTTTATATGGCGGAACCTGCGTAACGCGGCGAAAACCATCTTTCACCCACCTTATCTATCAACAAGTAGGATTAGAATCTGAGTAAGGCGGAAAAAATATTTTTTGATTAAATATTAATTTCTTAATTGATTAGTAATTTATTTAAATATTAGTAAATTCTTCTTTAATTAATAATTTGTTTAAATGTTAATAAATTCTCGGACATGTTGTTACAGTAGTACTGGTTAAATATATTCTGTTCTTTTTCTGCCGTCATTATTCCAGAGGTCATTATTCGAAAGAACTATTGGCTGATGGAAAACTAGAGAAACCACGGGTTAGAGCTAAAAGTGAAAAACCGCGCTATTTCGAAAATTTGAGGAAGAATCAATTTCCTGTGGAATGGAAAGCGAATAATAAAGCATGGATGACAAGTGCTATATTCGAGGAATTTTTGAATAAATTAAACAAAAGAATGAAACAAGAAAATCGGAATATTCCACTTTTCCTAGATAATGCAACATGTCACCCAAAAGTTCAACTTTCAAATGTTCGTTTAGTCTTTCTACTTTTATGTACAACATCAGTTCTACAGCCACTATATAATAGAATTATACAGCGTATAAAATTGAAATACAGAAAACTGATGCTTCAGCATATTATTGCAAACATGAACGACTGTAAGAGAACACCTGAAATGACCATGAAAATTGACGTGATAGATGCAGTTGCATTTTTAAGTCATTCAGTCAAATGCATAAGAGATGAATGCGCAATAAAGTGTTTTCGAAACTGTGGATTTATTCTTGATAATGGCGGAAATTGTGGAGAAGTTGTTTGTTATGACGATTCTAGTGAAATACAAACTCTTATTGAGAAGACTGATGCAGATGATTCTGTGAAAACGGTAAGTTTTGTGAACGTTGACAAGAATGTTTTAACACAAACTGATGAAATTAATTTAAAATCTATAATAAAATCGCAAGATGGCAACAGTGTGAGAGATTCAGAAGATGAACAAAATGGAAAAGTTAGTAAGGAAATAGAAATTCCAACTTCTTCGCAAGTGTTAAGTTATATTAACGCTATCAAATTGTATGCAAAAATAAATGGGGAAAATGAACTTCATGAAAAGGTGGTAGAATTGGCGTTCTTTTTTAACCGCATAAGAAAGCTTATTAAAAAAAACGAAACAGTTGAAATCGGACACTTTCTTCAAATAAATTGGATTAAGATTTTGTGTACTTATGTATATTTCGAATGTCTATTTTTGTCCTTATTCTAATAAATATAGCATAAACCGTATAATAACCCTATTCACAAACATCTTACTTTCCTTGAGTCAGGCCCAGCATGGCCAGGTGGATAAGGCACTCGACTCGTAATCCAAGGGTCACGGGTTTGAATACCCATCACACGAAACATACTCGCCCTTTAAGCCGTGAGGGCGTTATAGTGTGACGATCAATTCCACTATTCCTTGGTAAAAGAGTAGCCCAAGGATTGGCGGTGGGTGGTGATGACTAGCTACCTTCTCTCTAGTCCTACATTGCTAAATTAGGGACGGCTAGCGCAGATAGCCCTCGTGTAGCTTTGTGCGAAGTTAAAAAAAAAACATCCCTTGAGTCAAGCAAGTTAACGTTCTGCTCAAAAATTATATATAATTAAGAAAATGCGTAATGTTTAAGTTTCCGCAATAAGAAAGTAAGGACATAATAATTATCTCACATGGACGCAAATAAGGATCAAACTATAAATTAGTAACCTTCCCCCACCAGTAACTCATTGGTAAGTCTAAAGGTTTATAACGCTTGAAAACTGGTTTCGATGTCTGTGTTTGGTACAACATAGATATACCATTGTGTAGCTTCGTGTTTAACAACAAACAAGTAAGCTGAAATATGAATGTACTAGACATAAATTATGTTTATAATATATATATGTATATATTATTCACAGACAACGAGAAGACTAAGAATTATACTCAGAGGCTATTTTAAGGTGTTTGCAGAGCTACAAATTCCATCGGTTAAAAGTGTACTTCATTGTAACGTCATATAGAGAGTGTTAGGCATTATTTTATGTACTTATTTATTTATTGTCGATTTGCTTTATGGATGCAAATATCGATTTTTGCGCATAATAAAAATGCTAGTGAGATCACACATATTCTTTTGAGTAAAATATTCATGAAACTTTTATAAAAATGCTATCGAAGGATGTTAAAATCTACTTAATACATAATATTGTAACATCCATTGTTATACGTAAAATATGACACTTTTTTAAAATAAAGTTTGTGGTTTTGAAACTGATATTTATATGCAAATATGTAACTGCACAAAATTCAATATAAAGTGTATACTGAACGTTTAGAAATACAAAAAATTGTTTAAGATGTACGGTAAACTAGCTCTGATAACATTAAACGTAAACAAAAAAACAATCTTCCGACAATTTTCGGTACTCTTTATGTTTTGCTGTTTGTTTGTTTTTTTTATAATTGCAAGATATATGTTTTAGAGACATTTAATCATGTTGCAGAGGCATATGCAATGAACCTTATTCCATTTATATGCAAAAACGGCTCGTTTGGGTTGAGAAAATATTTTACATAGAAGAGCGAACAACGTTTCGACCTTCTATGTAAAATATTTTCTCAACCCAAATGAGCCGTTTTTGCATATAAATTTCTCAACAAGTGGGTTTCTCGACATCACTGAACCTTATTCCAGTTAGCAACATTAGTTAAATTCTCAGGACTAATATATAATTTCAAACTAACGTATATTAAATTTATTGTAACAGAAGCGTGGCGAAGAGCTTGTCAAATAGGAAATAACAGAAGCGTATCGATAGACAACATTTTCAAGATTTGCAAATTTACATACATCCTATCATTAAATAAGTCTCTCTAGCATAACTACACGTCTCACAATTCCAAAAAATATAAAACTACATTTTCACAAAAATATGCAGAGTACCTCGTGCAAGAAACGTTACTTTTACTCCTAAATACTCAAATATCTTGTTTTTGTCAGACAGATTTGGTTGTTTGGATTTCAGCACAAAGCTATACAATAGACCACCAGGGGTATCGAAATCCGGTTTTTAGTAGTGTGAGCCCGCAGACATACCGCTGTGCCACTGAGGGGCTTGTTAGACACCTTCCTAACTTGTTCAAGTACATATCATAGAGTCGGTTTTTCTTGTATGTGAGAATTCATGTCT
This sequence comes from Tachypleus tridentatus, assembly GCF_004210375.1. Lineage (NCBI taxonomy): Eukaryota > Metazoa > Arthropoda > Merostomata > Xiphosura > Limulidae > Tachypleus > Tachypleus tridentatus. The sequence goes on from NC_134837.1 coordinate 80,392,616, forward strand.
ACCCTGAAATATCCATGATATTATGATAAATAAACTGCATACCAATATTCGGTATTTTCTATCTTACAATTGCAGCAACATTAAAATTAAATATGCATTTTACAGTGTAATATTGAAAGTAATGTGAGGATGATCTGTTTTTAGCTGTATCATCCCATATTATTTTATGGATTCTTTTTAATATTGTTATCCCTACAACATTTTAAATTTACAAAGTCATGTTATTACTTGTTTCAAAACAGAATTTAGGTAAAATGTGCACTTCCATGTAACTTTAAACAGCTACACCATGCATGACGAGTGCAGCCCTAAGCATCTTTCCACTTTAACTGTAGTACATAGATTGAAATGAAATGGCCACTTAGTATTAGGCTAACTGAATTTCAGATACATATTTAATTTTGTTTTAAAAAGGAAATATGTGTGTAAAAAAAAAAATGTTTATGTCATGCAATGCAAATGGAACTGTTTTATGTTTACACAACTTTATGTGCAACATAACCAGTGAAAATCAACGCAATAATTGTACCCAACACATGGAAATGAGAGAAAAGGGTGAGGAAGTGTAATTTCTTGTGAACTTTTGCAGAATGCAAGTTTATCACAAATTGCTGAAATATTATTTGTATAGTTTATTTTTCATCGCGATTCGATCCACGTTTCGAACCAGGGAAGGTAAGATTCAACTTATTTCATCCTCTCTTATTGAATCTTACATAATAACTCTTATTCACAATAAAATCCTGTTTAGTGATCATACACACATGCACATAATCCTGTTTTTTTACATTATAAACCCTTTTTAAAATAATTATTTTTGTGCCTAGGATTCAGTTACTTTGGCACTGTTTGGCCTATAAGTTTCTTATTTATGATGTTTAGAGGTAAGAAGTACTTAGGACTTCGTGTATCATATATTATGTAACTCTTTAGTTTGCTCATCAGTTCATTTTTGTTAATATTTTTTTTATATAACTGAAGCAAGTTATCTAGAAGTCCATGTGATAGCGTTGGCATGTTTGAATAGTTGTGTAGAAATACTGAGTTTGTTGATCGTGATATTCTAGATGCTTTCGTTAAAATATAATTTTGTGTTTGCTTTATTGGTGTCTAGATTCTTTTCATAGTCAGCCATGATGTTTCACCTCTTCGTTCCTCCTGTACTGGTGTTTAGTTGTACTGTTAAATGTTTTTTACGAAATTAGTGGTTCCCAAATTCTATTAGTCTGAGGCTCCCTTGATGTGAATAAAAAAAGTTTGAGTTTCCCACCCCCAGCCTATAAAATACCTTATAATGTTGTCCTCCCAGTACTTTAGCATGATGACTGAAAAATAGTGTCGTAATAGAAACAACATCTCCTTTCGACAGTGTATCATTTTATGATTTCATCACAATTTTTATCAGCTTATTGTTTACTTAGAATTAAAATCAATTCAGCAATTTTGTTTTCTGCCCAATTTTTGCGGTGCCCCAGAAAAAAACAAATCTTTACGGCTCTCATTTTGGAAAACACTGTACTATAATCTCTCTCTCGCTCTCGGGGATAGGTATCATATGTACGTACCCTGGAGAGTCAGGTGCTCTTTGACCTCTTCCTCCTTCCTTTACTTGTGTGGTCATGCAGTGTTAGATGATGTTAGTTGCTGCTTTTTGGGTCAGAGTGAGCTGAATTACTCTGACCCTTTTCAGGGCAATGTCCATGTATTGATATACATTAATAGTTATTCTTTTGCCCTACCAGTAAGAAGTATAGTTTGTTGGTGGCACCTTTTTTATTACATTTTATTTATATTTTTAATATTTTATATATACATTTTTCATTTATTTATGGGGAGAGATATTTAGGACTAGCTTCATCATGTATGAGGTACCTGTCTAGTTCGCATAGTAATTCGTTTTTCATCCAATTTTTTATCAAAGTACGTTATTGTACGATGTAGGAGTCTATCTGGTATGGTTCGTATGTTTCAATATTTATGTATAAATTGAGATGATGTTTCTCTGGGAACTCTAAATGCTGTCTACACTATAACTCTCTCTATCTTTCTAGGTGTTTGGGTATATAAATTTGTACACCTGGGAGAGACAGGTACACTGGACCTCTTCCTCCTTCCTTTTCATTGTTGGAGTAGACTTATTAATATATTTAAAGTAAATACATGAGGGTCAGAGTAATGAGCATAACTCAGGCCCTTTTCAGGGCAATGTCCATGTACATTATTCTTTCAGATTTTTTCTAAGTCTAGAACACAGGTGAGCTGTTTTATTTTAGCACTAGTTTTTTTTTATTTAAATGCGTTTTTATTTTGCTTTTTAATATTATTTGTTATTTTTATTGCTTTTCATTGTGTTTTTTCATACTTAATTTTAACTTAATGATCTAATGTATAAGTTTATCTTGGAGAGGTGTTTAGGACTCTCTTAATCATATGTGCAATACCTGTTTAGTTCATATAACAGCTCATTTTTCTCCAATTTTTATCGAAATATTTTATTGTACTATGTAGATGTCTATCTGGTATTGTTTGTGTATTAGAGTATTTGTCCACGAACTTTGAGGAAGTGGTTTTAGGTATTCTATATGATGTTGTAATTAATGTATTCTGTAAAGATTGTAGTTTGGTTTGCAGTTGTTTTTTTACTTATGTTAATCCATGCAGGAGCTGCATAGTCTACTACTGGTCTTATATATATTTTCTATATTTTAAGGATGTTTTCAGGTGTTGTTCCATAACTTTTACCTGTTTGACTCCTAGCATTGTTTATTCTTCGACAAATTTTAGTTTTTTTATGTTATTATCATGCTTTATCCAGGTAAGATTAGAATCAAATGTTAATCCTAAAAATTTTGCAGATGTAGCAGCCTGATGCTTCCTAGAAACTGGGATGTATCCAGAGTAGAAAGATAAATTAAAGATAGTTAATAGATGGTCAAATAATTTTGAAGTGCCTTTTTTGAGGAGAATTGTTTGTATGCCATCATTTCCTGGTGATTTGTTTTGGGAATTCTTGATTGCTTGTTTGAGTTAATGTGATTTTTTTGGTGATCAAAAGAGTATTATAGTCATAAGAATTATCAGTGTTATTGTTAATAATACTGATTGGAAAGTATGGTTTGTATAATTCCATGTTATTTGTTACATGATTGTTTACTTTGTTGTAGAAATAGTTGTTCATGTCTAGTTCATTATATGTTTTGAATGTGTTTTGTAATTGATGTTTAAAAGCTTCTGCTGTTTTTCCTTTATTGGTGCTGTCTAAGGTGTTGTTATGTTTTTTAAAGTGACTTCATCGGTGAATCTTTTTAGGTGTGACCAAAACTTTCTTGGGTCAGTTTGTTCGTTTAGATGGGAACAGAAATTGTCCCATTTTTCTTGTTTTAACAGTTTAATTTCTATTCTGATTTTATCTCTGATACAATTTATTTGTGTTTTTGTTTCTTGATCTCTAGTTGCTATGAAATGTGTTCTTAATAGAATCTCTCACTCTCTCGGTGTTTGGGCATGATATGCTCGTACCCTGGAGAGTCAGGTTCTCTTTGACCTATTCCTCTTCTCCGTACTTATGTGGTCTTGCAATATTTAATAGTGATAGTTACTTTATTTTTGGGTCAGAGTGAACTGAATATTTCTCCGACCCTTTTCAGGGCAAGTGATACATATAAGGGTATTATTTTGCCCTATCAGCAAGATGTTAAGTTTGTTGGTGGCACTTTTTTATAATTTTTTTAAAATTCATTATATGTATTTTTATTATATATTTATTTTTATTTATTTATTTATTTTTGTTTAAAATATATATTGACTTGGGAGAGATGTTTAGGACTAATTTCACCATGTATGAGGTACCTATCTAGTTCGCATAGTAATTCGTTTTTCATCCAATTTTTATCGAAGTACGTTATGGTACTATGTAGGAGTCTATCTGGTATGGTTAGTATGTTCGAATATTTGTGTATGAATTGAGGTGATATAGTTCTTGGAACTCTGTATGCTGTTGTGAGGAGTGTGTTTTCGATTGTTTGTAGTTTGGTTTTAATTATTTTGTCACTTACACTTATCCATGCTGGAGCTGCATAATATATTACTAGTCTAATATATGTCTTGTAGATTTTTAGTATGTTGTCTGTAAATGCTCCACTGTTTTTACCAGTTAGACTCCTAGCATAGTTAGTTCTTCGCCATACTTTATTTTTAATTTCGTTGACATGATTAATCCAAATTAATTTTGAATCATAGGTTAGACCTAAAAATTTTGCCGATGTGGCAGTCTGAAGTAGTGTGCCATTCATATATATCTCTGGCTGTTGTTTTTTTTTGTGTTTTGTCAATTTCGTAAAGACTACGAGTTGTGTTTTTGCTGTGTTTATTTTTATTCTATATTTTTGACAGTATTCGCTCATTCTATTTAGTTGCGGTTGTATGTTGGTGGTTGCTATTGTTGGTGTTGCGGCACTTTTCCAGACTGCCACATCATCAGCGAACTCTGAAGCGAATCCATGATTAGGATCTTTCAATGGCATATTGTATACATACATGACGAAGAGTATAAGGCTAACCACCCCTCCCTGAGGGACACCAGCTTCTGGAGTAAAGTACTCAGAAAAGGTACCCTAAACATTCACTTTCACTTTCAATTTTCCAAAAAGTTGGATAGCCAGCGAATAATTGCACGCGGTAGTCCCATTTCATTCATTCGGATCCTTAGACCATCGTGCCATACAGTGCCGAACGCTTTCTCGATATCAAGGAAGTAAGCGACAGAACATTCTTTTTTATTGAAGCTATTTATTATAGTTTCGGTTAATCTAATTAAATTATCTTAATGTAATGTTGGCATATAAGTAATATTTCAAATTTTCCCGCGGAATTCTATGCGTTATATCACTAACTTCCTGGGTTCAAGGATGTATCACGCCACATGCTCCTAAACTCTGTACCGGCGTGTTTTAGTGTAAGTATGTGCGTCGTCGCTATATAACTTCTTTGGAAGCTAAGCCTTATTATGGTCATGTTGTTTACTTTATAATTATATCTTATTTATTTCCTAACCATAAAATCTTCTTTGACGTGAAGTAGGTAAGAAGCTTTGCATTTGTACTAAATGTTTAGGCTGATACTTAAATATATACAATTTAACATATATATATGTATATTTTTATTTTGATTTGTCATTGGCTTACGCAGTGTAATTGAACATGGTTACTGGCATTAACTACTACGGTGACTAAACAGAAAAATATGCTACTATTCCATGTGTCGTCATTTCTGTGGTTCACTATACTTTCTGTTAATCGTTGTTGCACAAGTTTAAATTTATATCAGTTTGGTTAGTATATGCAATATGGCTTTTGTTTGTTCTTAGTTTTATTTTCGTTAACTCTTATCTGTATTAATGTTATGGTAGTTACTTAATACTATTGGTAATAATACTAATTTACTTAGTAATACGCTTAATAATTTAAGTTAATAGTAATCGCGCAACTTCTTTCTGCAATTTTACTGTCTTTTGTCTCTTGGAATGTATTTAAAATTGTTAATAATAATTTACAGAAATATTAATTAGTAAGCTGGATTGTTACTAAACTGATGGAAAAGTAGATTGATACATTACTATTATTAGATAGAAAAATTGGTTCACAGTTAAAGTAGGCAGTAAGTGATAATAGTATGAACATTTTCATTAGGAAAATTTCTATTAGTGGTACTTGCAAAGGTGCCCGTGTTGGAGTCTGTTGTTTGTGCATTTTGTGCCATTAACTTGGATAATTTCAAGAACAGTAATATTTCCATTTTCTATAATAACACGAAAATGTTAGAAAAAGTGACATTGGTTATGCCAAAATGTGGAAAATATTAAGGATATGCCAGTTTTTAGAAGTGCAAACTTGTATACAAAAAATCTTAAAAAGGATTTCTTGTATGATTGATAGATTGATGTTTTGGACAATAAGAATATTTTTATGTGATTAGTTAGTTAAACTTCAACACTCTTCTGGGTATTTAGCTGTCTTGAAAAGAGCAAATTAAGCTTATTTTTGTGTTTATAAAAATTATACATTTAATAAAATTTTAATAAAGTTTAAAAATGGAGCTCCACCACTTTTACTGTAGAAAGACGAACACATTGATAAATTGTACAAATGGTCTGCTAAATGACACTTTAGTTCAATCATTTAAACTATGAAGAAAAGTTTTATTTTTTTTTATAATTTATAACAATTAAAGAAATGTAAGACACTCCAAATTGTTACATTTGGACATTTTTCTCGCTTAGGTGGTAGAATGAAAAGGTTCAAAATGTAAACTTGGAGTAAAAGGTTAGAAATTTGAAAGCAAAGATACACATGTGTTCATTGTAGAATTTTCAATTTGATGAGCCTTTAAATATCTTTCAAAATACAGTACACTGTTTGGAAAACTCTCATTTCTGAGAAATAAGTGTTGTTATCCTCATAGGTGGTAATTATAAATACTTAATTTTTTTTGAGTAAGTAGAATTTTGTACATTTTTATATAACTTTTAATAGGAAACCAATTAATGATGAGAACTGTGCCTAACTACAATAAAAATGAAGCAATGCTGTTAGCTGTCATATTACTTGCACATGCTTGTATTTTTTTTAAGTTAGATTAATCTTTTAGTTCTTTTGTAATGTGTTTTTATTATCTATGTTCATGATCAGATGTTTTTATTGTAGCAGTTTTATTCCTTCATAATCAATCACAATTATTAATCTTCCGATAATGGCAGTAATATAAAGAACAAAAGAGATTTTAAACAAAAGTTGTGTTTTATAAACATGACAGCAACTGGAAAGTTTTGAGATAGAAACTAACATATTTTTAATATGTATGATACAGTTGAGTGTATAAAAAGTTAGATAACTTGCCAAGTGTTTTTTTTTATCAGTTAGACATTGCAGTATCTTTCATTCTAATGAAATACAGCTTAAAAGTACAAGTAATAAATACAATATTGTGAAATGATAAAGGAAAGATAAATAATCTGAAAATGTGAGAGATAAAATGATTTATCTTGCAACAAAAGGTATAGTATCTGAAAGTGATATTGTAGCACCAGCTTCTTTTGGAAGCTAATGGTAACGGTAATTTCAAGGAATCAGTTATACTAGCACTTGAAGCTGTTTGTCTGACTGAAAAAATATAATGATGAAATAGTTGTTTGTTAAAATTTTTCCAAATTAAAACTTTTTTAAAAATCTTTATTCTTGTGTATTCTTTGAATACTTTTGTTTTATAGTTATTTTTATTTAATGTATAAAGTTACTGAGGAATAACATATATTACAATTTTTTTGTTTGTTAACATTATACAAAATACATGACCATCAATTATTTATTATATTTTGTGTGTTTATAGAATATGGGTATAAGGTGTAAAACCTGTTACTAGGGTTTATCTGTCAGCATGTATCCTAGTTGTGTACAAGTTAATTTTTTTTTGCTTAATTTTTTAAAATTTGTGTATAATTGGGTCAATTAAATATAGCTATTTTTAAGTTCTCTCTTTTTTAATATAATATACCAAATCAAGTAACTGATCCTACTTAAGTGTATAAAGTTTTTTCTTCTATGAACAAGGGGGGGGGGCACAAGAAGATCAGATAATCTTATGCAAAGTATGTTGCATAAGTAACCTTTCAGCTTCTGCTTGAAATGCTTTCCTGTGCAGACTTGCATTTTCTTTCACCCCTGTTATGTATATATACCAGGTCTGTTTGACATTTATCAGCTTTTACCTGAACTGTTTTACTGTTATACCACAAGTTTGTTTTGTGTGTTGCTTGCAATTAAAGATTAACTTTTAGTACTTTGATTAATTTTTTTATATGTTACAAATGAGTTATATAAAAGGTGGTTTGTATATCTTACTTTATATACATATGCTTGTAATATATTGCAATCTATTTTATTAATTTAAATATGAAATTTTTAAGTAACAGTGAGGAAGAATATATAATAATTTGCTAACCACATTAAAATCTGTCATATCTGATGCTGATGAGACTTTTCAGTTAATACCAGGGTTCATCAGGTATGTTTGAAGTAGTAGTGGTTTAGGCACTATTTATATTAATAATTTTCATGAACAACAACCATTAAGGTGTGATAAAATAAATGAATTGTAATTGTCAATTTTATTTAAGTCATAAATGTTTAATGTCAGTATTAACACTATTATTTATGATGTGGCACAAGTGCATGTGATATAAAAATAGCAAACAACTAAAGGTTTCTATAGGTGGACTGTTATAGCCAGGTTTTTCACGTGGGGAAAGAGAGGACAAAACAATTTCAGGACAGCAATAAATTTTTAATAAAATGGTCATTAAAAAAAGTCAAATGTAATACTGTTTGTAGAAGTTATATATATTTTTTTTTATTGAAGTATATACAACGAGTTTACTGATATAGAATCTGAAAAATATGTGATTAATATACCTAGATTTTTCAGAGGGCCAAGCCCCCTTGGCTTCAGTTCTGTATGTGGATCTGTTTCTTCGGGCGTAGAGGAAAAAATAATTATTTTCAGAGTAATAATTTCTATAAAGTTTTATGAAAATTTCTGTGACTTACGATATCATACTAAGCATCCGAAAAGTTATATTGCAAGTTATCTGGAAAACCACTACGTGTGCTATCTCGTTTACGTGTCGTAGTTTTCTCTTATCGATCTTCTTGTATTTGATATACGTGTACTACTAGCATGCGCAGTTTCATTCTGGAATGGTGCTGTTAGTGATAATATTCACAGTACAGGACTAACTTCATTGAAGCCTATTTCACAGTGCTTAGTCAGTAGTCGATGAGTGTTGTAGTTCATGAACTGACCGTCGCTAGTCGGTATTATAGTTTATGACAGTAAAAGTGCATTTGCGCAGGTTTTTCGCCATGTTGCGTGGATTTGTGTTTAATTTTCCATAAAGGCAATCTGAGTGTTTTAGAATTAAATTATCTTGCACTTTATTAATTTATTTTGTGTTAATAAACTTCTTTTAGTTACGGGTCAAATGTTTGGTATTCGTGTGGTTAATAGTGTAATAAAAATGTACATTTATGTATGTATGTGTGTACAACGTATATAATTATCGCTGTAAAAATACTATAGTTTGATTATTCTATCTGCGGTTATCTCTTTAATAGACCGTAGTTTGAACAGTGGAAATATACCACATACTTTTTATTTTTAGATTACCCTAAAAGGATACAATTGACTATTTAGATAACTAAAATGTCGGTGTTTTCAGTTAATATACTGGAATACATGATGCATTCTTTTGGGGTACTGCTATAAATGCGTAGGTAACAATATAATATTTGAATGAGTTCTTATATTTGTTTTAATAACGGTAATAGTAATGAGTGACGTGTTGTTTCTGGATATGACGTCACGTGATTATAAAAATATTGTCATTATCGTAAAAACCCATTTGTAGCTTTTTTTTTTAAATCAGATACAGTTGGAACAGTTTCACAGACAATGTTCACAAAGAGAAACATAAAGGTCTCTACTTTTTATTGGAGTGGAAAAACTTTCAATGTCGTGATTACGTGCAGGGAGATAACCAAATTTTCTATTTAAGAAAGGTGTCTGCTAACAAAATGCCAATTTTTAAGTGTATAAAGTAAAAACTTAGTATTCACTCTTTCACAGGACCGTCATGGCCTTGGAGTTAGAGCACTCGACGGAATCTGCGGGTTCAAATCTCATTATCGAGTATACTTGTCCTTTCAACTGTAAGGACGTTATAATATATGGGCAATCCCTCTATTCATTGGTAGGAAGGGTAGCCTAAGAGTTTGTGGTGGGTGGTGTTGGCTAGCTGTCTTTCCTCTAGTCTATCACTGCTAAATTAGGGACAGATAGCACAGGTATTCCTCGTGTAGCTTTGCGCGGAATCAAAAGAAACCACTGCTTCTTATCATTCCCATTACAGTAGAAGTGTTTATAAGCAGGAATAACTATTGGTGGACAGTCTTTCATATCTTACAGAATGGTAAAATTCGTGACACGTCATCTGGATTGCATCATACGACCTTTTGTGCAACTGTTTACTGACACAATTGACCCTAACTTCAGCCCTGTACAATGTGAATTGACCGAATGTCACATACTTCCCAAACACAGATCTCCCTGAACATTTATAGTATGGTTTTGAGGAACGCTTCACATTTTGTCAAGTAACTCCTAGCACTAAAAATGTCCTAGAAACAACATTTTGTCTGGAGAGAAAACAACATTACGGCTAGGCTGTACGTGGTTACCACGTTTTCGAACTTGAGTGAAATGCTATGAACTGTAAACATGTGAACCTTCTATGTTATATATTCATTTAAAGCGTTTGCTAAGACTAATCACTTGCACATCGGATCACATGACGGATTGCCAACATCGTTGTATAAAATAATATCAATCGCCTCTTAATTTTTATACGAAACATGTTGACAATCCGTCATGTGATCTGATGTGCAAATGATTAGTCTTAGCCAACGCTTGTAAATGAATGAGGATTAACTTCAAGACAACCGTTTTCCACAGGAGAGGTCATCGAAGTCCCTAGATTGTCATTTAATACTGAACTTTTAGTTACAGTTTTCCTGTGTTTGATGGGGTATAGTTTGTTAACTACTATGGTGTTAATTGTAAATAAACCTTTTTGAATTGGTAACTGTGCACTAATATGATGTTAAAATGTGATAATTGTAAGATTACGTAAATGCAGTGATTAGAAAAAAATATCGAGACGGTTACTTTCTATATGATAACTTGCTGTGAATGTCAAACAATAAAACAGTTGCTTATAAACCTAGTGCCTTAATGTTTGTAAGTTATGTACATTGATACCAGGTAAGTGACAAGTTAAAATGATTTAAAAAAACACAACCACCTTGGTTTTGGATGATTTGTTCGTGCTATCAGTTTCAGTCAATGAAATTGATTTAGAAACATTACATGAAACAAAAATTCATTATTTTTATTGAAATTTGAAAAGTTCAGTCGAACTCGCGGAATTTTTCTTTCTTTCAAGGAAAGTGTTTAAAGAAACCTGATCTGCTGGTTTTTGTAAGCATAACAACTGACTTGGTTCTTTTTCTTGTCGACCCCTAGTGGCAGAGTGGTGTGCCTACGGACTTGTACCACTGTGAACCGCGTTTCGATACCTGTGGTAATCAGAGCACAGATAGCCCTTTTTGTAGGTTTTTACTCAATAAAAACTTTTATTTTATACAATTGTGTTATAACAATAACAAACTTGAAATGTGTTGGTGGCCTTTATAATTTTTCATTTTATCTTCCCTTATGAGAAGTCGCCGGTAATAAACACATTTAATGTTAAGGTTTGTGTAAAGTATGACTTATATATATGAACCAACAACAACAAAAAAACTAATTTTCTAGGGTAGTTATATCTACATTTTAGCTTGTACATTTGAATATATTGCTTGTTTACAGAATAAACGCTACTAGAATAAGTGAATATTGCCAAAAATATAGAATCAAATTAAACAAAACTAGTAGTATTCGTAAAGTTAACATAAAGCACAACCTCAGATCTATATGAATGGAGCACTCCTACAGACTGCTACATCTGCAGAATTTTTAGGACTAACATTTCACTCAAAGCTAACATGGGTAAACCACATAAATAATATTAAAACAAAAGTTTGGCGAAGAACAAACTATGCTAGTAGTCTAGCTGGTAAAAATAATGGAGCTGGGGCAGATAACATCATATAAATATATAAAACATACATTAGACCCGTCACTGACTATGCAGCCCCTGCATGGATAAATGTAAATGAAAAACTATTAAAAGCAAAACTACAAATGATACAAAATACACTACTTACAACAGCTTATAAAGTACCCAGAACTACCTCATCAGAGTTCATACATAAATACGCACACATAGCAACAGTAGCATATACTCCTACATAATACAATAAATTATTTTGACAAAAATTGTAGAGAAAATGAACTAGTAAGCGAACTAGACAGATACTGCTTACGTGATGAGGATAGTCCTAAACACCTTTCCCTAGTAAATATATATATTTAAAAGAAAAGAAAAGGGCCACCTATAAACTAGACTCCACATTAGTTTGGGAGTTAATAAACATTGAAAGGGACTTATTTGAATGTTTTATAGTTACTACCTATCTGATGATGTGGAACTATAAAGAGAAATTTATTTGCACCAAATGTATGTGTAGGTAGTGCATGGACATTGCCCTGATAGGGGCCTGGGTAATGGCGGGTTACTCTCGCCCTCGTGTACAATGTATAAATACACTTTACATGCTGAAACAAATATAAGGGAAGGAGGAAGAGGTCGACGAAACCTGACCCTTCTGGGTATATAAACACATACCCATGAGAGAGAAAGGTGAACTTATCGATGGACACCAGCGGCTTTGTAAACACGATTTTCTAAGCTGTTTTATTATACAACACATTGTGAGTCTTTTGCTTGCATGTGAATCACTTAAAAATTATATAATGATACCTTACAAACTGTAATTAGTCACGACTAATTTCTGCTTGGTTTTCTTGTGTGTTTTGCACAAAGTACATGATGTTATTCAGTGTTTTTTTTAATATTTATACTTGATTGTTGTAATAGGCAAAAACATATAGTTACTCAGCTTTACGTCGTTGTTTGTCACCAGTTTAACAAGTTGGTTGTTTACTTATACTCGTATCACGCTGTTGTATTCTTTTACTTCCATATACTTACATAGGTTTTCTTCTGACCCTCGTATTTCATGAAGTATTAGTTGTACCAACATTTTTTTCCTATATAAAACTAGTATTAACATTCAAAACTTGCGGGTTCGAATCCCCGTCGCACCAAGCATGCCCTTTTAGCCGTGGGGGCGTTATAATGTGACGGTCAAGCCCACTATTCGTTGGTAAGAGAGTAGCCCAAGAGTTGGCGGTGGGTGGTGATGATCAGTTGCCTTCACTCTAGTCTTACAGTACTAAATTAGGGATGGCTAGCGCAGATAGCCCTCGTGTAGCTTTGCGCAAAATTCAAAAAACAAAAAAACCCTCAAAATATTGGATTTGGCGTTATAGTATATAACTAACATTTTTAAAAGTTTTTAAACTTGCACTTTGGTAGAAAAAATTATTTTAGAAGTGTTACTTTATGAACACACACTGTTCAAATAAAATTATAATGTAAATGAAAGTGTTATGATGAGAGTTGTCAAATATAATAATATTAATTTGTTTAATTTAGCTTCCTTTGTTTTGTTTCTGTTGGCCATTTTGCTTTGTAAGTGGTGTGACTTTTTGGTGTTGACATATTCATTACGTTCTTGTCAGTATCCCTTCACTATAGGTGAATAAATTATTGAATACAAGTTGTCTGTGGAAGTTTTGCTTTTTGGCGCATAATGTAATAGACTAGAAGGTTCTAGTATTTACGATAAAGCAAATATGTATGTATGTAAAAATACGCAAACGCTAGCATATAGCACATCAAAAATGACGGAGAAAGTCCTACCGCCCCCACGCTATAGTATACCCTAACTTTACATTTCATAGCTAACTGAAATAAGTTTTACGAAATCAAACATGACCAACAAAAAAGACAGAATAAATGCAGCTAAGGTAGTCACGTGTCAGTAAATTTTTTTGTGAGCCAATCAAAATTAAGATCATTCATGAAATGAATTCGTGGCGTGTTTGTATAATAATACTATGCAACACAAATTTTGTTCCTGGATAGTGTGTGTTATTTCTCAATTGCTTATGTTGTAAAAGTACAGAAAATGGCCATTATTCCCTTCAAACTTTGCTTTTGTGACCTGGATAATGAAATTTAGAAATTAACCTATTTTCTATGTAAAAACTGGCAAATTTGCACATTTTCATTTACATAAGGTCTGAATAAAACAACATATCAATCAAGATTTACATGTATTTATACTAACGTTATATAAAAATGAACAAAAATGTTTAGAAGTGAGTAGTTTTTGCGGTTTGCGACTGTAATGTAAATCACTTTCACTTATCAGCCCCCCAAATAGTCTCCCATCGTGTTTTCTTTATACGCTTCTTGGTAGCGGGGTTCAAAGTCCAGTATATCTTTGTGGAAACGCTCGCTTTGCTCCTCTGAGTATGCTCCCATGTTCTCCTTGAATTTATCAAGATGAGCGTCAAGGATATGGACTTTCAGAGACATCCAGCAGCCCATTTTGCCGTAGTCTTCACCAGAGTCTCAACCAGTTCCTCATAATTCTAGACCTTGTTATTACCCAAGAAGCCTCGAACCACTGTGACAAAGCTGCTCTAAGCTTTTTTTCCCTTCCTACTGAGCTTCTTGGGGAATTCTGTGCACTGCAGGATCTTCTTTATTTGTGGTCCAACGAAGACACAAGCTTTGACTTTTGCTTCAGATAGCTTATGGAAGAAGTTTCGAAGGTACTTGAAGGCTGCAGTTTCATTATCAAGAGCTGTGACAAATTGTTTCATAAGACCCAGTTTTATGTGCAGTAATGGGAACAACACCTTGAGGTCCACTAGTGGCTTACACTTGACATTGTGCATCCACACAGAGAACTCGGTCCGTTGTGGCCAGTGCTTCCTGTTGTAGTTCGCTGCGGTGTCCCTGCTGTCCCAAAGGCAAAGGTAACAGGGAAACTTGGTAAAGTCTCCTTGGAGACGCATCAGGAATGCCATCATTTTGAAGTCTCCGATAATCTCCTAGCTATTTTTATCGCACTTCAAGGCTTCTGGTAAGGTCTTGATGCTGTTTTATTCCTCTTTGAGGTGCATCGAATGAGCCAGGGTAAGAAACGAATGCTTATTCTCGTTGTGGAGCAGCACAGCTTTGAGTCTTCTGGGTGAGCTGTCAATGAAGAGGTACCACCCGTTCGGGTTACAGGCAATTCCAGTTGCTTCGCACAGGTCGAATACATTGTGGCAGAAGCAGAGCCCATCTTGACGAGTGAAGAAGCTTGAAAAACATCGGTGACGCTTCCTCTGACTTGCGACTTACACACGTTTATCTAATAAATCCCACTTCTTGAGTTTAGATGCCAAAAGCTCGGCATTCGACTTTGTTAGACCAAGATCTCTGATCAAGTCAATGAGGTCTCTTTAGTTGGGATAGTATGGGTTTATCTCACCAGCTGCACCTGTGAAATTGTGATCGTGATCTTTAATGTTTACCTTCTCTTCTGATATGCTGCTCTCTTTTAAGGATGGCTGCTTTCTCTCTGGCGGAGTGGATACAGGGAGCTCAGGGCAGTGTGGCACTCGGGCGATAGATGATGGAAGGTCTGGATACGTGATCGCAGATGCATTCTTGCCAGCCCGACGTTTGGAAGGGTCCACCATGCAGAAGTAGCAGTTGCTTGAGTGGTCAGTGTGTTCACGCCAAATTCTTGGAATAGCGAATTTCATAGCTTTCTTTGCCCCTCTGTACTATCCTGCAAAAGAGCAAAATAAAGTTGGTATTATGAAGAGTAAATTTATTTTATCCACAACTAATTTGTAAGAGGTTCATGCAAAATATTTTGTGATATTTTTTTCTATACTATTGGAAATTTAAAAAAGATGTTTAAATTTTAAAAGGTCTGAAATTTGTATAATATAAAATTTTCCGTCTTACGTTCTAGAGTTTTTTCAGTGCTCGCAGGTAAAATGAGGTTCCCAGGGTTTGTTATGATCCCCAATAGGCATGCCGAAATATGCCTTGTAGGCTTCACACGTTTTCTCAGATGCTGTCACAGAGTACCTTTTCGCTGTTATCTTGATAGCAGAATACTTGCAGCTTCTTGATGCCATCTCTGATCAAATCAGATAGGTCTGTGTGTTCACTTAGGGAGCTAGAACTAAACTGAAGTGGTGAATCCCTGTATATATATATATATATATATATATATATTACTATGGAAAGTTCTAGAAAATTCTGAAAGGTTCTTGAAAAATTCTTGTAAGTTCGAGAAGCTTCTCTATCTACTTACTTAGCGCTAAACGTACTTGTAATGTTCTGGAAAATTTCATTACTCAGGTTACAAAAGCAAAGTTTGAAGAGAAAAATAGGTCTTCACCATTTACTTTAGGCATAAGCAATTGGGAAATAACACTTTCTGCTCAAGAAAAAGTAAGAGTTTTGTTACATAGTGTTCTTGGTTAGACTAATGACTTCAAGTATATAAAAAAGCCAGTGCGTTTTCATTATACCATGGTACAACATTGGCTTTTGTCATGTCGCTTAGTAACAAAGGTTATTGTTAATGGTGTATGTACTGAGAGTATAAAATGAAATGTGCAGAAAAGATAACAAAACTGGAAAAGTATTTATTTCTTAATTTAAAGCTTTGGTTGATTAAAGAGTTTTGTTTGTTTTATCAGAAAATATCTTTATTCAAAAGTGGTTTGGTTTTCGAATTTCGCGCAAAGCTACACGAGGGGTATTTGCGCTAGCCGTCTCTAATTTAGCAGTGGGAAGTCACCACCACCCACCGCCAACTCTTGAGCTACTTTTTAATCAACGAATGAGATTGGCTGTCACCTTATAACGCCCCTACGGCTGAAAGGGCGAGCATGATTGGTGTGATGGGATTCGAACCCGCGATCCTCGGATTACGAGCCGAGTGCTTTAATCACCTGGCCATACTGGGCCTAATTCAGAAATGATTCAAGTTTAAAATTGTCTTTATTTTTACTTTTATGATAAATTTTATGCACTTGGCTCAAGACCAGGTAATCTCTATACTTAAGGTTTAACGGTACCTCCCTTTTGCATTGAAACTTTGTCACTAAAATTGTAATGGACAGACACTAATCGAACTGTTCTATTTGGATAAATGTATTTTGGTTTTTATGACTATTACTATTTCGAGAAATCAAGCGTGACGTGACACACTGTTTTTTAATATAAATTATATATATTATCTGCTTTTTCATAATCTTTTAAACTTTATTTTTAATGTTTAATTTGGTGTAATATCGTCTAACAAAAGCTTTTCAAAGGGGAGGGGAGTAATATTAAAAACATTAATAAAGTAATACAGCAAGTAATAAATGTATTACTCGCAAGGAATTTGGTAATTTATCTTTGCTGTAACATAAGTTGTGGTAGTTTATATTATTTTTATTATGTAGCCCGGCTTTCTGTAATCACTGAAACTGATAATAGTTTTTAATCTCAGTGATTACTTTGATCAGAATACATTTGAAAAATAGTTATCAAGATAATTAGTTGGAAATCGTGTTTCTTATTTTGAATGATAATTTAGTTTCATTTTGTTTCCTCGTCCTTGTTTTACCCTTGATATATCTTTGGAAGTATTTGTTATTCACAAACACGCTACGATGCAGCCAAGTTCTATTGAAACAGAAGGGTTGACATGGATAGAAATATGAAGCATACTTGTCCATTAAGTAACAAATACCACACCATAATAAGCTGGAAATATCAAATAGGGACATGTATTTTGTGTTTTTTTTTTGTTGTTTTTTTTTTGCGAATAAGAAAATATTCAAGATCTTTGTGATTCTGTGTGACACAGCAATTGTCAGCTGATGTGCATCTAGCGACATCGAAATTCAGTCGGTGTTAAACTAGAATGAATTTTTATTTGATTGTGCTTGGAAAGTAGATGCCATCTCTCAAGGGGCATCTGTTTTCAAGTGAATGCGAATTTAAATTCTGTGTAAAGGTCAAGAGTATCTCACACTTCGACTACTTTCAGGGCAATGTTCAGGGCAAGATACTTACATTTATATTAGCGTGAATAAATACATTTTCTCTTTATTCGTTGTTGCAAATTCCTGCACGTGGCGAGTATTTACATATGTATTTCTCGCATACGCTAATTTTACCGTAATAGAGAGCGTTCACGTGAAAACCATTTTAATGCAGTCATAGTAGCTTAAAAGCAATGCAGGTTTCCAAGTCTAGCATTTAGTGGCCTTACTAAATGGTTATTCGTATTGTTAAATTAACTGGTGAATAGAACTTAGGGCGATTTCTATCTTTTGTGCAGTAGCGATCTAATTCACACAGGAAAAAGATATTTTGTTTTTGATACCCTAGAATTTTATTCTGATGTATTTAGTTTGATAGTTTTTTTCATATTACACAAGTACGCTGTTTGTGGGTCTTTAACAATTTTAAATGTTGCAGTTTAAAACTGAAGAATTGTATCGATTTCTAATGTTTTTCAACATATTTTACTTTTGTAGCTACGCCAGTAATGAAGAAAAAATTACTGCGTATTGCTGTCGTTAACTCTGATTATTATCTGATTATATATAGTAAGAAATAGACCTTGAACCTTGAAAAATATAAACTTTGGTCAGTGGGAGCTCTCGGCTTCGACTTTGGTTATATTTTTATCATGTTTATTTCCGTTTTCTCATCACTGTTCAGCAATCTCAACTGGTTCCTCCATCAAACAGCCAATCATAGTTCCATATTCACGTGTAATATTTCCTTCTTATCGGTTGATTTAGTAAATTCCAACACGTGTATAAAATTTTGTTTGAATTATAAACGATATGATGCTGAATTCCTCGTAAGGTATTCGGGTAAGTTATCTTCTAGATAGTGGTGTTGTGGTATTACACGTAATCTATATGTGTGTTTAATAAGTTCTTTATTTAAGCCCGTTTCTTTAATTGTAATATGTATTTTGACGCAATATATATGAAAATTGGTTTCATTTGTCCTGCACTTTTTTTTAATATATTAGATACGTTTGTTGAGATTAAATTTTGTGTTCATGTATTTATTTTATTTATTTACTCCATAATCTCAACAAAGTGATGTAATTTACACGTTTTAATGTTTCAGTTTATCTTCTAGTCATTGCACTAAGTTAATTCAGTTGATGAGATAATGACCAAGCTTGCTTGTTCTCCACGATTGTGAAAATCGTCCTAAATTTGCCGTTCCAAAGTTTTCATTTACTCGTTGACTTAAGATCGACGCCGAATAGACATACAACTTAAACATACGTGTAAGAAATAAGGTATAAGAAATCCCAAAGTGACAACTTTATGTTTGAAGAACACTCAAAATAACAATATTTTTTTGCCTTTTTTTTTTCTTCAGGGGCAATCTGAAGAAAAAAGACCCACGTTTCGAAAGCGCTCAGGTTACAGGGTTGTTATTGCTTTATGTTAAGACTTCTTAATCCTACATATTTTTCTGACATTGAGTACTTTTTACCATGGCGGATCGGAATATAGAAAGGTTTGATTTGAACTTCATTTTGATGCAGTATTATGTATTTGCACATGCTATCCTGTGTCAGCAGAAACTTGACTCGTTTCATTAATGCGTCATAGAATCCATTAACTTTAATCTACATTTTATAAGGCGGTTAATTTTTGAGTTACATTTACGTCACAATGTAAATGTAGTTAGAACTTCTAAACACATAGGAACTTTATTTATTAGAATGTGCTTAATATTATCGAAGTTAGTGATATTTATTAATATCACAATTAATAAATTGTGAAAATTATAAATTAGCTGAGGTGATGTACGTTGTCGTAATATAACGGAGATGTAAAGAAGAATCGCAGAAAAAGTTAAATCATATAACTTTATCACTTTAATGATGTTGGTATGGAAATAAACATTGTAATCTAACTTTTCTATTGTTGGCAATATATTAAAGATGATATATCAAGCCAAATGTATCTTCTACAAGAATAACTAGTAATGATGGATTTATACATGCATTGAAATCACTTCTGAAGTTGACAAATGCAATAGCCTTTTGTTTATGTAGTGGCGCAGAGGAGTCTGCATAGTAAGAAAGACCAAAAACAAGTAAATTTCTATTTGCTTAGAACATTTTCAGGAAAACGTTATATATCTTAAGGCTTGACTGTGACTGTAAGGCCAGGGGGTGAGAACAGGAAATCCACGTGCTCTAAACCTGAAAATAATTCGACATCCTTCTGCGATGCAATCGCAACAAAATAAGTTGGAAAATCTTTCATAAGAAGGAAGGTATTCTACAGAGCTTAGAAAACTGACTAAAACATTAGGGTTGGTTATGGATGGAAAATAGTGACGACCAGCTTCAAGATATAAAAATGTAAAAGAATGAGAAGTTATTGATAACTAAATTCTTTGCAGCAGAACATAGTTTTCGAAATCACATCGAGTACTTAATTTCTATACACGAATGCGACCATTTGGTATCTCGAAGAAACATTTTCTGAGAGTCGAGTTCTGTCATAAAGTTTTAATTCTGTAGGATGCCATACATGAACCTCCTGTTATTGTGGTACAACTTTGTTTTATTAAAGTTTCAAAATTAATGTATTATAAAATAATGTGTCTGAAGTTTAAAATGTCAAACCAGAACATCAGTGATGGTACTTCACTTCAGATATCGTAAAACATTTTTTTAGTCAGAACAGTTTTGCTCTAAAGTGTACTTCGTAATTGTCGTTGTTCCTGTGTACATACTAAGCCATGTTGTAATGCATTATTTGGAGAATTTCGTTTCACGAATGGAAAAATGTTGTTAGCAGTGAAGTATCTACCTATCATGTAATAGATGTTAGGTGCAGAATGCATTTATGTTGGTAATCATGTGTAAGAGGTGTTATATGAACGATGAAGTGGCCCATTGTATATAATTGATATTAAGCAGACAGTGAAATGATATTGGCTTATCAGGTTCAACATTAACGGTACCTCCACAGTTCGGGAAAAGTAAGAAATGCATTCCAGTCAGTAGCTAACATCACACACTAGATGGAACTAGCGGTTTAATAATGTGTTTATTTTAGTTTTGACTTGCTCACAAGTTTATTGTTTTTATTTTTTCACTGTGATATCAGTTCCCAAACACAACATGAACAAATTGTTTATTTCTGAAAGCAGCAAATCAAGTTGTTTATAGCCAATCAGAGACATATTTTCTTTATCTGTGAATCGCTATACTGCTCACTTTGTTGAATGTTATTTCCAAATAGCACTGATTTCTCATAACAGTGACCAGGTAAGCCCGAAGAATAACGGAAGGTTCGTTAAGATATTCGCCGCGAATGAGTTTTGTGTCCTCTGGAGTGCGTTCGCAAAAAGTAAAAAGACTAAAGAAAAATGTGAAATCACAATAAACGGTCTTTTATTCAAACAAACGCAACGGAAAATATTCTATACTTGTGGCAACAGACTGTCGCCTATACTGTAGAGTTACGTTTAAAGCTATAATATTTTACTAAGCTGAAGTCGAAAGAAAAACATGCTGTTGAAAATCAGTCCTGGCACGTTAGAGGAAGAAGTGGGTCTCGCCCTTTCAAAGACTTTGAACAAATAAAATATTCCTTATTTTTACATGAATACCTGCGTGTTATTTGAATAAGGCTTAAAACTTCCGAAAATCTACATATTTTTTGCAGCAAATCAATCAATCTCGTTCTTTTTCACTGTGTGCCATACACAGAGGCGACATCTCGTGATGTACGGCACAGAATAGCCTTGCATCTCGGCACTTTTATTATCTGTACGCTTTCTGTGTACTCGCTTTGTAAACAGCGGAGAGGAGTCGAGCGTTATTATCCGGCTTAACAATGATATTGAAGCAGGCAGTAGAGCTAATGGAGCCAATCAGAATTTTGGTTTAATTAGAAACAACCAGTAAAAACATTTTAAGAAAAGTTTGCGACAAGAGAACATACAAGCCTGGCAAGGTTTCGGTGATCAAGAGCTAGTATAGATGTAATGATGTGTGATTAGTCAGCTTATCTTAAGTATATAAGCAACTAAATAATGATGCACAGTCACTTGATAAAAAAAAAAGTGTGACAGTTTATTTTGTTTTTTGAGGTTATTGACTGGAATGATGGTGATTGGGCTTACAGTTATGAAACACGAAATCACATATAAATAAATTAGGACACTTAAAGTACCTTTTTTGTGTTCTTTATTTTGAGGGTTGGGGTTAAAACATCGTCTGCCTTCTCTGAAGTCTTGTTCCAAACTGAATAAACCTTGTGTTAAATATTTAACTTGTTAATTTTAGATCTACCCAGAGCTACTAGTGTAACAAGAAGTCATTACCTTAAAAACATTCCTAACACTACCTTTACAAATACGTTTAATTTCATACACTAAATTTCCCATTGTAGCTACTTTATCACTCTATCACAATGTGCTATTGTGAGTGAGTGATACAGGGCAATAGGTATCTAAAGCAAAAGGAAATTAACAATCTCATTTACCAATGTGCTATATGAATATCGCATATACCGATACAGTAACAAATTTGAAAAATTACTGTATCAATATAAATGCGTAGAAAACACACGAGGTACTTGTGTACCAGAACACTACAGTTGTTTGTAAGACTACAATCGCAGTATTATACCAATTCAAAGCATTGTGGCCCGGCATGGCCAGGTGGGTTAAGGTGTTCAACTCGTAATCTGAGGGTCACGGGTTCAAATCCCTGTCACATCAAACATGCTCGTTTCTTTCAGCTGTGTGGGCATTATAATGTGACTGTCAATCCCACTATTTGTTGGTAAAAGAGTGGCCCAAGAGTTGGCAGTGGGTAGTGATGACTAGTGTAGATAGCCCTCATGTAGCTTTGCACTAAATTTAAAACAAACCAAATGAAAAAAACACAGTCAGAAGGTTGTCTGTATTCACAATAATAGGGAAAATCGAACCAAACTTGAGTATATAATAGTTATTGTGTCAAGCTGCTGAATAATAGGCTAAGCATTTTAAGGTGTAACTGTGAATATCCTTATTTTGTTCCAAAGAGACAAAACTGCTTGCAGCACTGGGTTGCTAACAGCCATCCTTCTGATATGTACTATGAAACTTGAGACAGCTGTGTTTAAAACATTAGCTTTGTGCGAAATTCAAAACAAACAAGCCAAACTTGAAACATAGGTGTATCTAATCTGATAATCTACCTCACGTGCTTATATATTATCCTTCAGATTGAAAATTCCAATTCCACATAAAACATTTTTTTGTTTAAATTATGAAGCTGATGGGTATGGTTCACATACGTGGTTTAAAAATAAATGTGCTTTTCAAAGCAAATTCATTTGATATGTCCTGTTTACAAAACAATAAAATTAAAAGAAAGCAAATTATAGGATGATGTTAAGTCATTTTAAACCTATGCTCTTGCATAACCATTGCATCAGTTGTGTATTTGTTGTAGTTAAAAAAGTAATGTATACATTATACTTATTACATAGCAGTAATT
The DNA here is from genome assembly GCF_004210375.1 of Tachypleus tridentatus. Taxonomy (NCBI): domain Eukaryota; kingdom Metazoa; phylum Arthropoda; class Merostomata; order Xiphosura; family Limulidae; genus Tachypleus; species Tachypleus tridentatus. The sequence goes on from NC_134837.1 coordinate 80,415,856, forward strand.
TTATTATATATTAGGAAAATTCTACCAATTTCCTTTATTCACGATCTACAGCTAAGATGCAAGAACAATTAATCGTAGAAAACTAGTCCTTGTAATAAATATGATCATTAATTAAACAGCTAATGAGTGTTAAATGAAGTGTGGTAGTTTAATGTTTATATAAAATTTTAAGGTAGGAAAAATGTGTACAAATGGTCAATGGTTTGTGGGCACCAGCGGCTTTTATGACTGAAATGCTTACAGACTCACTCTGTATTTTAAATTTTTTGTAATATTTTATTATTATTATAAGTGTGACTGTACTTAACAGATTTTTTGCAAAGTACAATCAGCAATTTTCGGACATTTCGTTTTTTTAAAATAAAATAATTGTATTTGATATTAGGTAGTTCCTGTAAACTGTGTTGAATAAATTACACATGTGTGCAATGGTTTTATTGTCTTTATGTTACATGTTCTACAGCAATTACTGTCCACTGAATCCTAAAACGATATACATTTTTCTCCATCATGTACAGATTTTTAACGAAATGTCGTACTTTTACATAGATGAATCATTTTCAATGAAATCATGACATAGAAGTCTTTTCATCATTATGGAACCTAAACATAATAATGTTCATTGTGGTAAGCAAGATAATAATTTGATACAAGTAAGTTTATCTTCCTGATTTGAGAAAAAAATAAAATTACAATATGATAGAAAAAATGGATATTTCTGAAATTTGCATAGTTGAGTAGTGGAAAATCTGTTAAGACTAAAACAACTTTAATGAAGTTTAAATTCACAGGCCTATGTTATTGAACCATATAATTTAATCCTACATTTCTATTGTACTGTTATTTTGTTTTTTGATTATTTTCTATTATCAGAATTATATATGAAAAAAGCAAAACATTGCAAAAGCCAGGTATATTTTTAAAGTTATTGAATTCCTTTTGCAGACATTTAAACAAAATCAAAGAGCTTTAGAACATGGAATTTGGTCTTGGCACAACAATAGTTATCAGTATCTTAAAAACTCTGGTTCTTGTGTACGACATTGTAAGTCTACCATTTTACTTTGTTCTACAAAAACCATGGGAGAAATGGATGAAGACATCAGTTTGGGTATGTCCAGACTCAACTAAAACTTTTATTGCTTACAGTTTGCAATTAATGTGTGTGTTTTATTATATTACATATTTATTATTACCAAAGATAAGCCTTGCATGCATGGAAGTACAAAATGTGATTGTTATTTTTATTTTTTTATTACAGTACAGAGTATTAAATTGAAGACCACACTGTTATTACTAAAATATGGGTTTGAGAAAGGTGAACATATCAGTAGGTGTCTAGTGTATGTAAACGTTTAAGAAAGAGCTGTTCATTATCTTCAAAGCTTTTGAACATTTTGTATTTTGTGTTCAATGATTTTTAAACCTTTCAACAGACTTATGATAGTTTTATTATCCTGCTTATGTAGTGTCTACATGTTTAGTTTCAACTGTTACGTTAATTAGGGTCTACCAGATACACAGATTGTGGCTAAGAATGTGAAAAAATGGTTTTTAGTAATATAATAAATTACAAAATACATTTGTGAAATTCATAAGATGGTAAAACCTTGAATAGTATTTGATCAGAGAAGTACTACATGTAAATAATTAATTACCAGTCTTAAATTATATCTTTGAATTTTGATTAATTAATAAAATTATTTTGACATAAAATTCCATAAAAATAATTTAGGTTTTACATTTTTCTCTGTTGGCATCATGCTAGCTCAATTTATTTATATTAATTTTTTTTAAAGATCAGAAAAACAAAACAAAAACTCCAATCAGTGAAAATTAATTAACTTGTTACACTTTAAGAGCTTATGGTTGATAATATTTCGTACAAGTAAAAGTACTCATTCCAAGTGATGGAGAAAGTTTAAGTTAATCTATCAGTTTAAATTATTTCATGGACTTTAAAAATGTCAATTGTGTTGCACTCTTGGTTTCACTCAAAACAAAAGCCCCAAGATACAGAACTCGCTGTGAAAAGTAATTGAACATACTGGTCTTGCCAAGAGCTGCTCAACGATAATATATAGTAAATTTTTTATTATTCAAGTAACATCACATTTTAAAATTTAGTGTGTGGTTTTTCAAACAGGTAACAGACAAACATTCAGACAGACACATTTTGAAAGATATATACATATAATGAACTTTTTCAATCATTGGCTTATAACTTAAACAAGCTCTTATGTTTTTATACATTGTTTAGCATAGTAAATGAAAATTTCTAAAGTTCTTTTGCTTTCTAATAAGACTGTGTTTATATTATGAAATTGTAAACTAATTTAAATTTTTATTTTGAAAATCTGGTATTTGGTATTTTTAAATGTTACTAATTATGTACATATAGTTGGTGATAACTAGATATACAAAATAGTTACTGAACTGTATACTTCCATTTAAAAACAAAGTACATTGACAAATTGAGATACATGGTACTCTGTGTTGTCAAGTAGGTGTATGTAAATGGACTGCAATGATGAATGTTGTTCATTTTCCGCCTAAGTAGAAGAATCTCAATGGCTTCACAAAGGACGTAACAGTGTGAGCCCACGCAGTATGGTTCCTCATTAAGGAAGTAGCTCAGTTGGCAAAGAAAGAATGCAAAAGGATCACAAACAACAGAAATTGCTGACTCACTAGATGCACTGTGAGTGGCTACAAAGCATACAGTATTTATATGATTGGATAAGATCTTGTCATGTGACAATATACTGCTGGGAACTGCACAGTATTGGGTTTTGTAGTTAAGTGCCTCTTCTCAAGCCCATAATTTTAGACGAGTACTAGATATTAAAGCTGGACAGTTAGTGCAATTTGATAATCAGTTACTCATTGGATTCATTAATCAGTTATGTTTAATTTGTAAATTATTCTTACATAAGACTTGAATAATCAATAATAGTAACATTTGAAACCACTAATTTGGATTAATTGATTATTTTATGTGACATTAATGGGTAATCAAGTATTAAATACTTGGCTGTAATAGTTATATCACTTTCATTTCTGCAATGACTGTTGAGAATACATTCTAGACCAATGGAGGGAAATCATAAGGTCCAAAAAATTTGTTTAAAACACATTCATGTGGATATCTACAGAAAGATAACTGACAAAGTTGCAGTGTGTAATAAGTTATAAGAAATTACACTTTTTGATTTATAATGTGTTTATAATGTATCTGTCACTCAGAGCAAACATCAGATACCTGGAAATGTATTCAGCCCATTGGTTAGGGTTGACGATGATAATACAGAACCTCCTCTCCAAGGAGTGAAAACAGTAGATGAACTGTTTCGTTCCTCTGTTAAACGTTATGGAACAACTAAATGCTTTGGTACCAGGGAAGTGAGAGGATCAGAGGAAGAAGTCCAACAAGATGGGAAAATTTTCAAAAAGGTTTGTTAATGACACCTTGAAATAATGCTTGTTTCAGATCTTAATTTAAAAACTAAGTACAGGAAATTTATCTCTTAAAGTCAAATAAAAAATATTCAGAATATGGGATCAAAATTTCATAAAGAATCTAGATATTTAAGAAATTATGGTTTATTGTAGTTGTTTAAATAAATGTTTTAAACTAATTTGCCAATAAAACATTTCAGAGAAAGAAGTATTCAGTGTACTGTGTGAGTATAAAGAGTATTGTTGTAAATACAGATGATACAATTTTATTATAACATCATTTGTAAATTTTGGTATATGGAATAAGGGGTAGAAGTGTGTAACAGTAAACAGAAAGGTCTTGGAGAGCTGGATATGGTTTGGGTTTTAGTTCTTTGTGTAAACTTCTGTGTTCAATATTGATATGTTTAAAGTGTTAGGTAAAAAAATACTAGTTATGATTAAAAAGTTAATTTCAAATGTTTGCTATAATGAAATAAGAATGGGATGTAAAAAAAATTGTGTTTATTTGAGACTGTTTAAACAATAAACCTTTTTACACAATCTAATAGGAAAGTTACTGAACAAAATATTTTCTTATTTGGGAAAAGAGACTATTTTGATTAGAAGCCAGTTATTCAAATTTCCAACATGTATACCTTCAACTCGAATTGAGATAAGTTTTCAAGTCTGTTTGCAGATTAGAGCATTTCATTGGGTAAACAGAATGAATACCTAATTGAAACTTCTAATGTGACACCATGGATATAAATGTTCTAGGGATTATTATGGATCCATCATTAGGAGATTAATAGTTTACATATAAGAACATGAAAATTCTAGATTTGTGTTAGTTTTCAGCTTTAAGAAATATGCACTCAAGGCATGTAATGAACCTGTAAGTAAAGAACAATCTAGGATCCTTCCAAAGGTAAATGGGGACTGTGCAACATCTATTGATTGAGAGACTTAAACTGGGATTCAATCAAAATAGTGCAGTTAATGTATCTGAATTATAAGTGTTTACAATCATACTGGAATGAATAAAATGCCTTGTATTTTTGATGTTATCAGATTTTTCTTGATACGTTCTGAGCAATGCTGTGAAAGAAAGCAAATAAAACTTGTGTTGCTGAAAAGACTGAAATAAAGACGTTTCTGACTGAAGTTCTGAATGTTGTTTTTTGAAACATCATTCTTGAAATGAAAGAATTACTAATTTATTTCCTTTCTGTGATAAAATGACACAAGTTTTTATGTTGAGTGCAGACAAGCAATTTTCAAAATTTCTTGTAATTAGATTTCATTTTCTTTGTATATGATCTGTGATAATTTATTTTGTATACCTAAGCTTCTTTTGTGTAATATACTGATCATAAATACTGGCAACAAATGTTCACACAGTTAATTCTAGGAGTTTATAAGTGGATGACTTATGAAGAAGCTGACAAAAAGGTGGAGCTCACAGGTAAAGGACTTATGGCAGTTGGAATTAGGCCCAGGCAAAATGTAGTTATTTTTGCTGAAACACGAGTGGAATGGATGATAACAGCACAAGCTTGCCTTCGATTCAACATTCCAGGTACATATACATTTATTAAACTGTTTTATTGAAAAGAAGGGAAGATTTTATTGGCTAGAAACAAGAAAGAAAAAACTACACGTGATTTACATTGTACTGTTAAATAGAAATTGAGATGTTCTATGAATGGACATTCATGTGTGTGTGTGTTTTCAACTCTTTGAAATAAAGTTCAGCCATAAAACAGTTCAAGATTTTTGAATATATAATAAATGTGTCTCTAAGCTGTGTGGTTAAATTACTCTACCTATAATTTATCATTATTAAGATTTAGAACTTTACATCATGTTAAAAAATGTTTAGGCCTTGTTTGTATTTTTTTATATCTTAACACTTTTTTATGAAAAAAATAACTATTACTCTTTCTCAACTTTCTAGAATAGAAGTTGGTGTAATGATTTGAACAGTACACAAAATTATTCTTTTAAATTGAAACCCACACAAATAAAATGTATATGGTATTAAATAGTATGCACTGTTATCTGGCTATGTTTAATTGGAAATGCTTTTCTCATTATGCAACAACATATTTTTTTAATGAAATTTCTTTGCATATTTTATGAATGAAAAATAAGTTTGAGGCACATTTTACACAACTTTTAACTGTTTCAAAATTCTAAAGCTCCTGCGATGTTTCAAAAGGTGGGTTTTATCCTGGTACATTTATTACCAACATATTAATGTTGGGTATTAAGTTATACTTTGAACACTGTATTATAATGTATATATCTAGATAAAAGTGAAGTACTTTTAAGTTACAAAGTAATAACAAAATCATGCTATTACAAGTTAGACATAATTCTCTAAGGAAGAGTAAAAGAAATTATTCTTATACCACAGTTAAAAGGAGGTACATGAGAAATAATTGCTTTATTATTTAGTCTATTCATATCTTGTTGTTAACTTGCCATATACTTCAAGAAGTTTCCTGCTGGTACAGCAGTAAGTCTACAGATTTACAATGCTAAAATCAGGGGTTTGATTCCCCTCGGTGGACTCAGCAGATAGCCCGATGTGGCTTTGCTATAAGGAAAACACACACACAGACAGAGATTTGTAACCTATCCCAACGTTCACATAAAATCTTTGTTGACTTGTCATTCTGTGGAATAAATGGCAAGATATTTTTTCATTGGAATATTTACATTATTGTAACTTGATTAGTTTATCAAGCAGGATAACTATATTATTTTCTGTCTACCATTCATTATGTTGAATATTGAAATAGCAACCAATTTTATGAAGCAGATTATTTGTACTGTCATTGTAGTTTACTCACTTTGAATACTAGAATAAAAACTAAATTTGTAAACCAGTGTGGTGGTACCATATTTGTAAGCACATTATATATTGGAGCAGTAACTACTTTTATGAATCTGGGTTTTTATATTGTTTTGTATGCTATCCACTTACTCTGAAAGTGTTTATAACTGTTTAATGTTTAGTTTTACTGACATAGATATCAATATTCATACACTTATTTAGGAGTACAATTATTACAGGAAAAAAAACACTTTTTTTTTTTTTATTATAATATTTCCTCTTCAGTTCATGATTGTAAATTTTGTTTTGTTAAGCCATTAAGTTTAAAATTCAGCAAGAATTCAATACTAAATTTCCTATAGTGCAAATTGTGCAATAATTATATACGTTTAATTAAGGTTGTAACTAAGGTATCATAGAGAGAGAGAGAGAGAGAGAGTTTGCTATAATATTTCAAGGCCCATTTAATGGTAAAAGAGAAGTGCATCTGTTTAGATATATTAATAGCTGGATTAAATTAAATGCTGCTTTTTTTCTTTTATTAATAGTTGTTACATTATACTCTACACTTGGAGAGGATGGAATTATTCATGGAGTTAATGAAACGGAAGCTACACATATCATTACCTCCCAAGAACTACTGAATAGACTAAAGGTACAAATGTAGTAATTTTTAGAAACTGTGCTATTAGTGATAACCTCTATATAATGGTTAAATTGAAGTTAGTATAATAGAGCAATAATTTAAATTTGAGAAAGACAGAATATCTTGTGCAACAGGTAAATTGCACACCCCTGGGGCTATCCTTGCCAGTGGAAAAAATTATATTATCACAAAGTTTTTAGTGACACTATGAATGTGATGTCACATGTTAGAAAATCATATAGGTTCAAGAAGTCTTGATGGAAATGAATAAAAAACCTTATAACCTGAGTTCTTTCAAAATATGGATCTTTAGAAAGCACTTAGGTTACAAGGTTTATATTCATTTCTAATGTGATGTTGCAACATTAAACCTAAGTATGGTGATTCCACATCTGTATAGATCTACTGTTATGGTGGGCTGAAGGTGTGGACAAACACAGATTTTAGTTTTATATATTACATGTTTTTGTGTATCAGTAATACCAAACATGGGACACATGCATATCTAATTTGATTTAATTATTCATAAAAATCTCTACCAGCATGTTTTCAAATTGAAATTATTTCAGGCAGAATTAGAAAAAATTATTCTCTGAAACATTGGAAGTAGTCAGTGACATGAGTCAATAGGGTTTGACTTACCGAGTTGAGAACTGTAATTATATGTCAACAAGTGATGGAACTGTGAGCTAAACGTTTATACTTGGTAAAAGACAGATGATTTTGGAGTCATTCTATGAGCTGATATACCATGGCTGAAAATTATCTGAAAAAGCTATCTTTATTCAATGGGAGCATTTATGATGTAAGAATGATGGGTTTTTGATTAGATGAAGTAATAATACTGTAAAATATTTTTTTTCTAATTTAATAAGATTGCAAGAAAAGCATTTTTTAAATTTTAGTAAATAAATTCTAAAGGGTAAAGAATCTTCTACCTCCTAGGGCATGCTACATGACGAGTAAATTATTGTGAACTATAAGTAATTTGTATTTTAGAAACAATTATTTAATATTGTAGTTGGTGTAATGAATCAACACTTAACAAGCGCTATTGAAAATAAAACAAATCATAGTAAAGTCCAGATACAGGCAGAAGAAGACAGAGATATGAATATTTGATCTGAATTAGTTATCAAAAATCATTCAAAGACATGTTGGTAGAACTGAAGTTAAAGGGCAGTATGGTCATAATAAATGAAAGAGGATAAAAGTTGCAGAAATTAGATTTACTCATCAACTGGATGCCAATGTTGAATAGGACTGAGTTCATTTTAATTAGATATATTTTATGATTGCCTGTGAGTATGTTAGTTCTCGACTGTAATTTATATGAATATATAATGAGACATTGCAAGTTTTTAAACAAATAATTTTGCAGTTCCTTTTGTTTTTTAACAATAACAGTTAAAGGTTTCAGAGATCATGTTATTAAATGGTACTATAACTGTTTTTTTCACTAAGATTAATCTGAAGGAATTTTCAATAATTGAAATTACAGGTAAAGAAAGTTTATTTCTTTAGGATGGTCCCTTGGTGGGACAGCAGTAACTCTGTGGAATAACAACCCTAAAATCATGAGTTTGCTTCTCTTCAGTGGACACAGTACATAGGTCAATGTGGCTTTGCTATAAAAAAACACATTTATTCAGGATATATGTCATGTGTTTCTTAATCATCATAGAGCTTTAACACTAAAAGTATGCACTATAGTTTAACTTTCTCCTGAAAGGTTTAACAGTTGTAAACTGTTTGAGATTACTTATTCTAATATTATTAACAAATACAATATCCATGTAGTCTTCTTCATTCACAGAAAGTTATTGATGAAATGCCATCAGTTAATCATATTATCTACATGGAAGCACTTGAGGATCCAGATCTGAATGGGTTTCCAAGTTCAGTAAACATACGACCTTTCTCAGAGATTGAAGAGCTTGGCCATAAAGCTGATCCAGGTGTGTTAAATTTTATAAATAATTTGATATAAGAGTTACATTTAGGTGTTTTGTTCATTGAAGAATAGATGTAAAGGTAAGCTGGACTGTAGTTCTTATTGTATTTTTAAGCTTCCAAGTTGAAGATGTATTAGTTATTTAGGAAAATTGATATTGTTTGTTCTTGGGAATTTTCTCCTTCATATAATTTTGTGTGATTTGCCTTAACTGTGAGATTTGTTCTATTGTCTATAGAATGCCATTGTATTGCCATTAAAACTTGAATTTGAAAGTTGTACCCAACATGTACATCATCACAATGTTTACAGTAATCATGCAGATGAATATATACACAGTTCTTTAATTTACTTCTGGCTAATATAATCCTAAAGCTATAATGCTACTAAAAATCACTTTAGTTTATTAGATTTCAGTTTAATTTTATATTTTTATTATGGATTAATGTTTTATATTTATAATTATTTTTGATTTGTCTATTTTTGTTTCAACAGTCTCTCAAAAATAGCTAGATTTCTTTAAAATATTGGTAGTAAAACTTAATAAATAAATCAGATTAAAAAAATTCATGAATTTCAGATAAAAAATGATTACATAGTAATGAGAGTACAATTGCCTATTCCAAATAAACACACCAGAAAATATGATTTTGTAATCATTGAAGGAGTTAGGAATTAAATTGGTTAATTTGTAAGACTCAAAATAACTTAATTTGAAAAAGTTCAATATTATCTTTACTCTCCTTTGTGCCTTTAAACCTCTCATCGTGTGAGAAGTGTTTGAGTTAGGTTTTTAACTACTAAAATAATGTAGCCATTTTTTACTGGTTCACTTTGAGTTTATCGTTAAATATTTTTCTCATGTATAAGTTACGTTTTTGAAAAGTTTCATTATATTTTGAATCAAGCCATTTCAACTCCACAGTATACTGCTCTGATCCTATTAGATAAAAATAAAATAAAAATGTGACTACTTCAGAACTAACAGGAGAAGTTCCTGGACCAGACGACATTGCCATTATCATGTACACAAGTGGTTCAACTGGTGTTCCTAAAGGTAAACATATTTCAATAATATTCTGCTGCTGCCTTTTGTCAAATAAGTAAAATATTTTTTAACATTTGTTTATTTATTACAAAGTGACAACTTGCTTAAAATGTCCTCTTTTTTTATGGATAATATCACTAGTAAAATAGGGCTAATGAAAATAGATACAGAACAAGAAATACCATTAACTGAAGTGTTAGGTCAGGTCTGACTAAATCTTTGTTGATAAACAGTTATAAAATTAATGCACAAAATCTGTAAAAATTAAAGAAGGAACTACAGTAACACAATGACATAATATCAAGGTACAAATTTTATATTGGAGATATATAGTATATATACTAATTTTGGAGTATGTATATGTATTTTAATGTTTCAAGTTTTATTTTTGTAAATAGTAACTAACATTCAGTTATTTATACTAAATTGTATTATTCAATGAAGTTTGAAGAGAAATTTAATATAAAATAAAATCCCAAAATATGTTTTAGACTATAAATAAGTGCCCTCTAAGGAAAATTTATTTTCAACATTTTTTTTTTACAGTGTTTCCTTGCATTTTAGTGCTGGTTCTGTCATCTGTGATTAGTATCTAAACATTTTTCTAGTTTGTTTTCTTTATAAAACAACATCTGGGCATGCTAAACTTTAAAACAATTCCTAATTGAAGGTATCATTTTCAGTACCATGTTTTTACAGTTGCTGTATTTCACATTTGATAAATAATAAGATTATGGGTAAAGTACAACAAAACATTGTTCTTAGGATTTTGTAATATACAAGTGGGTGGTGCTTATTATAGTAATTTCCATTTTATGTACAGGTTATATTTAGTGGCCAATTGTACTTTTCTTTATAAACCTTAGAAGATTTGCTTCTGGAAAAAATTGCATCTGATCTTTGTGACTTTTATTATTTTTCTATAGTAACTTAAATCATGCCATATGTTTATATTTATCCATATTAGTCATTATATTGAAAAAGTAATTCATAAAAGATTTTTTTGTGAAAGAAGTTGATCCATGAATGTTGGGGTTTAAGATCTTTTGTGTGGTAAGTACATGATCTTCACGTGGATTAGACTTAACACTTTAAACAAAAGGAATTTGTGATTTTTTATATTATTTTGCATTTAAATTAGCAGTTTTAAGTTCAGTAATTTAGTATAATTTTATATTTAGTTCATAATAAAAATATGATTCAGTATAACCTTGTGTGATTTGTACATATTACTAGTACCATGTAAGAACTTTATTCTTCCTTCCTTCATACTATCTTTACTTTGTAGTAAGATCCACACTTCTGTTGTTGTTACATTATAATTGAAACTGTCTGATATATAAAGCTTATTCTTATATTTTGTAAAGGTTTTAAAACTCAGTGTACAAGTAACAACAATAAAACTTGTATGTTGGTTGTGAAATAGTCTAGACACATTCATCTTAATAACACACTGGAAGCTGTGACATTCTCATAGGTGGTGTATCAATACAGTGAAGTGTTTAAGTTTTGAACTTTAAATCTTGTTTATAATGAGAAGAATGTGACCAGGACTAATCTTACTATTATATCTGTAGTAATGTTGAAACATGACTGCACTTGACTGAATGAGAGTGACCCACAACAGATGTGATAGTACACAGCAAGTGTACCAAGTTCACTTTCATGTTTTTTTTTGATACAATAAACAAAAGTATGGCTGCAATAAAACATAAATGGAACATAAAACTATGGAAAAAGATTAAAATGCTTATCATTTAAATGTGACATGCTATTTAAAAATAAACACACTCGTTTATTGTTTAGGTTTATTTTGAAATATTATTTATTGTCTTGTATATTACTTGAAACCATAAAGGAAAGTAGTTGATTATTAAAAATATAAAAGTAGACAAAATTTGCATTTTATGTACAATAAGTTATTAAGAATTTTTAAAATAATTTACTAAAACGTAGAGAGTAAGAAGCTCAAATCTGGAACCAATATAAATATTGTGATCATATTTTTATAAATATCATTTTCTGAAGTAAGTTTCCAAGGTGATAAAATACGGTGATGCAAAATAACTAGTTATATTAGTAGTAACTGGTGTTATGTTTCTTAAACTACATACAGTGATGAAAGTTATGAATTTTCAAACAATTTCATCCACTAGTTTTATTTTTGGAACAAAATATAGCAAGAGTTGTGTTGACAATGCAGCAAGTTAGTAGCTGGTAGTGATCTGGTTAAGATCAACTGTAGTATCTGCAACTTAAAAAAACCCAAAAAATAAACTTTTTAAAAACTAATTTACCTTCAGTCATGGGATGTTTAGTTGGCATACTGTCACCTACTAAGAAATAGCATCTTGCACACTTGCCTTGCCCAGGTTTACTTAATAACAAACCCTGTGAAATTCTATTTAATTCAAGTATTAAAGTTTTTAACATCATTGTTGATTGTAAGTCTTCTAAATAATTCAATATTTGTATTTATAATCAAAAATAAGTTTGCCATTTTAGTATTTTTTGGCAGTAAAATTTTGTTAAAGTTGTTAGTTATTAATACTTTTAGTCTGATGCAAAAATCATTAATTGCCTCAAAAAATATGGATGATCTGATAAAGAATATATTGGTAAAAGTATTAAATGCAGTTTTTATAGCATCCAAACTTAACTGGCAAATTTTTTAATCTTGTGGATTGGTCTTGTGAAATTATTGTTGCCCAAGTATTTAGTAGAAATCAACTAAAAACAATTGTACAGACAAAGTAATGGATGAAATAATCATTTAAGTAAGTTATTTATATACAAGTTTATGTAATAAGTATAATTAACCTAATGATTACTGTAGAGCATAGATATGATGGAATGTTGTAATGGGCTTGACAATTCCATTTAATGTACTTGTTATTTCATTAGGTGTGATGATCACCCACAGTAACGTTGTCGCCACAGCAAATGGCTTTGCAACTGTGACAGCTGGATTTTCGTAAGAAGACTTTGTTTTTTTGCAATTAGATTATGTTCGTATTCTGATTAAATGTACTAAACATAAGCTTCTGAAAGAAAGTCGCATAACTTTATAAGATTGTGTGCTGTTATACATTATACTAAAATATGTGTGGTATTTAATTAAATAAAATATTTTATTTTAACAACTTTAGCTACATTGCTGAATAAAGTAACTAATATAAAAAGGGTGTATAAATGATATTAAATCTGACAAGTGAATTAAAAACATACAAAAGCTAATCTATACTGCCTTAGATGGGTCTATCTTCCCAAAATGTATGGATTGTTAGGTTTACTGTTTTGTGATTCATCTTAACTAGTTGCTATTAAGAGCACTAAGCATAATTGTGCTTGGTGTTTGATACTTTTCTTTTGGCTTGTGCATGAATGTCATGTCTAAATTATAGTGGTTGTGTAATGTTTTTATAAATTGATTGTTTTTTGTGTATTTTTTATTTTGATACTTTTTTAAAATGGTGTGGAAGTTTTTTTACTTTCTCCTGAGTGAATTAAGAGTACAGCAAACACCCTACATTGATCAGACAGTCCACTCAGCCCAAAAGATGTAATCAGGGTAATTACGATGCCCTGTCAGGCTGCCATATAGATTTTCTGTATCTATGTACAGATGTAATGCACCATTTGTCATTTATATAAACAAAAGCTAACAAAGTTTGACATCAATTTCTGCTTTGTTAATGTATGTATAAATCAATGGAATGTTTTCCTCATTATTAATCTTCAACATTACTTTTTGTTTCCAAACATCTGTTATGCCTCCTAAATTTTCTCACATACTTTACTTTTGCAGCAGTTCATCACATCAACAAAAAATTGTTTATCAACTGAGAGTGTAATAATAATCCAATATTAACACTAAAATGTATATTATAAACAGATAAAGTAAGTAAAACTTTCACAGTAATATTTCCTGTTGTTGTACACTCAGACATTCTCACATCACTGGTGTTTCATACTTGCAAGGAGTGTAAGAAACTAGCTACATGTAGAGCAGAAAATGTCAATTTTTCTTCAGTCATCCTTTGGTTAAAGGTCAAGTTGCTCTATTTATTAAAAACATCTGATTTTTTTAATCCTTAAATAAGTTTTGATAGAAATAGAATCCTAAAAATTTTAAGATAAAGCAGTTGTGAAGTATACTGTGCATGGTAATTAACAGCTTTTTATCACTAATTGCTTTATAATACAGATAATCACATATCAGTAGTCTCTCTGTTGAATCACTTGTTTGTTTTGACATGTTTGAATGATGTATTTTATTATTGACAAATGTAGTGATATTTATGCCTACTTATGAACCTCTAAAAATATTCAATTCAGTGACAGTGTTTTCTAAATTTTAAATAGTGGGCACCACCTGACTCAGTGTTTTGTTATGTAACCCCATTCACATTAAAATAATATTCACAAGTGATAACAGCAAAAACTGATATTTTCTTTGCCTCTTTTTAATTTATTTTTAAAATGAAAAAAAATGTTTATAAGGAGTGAGTAGCAGCAACAGGAAATGTTTTGATCACACAGTGATTGACTTTTATTTTTTTTATGTTACTGTCATCTCTAATTCTTGTTTCTTTTGTCATTATTTTTGGGCTCTCTCAACAAAAGGATCTGCCCTTTCCAGCAGTTTGTCCTCCAGGGTGTACACCCTACAATTTTGAAAATGCTGTAATTGTAGTATAATGGACATTGTGAAGTGTGTACATGTGTATGTGATCGAGTCTAATCACAAACAAAAATCCATAAAAAATTCGTACTTTGGGTACTCAAGACTCAGACACTTAGAAAAATAATTATGGTACATACAACAACATCAACCATTTCTTTATCAGAGAATATGATTTTAAATAAAAGTATTCTTATCACAACAAGAATACGACTTTCAATAGGACTGTATGTGGGGATTTGATTACAACTTTATTGATATAATTTGTAAATAGTTCTCAAAAAACCTTTTTTTTTCATTAAAGGTATACATCTTTTATTATATAAAAAACATTACAGTTGTTATCAGTACAATCCAAACACTTTTTCTGTGCAGTACTTTCCAGAAAAATCTTTTTAGGAAATGTTCACTTTTCTAAACTTTTTTTCAATGAGGTTTGAATATTATGATTAATAATTAATAGCACAAGGAGCCATACATTGTGGGCATTTCTGCCAGTATGGAATAATACTTGATATCATGTTTTGTGTACATACCTATAAAGATTTCTCATTATGACTCTCAAATTTGTAGAACATTTATCATTAAATGAAACCACTTATTTGAGCTAATATATACCAAAGTATAAACAGAACATAAATGTGGGGTTAATTTATCTGTTAGTGTGTTCTAATTTTAAGTTGCAAATTCCTGAATATGCCTTGAAGCATATAGTTAAATAGGTGGATTGATAAATGCTATCAGACCAACTTTATTATTGTAATTATTAACTGTGAACTCCTAACCATGTCATGAAGTGTGTTGTTAAATAAATGCATTTGTGATATAAAATAAACCTTGAGATTATGTTATTCAGTTTTCTTGTCATTTAAAGAAATATAGGGTAAGCTGATTTAGTGGTATAGGGTGATTTGAATGTTTACAAATTGTAGGGTTAACACTAGTTATTTTTCCTGTTTTATACTGTAGAATTCATTATTTCTTTTACAGAAACAATGAACTCTTTATGGCATATCTCCCATTAGCACATGTATTCGAGTTAGCTGCTGGTAAGATATTTCTTAAGTTTTTTAGTTCTCATATTTTCATAATAGACTGTTTTATTTTTTGAAATGATGTACCATTTTTGAGACAAACATGTCTTTTTTTTTTCAACTTTGAACTGAGTGAAAATATCTAGCTATTGGTGGTTAATTTGTGATAAATGAGGTTGGATGGAATATAAGTTAAAACAGCAGTTTGTAGTGATGTATTATTTTGTTAAAAGTTTCAGTGTTGTAGCTGTTACTGAAGATCAAAGAATGTTTGTTTGTTTTTGACCTTTCAACATTTTATCATTTTTATGTATGTATTAAAGTATATACTATCACTACAGATTTCAACTACATCATTAATGAATAACTTTCACTAACAGTGATCTTGATTTGATGTTTTAGGTTAGATTCATCTATCTGAAATATATCTTAGTTTACTTTTCTAATAATGTAATAATGACTTGTTTTTTTTACAAACTTAAATTATACTTTTGAACACTAGAAATACAGTCAAAATATATATTTACATATCAATAGTAGTTAATGTCAGCAAGCATACTAGAACATTTTAAAGTTTTGAGCCTGTTGTTTTTACTAGTTTATAGTATGCATGTGACATTTCAAATTGCATGCTGCATGTGATGACATTCAGGTTGAAAATATTGAACACTAAAGACTCTCTCTCTCTTTTTTTTTTTTTTTACATAATTGCTGGAATATAACATAATTATTGAAAAAAGAATGTCTTTATGTGTTTTTATGGAGATACATGTAAAATTTATTTTTTTGTAGTTGCAAAATACAATATTTGGTGTAATTTGTTTTGCAACTATGGTTGAAAAAATTGTCTTTGTTGAAGGACAGAATAACTTTACGACTAATATAATTAATTCCATACTTTTATTTTATACAAACACAGAAATTCTTTAGTGTACTCTGATTGCAGTTTATATTTTTATATATTGTTTTTGCATTAGTTTAAAATGTCATTTGATACTCACAAAAAATTACATTAAAATGTTTTACAGAAATGTAAGTATAAATGTTGTACTCATGTTTTTAAATCATGCTTGTAAAGTTGCTTCCACAGCTTAGTTGCAGAAAGTTCAGAACTACCTTTCTTCCACTTCAATCATGGGGATTATATATCATAACGGGTGTGTAATGCTTGTTTACATCTTTGAAATGTTCGTGGATGTACTTGAACACCATAATTTACAGTATACTTAGTTTTTTGTGCACTTTATTAGCATTTATTACCATGAAAACAGCTAAAAATCATTTACACTTTGATGGAATAAATTCTATTTATTAATTTATATTTTGGTATACAATTTACATTTTACTATTATACACTATTTATGCTTTCAATTTTCAATGTTTTCAGTATTTTATTAGGGTGTGATGGTCTTTAAAACATTCTACAACACACAGTGGCACTTCACACTCCTTGCACATGTATGTAGTGAGCTTTTACTTCCACTTGTGGTAGACATTATGCATGCAGACCTGACACTGTTACCGGCACTTTTCTTGAACGTAATAACTGGTTTATGTGCTACATAGCGATATCTGATTGTGTTCGTATCATAGAGCCTGCTTGTCAGGTTTATGTGGGAGTTTCTACAATTTTGGTCAGTAGCCACAGGAGTTCCATAGTGTTCCAGAGACTAGTACACCACATTATGACTGAATTCATGCAGATACATTTTTTGTGTGTTTTCAATAGGTTTGGTACAAGTTATGGACATTGATCATGTAGATGTCCACCAAATGAAGTGTCCTGTACATCTGATATACTTTTGTGTATATTTTACTGATCATATCATCATGTGTGACTGTCCCCTAACTGCATTTTCTGTGTATAATCAGTCACTACATCTGGCTTCATAATTATTATGTTAATAGTGAAGTGAACTTTGCTACTGTCATCAACATGTACAGATCTTTCTTATCATACCATTTTATTGTCAGCCTTCTGTATGTATCTGCAGTTCACCATCTGTTAGTCAATTATGTGCAGAGAAATCTATCATAATTTTTTCTTTGCCCATACTGTACCACAAACAGTGTTATTGTCAAAGAGATATTGACAGAAAAGGTGGTGTGTACCAGTTGTCTAGGTATAAAATATGATTTCACTCCAAAAAACTTGTTCATCATTGTTTTAACCACAGCACCTGACAGTCCAAACAGGTCTTTCTTTGGGAATGTCTGGGTGTAAGATCATGTCTGTAACCATTCCTGTTTCCCAGTCTCAAAGCATGAGTAACATTAGGCCAAAATGATGATGTTTACTGGAAATGTATTGTTTGCAACTGACACAACCTTTGAATGAAACAAGTGATTCATATTTGACCAGCTTCTAAAAATCATGAATTTCATTCCACTTATTCTTGATGTATTTGTTGTATGATGAGTTGATTATAGTTTAAGATCAAGTGAAGTATGTAGTTGATTGTTCAACTTAGCTTACAAATTAGGAGTGTTTTCCTTTTCCTTTATATCCATTTTTCTTTTGCTGACTATTATGTTGAAGTGTCCACTGTTCAGTTTTTCATCAATTCTTTGTTTAGATTGTAGTAGATGCTAGAGTTATTGAAAGAGCTATTATACACATGCTACTTGGTTCTGGTGATTAAGGTCTGAGTCATTGACTCAGAATAGACTTGGCTGCAGTGAGAATGCACACATTAGTATACTATCAGCAACATTTTTTTGAAGGAGGTATTTTGTCTTTAAACAGGACAAAATTGCATATTCATTTGTTTGGTTTGATGATTATTCTTAGACTGACTTGGATATAAGTTGATTGTAGAATGCTTTTGATTTTACTTTTTAGTTTGATACCATGGGAATCAGTGAGATGTTGCACATTTAAGAATGTTGAGATCTGGAATTTTGGAGTTGTGACAAAGTGTCTGGGCTGGATAGTGGCTAGGTTACGTCATTTAGGACCATGTGGGGTAATACCAAATCCCCAGCATCCACATGAGCAGTATATTCTCCACTTTGCATGACAATTCCATATCCATTAAATACACAACCCTTTTTTCTACCACCTTTTAAACAATGAATTCTGGGGCAGAATCATTCAGAAAGTTTTCTTCATCACTATATTCATGTAAAGTCTTAGTAACTGGGCAGTGGTAGCTAGGGGTGAGTTTTTTTTTTCAACTCAACTTGAAACAGGCTTCTGTGGTTGCTTGGAACATATGAATAAATAAATAGATACACAAACCTTCATTTTAGTGATTTTTGTTTTTATTTTTGTCAAAGAATGATGGGAAACCATAAATATATTGTCAATTAACAATAATAGCAATTTGCAGTAAGTTGTTAGATGACTATAATAGTAGTTTATAGGTTAAATACATAGCATTATAGTTTATGCATTATGCCAGTTGAGACAGAAGCAGTTTTGCAACTTGACATCAATTTCATGCACTTATATATATCAAATTAATCATTTGAAAAACAGTTATTCCAGTTTGTTTGTTTTTTTAAATAAGTTATAATTTTTCTAATATCCACCTTTAAAAAATTGATAAATTAACTATGATAAATTGTATGGAGTATTTTCTAACACTGAATAAACAAAATATTTTCTCAATAGAAGAAATATGCAATCTTTTTTTTTTTTAAAGTTTAATAATCAGGATTGACTTTATTTTTAATAAATCTGGTCTATAAAATAGTTAACAGAATAATTTTCAATTGCTGTATTCATGATGGAATTATAAAAACTATGAAAGTTGACTATTTTCTAACACTGAATAAACAAAATATTTTCTCAATAGAAGAAATATGCAATCTAATTGTGTTTTAAAAGTTTAATAATCAGGATTGACTTTATTTTTAATAAATCTGGTCTATAAAATAGTTAACAGAATAATTTTCAATTGCTGTATTCATGATGGAATTATAAAAACTATGAAAGTTGACTGGATTTGGTGACATAACTTGTTTTTTTAGTGTATTTAGCCATGCAAGTAGACAACAGAATAATATTAAAAATACCATGACTATTAGATACAGCAGTTGACATTCCCTCAAGCTAGAATATATGCATCCTGTGGAAACGGAGAATTTAAATACTTCACAATAAAAAGTATTCTGCTTTTGGTTAATAGTAAGTTTACAGATGTGTAGTACTAAAATCTGGGATTTGAATCCTCTTATTGGAGTGCAAGATAGCCCATTTTGAGGCTTTGCACAGAAATGGGCAACAGCAGCAGTAATACAGTAATTGAGTTTATTGTTAAAAATTAGTGTTAATTTTAAGTACCCAGTATCAGAATTACACATGTAATTACCATTAGAAGTTCTCAATCCTTCTTGTATTTTATTGTATTCTTACTTTATCTTTAAATAACTTAATATGTTTCTATATATTTCAGAGAATTTTTTCTTGGCAAAGGGTGTTCCAATAGGCTACTCTTCACCACACACGATGACAGATAAAGTAAGTTCCAGCTTTCTGTTATTGTAATAAGTTAATAAATGAATGCTACATTTTTGCCATCTTTAGAAGTTTACCATTAAGTTATTTCAATAGTTTTGTGTGTGTGTGCGTGAAAAAATAGGCTCGTACACTTTTTTTTTTCTATACTGGAGGGATTAAAAATATTTATGCCTATAATATATATACTGTTTTGCTCAACTGGTCTGAAAGAATTACGTTAAAGTACACGTGGTATATCGCTTAAATTGCATATCTATCTGTTAAAATTATTGAAACGTATCTCCAGTAATTTTCATGTAAGCATGTTATTTTTCACATAGCATTATAATTAGTCATTTTAAAAATGTATGAAAAAATAAATATTTTCCTGTCGTAATCCCTCTGAAGCTGCACCGTTTTGATTTAAATCATATGGTCTTGCCCTATTTTTGTTTGTTTTTTTGATAATTTGGTACTTAAGTGTTCTTTAGAATTGAAAAATATTTCTGATTCCTCGTTTGGTGTGTGAGCATTTGAAAATATATTGTCTAATCAATATTTCAGTGAATTAATTTTACAAAAATAAAACAGCAAATAGTGAATTCATTATGATTCATTAATACCTTCTAGGATATGAACAATGAAAAAGTAAATTATCTTTAATGCCAAAAAGAATTGCATATAGGTTAATTCTAGCACATCTGGCATGTCAGTATGTTTATTCTGTATGTAAATATTGTTTTGTTTTCATCTTTATTTTTGTTTAATGTTAATTGTCACAATGGAAAGTGTAATAGGTTACCTAAACAGTAGCTAGGTTCCATTGTTAGCAGTGTAAGGGTTCTAGACAAGGCTTTGTCACATCTTCCAAAATTGTTTCATTTTGTTTCTACCTAAAGATAGGCTGGTTCCATAAAGTAGACTGTTTAGATCTTATGGATATTAGTACTTTTATGTAGCATTTCCAGTCATAAAAGGAAAATATATCTTTGGTATAATTTACTATTATGATATTTGTGCAGGGAAGATGTGAAATATGTCTGTACAGAAAAACAAAATGTTTGGTTATTTTTGTCAAATATGGCACAGGTTTTGTGATGTTTTTCTAATTTCTATATCTTTATTTGTGCTCACTCAGTTAATTATTAGAAATAATTATATAAAATAACTTGTCAGTAAATTTGTTTTAATTTTTTATGAAACAAAATATACATTATTTAGTGTTATATGGCATTACGATGCATAGTACAATTTGGGCAGGAGTCATTAATTGGTATATCTCTACAAGATAACTAGAATATCAGCAGTGACATTTAAGGGAAAAAAAACAAACCTGTATAAAACAAAATATGGATGACGATGTTTAATAACAGTAACAGCAAGTTATGGAGAAACAGTTTAATTAAATACTAAAGTAATTAATGTTTTATTAACAGTTACTAATAATATAGCAGGTTTAATGGTTTCTTAAAATATATTGCTGTTTGTTATCTGTGAATATTTGTGTAAACAGGTGATCTTGTACTGCTGAATAACTAATTACATTATCTCTACTTAATAATCTGTAATTCAGTGAATCAGATATCTAAGTAATATGTTAAGAAAAATTTACTGTTTTTCAAGTAATAAATGAGATGCTTGGTATAGAAAATAATAAAAATTAGAGGTAAAGATGAGAGTTTTCAGCTTCACAGGTTTGGATTAATAATTGTGGCACTGTGCTGAAACAGTGGGCCATGCAGCTTGTGTTATCCTTATTAAACACCATATCATTAATGTTCTGCAGTTAAAAATGTTATAGTTTATGTAAATTGTAAGTATATATCAAATATTCAGAGAAATGAAATGTATGTTGAACAAAAAAACTGTTCTGTACAAGGTATGGGAACCATATTTACAGGTTTTCCTATGTAATATTGTTTTCTAGATGTGTATATAACTTCAGCTAATCTATTTCTCTCTGACAAAATTATCTTTGTGTAATACTGTGGTACTGTATGTTCTCTCTCTACTTCTGATGTAAAAAATTTTTATCTTTAGTCTACAGCAATCAAATCTGGATGTAAAGGAGACGCGTCACTTCTTAAACCGACAATCATATTGGCTGTTCCTGTGAGTAGAATACTGTTTTTTGGTTGTGTATGAGTGAAGTTATCATGTTATTTTAATAATCTACTGTGTGAATTTATAAAATTAAATAACAATTAGATATTTTTACCATCTTATGAATTGAAGATTTTTTTTTTGGTTTTTACTTTTTTCCTAACTTTATCTTTTATCAAGTGTAATATTTTTATTGCACAGTTGTTGCTTTTCATGAATTTAAGTGTATAGTTTACTAGTTTTTGAACAGGTTAATTTTCTTCAAGCAAAATGTTTTGAATAAATAAACATGGAGCAGCTTCTGATTATTTCTGGTTTTATTCTCAGACTTGAGGTTGGTCAGTGCTACATATGGCTTATATAGTTTTTTAGTGAAACCAGTTCAGGATTTAAATAACTAATTTACAGTAATTTTGTTTAAATGTCTAAAATACAAATATGAAAGAACAGTTAGGGGGATTTTAAATTTTGTTCTTTTAATTGTTGACGGTTTGTGGTGTTTGAAAGTGCAGTTGTGTTAGAGATATTGTATATTTGTGTTAATGAGTTAACTTATAACAAGTGTTTAGACTACATATCTTATTGATTTTTTTTAACTAACTTTATTTTGACTCTCAAACAGTTGATTTGATGGATTTATAATAATTTTGGATATGTTAATTTTTTAAAGTTATAAATGTGTTGACCCATGTAATGTAGTTTTAATTAGTTAAAATAGTCAATTAGATTTAATTTTATATTTGCTGTTAATAAACCTTTTGTTCATCCTGTCTTTTCACATTCATCTTAACTTTGTGGTATCCAGTAGTCTAAGAGTTAAATTCTATTTGTAGCATTCTATTAAAAACAGGTTTATAAGTATTGTTATTTTTATTTGCTCGTTCCTTGATTTAAAGCAAATGTTTATAAGTGGTTATTATATTGCCATCTGCTTTTAATACTGCAGCCACTAATTAAAAAATAAACCTGTTTGATAAGAAGAAATACTTTAATAATACATATAGTAGCTCATTCATTTGACAATACCAAGCATAATCAGTAGTCATAAAGAACTGTATTTCTTAGTATGAAATTTGTAATTTTATGACTTGTTCATAGGCTTTAACTTTGTCTCAGTATGTATATGGTGAGTGTATTTACTGTCAATGTAAATTTATGGAGTGTCAAAATTAAATATTCCTAGTTTTCATCTGAAACTTAACATTCTCTTGTAAATATAGTTTGTTGACCATATTTTTGCGTGCCAGAAGTGGTAACCCAAGGTTCATCATTTCTTGTTCTAAATGTTATATTTATATTCAAACATATGAATTTGAATATTTTGTCAAGATATACTGTATAAAATAAGTTTGAAACTTTCATTTCATTATTGATGTGCCAGCCTAAAACCCAGGCCTCTTTCAATACCTGTGCACTTTTTATAAAATGATTTAATTATTATTCTACACATTTTTAAATTATAAGAGTAAGCTGGTTTAAGAGTATTTATTTTAAATTTTAAATTTTGTGCTTCTTCCAAAAATAATTAATAAAACAAATCAGAATATATGATGTATAGATTTAGTTTATTTACTTAAATTATTAACAAATCTAAATGTTTTTAATTTCATGAAAAATGGTCATTTTTAGAAAGTCTTTTATAGGAAATTCTTTTGTGTATCTTGTATACTGTATTTTATGCTGATGAGAAGAATGTTGGACAAACATTCAGACAAACAAATGTTTTTATAGTTAATGATTGTTTTTCAACTGTTGCTTTTACTTGCAAGAATTTATTGAATTCACTGTTGAAACATAGTTTATTTGTATATGTGTTTGTACACACATGCACACTTTCTTACTTCTTATTTTGTTCCAGCTTATTCTAGACAGAATTCGCAAAAGTGTAACAGAGGTAGCTGAAGGAAAAGGTGACTTTTCTAAAGCATTTTTCAGGTTCGCTATAAAATACAAAGTGTGGTGGATAATGAGGGGATTTGACACACCTCTGTTGAATACGTAAGTTTTGTCTCTTATCGGAAATTATACCAGATTTGTCAAGCCTTTAATATATAATTACCCTGTAGATTTTATTGAACAATCATTGTATCAGCTTTATTTAGTTCAATTTTAAATTAAATTAAAAATCTGAGAAACACATTATTCTATCAAATTGACTTGCTGCATAAATGTGAAAATTTATATAATTCCATCAATATATGTACACTGTGGTTACTTAGCAGGCTCCATGGCAATGTAAAAACCATTCTTGCCAATTTTTTTTTTTTTTACATTGACCCATGGTGCTTTTATTATAAAATGACAAAAATAGTAATGTCAGTTTCAAGTTATTTGAGCACATAACAGTGATTTGGTATTTGAAATGTAATGAGTGCTGTCTAACTAAATGATTGTTGAAATGTATGGTATTGTATGTATTAAACACTAATATTACTTCTTCCAGCCAGCAAACAGTTTTTACTTGTTCCTATGCATTATCATTACTTTTCTTTCAACTAGTTTTATTTTGCCATTTGTTTGAAGTTAGGTCCAGCATAGGCAGGTGGGTTGAGCCGTTCAACTTGTAATTTGAGGGTCACTGATTCAATCCCGTTGCACCAAACATGCTCACCCTTTCTGCTGTGGGGGTGTTATAATGTGATGGTCAATCCCACTATTTGTTGGTAAAAGAGTAGCCCAAAATGTGGTGGTGATGACTTGCTACTTTCCCTCTAGCCTTACACTATTAAATTAAGGACAGATAGTGCAGATAGTCTTCTTGTAACTTTGTGTGAAATTCAAAAAAATAAAAAAAATTCTTCAAAGTTACACAGTTGACAGTTTTATTTAGTCAACAACTGTACATTATTTCGTTTCGTATTTTACTGTTGTACTCAAATATCCTAATTTATTTTATTGAGTGTGCATTAATAATTAAAGTGTAGTTAACCTGATTCTTTACAATGTACAAAGGATTTGTGTTAAAGTATATGAACGTTAAACATAATGATAATACATCTGTCTAAGACAAAGATTTTAGTTGGGTATATGCATGCAGGAAGAGTGGCTATTTAACTTTGTATTTGTAAAATACAGTAACTATTGCTGATTTTGAAGAGTATGTTTGTAAAACAGTAACTTGTATTTCAGAATTGTTTTTAAGAAAGTCAGAGAACTGATAGGAGGAAGACTGAAGTATGTGGCAAGTGGTGGAGCTCCACTGTCTCCTGATACTCATAACTTTATCCGAGCAACTTTGTCCAAAATTGTTATTCAGGGTTATGGTCTAACTGAGACTGCAGCAGGAGCAACTTCTATGGCTTGTAAGTTTTTTTTTTGTTAGATAATGTGGGGTGGAATAACACACTTAATTCATACTGTTATTGTCAGGATAAGTTAATTTGTTGGTTTTCATGCATTGGAAAAAACCTTCAGAAATAGCAGATGTTTAATGTAAGATTATTTTAAAGAATTAATATAATATTTATCCCTTCATTTAAAGTTATGTTTTCTGTCTCAGTTTTAACAAATTTGTTTTTTGTTTGCTAATGTAAATAGATTAGTTAGTAGATTCTGTGATTTTGAAACCAGGTCTTAGTATGTTGTTGTTATTGCTGCAAATGTATTTGAAAAGGGCAGAGAGGTTTTTGGTGTTGTATTACAAAACTTAGGGTATATTGTAATAGTTTTATGTACTAAAAGTTGGTTATTTCTTTAGTGGATGATTGTAGCACTGGTCGTGTTGGAGCGCCATTAATGAGATGTTACATACGTCTAGAAGATTGGGAAGAAGGTACATATTTTACATTTTCTTAAACTGTTATATGAAATAAATGTTTGCATAGGACATTGTACTAGTTTGGAGTAAGAATATATTGAAGACCTTTTATTTACATTTATAAATGTTGGTAAAAATGTTTCACTGTTTTAATTCACATGTACATCTGTCTGCTCATATAAATGTAAAAGAAAACTGTCAGTACAGAATTTTACAGAAGATTTAACCCTTTTACTGCAGACTTAGCATAATATAAACAAGTGTCTACACATTTGCACTGTAACTTTTGATACAGCATGTGTATTTTCACAAAATTTGGTAGATTTTATTAAAGATTACAAGTATTTTGTGTACAAAAAAGTCAGATTTCTAATGAAATATTCTTACTAAAGATTTGTTTGTAAAAATATTAAGTTTGAGTGCAAAGTGATTTCATGTTATGGTTAAAAAACTATTCTTCATCCCAGAAATGTCAAATCTTATTTATGTGATCTCCAAACTTCCTAAACACATTTTAAATCTTTGTTTTCAGTAAGACTTTATATTTTGTTACTTTCTGTACTCTAACTTGACCAACCTCGTAACCATCATAAAAGAATTAGGAAATAAATATAAATTGTTTTTATCATGCTAAAATAACTACATATCATAACACAAATACAAATGTTTAGTCTTAGTAGCTTAAGTCTTGTAATGCTGTATGTATATATTATTTTTTTATTATGTTGACCTTCCAGTCATGCCTACCTAACATTACATTACCTGCATTGACATGGTGCATGTACACTCATGCTACATGTCCAATAATATAAAACTGACCTTTAGTCTTCATTGTCTTTGCTGTGTTTTATTGGACTAGCATTTTGTAATATAATCACATTTCAATAATTATACATTATATATGTATGTAGATTATTACTGTTTAGAAATAAATTATTAAACTTGTTTCACTTAAAATAAGAGAACAATAAATCAAGAAGTAAAGCAAACAATTCTCTTCTCACTATGACTTTTGAACTTGGTTGCTGCTGGACATCGGTTACTAAGCCTTTTAAAATTTTGGACATGGATGATATCATCAAACAAAATGTTTTTTAGATTTTATGTATATATAGCTAACTAATCAAAAAATCATAGATAACTACACTGATACCACAAAATTCTACTATAATTTATTAAGCTTAACAACTACGATGTATTTAAATTTTAAAAAATATGGAACTTTGAGTAGACTAAAGAAACAACCTATTTTCTTGAAATTTTTGGTTGAAAGAATGTGGTAGTTTTCTCACAGATTGAAATGGCTGAGAAAATCACCAGGGAGATATTGTAAGCTGTCAATTGGTTATTTACATGAAAGTGTTGGAGAAAATGTATATAAGGGATTGTTTCCAAAAATGGAAAGAGGGTGAACAGGGCCACTGTGTTTGATCAGGGCTACTGTGTTTGATCCCTTACACAAGCCATATCTCAGCAAAATAAAAAGATGTGAGCTTCCACCAAAACCATCTACAAGAGTCATTTTGATTTTATATTCTAGCTTGTTAGTATTAGTAATTTAAGTTCCTTATTTGTACAAAATTATACACTTAGTATTTTAACATCACAAACATATAATTTTAACCAGTGCTGCATTTAGCATACCATGTGACTCACTAAAATCTATATTTAGATGTGTTCTTTTAATATTCACTTTTAAATTAAGAAATTAACCCATATATAATAATAATAATAATAAAGTTTGAACTATAATCAACAATTTGATTCCAAACTTATTAACATAAA
This sequence comes from Tachypleus tridentatus, assembly GCF_004210375.1. Taxonomy (NCBI): domain Eukaryota; kingdom Metazoa; phylum Arthropoda; class Merostomata; order Xiphosura; family Limulidae; genus Tachypleus; species Tachypleus tridentatus. The sequence goes on from NC_134837.1 coordinate 80,443,594, forward strand.
TTCATAAAACAGTAGTTAAATAGCATTTTGAATGCAAGTCAATAAATGCAGTGACCTGACCTTTGACTTGTCACAAAAGGGTTAACAGAGCATCATAATGTATGTAGTGTCACTGTAGGAATTCAGTGCTGTTTATTTTTGTATTTTATTTTTTCCTTCATTTTTGGAACTTTTGTTTTCAAGTGCTTGGTGCTAAGAAAGTAAATCCTTCTCAACTGATTTAGTAAGCTACTGCATATTTACAAGTGTTGATAGTGTTGTCTGAATAAACTATTTTCATTAGTTGTATGGTTAAACTATACAATATGTCTTGTAATAAAACAGCTTTTAAATTAATTTTATTTTTCATTGTTTTTCTCTATTGAATTTATTGGTAAGGATGTGACTATATTACAATAAAATATAAAATATGACTATTAGATTTGTAAAAAGGGACTAGTATATGCAGTTAAAATATGATAGGCATGATTTACAAGTAGTAGAAATAAAACATAAATGAAGTTGATCAAAACAGTTAAGAAATTATTCTTTATTTTATGCAAATAAATTATATGCTTTTTCTTCAATGTTTTCAACTCTCTTGTGTGCATTATACAGCTCATATATTAATCCATTTGATGAGTATTTTGGATATATCTAGATAAATATATATCCTCACTAACTATGAAATTCAAATTTACCCCATGGTTATTGAAAAAAAGTTTCCTTTTACTAAGACATGCTGCAATATCTATTTCCCTGTTCCCGGTTGCACCAAACATGCTTGCCCTTCCAGCCATGGGGGTGTTATAATCTGACGGTCAGTCTCACCATTCGTTGGTAAAAGAGTAGCCCAAAAGTTAGCAGTGGGTGGTGATGACTAGCTGCCTTTTCTCTGGTCTTACACTGCTAAATTAGGGATGGCTAGCGCAGATAGCCCTCGAGTAGCTTTGTAGAAATTCAAACAAAAAAAAAATCTCCCTGTACTGCATGTGTGCTGCCATCTGTGTTCTGTGTCGTGAAACCTGGATTTTATATACCCCATTACAAAATTGCCCACTTTGCAGGAACACTTATAGAATCTATATCAAGACATATTCTTTATATCTTGGGTATAACCTAAATCTTTTTATATTTTGTAATGACTTGGAAACACTTCTAATTTTCTGAAGTTTTTCTCTTAAATGATTATTTTTCACTGTCCAGTGTGAGTTTTTAGAAATGTTACTGTCAGATGTAGAAAATACAGCTTCTTTCAGGGTTGAAAAAGTGATACAAAGAGTCAAATTCATACTTTTAATATTGTGGGAAGAATTGATACTTTAGGAATTGGCCTGCAAATTAATTGTGCAGAGAAAGGTTTAACAACAGTTTCATTTGAACAAACCTTATTTTATATCATTACTCCTTAGGAGATTATCATAAAACAGATTACCCTAATCCTCGGGGAGAGATTATAGTTGGAGGAGATACTGTTACTAAGGGATATTACAAGAATGAACCTCTAACAAAAGAATGCTTTCAAGAAGAAAAAGGAATAAGGTGGTTCTTCACAGGTGACATTGGGGAAGTTTATCCAGATGGAACCATAAAAATTATTGGTGAGTAGAGTTTTTAGTTAATATTTACAAAGTAATATTAATAATACATGCCTAAACTTAAAGAAAATGATTCGAATTTAGTGTAAATTGTAGAATTACATTATTAAAAATTCTGTATTACTAAAAGTAGCAAGATTTGTTATTTATGTACATAATTCATATCAGTAGAAGAAAGGTTATTTTCCATATATTTCCTTTATCTTTGAATTAAGTATGTAATATGTTAGCACTAGCTAGGTGTTTGATGTACATTTCATTTAAGTGAATTTATCTTTTAGAACTAGCAAGATATTACCTGTGCAGTATCTCTACTTTTAAAACGTAATAAATTATTTTCTACAGTTTTACATCACTGGTGGGCCTAATTGGTAGCAGGATCGAAACCAACCACTAAATGTGTTTAACTCTTCCAGCAGTGGAAGTGTTACATTGTGGTTGTCAGTCCCACTATCCTTTTTTTGTAAAACAATAACCCAAGAGTTGGTCGTGTTAACTAGCTGATCTCCTGAACTAACAGCTTCATTTCAACAAATAATATCATTAGAACTAGCAAAGTGTTTATCTGTATTACTTGTGACAGCAGTGTAATTGCTATACATCTTCTATATCTGATATGATTCCACTGTTGGAAACTTACATGTATACAAAGTTCATTCTGTTTTTTTCTTTTTTTCTCTTTTGCCCTTTTAACATGCAGTCTGAAATGGATTTGTTGTGGTCTGGAGATTAATTACTGGAATTAATTCTGAACATGAAGTCAACTTTGTCACAAGGAGTTTTTTTAAATATTAAATTAAATTTCTTAACATTCCTGTTACATTTCTCACACAAACTATTCACTTGAAGTTAGACAAGAAGTAGACCCAACTTATGAGTCTTGCATGTATTTATCTTTTCTTGTATTTTATTTAAGCATAGAAATAATGTTTATAGAGTTATAAAAAGAACTGTAATATTTTTAGAAAATTGGAACAACTGTACTTGAATAACTTTTAAAATAATTAAGAAAGGTTTGTGTTGTCAAGACCTCCTTCACTTTAAGCTTCAGGTAATTCAGATCTTGATAATATTCCCATGTTAGGCAAAAGTATAGTCCAAAGCTTGTTTGAAGCAGTGGATTTCACTTTTTGTATTAATGGCCTTTTAATTTTTTTTTTTCTTTAGATACCTTCATACATGGATTCATAAACCTTATAGAATACAGTGTTTTCACTTACTTTAAAACAATTTTTAATAAATTATTCTATCTATTATTTTTATAGACAGGAAAAAGGATTTAATAAAGCTTCAGTTTGGTGAATATATATCACTGGGGAAAGTGGAGACAGAATTGAAAACTTCTACACTCCTTGATAATATCTGTGCTTATGGAGACAGTTTTGAGTCTTACCTAGTGGCTTTGGTGGTACCTAATAGAAATCAACTTCAACAACTAGCCAAGACATTACATAAGGATCATCTGTCCTTTTCAGACATGTGTCAAGATAGTGAAATTGTTGCTGCTGTCCAGAAAGCTTTAGTAGACCATGGAAAGAAAGGTCAGCTCAGGTTAAGGCCAATGAGAAAATGTTTCTATTAGCTTTTCAAAAGTAAAATGACAATATAATTTTGCTAAATTTCTGATTTCACTTGAAAACAAAATGTATCAATTGAAAGTAAATAATGACTGCCAGTTTGCCAATACTTATATTTACTGTTAAAAGAAATATTGGATAAATTATGGGTCGTAAAAACCAGAAATGGTTTCTTTATAAAATAATAGATATAACACTTGTCCAAAATAAAGCATCTAAGTTAAACCACAGTGACATAGGAAAAAAGGTAGACAAAAAAGAGAAGTGAAATGGTCTGAGCTTCCAGTTTTAGACTTTTATTACAAATAAATGTTTGTAAGGCAATGATTAGTATAAATAGTTTCTGTTATCTGCATGGAAGTAAGTTTATTAAAACTAAGTTTAAAAATGTTTACATTATTCTCCTAAAGAACTAATATAAAACTCTCATCACACATGAGCTTTCTCTTAAAAATATTCCACAAACTATAGAATTATTGTTATCTCAGTTGAAAGATGCACTGATATGCTTTCCTAGCAAACAGTTGTACTAGTAAAATAAAATAGTTTGTAGATGTAACAATATTACAAGAACTTTGAATTTTTATATGGATTTTTTTTGTTTTGTATAGTTTGCATTTTATCTATTTATTTAATATTCTTTGTAATGTATTTTGTGATCTTTTTATTCATGGATGACCCTTAATTTTTTCCAGAAGATATGCCATGATCATTTTAATAGATTTTTATAAAATTCCTGACAGATGTTCACATTAAACGAAAAAATAATGTATATAACTTATTTTCTAATTTTGTATTTATTATAGCTTAACAATATTGTTACATAGTTTTACTGAATGTGTGTTTAGTATCCCATAATAACATTGAGTCTGAACTTTGATTATTGAGGCACAAAAGCTAAATTCTTGTAATGTCTTTCTTTCATTATTTATTTTAAAACGTATAAAGAATTAGTTTTCATCTGATACTTTGCAGCCTGCCTGCAGCGAGTAGAGATTCCCACAAAGGTGAAACTTGTTACTGAAGAGTGGATTCCAGATACTGGTCTAGTCACTGCAGCATTCAAGTTGCGCCGGAAAATTATTCAGAACTATTATAGATGTGATATTGAAACAATGTATGGCCGGATTTCTAATGGTATTTCAAAATCAGCATAAAATCAATTTGAGATTTGACTAGATTGACAAGAAAAAAGTGTGCTGCTAACTGGATTCCATATACAAGTCTTCATTCCTTTAATTAATGCAAAATGTCTGTCTCTCTTTTTTGTCATTTGGATGTCCCAACAATAATCAGGGCAGCTAGTTGTGTGTATTTAGTTAATAACATAATGTGCTTTAATTAATTAAGAAAACGTATTAAAACTGTAAGGAAGTACTGGTAATCTAACTTAATAGTTATATATACATATAATATATACCACATGTATAAAAATGTGGTACATTACATTTTGTGTGATATTTTGTCAGATAATAATTGGGGTACTAGTTTAATAAAAACAGAAAATTGTTGGTTGGAGTTTAGGAATGCATGTTTTCATATTTAATTTTTGTGGATACTTAAGGGCATACTTTAAATTTGTATTCCTGCATTAATGATCTCAAGCATACAGAAACGTTATTGTAATTGTAAAGTTCCAAGTAATATGTTATGTACTTCAGACTATAGGTTTAATCAATAGCTACCAATAACTTATTATAAATCTTGTTTGTTAACTGGCCACAGGAAATTTATTAATTCAAAGCAAAATTTCAAGTACTATTGTGGATATCACAGCTAATTAAGTTAATTTTGCTACATTTTTTTCCACGTGCATATTTGCTATTCAGTAGTAGTATATCATAGGCTATCGAGGTTTTATGACCTTATTTCGATTACAGGTGTATTATTTGCACTTGATACTCTTTTGCTAAAATAAGTGATGCCATTACTACTGGTAAAGTAATTCATTACAATGACATTATTCATTGTCTAATAAAAATATTTGTCTCTATTTATTAAACATATTTTTGTTCAGTGAAAATACTTTCAGTTTGCTTAGAAAATGTTATTGAAAATTGTGCCTTAATATTAACATATAAGCTATTGGCAGGACTTTTGTTTGAGTAAACAGCAATCTTATAATGTCTTGTAACTTGAACAACTACAGAACATTTTTATATTGGGTAATGCTTTGCTGTGTGTGTGTACCAGATACCAGTTTGTCATTAAGCATTTGCAATACTAAATTAGTTGAGTTGAAGTTCTCTTGGAGCATTTAAAGAAATTAATTTTAATATCATTGGTAAAACAGAATTATTGCAGAGTAGTAAGTTGTTTGATGTCAGTTACATATCTTCAAATGAGTTATTTGTGTACCTAGAACCACAGAATGCAAAAGAATCAAATTATGAAGTTTCTGCTTTATTGTTGCATTGTATTTAGTTTGTTTAGTATGCACTGTGTTAATAATAGCTTGATAAATAATGGTTAAATATTGTTAACAGAACTTTCCTTTTACTAGCTAGTTCATTGACACTTTTGTTCAACTAGATTTACTTGTACACCTTCTATCAGAAACAGTTTATGTATTCTAAAGATAAAAGATAAGAAAGGAAAATTGAGCAAGTTTGTTGTTAAAGGGTAGGAGAGATAATTCCTTTAAATACTCTGTTTTACTTAACATGTTAAGTTGTTTATCTTACCATGTAAGAGTTGTTCAATTATGTGTTCTGTGTATTTTGACTTGCTTATGAAAAATGACCATAATTTCATTTCTTGATGTTAAATCACAAAATATTTTGTGTAGAATTTTACCAGTTATTTTTTCCACTGTTTCCTCAGCTTGTATTGTTATTATTATTGCAATATTTTTCTTGTTGTGGACTTGGTAAAAAAAAAAAGACATTGGTATAAAAAATGGCATTAAAACTCTTCTTACTCCATTGTTCACCGTCAAGGTATCTGTTGGTGGTTGTACAAATAAGATGTTATAATCTGGTGTATACAGTAATTATGTGAATGGATTAAAGGGTTAACTTAAGAAAAACGTTGTTTGTAAAATCAGTGATGTGCTCATGCACACACACACACACACACACACACACAGAGCTATGACAGAATGTAAATTTTATCTTATTTTGAAAGTTGTAACACTAACATCAAATTACCATGAAATTATAAAGAGACTTGTCAGTTTTTTTATCTTTATAATTTGTTTTCCCAACTTGTTATCTGTGTTAATTGAATGTGCACCCTGCAAGATTTTTTCTCACTCATTGAGAGTTGAAGAAAGAATTCCTATTTTTATATAAGGCAGCTTACTTACAGTAAGTACTAAGATGCTGCACTGTAATTTTGAAGTAATGATGTCAAACCTATTTTTGTTGACAGTTTGGAACAACAAAACTTAACTGTTTATAGTTATTCCAACAAATAGGTTTAAGTCTTTTTACTTGAATTCAAATTTTTTTTAATTGGTGTTTGGAGTAACATTTTTTTTTGTCAAACAAACAAAAAAAGAACACTAATTAACCATTAACGAAGTTTGAAACCAAATGAACATTGGATCAGCCATATTCAGTCATAAATTTATTTTTGTCACCAAATTCATACCGAACATCTTTTAAACTGACAAAAAGTCTTACTGGATTGTAAAACCGGAACCATACTGGGATGTAGTAAAGGAACCTTTTTTTTTTATTTCTGGAAATGTTCCATTTTTATCTTGTTTGAGTAACAATAGCTTTTTTGTGTTTGTGAATCATTATTTAAGTGTATAGAGAAAATGTTTTGTTTTCAGAGTATCAGAAGTTGATTGTTGTAATAAAACATTTACTACTTTTGTTGTTAACTCTACTAGCACTGATAGAGAAGTTTTATTTTCTCTGCATAATGCTTCTAACATTAAACACCATGAAAGATTTCTAGAAGAGCTGTTGTAGAGCTATACAACATGATGCTATTAGCACAAGTTTGTTAGCTGATTGTGATTTGGTAAGGTTCAATTGCATGTAATCGACAAATAATTTAACTTAAGTGTTGAAATACATTTTATAATTTGTATAAGTTCTTTGATCCAATGTTGTTTAAATAGGCTACTATTTCTGCACATTTACTATATCATTTACACAAATATTACTATAACTTTAATTTTCAATAAATTCCACTCCATGCAATACGTCATGATACTCAAGTAACTTTCTACAGTTGTAAAAGTGTGAAATTATATTTTGTATGAAATACATGTCATCAGAACTATGAGACAGTTGCAACAGTAATTTTATGTAATTAAGTATACAAACATGTAATAACAGAACTACAAATACCTTCATCTTTATTTACAAGAACCACAGTCAACTTCTCTATCACTTTATTATTGTGAAATTAATGAAAACTTCTACGTTCAGTACAAGAAACAGTTTTTAAGTATTAGGTGTGGTAAAGTATATTTGTATATGAGGAAAGAATGCGTATTCGATTTTTATGAGCCATATGAACATAATTTATATAAACACTACAAGCTGTCCAATATAAAGGTACAAATTATTTTGATAAAACAATCTTCATAATTCATGGGTAACGAATTAATAATGCTACATTTACAATTAATGAAAGTGTGAATAATAGCACAATTTGTACATCTCCATTCCTGATAAAAACATTTCGATTTCATTGTCCAATGATGCTGCAAAAAATACCTTGGAACTAAAAAAAGTAAACTAATAAAAACAAGACTGTTATATTAACACCAAGCGTCTTTGGACAATATTTTTCAATAGAAATGTTGGACACAGAATTAGTTCTGTTGTTCTGCAAAAAAAAGTTGTATTTTTTTGTATATTACAATATGATGGTGATTTCTATGGGGTAATTTCATTCAATATATTTTTATGCTGTACAGTAAAATATGTGGACCAGTTGCTGGTAAACTATGGGGTTAAATCCACTCATTATGTGCTTACATGTTTTTGTTATGGTGGACAAGTGGTTCAGTTACCATAGAACTGAATATATCCATATTGTGTTTATGTAATGTTGAACAAGTTGTTAATGTAACTTAGAATTGAATATATCCAGCTATAGCTAGGTGTAGCCACCTTGTAGAAGATGGATTGGAGGACATTGTTAGAATCGCATCTTACACACTTTTGAGTAACATATCTACAACTGTTCTAGAATTACTCGCAACAAAAAATTAAATATATCCGTTTTGTAATTTTAGTAACTTTTTCAAAATTAAAATTTATTTGGAACATTTCATCTCTTCAGCTGTTCTCCACGAATGGTGATCATTCTAACAATGAATGTTTTTGTTTTTTTCAATATTTCGATTGATAAGTTTATATTGCACAAAACAGTAATAAGTAATGTAATTGACTGACTGTAAGATATTTTTAGGGAATACGGATTAAAAACACAAGTTGTACAGAATATTATTTGGAAAAGTTAAGAGTTGGTTTGGTTTCAGTTAAGAATATTGTCAGTCGCAGTCTATGAATAAGCCAACTTATAAAGAAAATGATGGACGTTTGCTTTTGATAGCAACTTTTGGCGAGGTTTTTCCAAACATAGCACCAAACATTTTAGACACTGTAATAATACTGAGTTTTCTCTGACGAGGCAAAGAACGTTGAAGCTGCAGTGATCTAGCTTCACGGATTAAGTTTTCAAAAGCTGTAGAAACATCAACGAAAGTATCTGCAGCCGAAACTTCACAAAACTGACAACCATACTGACTAGCAAGTTCGTTTCCATCTTCCAAAGACACTTGTCGACCTTGTTCCAAGTCTTTCTTGTTTCCTAGCAATACAACAGGGACGTAACTTGGCGCCCTCAGACGATGAATTAAATCAAGACATTCGTGGGCTTTGTTAAAGCTGTCACGGTCACAAATACTGTAAATCACTGCACATGCGTCAGCCCAACGTACTTCCTCTTCTGGCACAGAATCGTTCTAAGAAAAAAATTATGAATGAACATTAAAACACAAGTTGAATTTCATGAATTAACGTATATCCAGATATCTGTACAAACTGAATTAGCAAAAAAAGGCAAATTAACTAGGGATCTGAAAACCCTTCACAAATAGCCTTTGCATTTCATTATAAATTTAAAAGCATTAATTTAAATCTCTGAATAGTTCCCGGAGAGCCATAGGTAGATGTACGAACTTGCAATGTTACAATTCTGGGTTCGATTACCTGCCATCAATACAGTATATCGCTCGAAGTGACTTTGCGCTGAAACATTTGTTTTTTTTTTATTCTTTGCAAAGCTACACGAGGGCTATCTGCCCTTAATTTAGCAGTGTAAGACTAGAGGGAAGGCTGTTAGTCATCATAACCCACCGCCAACTCTTGAGCTACTCTTTTACCTAGGAATAAGGGATTGAGCGTCACATTATAAGTCCCCACAGCTGACAGGGTGACCATCATTGATTGATGGGGATTCGAACCTGCAACTCTCAGATTACGAATCGAGTGACTTAACCACCTGGCCGTGCTTGGCCTCCGCTAAAATAAACAAAACCTTTCCAATATATGTTGTATTCTTCGATAGCATAAATACAGAGAGGTGTAAGTGACAGGCTAACCTGTAAAAGTAACGCGTTTATATATATATATATGGAAATTTATGTACCATTCATGAATACTGTTTGTAAGCACCTAGAAGAAATTAACTGTACGAGGAGTGTTTGAAAACTTCGTGGTCCAACCTATAAAGGAAAGAGATACAGGTTCAACTATGATTTATTTTTCAATTTAATCACCCTAAGTCTATACACTTTGCCAGCAGTGCTTTAAAGCCTTTATTTCCTTCTGAAATAATTCTTGCTCTTGTTACCCAATCTATGATTGGAGAGTGTGTACCAAGGACTTTATGGTTAAGGAAAATGCAAAAGTCACCTGGAAATAAATCGGGTGATTGAACAAATTAAAGTCAGCATCATGTATAACGTTCAAAACAACATGGGATTTGTGAACTGGGACATTAAAAAAAACTGGGACCTGATGAAAAAGACACCTTTTACAGCAATCCTCTTTTTTAGGTTTCTTGACGCAAAATTGTGATTAAGGAGGCATAGTAATCTTTTATAACGGTTCAACTCTTTTTCTTCCAAATAATCTAGTAGTAAATCGCCTTTGAAATATCCCCAAAATTGATGCCATGACCTCTCCAGCAGAGGGTTGTGACTTGAACTTGTTTGGATTGAGTGAAGTTCAGTGTTTCCATTGCAAACTTTACATTTTTATCTCTGGGTCGAAATAGTTTACCAATATTTCATCTATAATTATGAATCGAAAATTATTTTAACAACTCGTATTACATTGAAATAAAAAGGTACCTTAATATCGTCTAATTACATTATCTCCAAAATGTCTTATTTTAGTTAGTCTGTTAAATTATTCCTTTAAAACTGCTGTCATACCTATCATTTCTCAAAAGTTTCTCACTTTTAGCAAAAACGTAAATTTACTTTAAAATCAGGGGTTGAAATTTCCCCACAGTAGACAGAGCAAATAGCCCTAAGTTGCTTTTATCTGGAACAAACATACTTAGCTAAAAATATTATAATGAAGTTTTTTGATGGTTTGTTGGATTTTGTGTAAAGCTACACGAACACTATCTGCGACAGTTATCCTTAGTTTTCAAATAATAACTGATCAAACACCATCGATTCTTGGGCTACTAAATAACGGAAATTGGCTGTCATTCTTATTCTGATTAGTTTAGTGGTTAGGTCGCGGGATCGAAACCTGTTACATGCTGCCTTTTCAACCACGGAGGCGCTATAATGGGACTTACTGATGAAGAGTAGTCCAAGAGTTGGTGGTGAGTTGTGTTGACTAACTGCCTTTCCTTTAGCATATCACTTCAAAATTAGGGAAGGCTAGTGAAGATAGCCCTTCAGTAACTTTGCGCTAAATTCAACAAAAAATCTTATGCTTCGATAACGATCCCAAAAGCAGAAGGCATTTCTTGGATGCTAGCTTAACGCGGATCATGAAATCTCAATTCCACAATTTAGCACTTTATGAATAGCCATTTACTATAGAAGAAATCACATAAAATTATCCTGCACGTTTACCTTTTTTCGTTGCCTCACCCACTATATTAATTAATTGATTCACGGTCCGCTAAAATGTTCTTTCTTAACCTATAAGCATCTTGAAGTGAACATTTTACAGGGGTGACCAACGTCAGGTTCTTATAGGTATGGATATGTATGGGCAGGATTCTTTACATAAGGTGTGTGTGATTTGTCAGTGACAAATTTCAACAATAAACAAACAGCATACAGTCCACTTATTTTCAAACAACGTGTTAAAACGTATATGCAAATGTTCGCTACATATCTGATTACCACAGTTGTATCCATTCTCTTTTTCGTTAGAAGTACATAGAGTCAGGTTGAGATACTTTAGAACCTAACTGGCAAGAAGAATTATTTTTCGTACTCTGTTATCACAATACAACCTGTAATAAATTCAGTTACATTATCACGTTGGTTACCACAGTTGTATTTATAGCTTTATATAATTCTTTTACGTCAAAAGTACAGGTAATCTGGTTCCGTTGCTTTAGAACTCAGTTGACAAGACGAGTTATTTTTCTCTACTCTGTTATTGCAATACATACTGTGATTATTACACTATAAAAGTTGCGACTGTACAGTCTTTATAGCTAAACTAACAATCGCCCAGTCCTATTTAACTTGTTTCAGCTTAAGTTACCTTCTTCTCTCTCTAAGTTGGTCACATATATATATGTATACATATTCCCCGACTGAGGTTTAAAACTGTCTACAAAGTACGAGATGTTATGATGCAATAATACTCATTGAAAGCAACGAGAAAAATCCAAAAGGTTCAAGTAACGTGACGTCAATTCACAACAACTGAACTACACAACAAATAATTCTTAAAAAGTTACAATAAATTATCTAAAAATACAAAATTTAATACTCTCGAATTAGATTTAAATGAAACAGCCGTGTGTGTCTAACAACCACCATTTAAACTTAGTGTGAATTATTATAGATCAATATTTAATTTGCTTATGTATTTGTTAGTATTAGTACTAAAGAAAGAGCCGTTACATAGATGATAAGAACGGCAGCAACTTGCATTAGACATAAAATTCTTTATTATTATTAAAAATATTTATTTGTTGGTATGTACTACAGAAAAAATAATAGTTGAAATAGGCTTGTACAATCAAATAGACAATTTTTTTATTAGATTTTCGTTATTACTAATTGCCAACACAAGTATAAATGTATTCCAAAACACGACTTACAGGGAATCTGGACACGTCGAATATCTCAACGTTATTGACCATGTCATCAAAGGTTACTGCATGTTTATACAGCCAATCTGTAAAAGAAAAGTAAATATGATACGTAATAATAGCCTGCATAAAGAAGAAACAATTGAATTTGCAACATGACCTAGCTTATTTACTTTGCCTCCTGAGGAATAAAGAAAAATGAAACAAAATTACTGACGCACACTGAGATATATATAAGGCAAAAAAAAAAAAAGAAACTAAAATTAATTTTTTTCTTTAAATATAAGTTCCTATGTACAGGTTCATTAAACATTTATCATTTATTCTCGATTATCGAGTTTTAACTTTTGGTTTGTGACATTATAAATTAAAAACGGTTATTCTTCCTCTTCTGATTGGTCCATCAATTTAATGAAAGTATTCCCTTAATTTATTTTTGTCTGGAGTTCATGTTGTTTTTGTTTCGTTCAAAAGATTTAATTCTATATGGAATCTAATAACGGTAAATAACGTTTGTTTGTTTTTTTAATTTCGCGCAAAGTTACACGAGGGCTATCTGCGCTAGCCGTCCCTAATTTAGCAGTGTAAGACTAGAAGGTAAACAACTAGTCATCACCACTCACCGCCAACTCTTGGGTTACTCTTTTTACAAGCGTAACATTATAATATCCCCGCGGCTAAAAGACCAAGCATGTTTGGTGCGACGGAAATTCGAACCCACGACTGTCAGATAACGAGTTAAGCGTCATAACCACTTGATCATGCCGGGCCTAGTTTCTGTGAAAGATTACATAGGTTGGTGTGCTTAAAACAATTTTTTTATTTTTTAAACAGAGATTAAAAGTTAATGTTTGATTTACTTTTACTGTCAAAATTATGGAAATGGACTGGGTGATGATTCGAAAAGTGTGTGTGTATATATGTATATGTAAATATGTGTAGTTAGCAGAAACTGGATAACACTAACTCTATTTAATTTACCATTGCTAAGATTGTGTTTTATACTAATAACATTCATATGAATTTTATTTAACAACTGTTATACTAGATAACACTGGCACACATCGTCTTTTTAGATGTTTTATTACCAGTAGTAACTAAATATAAGGGGGCTTTTTTACAACTGTACTGTTTCGCTAATGATGTCATTGATGTATGGATGTTTTGTAACAGTCGTATTTCGTTAATGAGTGAATATCTGATAGATGCTTATAACAGCAGTGTTTCATTAAGGGTATGTGGATATTTTATAACCGTTGTATTTCACTGAGGTGTGAATACCTGATGTATCACATCAATGTTGTTAAGTGTTGAATAAGTCCTTCAAGTATATCTGCTCTTTTTTTTTTATCAAATTTTTGTTAGCGAAAATTTCTCATCCCTCATTATCTTAATTTGAAAATATCATAAAAATAGTGATACATTAATCAAACATTTAATTCAAAATATCTTCCTTCGTGTACTTTGTTATTACCTGTATTAGACTTGTATTCTCCGATATACCTCTTGGTGAGAAAACGAACGATGACAGCTAATGAAGAAAAACAATCAATTAGAATGTATTCCAATCACTATAACACGTAAACTTCCTTTAAAAAGTGTTAAGATAATTATTAAAAATATTTAGAATTTTTTAAGAGGTAAAATATAGAGAAAAGCAAGTCGAGGATTTCTACTTAAAAATCATATAGCTTGGTGCAAGTTCTATATTAATTTCAACCGAATAATGCCAGATAATTACTACGTTATTGCTTATTTCCATTATCAAAATCCCTAGTCCTAATACATGACAAATTTGAGTAGCACTTTCAAACAATTGTCTCCAACTGTTCCTTGTTTTTAAACAAGCTTTTAGGGTATATTGGGTGGAGGTCGAAGTAAAAGAAAATACGAGATAATTGAAAAAAAATAGTATGAACCACAAGTCAAGTGGTTGTGTTTAAATTTTCTGTTTTCTTCACTTAGTAGTCATTCTAAATTAACGGTTTTGATTTTAAAATATCTTTGCACTTGGTGTTCTTGAACGATGGTTATGATAAAAAATGCTAGTTAGACATAAATGTCGAGGTTTCATCACAGCAGATAGTGGTACTAAATGGCTGCTGTAGAACCCATAAAGATTATGATATGTACGAATTCTGGAATGTGACGTATATGTCAGGTTTTATCACAGCAGATAGTGGTACTAAATGACTGCTGTAGAGCCCATAAAGATGATGATATGTACGAATTCTGGAATGTGACGTATATGTCAGGTTTCATCACAGCACATAGTAGTACTAAATGACTGCTGTAGAGCCCATAAAGATGATGATGTGTTAGATTTCTGGAATGTGACGTATATGCAGTTTGAGAATCGAAGGCTTCCTGTGTAATTTGTCATCACTGATATACGCAAGTTCATAATAACTCGTCGCCCAACACCTCCACATTTAACCCTATAGTTGATGGTTCTATTCGTTGTTTAATATATAGTGTCGTTGGATTGAATACGAGAGGTTATTCTTCTATCTCATTCACTTCATGTTTCTAAATAATATTTAAAATAGTTCACGTTCGCTTGATGAACTGAAGTGGTTCATTAAAAATCACAATATCTGCTATATCACTTGATACACTGCAGCACATCGAGGATGCCATAGTCACTATGCCACTAGACACACTACAACAGTAACGGCAAAAAGGTGTTACATCGCTTTGAACTTTGCCATGTACAGCTTGGATGCTATATGAAAGCGTAATGGTTATTGAAGTTACAGAATGTGCGTCTACCGACTAGACAAACCAAAATGGTCTTCTGGCGACTTTTTAGAAGTTTAAAATTAAGTGCATCATTAAAGTGCAAGTAATTTAGTCCAATTACAAACGGACCTTAGATCACTACAGTTCACTTGAGTTGATTTTTACAATAGTAATTTAGATAAGAACTATAGCGAAACAAAAATTCAACCTGGCAATTCGTATAGGTAATTAAATATACTTTTCACACGTTTCTACTTAAAACGATTTGAATATATTCTTCCGTCATGTAACTATCCTCTCTATTATTTTTCGGCCATAATCCCACTAATATATCTGGAGGTTCAGCCAGCTTTAGAAATTTAGGTTAGGCCTGAATCTATAAATTTAGTTAACAATGAAAAACAGTCTACAATAAAAGCATAATAATAGTAGAAATTAATGATAATTGATACATTAAGTAGTATAATCAATACTCTTTATGAGTTATTTTTTGTTTTGTTATTATTCACAAAGCTATAAAAAGGGCTATCTATGTTCTGCCCACCATGCATATCGAAACTTGCTTTCTAGCAGAATAAGTCTGCAGACATATCGCTGTGTCACTGGGTGCTACTCCTTATAAAAGTAATAATAAGTAAATAATATAATATACCTTTCTCAGTAAACTTACGAATTATTTTTATTGTATATGAAGGTTAAAGTTTATACACACACAAACATAACACTATTATTTCTTCTACTAGTAACATATTTAACAGGTATATGTATGGACAAGCACATAGATAGAAAGAGGAATAGACCTTATACTTTTCTAAATGAAGTGTCTTTATTTCTGGACCATTACATTTTGTTTCGTATTTTTATCTTGCCTAGGCCACAGGCTAAGTTGGGATCTTCCAGAGAAACAACGATTTCTATACAAACACAGATCTTTGTCTCTAAAACGAGTGAACGTATACTGGCAGTTATACTGTGTAAGCTTTGTGGAGAATTATAAAAGCGTAGCGACTGTAATAATTCGAAATGAGGTTTTACAAAAAAAAATCGTTTTATATCTGACTGATGTGTACATGTGGAAACAATGGCATCTGTTTGACAGTTAAGCAACACGACAATAGGTTATGGTGCAGAATAATACTGCGAAACATACTGTGTAAAATGAATAAAAGAAATCACAACTTCACTTCTTAAACTGATGTACGTACTTATCAAATAAAAAAAGTGGTGACAGACTATGTTGTAATATTTATTCATTCAACTTGGAATGACACTTCTTCATAGTTTAATCTAGCTCTTTAGTCTACCTCTGCAAAGCGGCAAAACATAGCGAGGTAGGTAAGGCGCTCGATTCGTAATCTGAGGGTTGCGGGTTCGAATTCCTGTTACACTAAACATGTTCGTCCTTTTAGCGGGGAAAGGCGTTATATGTTATGGCCACTCCAACTATTTGTTAGTAAAATAACGAAGCATTAGTTGGCGCTGGGTCGTGATGACTAGCTGCCTTCCATTTAATCTTACACTGCTAAATGAGGGACGGATAATGCAGACAGTCCTGCGCGAACTTCAAAAGCAAACAAACAAATCAATTTCTAATTTGCTTTTCTTGAACCGTATTCTTCTCTTTATTAATATTATCAGAACTATTAATATATTCTGACTATTTTTTTAAAGGCGAGACAATGAATATGAACGCGTATATATTTACTTTAGGATATTTGTTAATGTGCCGAGATTATTTAATATATTTTTCTCTCTGTGTGTCACCATATTTTATATTAATAGATCTATAGATTATTCAACTTTAGAACATGGCGATCGCGAAAAGGTTACTCGTTAAGGTCAAGTTTGACGTCCTTCGTGTTTTGAGAGTAAGACCACTTTCTTTGCACTCAGCGGAAAACGTTTACAAACCTAGTCAAGGCCTGGGCTTCGTTCTTAACTAGTACTGAAATATGTTTATCTTACCTGCCAGCTACATTCACAAACTCGCAAAGATTTTATTTATATTAGTTTAGATGGCTCTCAGCAAAGTGACACGAACTAAAAGTTAACTATTTGTTGATAATAAAAATATACAACATATTGTTTAAGTACTCCATAGTCGAAAGTAGACGATGACGCACGCCACGATAATAGTATTTATTTATACAAATCTGAGATGTAAAACAGATTATTATTATTTTGTAACTAGTAACCCAAGTCGCATATAAACGCTTTTTAACATGCACTTTCTCTCTCATGAGTGTAAAATCTACTGCAATAGTTCTTAGCCAATTTGCAGCTGTGTATGCACGGGAAGTATTTAGAACAACGGTTCTTAGCCAACTTGCAGCTGTGTATATACAGCAAGTATCTAAAACAACGGTTCCTAGCCGACTTGCAGCTGTGTATGTACAGCAAGTGTCTAAAACAACGGTTCCTAGCCGACTTGCAGCTGTGTATGTACAGAAAGTATCTAAAACAACGGTTCCTAGCCGACGTGCAGCTGTATATGTACAGGAAGTATCTAGAACAACGGTTGTTAGTCGACTTGCAGCTGCGTATGTAAAGGAACTTTCTAGAACAATGGTTCTTAGCCGACTTACAGCTGTATATGTACAGGAAGTATCTAGGACAACGGTTTGGAATCAACTTGCAGCTGAATTTTTATAAGAAGCTTTGGACTCCTTTAAAATGATTTAAGATTTCTAGGGAGTTCGTTGATCACAGGTTGAGAACCACAGATATATAGAAACTGAAAAAGCGATCTACAAATAGGCCCAATAACTTGACCATAGTCGTACAAAGTGAAAATAGGATTGATTGTTCAAAACATCATCACTATGTAGTTAATGTTTTTACAAGTTGTAACGTATAGGTAACAAATCTATCTTTGTTCCTTAATAATTATGCAAATTTTCAATTCTGTAGTTGAACGTTTTTACAAGTTTAACAAGGAATACTAACACCTTAAATAAAATTTGAGTGTTTCCAGTTTATCACTAATCATTCTGATCTGCATCTCGGTTCTCGTTATGAAAACAAATAACTTGTTTCTGATGTAACATGATTCCCCCTTTCAATAAGCCTTTCACACAACAAATGAAACAACTCATGTTCGATGTTATATCAGAGGAATATCCCAAATAATATACTCCTTTTGTTTGGTCAATAAACTACTGTAAATATACTGAAATTATATCTTTAAAACTTAAAACAAATTAAGATTATTTTTTGATGGAAGCTGAAGTACTGAGTTAAGTTTCGTATAGACTCTGAAAGCATTTTAATCTGGTTAATATCTTAAAAGCGAAAGTTATTGTTTGAAACCTCTTGTAATTTTAAATTTTAAGCATTATGACAGTTTTCAAGAAATTTATAAAAATATATAATTTAATTTTAGAGACACCTATAACTTAGGTAGTTTAACTATCTTAATTTAGTGCATGATACGTATATAAAAGTAAGTTATACATCTGATAACACATTTTTTCAAATGCTTGAAAACAGTGGCTCGTGAGTTTTTAAATAGCACCACCTATTGTTATTATTAAAAGCTATCATCAGTGCATCACATGGCTTGCTGCGGAGCATAAAAAAAGAAAGCGAGAAAAGTGAACAAACAGCCAATCAACTGTGTCTATGCAAATAAATTATGTGTCAAAAATAAAGTTATATTCTGCAAACGGGAATACAAAAATATTCACATCCCAAAATGTAAATGACTTATTGGTTATAGACTGTATTATTATTACTCTTTAGCAAAGAGATAAATTTCACTTTGAAATTATTTTATCGTTTTAAACCGTGGGGAAATTAGTAAAGTTCGTAAAGAAATATGTACATCGTAAACATCCATAAACGGAAAACCAGTTCTACAGGGTGCATGCGCAGTACATAAATGCTGCGCGAAACTATCGGTGTAGTGGAATAATTTTTCTCACAAGAAAGATAAAAGTGCGCCCAATTTATGTACGCGATACATCCAGCCGTACTACCTAAAGAGTTACAGGTGGAAATCTGTTCAACCATTCTATCTTCGGCCCATAACGAGACAGTAAACGTTATTTGATTCTAACACTATATTCAGAACAATAGAGAGGATATTTTCTGATATTTGAGAACTGTCTTTGTCTTAGGCTTCAGTTCTTAAAAACATACGAGTAAGAGTGCACAAGGTTATTACACGTGACTGGGACTTAGCTCACGTGTTTTAATACAGTTCATATTACCTTACATGAAATGGAAAAATATGCGATTGCTCTGAAGGTCAACGCCTGTTCTTGAATCTCATAATAACTCGAGGATTTATCTATGTGATACAGCAGTAAGTTAATCCACTGAAAAACAGGACAGATTCAAAGTTAAAAATGGGAAGTTTTGTTCACTTAATATCTACGAGAAACAACGAAGCCACAGCTGAAGATTAAATTTGTAGCTCAGTAGGTGTTGCTGAACGTCAGTGTGTAAAGGAATTATTAATTGGATTGAAAATGCAATATTAAGTTCGTGCCTTTTAATTTTATTATATTATTTATACACTTAAGTATACTTTAAAGTAAGTAGTAGGTTTGTATATATATATATATATATATATACTAAAATTTTAAAATATAAATATGGATAAGTTCAAGTCATAATGGTGAAACAGTTTTAATTTTTCGTGGGAAAGGCTACACGGTGGGCTGTCTCTATTTTGTTCACTATGCGGTATAGAACTAGGTTAGAGTAAGTCTCTGAACTTACCACTTGCCGCTTACCAGCTGAGGGAACAAGATGTTTAGTAAGCACTTCATAGGGTGTGTTAGTGGTAAATTGCCTGATATGTTTTCAGTAGGCTCTTCATACGGTGTATTGGTGTTAGATTGCCAAATATATTTTTAGTAGGCGTTTCATAAGATGTGTTAGTGTTAAACTGCCTGATATGTTTTTAGTAAGTACTTCATACGGTGTGTTAAATTATCTGATATGTTGAATAAAATAAATACAATAAGCTTTTGATTCGTTGTGGCTTCTTGGAATATGGTGTTAAGTCTTGTTTTTGGAATTTCGCACAAAGCTACTTGAGGGCTATCTGTGCTAGCCGTCCCTAATTTAGCAGTGTAAGACTAGAGGGAAGGCAGCTAGTCATCACCACCCACCGCCAACTCTTGGGCTACTCTTTTACCAACGAATAATGGGATTGACCGTCACATTATACACCCCCACGGCTGGGAGGGCGAGCATGTTTAGCGCGACGCGGGCGCGAACCCGCGACCCTCGGATTACGAGTCCGGTGTTAAGTCAACAACACAAGTTCACAACAAAGTAATGACCAAATTCCACTTCTTACAGTAAGTAGGTTTGAATTTCAAAAAAACACGAAAACATTCATGATAAGTATTTTCTTTCTCACATTATACTTCTGACCTGAGAAACTTTGTTCATAATAAGATAGATTAAACATGGCAGTGAACCTAAACTTCAGTAATGTTGCTATACTAGCTAAGTAACAACATATAAGCAAAACTAAACTCTGGATAAGATAAAGTACCACTTTACTAAAGTGCTTTAGAGTTGTTGGTGTCAGTTTCTATAACTCGTACTGCAGTGTTGGAGTGAATAATATAATACGAAAAAAAATAATGAAAACAAATTCAACAAAAAGGAAAAGCAAACAAACTTTACACTGATTTGTTTATATTTTAACTAAACGTAAGGAAGTCTACATGTATTCTCTGACTAATACATAGAGTTTACCCTTACTTCACAGTTTACATATAGAGAAATAAATCCATAAAAAGCGACTGTGCTTCTGACGTAATAAGTTAACCATAATTCTTGTTTCATTATGTGTCGACCAACATAATAACACCTAGTAGTGTTGGTATTTAAATCTCCAGAAAGTTTAACTTAATTCTTAGCTTTGTTTAATGTGTGTGTTTTCTTATAACAAACCCACATCGGGCTGTCTGTCTGCTGAGTCCATCGGCTTTGCTTAATGTATAATATAATAATGATAATAGTCAATCAAAAAATATATGTGTATTAAATTTAAATAAGAAATAAAGAGAAGCCACAAAGGCAGCGTGCACAAAGAACATTTTAGTATAGTGCAAGAACAAAGACAAATTAAATATCAACAACGTGGAAATACACAGACAGAATGATCAACCAAGCTGCAAAGTAGAATACAAATGGAGGGATCAACCAGAGCGTAACAAAAATCATCCAGGGTGCAAAGAAGAAAAGTTCAAACCCAGACATATAGATTATTCAAATGATAATTGCCGCAGAAGAGAAATAATAGTTTGTTTGTTTTTTGTAATTTCGCGCAAAGCTACACGAGGGCTATCTGCGCTAGCCGTCCCTAATTTAGCAGTGTAAGACTAGAGGGAAGGCAGCTAGTCAACACCATCCACCGCTAACTCTTGGGCTACTCTTTTACCAACGAATAGTGAGATTGACCATCACATTATAACGACCCCACGGCTGAAAGGGCGAGCATGTTTGATGCGACCGGAATTCGAACCCGCGACCCTCAGATTATGAGTCGATCGGCTTAACCCACCTGGCCATACCGGGCATAGAAATATTAGCGAAGAACATTTCTCTACTCACGACAACTAAGTGTTTTAGTACTAAATATAGAAACAATGACAGAATACATAAGTTTTATTATTCAGTTAGAATAATACCTGGACATTCATCACGTTTGTTGAAATATTGCAAGAAACTCAAGAATATTTCACTATAAACACACACACACACATATTGAGTAACATTATACCTAGTTTATTAGTTTAGTCGTTATTAAGGAAAGTGAAGTTACGTATGCAGAAACTTCATGTGTTTTTTCTCTCATTAAATTTCACTAGTTATACAAGCACAAAAACTGGTTTGTTGGACAGACAAGTGAAAACACAACAACTTCATTACCGCTTGTAATGAAATAATGACATGTTTGTAATCGCGTTAAACGAGAGAGACGAAACCGTTTTCGACAAAAGTACATTCGTTTCCTTGTAACGGTCTCTCATCACGGTATGTTTAACCGTGACGTCTTTAGAGAAAAATAAAAAAAGACGAGATACAAGTTACACAATACAATCTAGGAAACTGTGAAAGTAACAAGCTGTTCAAGAGGAAACTGTGAAAGTAACAAGCTGTTCAGGAGGAAACTGTGAAAGTAACGAGCTGTTCAGGAAGAAACTGTGAAAGTAACAAGCTGTTCAAGAGGAAACTGTGAAAGTAACAAGCTGTTCAGGAGGAAACTGTAAAAGTAACAAGCTGTTCAAGAGGAAACTGTGAAAGTAACGAGCTGTTCAAGAAGAAACTGTAAAAATAACGAGCTGTTCAGGAAGAAACTGTGAAAGTAACGAGCTGTTCAGGAAGAAACTGTGAAAGTAACAAGCTGTTCAGGAAGAAACTGTGAAAGTAACGAGCTGTTCAGGAAGAAATTGGACTTAGGTATCCATTCTTTTATATTGTTACTTATTCTTGAAATATCAACCAGGTGGTAAAGACTAGCATAGCAAATAGATCAATAAAGTGGTAAAAAATATCAACAAAAGAAATAAATCAAATGGTAAATCATAGCATAGATAAAAAAGATAAATCAAGTGGTAACCAACAGTATAGACAAAAAATCAATCAAGTGGTAAAGAATACCACAGACAAAAAAAAATCAACTGGTAAAAAATATTATCGACAAAAAGATCAAACAATTAGAAAAGAATAGTACAGCCAAAAATATCCTTCAAGTTTTAAAGAATAGTACAGACAAAAAGATCAATCAACTGGTAAAGAATAGCATAAGTAAAAAGATCAATCAACTGGTAAAGGAATAGTATAACCCAAAAAATCAATCAACTGGTAAAGAATAGCATAAGCAAAAAGATCAATCAACTGGTAAAGGAATAGTATAACCCAAAAAATCAATCAACTGGTAAAGAATAGCATAAGCAAAAAGATCAATCAACTGGTAAAGGAATAGTATAACCCAAAAAATCAATCAACTGGTACAGAATAGCACAGACAAAAAGATCCACCAAGTGATAAAGAATCGCGTAAACAAAAAGATCAATCAACTGGTAAAGAATAGTATAGACAAAAAGTTCAACCAAGTGGTAAAAAATAGTATAGAGAAAAAGATCAGTCAAGTGGTAAAATAGTATATACAAAAAGATCAATCAACTGGTAAAGATCAATCAAGTGATAAAAAATAGTATAGACAAAAAGTTCAATCAACTGAAAAAGAATAGCACAGACAAAAAGATCCATCAAGTAATAAATAATAGTTCAGACAAAAAGTTCAACCAAGTGGTAAAAAATAGTATAGAGAAAAAGATCAGTCAAGTGGTAAAATAGTATATACAAAAAGATCAATCAAGTGATAAAAAATAGTATAGAGAAAAAGATCAATCAAATGGTAAAAATAGTATAGAGAAAAAGAACAATCAAGAGGTAAAAAATAGTATAGAGAAAAAGATCAATCAAATGGTAAAAAATAGTATAGACAAAAAGAACAACCAACCAAGTGGTAAAGAATAGCACAAACAAAAGATTAATAAACTTATAAAGAATAGTGCAAAGAAAAAGACATATCAAGTGATAAAAAATAGTACAGAGAAAAATATAACTTAAGTTATAAAGAATAGTACAGAGAAAAATATAACTTAAGTTATAAAGAATAGTACAGAGAAAAATATAACTTAAGTTATAAAGAATAGTACAGAGAAAAATATAACTTAAGTTATAAAGAATAGTACAGAGAAAAATATAACTTAAGTTATAAAAAATAGTACTGACAAAAAGATCAATCAACTAATATAGAATAGCATACACCAAAATAACAATCAACTGGTAAGGAACAGTATAACCAGAAAGATCAACCAATTGGTAAAAATAGTACAGACAAAAAGATCTATCAAGTGATAAAGAATAGTAGAGACATAAAAGATCAACCAGCTGGTAAAGAATAGTATAGACAAAAAAATCCATCAAGTGGTAAAGAATAGTATAGACAAAACGATCCATCAAGTGGTAAGGAATAGTATAGACAAAAAGATCCGTCAAGTGGTAAAGAATAGTACAGACAAAAAGATCCATCAAGTGGTAAAGAATAGTATAGACAAAAAGATCCGTCAAGTGGTAAAGAATATTACAGACAAAAAGATCCATCAAGTGATAAAGAATAGTATAGACAAAAAGATCCGTCAAGTGGTAAAGAATAGTACAGACAAAAAGATCCATCAAGTGGTAAAGAATAGTATAGACAAAAAGATCCGTCAAGTGGTAAAGAATAGTACAGACAAAAAGATCCGTCAAGTGGTAAAGAATAGTACAGACAAAAAGATCCATCAAGTGGTAAAGAATAGTATAGACAAAAAGATCCATCAAGTGGTAAAGAATAGTATAGACAAAAAAATCCGTCAAGTGGTAAAGAATAGTACAGACAAAAAGATTCATCAAGTGATAAAGAATAGTATAGACAAAAAGATCAATCAACTGGTAAGGAATAGTATAGTAAAATAGATCCATCAAGTGATAAAAATAGTATGGACAGAAAGATCAATCAAGTTGTAGATAACAACGTAGAGAAAGAGATGAGTCAAGTTATAAAGAATAGTACAGACAGAAATATCAACCATCTTTAGAAATAGAGCGCAAAATGGTCAATTTATTGGAGAAAAGAGCTACATATGTGTGAAGTTAATAAAGGTTTCTAATATGTATATGTATTCAATTGTTCATGTACAAATATGTATTAACGGAACTTAACCAACACGGACGACCATACTAGTAGACTTAATAAAAGTAAATAAAAATAGACAATCTACTTAAAAGCTGTTTCTCTGGACTTTTATTTAATGTGTTTAGTGTATTTCTCTTCTCATGATAAAATTATAAATCTGGAGATAAGTATCTTTTTAGCAGTCGCCCAAAGAAGTTATCTTTGATAAACACGATCGTGCTAGTCGAGCGTCTATCATAACGCTCCTTCAGTAGTCGTAGAAATCCTTCCTCTTTTTATTGTTTTGCAGACGAAATATGATAATACTCTGGATTAACGAGGCTTAAACAATTACCTTGTTACATTAAATAATAAGTTTGTTTTTAGCATTTAATAGATATTATTCTACTTCGATTTCACTACTAGTGAAAGTTTATTTACAGTATTTAGTGTTCTTATAACAGTAGCAACGGCAGTATGTTAGCATGTAATGTCTATTTGTTAATGGTAGTAGTATCTAATAAACGTTGTGCGTTAGAAAAGTGTGTAAAATATCATGGAACAACACACAACTAAAAGTTGTAAAAATATACAATTTATTTCTTGTCTATCATCTATTTTCCGGTCAAGCTGCCAGTTTTATCATTATCTACAGACGCCACAAAGGCCTTAAAAATTCATCAATCGCTTAACAAAGTGTTATAACAAAAGTTAAATTCCTTCGAGGTTCGTCAACTGTAACTTTATGAATTTATAACATTAAAATCTCTGGTTCGCTTCCTCGCCACAGAAAGAGTGCAGATAGTTAAAAACGGCGTTCAAAAGACCAAGTTTTAATACCTACAGTAAATGTGATAACAGTGTCGTCTAGTCACAGGTAATATTTTCAGGATGAGGTGGTTCTAGAGATGGGAGTATTAAGGCCCTAATCAAATGGTCGGTCAGTATGTAGACTATTTCTTATACAACAGATCAATTAGTTTCATGTTGTTTAGTTATATGAGTACATTAACTTTATTGGGCTGTAAGTGAAACATAAACTAAAATATACACTAAACACAGTTTCTTAAGTCGCCTATATGTGTCAAGGACGTTTCGGTTAGAGTAATATTTTTATATCTAGGCCATTTTAGTGAGTTATAGAAACAAACAAATATCCTATTTCTGTTTGCTGCTTAAGTAGAGATAATATCCAACAGAGTATAAATGGAACACAAGCAGGAGATCTCAGTCACGTTAACGAAGCTAAAATTAGAAAAGAACAAGAGCAGTACTGAAACAATCTGTAGAACTTTGTCAAGAATTTCCAATATTTTATGAAGTCCCCAACAAACACACCTATCTTTTTTATAATGCTGTCTAATAATTCACATGCAAACTACGTAATCTTCCCCTATATGGTGACTCAACGGTAAGTTGGTAAGCCTACAATGTTAGAACCCAGGTTTCGTTACCCATGGTGTATACAGTGCAGAGAGATCATTGTATAGGTTTGTGCTTAACAGTAAACAAACAAAAATTATTTCATCTGGCCCGGCATGGCCAAGTGGGTTAAAGCGTCCGACTCGTAATCTGAGGATCCGCGGGTTGGAATCCCAGCCGCACCAAACGTGCTCACCCTTTCAGCCGTGGAGTTGCTATAACGTTACGGTCAATCCCACTATTCGTTGGTTAAAAAAACACATGAAGTTTCTGCATATGTAACTATTCACTTTCCTTAATAACGATTAAACTAATAAACTAGATAAAATGTTACTCAATATGTGTGTGTGTGTTTATAGTGAAATATACTTGAGTTTCTTGTAATATTTCAACAAACGTGATGAATGTCCAGGTATTATTCTAATCGAATAATAAAACTTATGTATTCTGTCATTGTTTCTATATTTAGTACTAAAACACTTAGTTGTCGTGAGTAGAGAAATGTTCTTCGCTAATATTTCTAGGCCCGGCATGGCCAGGTAGGTTAAGGCGTTTGACTCATAATCTGAGGGTAGCGGGTTCGAATACCCGTTGCATCAAATATGCTCGCCCTTTCAGCCGTGGAGGCGTTATAATGCAGCGGTCAATCCCACTATTCGTTGGTAAAAGAGTGGACCAAGAGTTGGTGGTGGGTGGTGTTGACTAGCTGCCTTCCCTCTAGTCTTACACTGCTAAATTAGGGACGGCTAGCGCAGATAGCCCTCGTGTAGCTTTGCGCGAAACTAAAAAAAAAGAAGATAATTCTGCATATTCATCAGGTTAAACATTCAATGAAATGTACTAAAATATTGATACACGCAGTAAAATTTAAACTTTTATTATTAACTTTTGAAATAATTTTAGTTACATTTATTCATTCATTCATGTTTCTCGTAATAACACATCTCTGTAATTAAATTCATTCGTTTGTTTACTCTAAGACTCTTTCATGAGTGAACGATCTTACATCAGACATTTTTTTCATATATTTAGAGAGCCAATTAATGTAAAGTCCGGGAAACAGAAGATTTTGGAAACAAAAAAATCTGTGATACTCTTCTGGCTTATAGAAAGTCCATGCGGTCAAACATCAGGACAAAGCACGTCCTCTAGTAATGATAAATATAGGTTACACTCAGCCTATTTTCAGAGGTCAACAGCGTATTGTAATTAGGGTATAACTGTCGCGGATATTATAATTCAATCAAAGCTTTGTTTCGTTAAGTTGCTCTCATATACTTCCGAGACAAACTGTCTCTCTAGTTACTTAATTTCAATACACAAAGTTTCACTTTCTCAAGCCTGCTAGAGTTCCTAGATGCATTTTCCTTTTTAAACAAAGTTTCAGTTTTGTTATTTTAATAAATTGGAGCAGTTTATTGTTGGTGCATATTACCGTTTAGAAGTGCTTGTCAACTTCTGTAGTGGAATTGAAGACTGATCAGAAGATAAATAAATGGTTTTATAACAAATAGAAAAAATGGAGGACCTGTCAGAAAGAGTTTGTTTGTTTTGAATTTCGTCCAAAGCTACACGAGGGCTATCTGCGTTAGCCGTCCATAATTTATTAGCGTAAGACTAGAGGGAAGGCAACTAGTCATCACCACCTATCGCCAACTCTGGGTTACTCTTTTACCAACGAATAATGGGATTGACCTTCATATTATAACGCTGCCACAGCTGAGAAGGCGAGCATATTTTGGTGTAAGGGGATTCAAACCCGCAAACCTCTGATTACAAGTCGAGTGCCTTAACCACCTGGCCACATCAGGCATAACTTTCAGCAACTCTTAATAAAACATAAAATCAGATGACAAAAACTTTAAATATTGATTAGAAAGAGAAGAACAGCAACAAAAGTTTTGATATTGAAAACAAAGCACAGATATTTCTTCTGAGGTGTTGATAGTGATAAACCATCAAATACTTTCATTAAGGATGAAAATGTATCAAGACTATACGGGGTTCGCATTCGAATCGTGGTTCCTTATTCGTTCAAGAAAGAGAAAGAATGTGGGGAAAGTAGTGGAGAGGCGTGTGGGTAAAATGTTTATACATGTAAAGGAAGTGTGATTCCTGAGATGCCAAACATTGATTGGCTGTATCTAGCTTCTTAATACAAGATAACACTCTCGTTGTGGTTGACAGCGAATGTGACGTATAACTTGCAAAAGAAAAAGACGACTTGCTAAGTCAATAAATAATTCAAGACTACGTGTTGGCTTCTTCTCTCCTAGGCCCTAAATCCATCAAATACCAGTCAAACGATATGATCAGTGTTGATATGCTGCTCAATTTAGAAGTAAAATGTGTTTTTTCTGACCAAAATGATACCCAAAATAACCCGTAACTAACACTTTGCGGACGAAATTAGCTCCCACGTTCTTTCACGAAGTCAAGCCAGCACAAACAACATTTATTCCTGCACGAGCACATATATTGTATTATATTTCAATAAAAAGGTGCAGATGCTGGAATGAACTTAAAAAAAATCACAATACTATAATAATATAGAAGATGAATGATTTTGGACAACAGTTATTTTAATAAAACATTGTAACAAAATAAAATTAAAATATACGCTTTTTATGTAGCTTGAAACTTCTGCAAACTTGCTTTAGGAACTGTTTACCCCTTTTTTCTATTTTTTAGATACTTTTACGACTGATAAGATAGAAGAAAATAATGTATTACTTTAAACGTCAGTTTGATAGTTTTTTATGGATACCATAAAACAATGGCTCCCAATTCTCAAGCTATAGCTTGAAAACATAAAATCGTAGATAATTGGTTCAATTGTAACTTAACTGGATCTCATGGGAACATCTTAGAATCCAGAATTTTAAAAGAAAATATAAAGTGTCCCTAATCAGTCCATTAACATTAAGAATTACCTATAGTCCCCTTTTACCCAGCACTGGTCTATAGAAGGACAAACAATATATGTTTAAATAGCTACAATAATTTATTAGAGGAGCTTTACTCATCTCACATATTTAATAATAATAATGGAAAGAAAACATACACCAGATAAAGGAGGTATTCGTGAAATTAAACGTATAATACAGATATCAAATGTCATAAAACAATAAACGGTATTGCCCACGAAAGTAATGTTTAGATTGGCTTAAATTTTAGAAACTAAATCTAATGTAATGGAAACACTGCAATGATCTAACCAGTAGACCACTTTACATTACTAGTAAAGCTAAGTAAACTAGAGTTTTCCATAATCACACTTAACGATATAAAAGTTTCATAAGATCGTCCGGTTTCTTTGATCATGGTAAACTGATCAAAAGTTGCGTTTATTTCAAGAAAAAATATATCAAAAATTAAAACGACCACTTTAAACTGACCTATTTCTACTTAGCATCTATTGTTTTTAAGCGATTTTGGTCATTTTCAAATGACCACGTTTAAATGTGCACAATGGATAAATGTAGGTCACTGAAGAACTTGATATGAAAATGATGAATAAAAGTCGATTTCTATCAGAAGGAACTCTGATTCACGAGAAAATATCATTTCAGTTTCCATAGACACGCTATGCAAATCAGTGTTTTTCTCTGATATTATTCAGCAGCCTATCGTTTACTGTGTTGTCATGACATCGTGAGGGCGTCTAACTACAAAGTGATTGTTTGTGTTTAAAACAACGCGTGCCCGGCATGGCCAGGTGGGTTAAGACGTTCGACTCGTAATCTGAGGGTCGTGGGTTCGAATCCCGGTCGCACCAAACATTCGCGCCCTTTTAGCCATGGGGGCGTTATAATGTGACGGTCAATCCCACCATTCGTTGGTAAAAGAAAAGCCCAAGAGTTGGCGGTAGGTGGTGATGACTAGCTGCCTTCCCTCTAGTCTTACAGTGCTAAATTAGAGATGGCTAGCGCAGAGCTACAGCTCAACCATTTTCGTCATTCTACATGTTTTATTATATCTAAAGTTGTGAACAACAACAAAAGGAGATTCATTATTACACCAATAACTGTAAACACAATTACGTAATTACACAAAGCAAAGTTATCGAACTTACACTGGTTTAATACACTGATACAAAAAAACTTTGGATATTGAATTGAGAAAACAAATAAAAACTTTACAGCTACAAAAACAACAGTGCTAAAGGCGTCTACTTTTAAGTGTGAATGTTATTTTTTAATAATAGTCTAAATTATATCTGACAATATTTTACTCGTTTCTTAAAGAACTCTTACGATTTCTGACGAACTCACCTGTTTTACCAACCTGTTTACTTCCTAATACCACGATGCGCGCAGACACGAAATTTGTCATCGTAAGTTAAACACTGGTGTTTGTTACACACTAGAACAAAAACAGTTTGACTACTAACGTTTCTTGATATGTTACAACACTGTCAGCATGAACAGAATCGCACAAGATATACCACACTCAACAATACTTGTCTCTATTTAATGTCATTATTATTGCGATGTCACAGAACAGTCCAGACAGCGTCCTGTAAAAACGCGCAGCTAGTTAACATGGTTTACCTACTTTGTTGCTTGCTAAACATTCTGAGAGCTAATACGATCCAGCTTAATTTGGATCATTACTGTGGATTCAGAAGCTCTGTGTGATCCTTAAATTTACGTAAACTGAATCACCGACTTAATTCTTCGAAGTCTGAACCCAAACAAACGTAGCGCCTACACCTTGACGTGACGTCATGCTCTATCGGGAAATACCGTGATGTAGTTTATATTTAGCGCCTCCTATGGCCAATACCGCATTCAAGATATGTCTGGCTTAATCAGTCCGATACTCTCAAACATAGTGTGAGCTTGACTTCTAGGATGCACATCCTTGAAGTTGCTTTTGCTCATATGTTTATATATATAACATATCTCATGGACTCAGAATTATATCATAGTTCTAACATACTTCAAGATGTACGTTGTATCATAACCGGAAGCGTGAAGGACCATTGCTGTATTTACGTTTAACACAAAAGATTCAAAATCTCGTGGGATTTTTACGTGATACCATTTATTCAGTGTTAAATGATTAAATAATGTTATTAACACCTTTTAAATGACACGCTGCTGTCACAATAATTAACATTGTTACCACCACCGTGGTGGCTCAATGGTAAACCTGATGACTTATATCTATAAAATTTAGGATTAGATACCTACGGTAGGCACAGTACAGAAAGCCCATTGTGTACACTTGCGACGAAAAAAAAAGGTTTGCTTGCGTTCATAAGGCAGCTTGTATTGTCACCCAATGATATCACGCCGTTTTTATAATACAATCATTTGATACTAAATGTATAGTTTAAAATCAGTATTAAACCATTTATCCAAGAGATCCATTAATTTCCTATAAGTATCGGTTCACTTGTTATTTCCTCAGTTCCAAACGATACTTTATTGCAACATATCGTAACCAATTTGTGATGTTTCTTTGGTCAATTATCTCAGGTTTCAAAATAAAGCATGTTGTTATTCACTTTAGTTTGATTAAATGGCTTTTATCAACGCAAGTAAAACCTGATAAATGAACGAAGGTTTTTATAATTAAATCAAAAAGATAAGGATTTATAAAATAGAAATCTTTTCCATTCTTTATAGTGTTTACTTTACACAAGTTTTGCTCACATTGTACTACAAATGTTGGACACTACGATAGCTACCGGGAAATCACTTTTAATCTCGTTCACAGCCTGTAGCGTCCTGAACATTTGCACGAAGAGCTGAGCCTACGACCCACGTGCTGTTTGAGTCCGAAGAATTATATTACTAATATTATGTGTGCACAGCGTCCTTCTATTCTGGTCCCTCAACGATTCAAGTAATTTCAGGATACTCTGCTGTCAAGGGGCTGAATCATCGCACAATGAAAAAATAACACCTCTGCGGCACTGATTCACAGATCATTCTTTAAACGGAACAGAATTATATTATGTTACTTAGCTTTATTACATTTTTCAGTATTAAGTGACGATAAACTTACGAGTTAAGTCTTTAGTCTGTATATATGGTTAAATGGTAACTCTTGCTGAAATGTTCAAATACAAGATACAGAAGAACAAAACTAATTACACAGTTTTTATGCTCGTAGGTGAGAACATTGTTCTGACCAAACCTTATCTTCAACATTCACGTATAAAACTTCAAAGTTTCTACAAACCACAAAAGCTTCTTTCTTTTCAATCTTGCCCGAAAAGTTACACAAAGGATTTGAATATCACTTTTTTAGCATACTTCCAAATTTTAGATGCAAAACTTATTTCTATAGTAAAGAGACGCGAATCAGGAATCTTATTATCTACAGTCCAGGTACACTAACCGGTTGACAACGCTCACCTCTTAAACCACAGCTATACAACAGTTTCTCGATGTGTCACAAGTTAACGAAAAAGAAGTGAACTTTGTATATATTATGCAGTATTATACTGCACGTATATTTAGAGTTTCAATGAATCTTTGGTACCCCAACCAGTTATTTTACACCTCACAAGTCAGTTATATCTTGACACTAGTTATTTTACACCTCACAAGTCAGTTATATCTTGACACTAGTTATTTTACACCTCACAAGTCAGTTATATCTTGACACTAGTTATTTTACACCTCACAAGTCAGTTATATCTTGACATGTAATTCAGTAAGCGTTCACAACCTTCCTACGTGCACTTTGC
The DNA here is from genome assembly GCF_004210375.1 of Tachypleus tridentatus. NCBI lineage: Eukaryota > Metazoa > Arthropoda > Merostomata > Xiphosura > Limulidae > Tachypleus > Tachypleus tridentatus. Next base: position 80,476,585 of record NC_134837.1, read on the forward strand.
TACATTATAGCACCTTCATCTGGCCCTGTCTAACCTGTGGTAACACTTCTCAGATTTCAGTCTTTCTCCATTTCTAGATCTTCTGCAGATTCTAGAGCATCATGCCATTCGTCCAAATAATAAACTGTCAGATCATTCATATAACCTCGCATCAAACATATTTTCCATCTTTGTATACGCTATGTCACTCAAGATTTTAAAAACAAAATTATTATTACTAATGATTTGCTTAGCAAAAGGGAAGCTACTTTGATCACTTGATAAACTTATAAACATGAACTTCATGTCACTTCCTGAAACTCACCACGACTGTGATACTATACCAATGATTAATTTAACCCAGTTACCTTACTATACTTACTCACAATAAAAACTTAGTATGTTTCAAATTGTTTGTGGTATACTACGGATAGTGTGTCACATATTTTTGCTTTTTTACATTTGATATTATTTATCAGTCACTGCCCAGTTTCTACTATTTTTTTTCTTAACCAACACTTGATACATGTTTCCTTTCTGCTAGAAGTATTTTTTCTTACCCTAAGAGAGGGGGGGGGCCTTCTGAGGAACTGCAATCTATAATGTTCAAATATATATCTATATTGTCTTTCTTAGTCCAGTATAACTAGCGAGTTCTGGTAGTGCACAAAAAGCCTCTTGGACAGCGACTTGTGGAAGATAAAAGTTCAATCTAAAAATCAGTTTTTACATACTCCTGATTTCGAATTCAAGATGGATATATTAAGATGAATGTGGATAATAAATAATCTGCAGTTTACGTGATTTTTGTCACACATATTAAATTATACTGACTGTATCTACGTTCGGTTTTTGACATATCACCGAACCTCACTCTTAAAAACAGTTGATAAATTACAATATGAAACTTTTATTAGCTATTTGTGTTTAGTAAATTTAATGCACCTATGTCGAAACAATTTCTAAATTAAAATAATGTGTGATAGTTTTATTTGTTAAAAAGTGCCTCACTAGCACTTACTAAATTTTAATCCTTTAGTTATCGCTAGTGAGCACTTTTTCAAACAATTCAAATTACCACCAAATTTATTTCTCTACGATTACATTTTAAAACTTGCGATGCTGTGAGATAATAAAGTACCTTATATTAATATCATTATCATTGTGAGATAATGGAGTAACCTATATTAATATCATTATCATCATGTGCCGTCTTCGTCAGGAAGGTTGGCTGTCACAGTCCTCCACTTCTGTCTCTTCTGTTACTTTCTCACCACGTCTTCATATTTTGTTATCTCAGTCCACTCTTTAATATTTGTTATCCATTCTGTTTTGGTTTTCTCCTGTATCATGTCCCTTCTATATGACCCCCTAGTGGGGCCCGCTGGATGTTGTCTCGTGTCATAATATGCTACTTCCTTCTTCTTGATAACTGATACAACATATGTTTCAACATTCACTTACTGAGAACTTTTTCATTTGTTACTTTGATCTGTCCAGGATAATTTCATCATCTTTCTGTACATCCACATTTCAAACGCTTCAGGTTTGTTAATCAACGCTTGTGTCAAGGTATATGTTTCACAACCATATAAGAGACTTGACCATATATATCACTCTTCCTTGTTCGTATACTATTAAAGGCACCTCTTGCCATCTTAATTTCAGCTTCATGTTTTCCATCACCTGTTATGGTTTGGTCCAATAATGGAAATTTCTCTACTCATTGTATGTTTTTTCTTCTGTTTTTGATCTGAATTTCTGGCTTATTATCATGTCCATTTATCAACATACTTTCAGCCTTCTTAACATTTATTTTCATTCAGTATCTCTTTCCTGTGTTATTTTTAAATTGTTCAAAATATCTTATATGTTTTATTCTGTTTTACACATCTGTAGAGTGTTATCAGCATATCTTAAGTTGTTTATCACCATGCTACCAGCCTTAATATCTTTATGCAAAAGATGTTTTCTGTCTACAAATTAAATAGACATTGAAATAGGACACACAATTGGTGTACTCCTCTTTTAAATTGTATTATATTTCTGGTGATAGTCCATCTTCGGTCTTTATGAATGCTTTTTTGATTCCAATACAGATTTCGTACCAACTGCAGATCTTTGCCGTCTATAGCTAAGCTCTTGAGGAATTCTATCAACTTTTCATGGTTGACATTTTCGAAGGCTTTCTCATGATCACTGAAGCACACACATATATGTATCTTTTCCACTATTCAAATGTCTTTCTGTTATTGTTATAAAATTAAAGATTTTCCTCAGTTCTTTTCCCTGTTATAAATCCACTTTGTGCTTCATTTATTTATTTTTCAGTTATTCAACGATTTCTCTGTAGTATGACACTTAATGTGACTTTTAATATGTGACTCATCAGACTTGTGTCCTTTAACCTGAACATTTTGTGACCTTTACTTTCCTTGGTATTCTCACAAACATTGAATCATTGTATCAGATAGAATGTAACGTGAATTGTAAACAAGGCTACACAACTTTCTTCACATCTCCATCGTCTAACACTTTCAACATTTCTGCATTGATGTCGTCAATCCCATTTACTTTGCTACGTTTCATACCCTCAATAACCTTTTCTACTTTTAGTTTCATAATGAACATTCCTTGTTGGTTGTGAATATTCGGTGGATCTTCTCTCTCATTGCAATAGAGTTCAATCACAGATTCGATCCACCTCTTAATAATTTCTTCTAAATTAAACAATATCTGTCCATATCTATTACAAACACAGTTGTTTCCACTTTTAGATCTCCCATTGTTGATCACCTCTTTCACCTTTTCACACAAAAATCAATTTGTTCTATGCTCTCTCTTCAGAACATCTGTCTCTTTACACTTCATCAGACTTCTTCAGTCTCTTTATCATTGTTTCTGATTTATTTATCTATTTCTTTGTATCGTTCTGTTCCTTTTTTACACTTCCATCATGTGCAGTATTTTCTCTGTCATCTATAATTTTCTCTTCACATTTCTCTCTATTGGGATAATTTTCTTTGCAGTTATTTCGTTTTTAGTACTTTGTGACTTACTCGTTTCATTTTCAAAATTATTCTTTTACTAGCTGGAGTATTGTTTGTAAATTATATTGGAGTATTGTATTGTTATGTAAATTCATGATTAATGAAAGGTTATTTTAGGAGATGAAAAGGAGCTTTTCTTGTATGTAATTGTAAAAGAAACCCATAAAAATGCAAAACTGAAAATGCGTATGTATCACCCAAAGGAGATAGTGAGTCTTCATACCAATTTGGTGAAGATCTATCTAAATACTGCGAAGTAGTTACACGGCCATACAACAGACACTAACTACTATTATATTTACATAGATTCAGGTGTGTATTTTGCATATCACGTCAATCAAGAAAGTTGCTAAATTTCTTTTGCTCTTGTTCTGTGTCATTCACTAAAGATAACGTCATATCCGCCCAAGGGGAAGACGACTGAAAACTTGTACTTGGCTATAACTGGTGACACAAGATTCCCCATACATAAGCCGTTTATTTGTAGGGAGTTTTGGTTATTGAACATAAAGTTAGTTTCGGTGGTAGTGAATTCTATAAGGGTTGGTAATTGGTTGCTGGGGATGTGTATCAGTGGATTGGGGTCTTGGATATAAAGTTCTAAAGCTATCTTGCATGCTTTGGTGGTTGGGACTTCTGTGAAGAGGGAGATTACATCAAAAATGGTCATTAAGGCTTTATGAGTTAGTTGATTAGGAATGGATTTCAACTTAAAAGCGTCTTTGAAAAAGGAGAAGCTGATATTACATAGAACTTTATAACCAAGACCCCAACCCATTGATACAGATCCCCAGCAACTAATTAGCAACCTTTATAGAATTCACTACCACCAAAACTAACTTTATGTTCAATAACCAAAACTACCTACAAATAAATGGCCTAAGTATGAGAAATCCCGTGTCACCAGTTCTAGCCATCACTTTATGACACAGATTGAATCTGAAAACTTGTATTTGGTTTGTGAAAGCAAACAGCTGTTTTCCTCATTGGCAGGTCACGTGATATATTAACGCTACAACTTCTATTATTTTCTAACAGAAACGAATAGTGGCGTGTTAGCGCAAATCGTCTTATAACAGCACGACTCTATAGTTTTAATTATAGCACGTGATGTTTTCTCAGACGGAACTTCGTGTAGGGATTTACAGAAAATAGTATAAAAAAACTACGGTAGATTGAATAGCTCTTAGGTTTCACCTTACTAGTAAAAGCGACTGTCTGTCGTGCTAAGTACACATACTGTTCTTTGAAAACTCAATAAATTACTGTTTACTTCAATTTTTAAATTTGCGCTCTGTCTCTTTCTTGTACAAATTAAAAGTAATAAAATTCATAATTACATTAAAAACATCTTGGTTAAACCTTCTGTTATTGTACGGATCTATTTTATTTACTACAAAACATCTTTATATTTTCTGATAATAAACTGTTGTTAATTCATTTTATTATTGTGCATTTAAGCTGAGAACGTAGCTAGTTATGATGACATAACTTACCAAGACGTATATCTGTTTCCTTAGACAATTTTTTCAATAAATTCTTGATAAAGAACGTCTAATTTGTGACGTGCATGAAAGGAGTAACGAGATTCCCACTGTCCCTATCTACTATCTAGCGAAACCACAGCCAATGGAACTGGCTTTGAGAAATGCCCACCAATTCAACTTTATCTGTCTCACTCAAATATCGACAGGCTTTATCTGGCATTGATAACATACACTAATAAGGTGAAGGTTGCAGAAAATAGTAATTTTCCTCTTTAATGCCAACTTATTTAGAAAACGTAGAAAATATACATTGGTGAGATATGCTATATCATGTTTAAGTGTACTCTAATAACATGCCTTAAGAGTTGATGGCGACATTCTATTTTGGTAATCTTATTAATGTTAACTCCTGATCAAAGTATGCCATCTACATAGATGGAATTAAAAATATATATCTAGTAACTAATATAACTAATTAGAAATACTTTCTAAAATTTGTACTTTTTACGGATAGGATGCATTGTCTCTTTAACTAGATACTCTAATTCTTAGCGATATTTTCGGTCATAACCCTAATAGTATATTATCCTATTCATAGCTTCTTTTTAAATTGTATCTTTAACTAGATACTCTAAAATGACGTCACATATTCCCTCTTAACGTTGCATTTTGTACTGTTGTGACGCCAGTAAAACGTGTGCATCCCATAAATCACGAGAACAAGTATATTCTCTATAAGCTAGAACAAAAGTTTTATTTACTTTCGAAACAGAGCATTTTCGGGGATCCTGCGGATGTACATCTAGTATGTATTCTCTACCCAAATGATAGTCTTCGTAACGTTCACCAAGTGTAATTAAGTACAATCTTGACAGAATAACGACAACAAGATGGCGTTTCTTTAAACAGGTCAATTTCTATCATCATCCTTTATTATTATTATGTTATTTTAAGCTTATTAAATTGTTTTATCACAGCTATATCTTTAACTTGTTTTAAAGGCAATTCTCGAAACTAAAACTAACTGAAATTCAAACCTTCTTTTAAAACAGTTATTTTATTGTAAATAACGAAACATTTTTTCTCACACTTACACATTTCAAATAATTTCACATATACCCATGAAGCACATTCTCAAGTATTTACCCAGTTTGTAGTTTATTCTAAAAATACACACAGATTGCCTAATGAGCATTACTAAAGTAATGTGTAAGCATTACTGTTTGTCGATGACAAATTATAAATTTTTTTCTACACACATTTATATTCTTTTTTAGTGATGGAATGTAAAGACATGACCTACACCAGACAACTCACCCCCCCCCATGTCTTGTGAGAGTGGGTGTTCTCGGGCCACTCTCGTTTCTCTACACAGCAAATTCTAAGGCAATTGGATTTATTGGTCCTAGCATGATCACGGGAAGTTTGTTGAATACTTTGTCGAACGTTTATCTTCTTGCTTCTTTTCTTCCTCCATTTTCAATGCCACGTCGCCGGCCTTGATCATCTTCTCTTGGTTGCCATGGATTCAACTGGATCTTTCACTGCATTTATTTGTCTCACTCAAATATCGACAGACTAAAGTGCCCCTTTCTCACCCACCAGTTTAATTTAAAAGTCACAAATATAAGAAGTAAAATTCTACCGCGAGCGGGACAAAACGGGATATTAATATATCCCTGATTATCCTAGTTGAGAAAAACGACTTTTCTTTAAAAACTAAATTCCTGTCATGATAGTTTGATGGGTTCTTTATTCACCCTACTTGTAGCATGTGTGTTTCCTTATAGCAAAGTCACATTGGACTATCAGCTGTATCCACCGAGTGGAATCGAACCCGAACCCAACCCCTAATTTTAGCGAATTAAATCTGAAGACTAACCGCTGTCCCAGCGGGGTACTCATACTTGTAGCACGCACTTATTCGAATTAATAAGAATTGATACTGTTCACAGCTACAGTCCTCAGTCGTTTTCTATATCGAATTTGTCCAATGAAATTAATTGCAGCGTGGTTTGTTGAAAGAAATGGGGTACATTTTAGAAAAATAAAAACCACTCTAGACACCCAATTATCTCATCACTTGATTTCAGAGTTTACACGTATTAATCAGGGGATTCTTGGGGATTGGTAACAAAATATCTTTACACAAAGTGATATTTTCAATCTTTAATAATTTCATCTTACCAGTTACACGAAGCCATGACACTGAGCTCTAACAAGTACGTTTTAGATACAACTGTGTAAAAGGAGTAACAGTTTAAATTACAAGCTTTGTAGTTCATTTGTTTTGTTTAGAATTTCGCTCAAACCTACACAAGGGCTATTTACGATAGCCGTCCCTAATTTAGCAGTGTAAGACTAGAGGGAAGGCAGCTAGTCGTCACCACCCACCACCAACTCTTGGGTTACTCTTTTACCAAGGAATAGTGGAATTAACCGTCACATTATAACGCCCCATGACTGAAAGGGCAAGCATAATCGGTGTGACAGAGATTCGAACCTGCGACCCTCAGATTACGAGTCCAGTGCCTTAACCACCTGGTCATGCCAGGCCTTGAGATCGTAGTAAGACTCGTGAGATTGACTAATTTGTACTCGTCATTTGGGCATTATATTTAAGTTTCTTTTTTTCAGTTTTGTACTCAAACACGAAATAATTAGTTTTTCTTCAGAAATAACTTAATTTACACCTATAAAGCTCTGCGTGTCTGTTCTGCATCATTATACGCAAATATGTAAAAAAAGTAAATATTTCCTTAAGTTTCTTACTAGTCTAACGCGTACAGCTACATGTATTTTATTACTGATACGTAAAATATCAATTGATGGTTTGTTTGTTTTGAATTTCGCAAGCTACTCAAGGGCTATCTGCGCTAGCCGTCCCTAATTTAGCAGTGTAAGACCAGAGAAAAGGCAGCTAGTCATCACCACCCACTGCTAACTTTTGGGCTACTCTTTTACCAACGAAAAGTGGGATTGGCCGTAACATTATATCACTTACCCACGGCTGAAAGGGCTAGCATATTTGTTGCGACGGGGATTTGGACCAGCGACCCTCAGATTACGAGTCGAATGCCTTAATCCACCTGGCCATGCTGGGCCATTCATTTAACGGACAAAAATGCGCCGACGACTAAGAGACCACCTGAGTAGTGAGGTAACAGTGACTCTGTCCTAGGAGCACTCAAAAGTATTTCAAATTTTGAATATTGGAATTGAGAAAACATTCTATAACACGGAAAAAGTTTAATGGGTGAGGGCGACAACTACTTTTACCCCAAGGTTCTTTTTTGACCTAGTTACCTCTACGTGCCAGCACGTCGCCGTTTCGACCATATTTCAATTATGTATACACATTTCAACTTAATATCTTTTTATCGAAAAAGGAAAGCTTCCGATCAGATTACGATTAGGAAGACATCCTGTTGAATGGGTGCCGAGGTGGATGTTACTTGGAGCGTAAAAACTCACTACACGTTATGTGACGGCATGTGACCTCGAGCATCTCGAAGTTGTCAAAAGTGGCGCCAATATTAACAACCATAGTTACTTAAGACTTATAAAAACACGAAATGGTATGTCAATCATTCTACATACTGAAGCACGTTTAAGAGCTCATAACGAACTTGTGAGCTACGATTTGTCCGTGTTCTTTTTTTTTCTATCGTAAATGGAAAACTGTTATTATTTTAATTGTTTTTTGAATTTTGCGCAAAGTAACTTGAAGATTATCTGCGCTAGCCGTCCTTAGTCATCACCATTCACCGCCAACTCTTGGGCTACTCTTTTACCAGCGAATAGTGAGATTGACCGTCACGTTATAACATCCCCACGGCTGAAAGGCAAGCATGTTTAGTGCGACCGAGATTCGAACCCGCGACTATCAGATTAGGAGTCGAACGCCTTAACCCACTTGACCATGCCGAGTCCTATTGAAACGTGTGACTCAGAATGATAACAGATCCAAAATATTTTATTCATAACGTATAAAAAAATTCAAACATTTGTTTTTAATATTACATTAATGCTTTTTTAGGTCAAGCAAAACAAGTGCTAATAATCTAATTTTTGTCAAGAGGAATTTTGTGGAAAAAATGTTAATAGCTAAAAAAATAACAGGAACAACAAAAAAGGCTTTTATGTGTGGTGACAGGCGGAATGAAATGTTTATCCAAACGTCCTTTCCTGTGGTGTTAGCTAGACGATGAGTTAAAAAAAGCTCCCTATTTCAAGCTAAACAAATGGGATTATGGGAGGCAAAGTGCTTGTATTCTTCAATGTACCATCTACCTTGAATAAATCTCACACAAAAGGTGAATTAACCACAGGCGAAGTTCAAATAATCCACGTGCGCTAGTTCAGTTCCTGTTCCAGGATTTCAGCCCTTGCCTCCTCCCTCTTCACTTGTTTGCACCGACGTGGGGGACTGTGGGGAAAACGTTGCCAAAATTCTCGGCATACCATTATACATTGAAACTAGCTGACGAGGCTCCATCCCAAACCACAGAGGATGTTTGCACTCGCTCCACAAGTTCATACAGGTTCCAGACCTTTTAAATATTTCTTTTGGAATTATTTTAAAATATTTTCTTCAGTATAATATTTACTTAAATTTGAGCCCACGTTCTAAGCACGTGCATGTTCATTCTGATAATAATCAACCTTCCAGTAATTAAAATTTGTCTTTTTGTGAACACATTCAAAATGTAAAGCTAAATGACTTATCAAAACCTTGGAAACAAATGTTTCCAATTAATATTAAAATGCAGAACAGAAAATCATTTAGATTTTTTCTTTCATTTTTTAATCATTCCGTAGTGGCACAACGGCTTGTCTGTAGACTTACAATGCTTGAAATCAGATTTCAGTAACTGTGGTAGGCAGGGCATAGATAGCCACACAACTTTTTTACTCTCCACATTATCACTTTTGTTTTCTATCGTGATATTTCTTATTTCGTGGAAACCCTCTCGTGTTTTTTGTCTAAAAATAAAATAAACTCTTCATCGCATTTATTTTTACTTGTTTACTTGTATAATAAATTCAGACAAAGCTATTTGCGATAGCCATTCCTAATGTTGGAGTGATACACTGGAAGGAAGGCAGTTCGTGAACAGCACACACCACAACAATATGAGTAAATCAAGTAAACAGATTCGCTTGTCGTTTTTCTGAAGTATCCAAGGGCCCAAAGCGTGGAGTGCAATTTTGTAGCAATGGGATGTGAACTTCGGACTATCAGAATCACAGTATGGCATGCTTATCACTATGACCCACCTGACATACTGACTATTCGATAATTTCCAATAAACTTAAATATATTTAAGATTCAACATGCAATCTGCAGGTCGACAACTCCGAATTCGAAAAACTGGATGGTATGCAGAGGAGTGTGGCGGTTTTAGTATTCAAGTTATAGCCAGTAAAAGGCTTAAAATGTTAACCTAAAACAACTAACAATAGTGTTGAACAACAGCTATGTTATTTAGAACGAACAATGTAACGGCTTTAAATTCACGTCAAAGCTAAACGCTATCTATAAAGTCACCTTATGTCAGTGTCTCAAAGTAAACAAACCATTACTTTCTCTCACTCAAAATCCATAAAGTTTGCTTGTTTGTTTCAAAACTGTCGCCCGATGTTACACAAAGATTTTCTGTGCATAGCCATTCGAAATTTTAAACTGATAAACTAGAGATAAAGCAGCTAGTTAACAGCAACCATTGCCAGTTCTTGGGCTTTTTTGTCTAATTGACACTTACTCTTATAACGCAATTACCTCCCTAAAGCGCAGATTGCATTTTTTTTTTGTCAAACGGATGCAGATAATATATCACAGAATGACATTATATGCAGCGCCATCTTATGTCATGAAACTTCATTGGCAATACAATTGTTTGAATTTTCTGTTTCGTTTGATCGACAAGGAGGTGCAGCAAATCATCGTTATCCAAATGATTAGTTAGTTTGTGAAAAACTCCCGCTTTTAGATTTTGAGCTTCAGTACTATAGTTTCAAAACTTACTTTTTATTTGTAATGCTTAATAGTTATTTAAGAAATATTCTAAAAGCGTTGAGTTGAAATGTATTTTGATATTTATATGCTATAAATATATTTTCTTACTCCTTCTGAATATTAATAATTCAATATATTTTGTAAAACTAATTATAATTATTATCACGATAATACTCAAGCATTTGTGAGTTTAGAAACGAGGATAATCATTGTTGTTTTGTGTTACATAGACATATTATGGGCTGTAAACTTTCATATTCTAGTACAGGCACTTTTGAAACATTTGCATTTACGTATTATGTATGTGTATATGTGTGTGTGAGATTTCGTATAACACTTTGCTCAAAAAGGTCATTAAGTTTCTGTGACTCTAGGTATGTTCTCTATTAGTTCATTTTGTGCGTTTACGAAATATGTTCCGTATTAATTCACGTTGTATCTTTATGAAAATATCTTCTGTATTAACCCATGTTGTGTCATTCACCTGAGATAACAGCCTTTTGTTTTCCCGTGGAAAGGATAGCTGTAAGGCTGTACACAGTAAATAAAGTTAGACAATCGTCTCTTCCCTTGGTAATCGAATAATATTCTGTGGCTATAGCCTGCCTTATGTTCATTTGGAATGGCCAACCAATTGTTTAGCGCAAGTTGTTTTAGGTAAGTTTGGCGTTACTCACTTTCAGTAACGAGAACATAGCAGTCTGATACAATATCTGTAATTTCACTGTATAATGTAGAACTAATCTTTCCAGCAAAAATCTATAAATCGCATGAACGTAACAAATAAAATTATTACAAGCGAGGCGAGGGAGGATAATGATATACCTGAACACCACAGTTATGGAAAGTTTCCTGTCTTTAAAAACTAACTTCACGTCACAATTTTTTTTGTACGTTTCCAAATAGTTCTGGAACAATTCTTGAGAGAGAGAGAAGCAGTTGCGGCTTTAACTTTCTGGAAAATGAGACTGTTCAGTGTGGGAAGTAAATACATGCACACCATCTGTAAAATAATAGATTATTTATAGTAATGGTACACTTGTGTCCAGTTATTTTCAAATATTTTTGTTTGTAATTAGGCACAAAGTTACACAATGAGCTAGCTGTACTCTGCCCCTCATGGGTATCGAAACTCAGATTCTCGAGTAATAAATCCGCAGACATGTCGCTGTGCCACTGGAGGGAAGGGGCTTTTAATTTTTACAAACACAGACAAAAAATGAATAATTATTTGGTGATAAAAATCTCGATTAACTTCCCGTTATTATACGGATCTGCCTCGGAGAAAATCAATATCACTTGATATTCGCACAGCATTTCTTTTTCTGTGTATATTTTCAGCTACCACATATTTTTGTTTCGGTTTACCATAGCATAATACCTGTTGATGTAGAACAGGTACAAAGCGTGTTTAAAATGATCCATATCGCTTGTTTCTTTGTTTTGAATTTCGCGCAAAACTACTCAAGAGCTATCTGCTCTAGCCGTCCCTAATTTAGCAGTGTAAGATTAGAGGGAAGACACCTAGTCACCACCACCCACCGCCAACTCTTGGGCTACTCGTCTACCAACGAATAGTGGATTGACTGTCACATTATAACGCTTCAATGACTAAAAGGGCGAGCATGTTTGGTGTGAGGGAGATTCGAACCCACAACCTTCGGATAATGACTCGACTGACTTAACCGCCAGGCTAAATAGATTTGTGAAGCAATACATAAAAAAAAATTGGTTGAACAAAATAAATGTTTTATTTTCTGACCTGATTAAAGTTTCCAACGTATAACTTATCTAAACCTAACAATTTGTTCAAAAGGTTCCACTTGCACTTTCACGTGCGATGGGATCACCAACTGTAAAAGCTAAGAATTTTACGTGTAGATAATATCGAGTAAGTAGTGACATCTATTGCAAAATATTTCTTTAAGAAAAAATAGGTGTTGAGTAAGCCATAACTAAACGACCTATAATAACTCCAGAACGGTTTGAACGTAGTTTTTACCGTTATATTGATTTACTTTAAGCTTGTTAGCATAGAGAATAACTAAGTGTGGCGTTTTCTTTTTTGTTTTATCGCTTTGAAATTTGACTTTTGTTACAACGAACACCTACCATGCATATACTGGTTGTTGGACAACTTCGCTAAGTCTTTCTATAATTGTATAATAAACACTGGCTTTACAATATCATATACAGAGAGATCATACGTAATTATAAATCCATTATTGTCTTTGATACAAAAAATAATCACTTTTCAAACATTGATTGGATGCAATAGAAGAAAAAAAAAGCAAATAAAACTGTACAGTGTGTGCCGAATTATTACGCAAATTTTGTGTTTGTAAATATTTCAAAAAATATAGCTTTGAATTAAAGAATTTTACATACGTTAAATATCATATTATCATATAAAAGTTACGCAGTTTTCATTGAAATCCACTAACAAATAAGAAAATTATTAGAGACTTTCTAAAATATTATGAATTACACAGTACCAAATTATTAAGCAAGTTCCTGACAAACGAGTCTACGGCACAAAAATGGCAGTCGTTGGATATAATAATAAAAATACACAATAAAATTAATCTTTAATAACCAAACGAAACACAGAAATCGTTTAATACATAAGAATTGGAAGAAGATAATTTATTTATTGATATAACTTCAATGAGCCTGTGATCGACAGAATTGGTCAGTTTTTGGTTGTCTTCTGCTTTAACATCTGTTGCAAATGATGGTCCAGAATTCCAGAGATAATTATTTGATGTAAATTGCCTTCCATCAGCATTAATCGTACATTTCATAATACTACAAAGGTTCTCTATGAGATTTAATTCTAAAGAGGGGCTGGCCATTCCAAGACACTTGTTTTTTAAGCCTAGCTGTGACAAATAACCCAGTGTAACACGAGCAGTATGAAATGATGCGTTATCTTGTATAAAAATGACCTTTCATTTGAATCCCAAATACTTGTTCTTACAGCAAGGTTCCAAATTGTCCTTAAGAAATGTAATACACGCTTCAGAAGTCATTTTTACACCACAAGTAAAAATATAATAAGTATATTAAGTATAATATACCATAAGTATATTACCAATGACACCAGCCCAAAACATTACTCCTCCTTCTCCGTGCTGACGTCTTATTCTGGATGGGGGTGAAGTAACTTCTCCAAGCCTTTTTCTGGTCCATCCATCTGGGTCATCAAGAGCTGCACGACGCTTACCTGGAAACAAGACTTCGTGAAAACTGGTTTTCAGATACTGGCGACTCCATGCAAGTCGCTGGATTATATGCCTAGTTCCCAGTGGTGATTGAATTCCAGTCTTAACACATTTTGGAACATTTGAAAGGACCTTACATCTTAATGACTTTGGAACGTACGAGGGCTGTTCAAAAAATACGCGGACTGTTTGAATTGCGCGGCTCCAGTTGGTTCCAGGGTAATCCGCTTGGTGTCGCTAGGTTCGCACAGATCAGCTGATTACGACCCCATTTCCCGATTGCAGATATCGTTATTTGTGTATTAGCTACGCGGTTTTAAGTGAAGTGCGATTTTTTCGTTTGGCGGATTTCAAAATGAATGACCTGAAGGAGCAACGACTTGCTGTGAAATTTTGTGTTAAACTTGGAAAATCTGTGATTGAAACTTTTGTTATGCTTAACACGGCTTACAGTGATGTTGCTATGAAGCGTACGGCATGTTTCAAGTGGCATGAACGCTTTAAGGATGGTTGACAGCCTATTGAAGATGATGAGCGTCCTGGACGTCTTTCCACGTCAACTGACGACCCACACGTCGACAAAATCAACACCCTGGTGCGGGCAAATCGACGTCTGACTGTCAGGGAGCTTGCTGAAGAGTGTGGGATATCAGTTGGATCTTGTTACGAGATTTTGATCGAAAAATTGAAGATGCACCGCGTTGCTGCAAAATTCAGCCATCAGAACTCGTGAGTTTTTGGCCAAACACTCGATCACTGTTCTTCCCACCCCCCTACTCACCTGACCTTGCTCCTTGCGATTTTTTCTTGTTCCCCAAACTCAAAAGACCCTTGAAAGGAAGAAGATTTGAGGCGATTCCCGAGATTAAGGCAAATGCGACGAAGGAGCTGGAGGACATTACAAAAGAAGCGTACCAGGACTGTTTCAACAAGTGGAAACACCGTTGGGATAAGTGTGTGCGTTGGGGAAGAGAGTACTTTAAAGGGGTCCCAGACCTGTAACTTCTAAATAAAGTACATTTTGTTTTATGACGTCAGTCCGCGTATTTTTTGAACAGACCTCGTATGGAGCTCCAGTTTCCTGGAATGTTTCTCTACTCGATGAAAGGGGATTCTTTATAATTGCTCGCTTGAAACTGGAAAGTTGGCATCTTGAAATTACCCTTTATCAGATTTTGTCCGCTTAACATTGGAATCATCTAGGCAATTCTTAATAATTTTAATGTCTCAACAAAGTTATTTTTTGTTTTGTTTTTCTTTTAGCAAGACTATTTACACTTTTTTTTCTCCCTTGATGTTAAATCCTTCTTTTTGTTCATAGTTTCGATCAAAATCTGTATCAAACAAAAATTTGCTTAATAATTTGGCACTGTGTAATTCATAATGTTTTAGAAACATTATTATAACTTTGGTATTTGTTAGTAGATTTTAGTTATAACTTCACAAATTATGTATTATAATATGATGGTTAATCTACATAAATTTAATCTAAATCAAACATGTATTTAAGATATTCGTAAAAATAAAACTTGCTTAATAATTTGGCACGCACTATATAATTTTCTGACTCTCTCGTTATTACCAGGTTTAAATTGTATATGAATTAGATATTGTTCTTTCACAACTTGACACATTAATTTCCTAAATTTAATGAAAGATATTTGTATTTTCATTCCTTATTGAAAAATCGGTGCCGGAGTAACATAGATATTTAGAAACGCTTGATCACTGCATAAAATATATAAAATACTACCAAATACATTTTTCTGTGCTAATTTTTATTAGTTACAAATATTCTTGGATTCTGTTTCGTTTCCGATCTACAACTGTTTCGCAGAATTATACTTTCGAATTAATGAATGCGTATCATATGGTAACAAATATACTACGAATATACTTTTTGTATAGAATACAGATAAATATATTTAAATAGACAATTTTACTAATATAATTTAAAATTCAAAACTCATAATCTAACTTCTTTTATGTTTACTTTTTACATACGTAATAGTCGATTTATTTAAAGCTGTTGTAACAATTATGGGTGTTTAATCTTAGAAGTAGTTTCAGAAGTCTTTTATTACCTTCATTTGATAAATACATATAGGTAATTGTTTTTTCTGGTGTTAGAAGTGGTTTAAAGAGCTTACAGTACCTTTTGTAGTTGTTTTAGAAATATGTTCTGTATTAATTCACGTTATGTGCTTACAAAAATATGTTCTGCGTTAACTCATTTTGTGTGTTTTTGAAATACATTCTGTATAAGTTTACGTTGTTTGTTTTCGAATTATGTTCTCTATTAGTTCAGGTTAAGGTGCTCGACTCGTAATCTTGAATCGTAATCTTCTTCGCTATCCGTCCCTAATTTAGCAGCGTAAGACTACATGGAAGGCAGCTAGTCATCACCATCAGCTCTCGGACCTTTCTTTTACCAACAAATTACTGTCACTAATAACGCCTCCACGGCTGAAAGGGGAGCATTTATGGTGCGACGAAGATTACGAGTCGAGCACCTTAACCTGAACTAATAGAGGGAAAGCAGCTAGTCATCACCACCCACCGCCAACTCTTGGGCTACTCTTGTAGCCACGATTATCAGCAGCTTTAATTTCTATGCGTCATATGGTAATGTTTGCACGGATGTCAGGGCGAATACGTTCAGTGCCGGATCTTGATCCCCATACCCACAGGTAACCGTACGGAATTGTTATCAAATGATAAAACACTAATCAGAAGACACAAACTCACAGCATTAGCCTACATTTAACCTTGAACAACGGGCAATGGACTAATAACCACAATCAACAACTACTGGCGTGAATGTGTTTGGAGTTAATTACTTCTCTCGATACCCAGGATGATAAGATAACCATGATAATATGTGATTTCACTAACATTTCCTGTTAGTTAAGGGATATGGAAAAGTCGCTATCCGTTAAGAATAGTATATTAGTTTTCTGTCTGGTCGCTGTTAAACACTGTACACTGACCACCACGGTTATCAAAGTTCAGTTTTTAGCGTCGTAAGTCCGAAGACGTGCGCATGAGTCATTAGTGGTCGTGCATCATTTTATATAGAAGAAACAGCAAACACGATTAATATATGCACTGCACACAACAAATTAAAGAAAGGAAGAGAACATTTAATACGAAATGGGGACTTACAGTTGAAAACATTTCCAAAAAGTCATATGTCATTGGTAATGTAAATACTTTACATGGAAATGCAATTCTGGATTGAAAGTAGCGTTACCTGGTCCTGAAAAGTCAGTGTCCCCAAGTCGTCTTAAAATTTGTTTATTCGCAGAATCAATAAGTAAATCATTCCCTGCAAACTAATGAAACCACTTTTGTTGTAAATGGAAAACAATAAGAATATTTTAAGAACTTTGAGTGAAAATAAAGTTGAAAGTATAACAATATGCCAACCACACTATAACTGCTATATTTAGGTCCGGTGAGACCTTTTGTCCAATACCAGGACTTAATAGATCATGCTGTTCCTTTTCTCTTCTGTTTTCACCGTGGAACAATTTCACCCATATGTAAAATATATTTCGTTTCTAACAGTTAAGATTTTTCATATAAACAACGTGACTTCGAACGATTTTCATCTTGCGATCGGTCGTCTTCGTGAGGTTTTTAAATGTTGTT
The DNA here is from genome assembly GCF_004210375.1 of Tachypleus tridentatus. NCBI lineage: Eukaryota > Metazoa > Arthropoda > Merostomata > Xiphosura > Limulidae > Tachypleus > Tachypleus tridentatus. The sequence continues at coordinate 80,493,998 of NC_134837.1, forward strand.
TTTGATGATAAGGCATCCAAGTCTCTTTCGTTTTATTCCATACCCTTCTTATTTATGACCTAAATTTAACTGGATCAGTTGAAGAAATTGCTCCAGGAGTCCACTTAGCAATTCATTCCCAATCGAACGCCCAAAATTAATACTTTTATGCCGAGAAGAATATAACTACCCATTCCTATAGAGATGACTTGTAAGAAAACAAAATAAACGTCTTGGGACCCCAGGAGCCCCCCTGATACATAGTTTCAAGTCATTAAAGCCTCCCATGTGAACAAAGTCTGCTTAGCAACCTCGTTAGTACTCCTTGTGAACAATTAAAGTTTTTTACACCTGACAAAATATTACGTGAAATAATCGTAGACAGACTTTGATTTTAGTTTCATTTTGAGCTTGCTTCCTGATAACTAGTTTCATTTTGAGCTTGCTTCCTGATAACTAGTTTCATTTTGAACTTGCTTCCTGATAACTAGTTTCATTTTGAACTTGCTTCCTGATAACTAGTTTCATTTTGAACTTGCTTCCTGATAACTAGTTTCATTTTGAGCTTGCTTCCTGATAACTAGTTTCATTTTGAGCTTGCTTCCTGATAACTAGTTTCATTTTGAACTTGCTTCCTGATAACTAGTTTCATTTTGAACTTGCTTCCTGATAACTAGTTTCATTTTGAGCTTGCTTCCTGATAACTAGTTTCATTTTGAGCTTGCTTCCTGATAACTAGTTTCATTTTGAGCTTGCTTCCTGATAACTAGTTTCATTTTGAGCTTGCTTCCTGATAACGTACATTTGTTTACAAAGTTTTTATAGTAAGTACTTGGTACTGATAACACCAGTGATCGAAACGTCATACCTGTTATAAAAAACTAATCTTACTTACTGTAAAAAACTATTCTTACTTACTGTAAAAGCTGTAATTGCAATAAAAGGTTTTTTATTCTATTTGTTACAGTTTAGTGCGTTATTTATTTACGTAACGTTAATAGGATCAGACTGCGAAAGAGAAAAAGGTGAAAATTGTTTTTGCCTCAGGGTCTTCACAGGTTCACACACGTCACTGAAACAAACGTATGAAAAGGCGTATAGAGAGAAACATAAATCATTGATTCCTCGGCAAGCCCACCTGAAACTGTACTTTAAAGAGCTGACTAATTGATTTGAAAGACAAACGGCTATACAAGACAAAGTAATTACCAGAACAAGACATCACATAACAGATTGTGTTTCTTTACGACAATGCAGCTTGTGTTACAGATTTTGTGTAGAAAAAACAAAACAGTCTTGGACGTAGGATGTCAATTTCCACTTGTAGCTATACAACTAAACATTTATCGGCTCGCTATTAATATCGAACTTGAAACTCACAAGTTATCATCAAAATTAAAACATGCCAGGAATCAGAACATAAAGGAAGAGTAATCAATTGAAGGGTTTGCGATCTGTAGCTTTAGCTAATACGTGCTTTACTGTCAAGTAATAAACATATTTCGGCTCCGAACGGGGAAGTCGTATAGATTAAGAATTAGTTTGTGATTTTTTATCAATAAATCGGTTACCATGTACATGATATTAGCGCGTCAGTGTGTATGCGTAATTACATATGTAGGTGGATAAGAAAGCATTGATGAACATTCAACAAAATACTATTGTTGAATATATATATATATACTGCTGGCCAAAATCTTGAGGCAAATGAACAGAAAGAAAAAATATGCATTTTGCGTTGTTAGACTCAACCACTTATTTAAGTAGAGCTTCGAAAGATGAAAATAAGAAAAGGGAAAATAAAAAACGATTTTAGCATTTAATAGGGAAAATGTGAACACTATGAAATTAGCCTAAAAACTAGCTGGTCAAAAGTTTAAGACTATACCAAAAAAAAAGTCCTAAACAGGGAAGGAAATGCCAAACAAGTGGTCTCAGTAGTGTGTTGCACGGCTGTCATTGCGAATAACTTCAAACATTCGCTTTGACATGGTCGATGTAAGCGTTTGCAGAAGGCTGGCTGGAATGTTATTCCAAGTGGTGAAGATGGCATACTAGCTTCTATATAGGTTAGATTGCAATTAATTAAACGAGTTATTAATGAAAAATAATTTTTTTTACTATTTTTTTATTGTTTTGGTAGTTCTCTTGTAACCTAAGTTACTCATACACATAAACAACCTAATGCAAAGTCGTGACGATATATTATAGACTAATTTACTATATAATGGGTTTACAACACACTGTTTCTCTTAGTGTTGAGCCTATTGAGCCCTAGTATTTAGGCCTGGCGTGGCCAGGTGGGTTAAGGCTTTCGAGTTGTAGTCCGAGGGTTGCGGGTTCGAACCCTTGTCGCACCAAATATGCTCGCCCTTTCAACTGTGGGGGCGTTATAATGTGACGGTCAATCCTACTATTCGTTGGTAAAAGAGTAGCCCAAGAGTTAGCGGTGGATGGTGATGACTAGCTGCCTTCCCTCTAGTCTTACACTCGTAAATTAGTGACGGCCAGCGCAAATAGCCCTCGTGTAGCTATGCGTGAAATTAAAGAAGAAAGAAACAAAAATAACCCTAGTATTTAATTTATGAACTGTAATCGATTAAAAAAAAACATTATCCACTCTATGTAAGCTAGTCAAAATGTTTGAGGAAGTATTGTGATAATAATTATATTAATAAAAACATTACTGAAATAAATTACTTAATGCTTATTTGTAAATATAGTTTTTGTCTTATCTTTAAATCTTTGTGTTGGATACCATTCAAGCAATGCGTTTTTGCTACCTTAGTATGAATAGTAACATTTCATATTGTTTCTGTTTAAAACAAAACAAAACATTATTACCATAGTGTTAGTAACGTGATGGCAGGGATATTAACTTCATGTTTTTTATGCTATTAAATAGTACTTGTCTAATGATACTAGAATGCCTACAACGTTAATCCATCTAATTCCCGTGTTCCGAAACGAAACCTTGTGTTTTGTAGTTATAATTTAAAAGGAATAAATAACCGTTTTTTTTAATAAACCTTCCGATGTTTTGAACCATCAAAAGATTTTTAACTTCGTCATCTTTAGAAATTAAAGCTGCTGATGTTGGTGTCGGCAGGCATACAAAATGCAGTGAAACTTTAACGTGTCGTTCACAATCACTACAAAGGTGATGTCTTTACTCCTTCTAATAAAGCTTAATCAAGTCAAGAGGTCAAAAAACGTTACTTATCTCTAAACTAATAAAGGTAAAAGTGGCTAAATATTCTTAGACCTTGAACCCTTAATATTACGCTTAAAACAGTGTAATCGTGTCATAAATTAGGAAATGGAAAAAAACATTATTAATAATGAATTGTTCACTGTGAGTATAGAAAACAACGATGAACTATATTAAGTTTTAATACTTCTTCTTAAAAATAAAAAAAATATTAAAAATGCATTCGTTGGACTACTTTGAAAGGTTAATTGGTATGTGGGAGAGTATTCCATAGTTCGTTCTTACACAGATGAAAGAAATTATATCAGCAGCTTCTCGGTGTTGAGTTCATGAAAGTACTGAAGCATGTTCCACAGTGACCTCTTATTAATGACTTCGGACGCTCTTTTAAAACGCAATCTACAAATAGTAAAACATGGTTAAAAATTAAAAACGTTGTTGATAATTAGAATGACTTAAGACAAGGCGTGTCTTATATCTTTAGCACATCTAGTTAAATACGAAAAAGAAAATCATTTTTATCACTCTCTGAAACAGATTTTAAAAATATTTCGTTTGTGTAATTGCTACCACGAGAAATTATTTTCTTTTCTTAGGTAAATGGTATTTCTTAGGTATTGGTAAATGGTCAAGACGAGAATTAACCTATCAAGTTGAAGATTACCATCATATAGTAAATTAGTCTATAATATATCGTCACGACTTTGCATTACGTTGTTTGTGTGTATGAGTAACTTAGGTTACAAGAGAACTACCAAAACAATAAAAACAATAGTAAATAAATTTTGTTATTCATTAATAACTCGTTTAATTAATTACAATCTAACCTATATAGAAGCTAGTGTGTCACCTCACGTTACGCTTGATGTCTTGAAATAGAAGTCATAAAAGCCAGATAGCATAGCTTGATTACCGTCATCTCATTATGATTTTAGTAAAGGAGGAGTGTCATGAAACCTCATAAGTGTAGTAAATGTTGATATAATAACTCTTAAGAAACGATTTAGTAGGAGATTACCTAGCCTAAAGTCAAAATTGTGTCATTAAAGTGAAAGAATCGATTCAGTTTTAAAGCTGAATCATTTCTGAATTAACATATTTTATGTTATATCATCAGCGTTTCTAATAAACTCAATTTAAATATAAGTAAACGATTCCGATTTGAAGCTGAAGTGTTGTACCATCAGTTTCGGTGTGCTTAGTGCACGATCCCGAAAAAAGTGTAGTAAAGTGAAACTTTTTTCTCAGTTAGAATATGCATTTTTGTAGAATTATATTTACAGAGGATCTTGAAAAGTCTATTCTTCAGTTTTAGTTGTTTAGTTATATTACTATAATCTCTCAGTATTGTTAAAATTGAGATTAAATATCTTTCTATTGAAAAATGTTGCAAAATTACGCAGGCTTTCATAGGGTGTCCTAACTTTTTCACATGACTATATATGTATTGGAAGTTGTTAATCTAGCTGATTGTACTAATAAGTATTTTATGAATACACCATGAATTCATTTCATGAATGAGTTTAATTTTGGTTGACTCACAAACGAGTTTACTGACGTCTGACTGCCTAAACTGCACTTTTCTGTCTTTTCTTTGGTCAAACTTGATTTCGTAAAATTTACTTATTTCAGTTAACAACAAAATGTGAGGTTAGGGTGGTAGTACCTGCCACGACATTTTTAAGGGACTCTACGCTAGTTCTAATATATCTCAGAATTTGTAAATTGTTAAGAATTCTACGTTGGGAAAAAGAGATATAAATGTCGTGTTAGATGTTCGAAGAAAAAAGACAAGTAAATGCCGGTAAACCTTTTAGAGAATATATTTTGAAATATTTTTAAAAATTATTAAAGAACCTTATTTTCATGTATTTCTTTTCCTTTTTGTGCATGTAACGAGAATGAAATAAAATTATTTTACGAAAAATAGCTTAAAATGTTTTGGCGCCACTTGAAATAGTTCGCGTTAAGTCAGTTGAAATTGTGAAAACTGTTACTAAGACTTATACAAAATACAATAACGTTAGTAAGAGGTACGAGATTGTGCAATGAATAAATTGGATTTTTATAACAGAAGAAAAATATAATTAGAATCATTTTACATTAAAAAGGAAAGTATATAAGATAAATTCTAAATAATCTTAGCTATTTTTGAACATTTTTTAATATACTAATTTAAACATAGAGTGTTTGTATATTTGAAAATCGAATTTAAATTACTTACATTTAGATGAAAAACGGTATTTGAATATTTTTGTTATATACCTTTAAAGTCACGAAACAGGTAGAAAAAATTAATGGAGAGAAAAAATAGAGTAATCTAATATTTCAGTGTATGTGTGGATTGTATCTGCTTTGAGTTAACTCATAGAAAGAGAAGTGTCGAATAACCAATAAACTGGCTTATTATTTTATAAGATCTTCTACTGTTTGTTGATTGGAATACTTATGGTTGTGCTGAATAGTCGGATTCGGTGTAGGGAAAATCCCATATGAAGTGTGAAGCTGAGTCTAATTGAAGCCCATTCGCCGAGAAACATGGATTGCAGTTGTCTCACAGACGATACCAAAGCCTACAGATATACGACATTCAAGCCCATCTTAAAGAAGTTTGTTCAAAGATGAAATATAGATATGTTCGAAAAGACTTTTGAAATACAGAAAACACACGAAATCTATTTTACATATGTACATAAGGGTGAGGAAATTGAAACAAACAAATAAAATCAAAGTCGTCTTAAAAGCTAAATTTATAAGACATTCAAACTAATCTTAAAGATGTTCAGTCGGTATGACATTTTGACTGTGCCTGCCATGAAACAGAAGATTCACACATCATTACACCACCTCTAGCAGCTTACACTTTTAGATAAAAAAGAATCAGGATAAAATGCTTCATATAATTTTAATTATATTTTGACATTTATGTCAGTATCAAAATGATATGTGGCTCATCATACGTCATAATTTTATTTATATTTTGACCCTTACGTTAGTATAAAAATGACATGTGGCTAATTATACCACATGATTTTATTTATATTTTTCTCTTACGTTACTATAAATATGACATGTGGGTCATTATACCATTATTTATATTTTGACTATCAAGTTAGTATAAAAATGACATGTGACTCATCATACCTCATAATTGTACTTATATTTTGACTATTACGTTAGTATCAAAATAACATGCGGCTTATCATACCTCATAATTTTATTTATATTTTGACTCTTACGCTAGTATCAAAATGTCATGTGGCTCATCATACCTCATAATTATATTTATATTTTGACTCTTGCATTAGTATCTAAATGACATGTGACACATGATACCCCATAATTTTATTTATATTTAGCTCTTACGTTAGTATCTAAATGACACGTGGCTTATCATACCTCATACTTTTATTTATATTTTGACTCTTACGTTAGTATCTAAATGACACGAGAATAATCATACCTCAAAATTTTATTTAAATTTTACTCTTACAACAATATCAAAATGACATGCAGCTCATCATACCACATAAGTTTATTTATATTTTGCTCTTAAGTTAGAATCAAAATGACATGTGGCTCATAATAAACATAATTTTATTTATATTTTGACTATTACGTTAGTATAGAAATGATATGTGGTTCACCACACCTAATAATTTTATTTATATTTTCATTCTTACGTTAGTATCAAAATAACATGTGTCACATCATACCACATAATTTTATTTATATTTTTACTCTTACGTTAGTATCCAAATGACATGTGGCTAACCATACTTCTTAATCTCATAAATATTTTAACCCTTACGTTAATATCAATATAACATGTGGCTCATCACACATCATAATTTTACTTATATTATGACTCTCACATTAGACTCCATATGACATTTTAATCATCATACCTCATAATTTTATTCATATTTTGACTCTTACGCTAGTATCGAAAAGACATGTGGCTCATAAATTCTCATAATTTTATTAACATTTTGACTCCCACGTTAGTATCAAGAAACCATGTGACTCATCATACCACATAATTTCATTTATATTTTGACTTTTACGTTAGTACCGAAATGACATGTGGCTCATCATACTTCATAATTTAATAAATATTTTGACTCTTACGTTGGTATGAAAATTACATGTGACTCATCATACCTCATAATTTTTTTAATATTTTGACATTTACGCTAGTATTCAAATAACATGTGGCTCATAAAACCTCATACTTTTTTTAATATTTTGACACTTACGCTAGTATTGAAATGACATGTGGCTCATAAAACCTCATAATTTTATTAACATTTTGACTCTCACGTTAGTATCAAGAAACCATGTGGCTCATCATACCTCATAATTTTATTTATATTTTGCTCTTATGTTAGTATCAAAATGAGAAGTGGCTCATCATACCTCATAATTTTATTTATATTTTGCTCTTATGTTAGTATCAAAATGAGAAGTGGCTCATCATACCACATAATTTCATTGGTATTTGGACTCATACGTTGGTGTGAAAATTACATGTGACTCATCATACCTCATAATTTTATTTATATTTTGCTCTTACGCTAATATCAAAATGAGATGTGGATCATCATACCTCATAATTTTAATTACATTTTGCTACTACACAGGTATGAAAATGACATGTTTCTCCTCATATCTGATAATTTTATTTATATTTTGATTCTAACGTTAGTATCGACATGATATGTGGCTCATAAAACCTCGTAATTTTATTTACATTTTCAGTCTTATGTTGGTATAAAAATAACATGTGGCTGATCATATCTTATAATTTTTTTTATATATTGACTGTTACGCTAGTATCAAAATGTCATGTGGTTCATCATATCTCATAATTTTATTTATATTTTGACACTCACGTTAGTATCTAAATGACATGTGGCTCATCATACCTCATAATTTTATTTACATTTTGCTCCTGCACTGGTATCGAACTGACATGTGCCTCATTAAACCTCATAATTTTATTTATATTTTGCTCTTATGTTAGTATCAAAATGACATACAACTCATCATATTTAATAATTTTACTTATACTTTGACTCTTATGTTAGTATGAAAATGACATGTGACTCATCTTACCTCATTTTTTATTTATATTTTGCTCTTACATTAGTATAAAAATGACATGTTGCTCCTCATATCTCATAATTTTATTTATATTTTGACTCTTACGTAAGTATCTAAATAACATGTTGTTCATCATACCTCATAATTTTATTTATATTTTGACTGTTACGCTAGTATCAAAATGGCATGCGGCTCATCATATTTCATAATTTTATTGATATTTTGCTCTTACGATAGTAATAAAATAACATGTCACTCATCATACCTCGTAATTTTATTTATATTTTTATCTTACAATTGTATCAAAATCACATGTGGCTTATCCTACCTTATAATTTTTATTTATATTTTTCTCTTACGTAAGTATTAAAATGACCTGTAGCTCATCATACCACATTGTTTTATTTCTATTTCAACTATTACGTTAGTATCGAAATTACATGCGACTCATCATATCTCGTAATTTTATTTATAATTTGACTTTTGCTTTAGTATCTAAATGACATGTGATACATGACACCTCATAATTTTATTTATATTTTGCTGTTACGTTAGTGTCAAAATGACATGTGGCTTATCATACCTCAAAATTTAATTTATATTTTGACTCTTACATGAGCATCAAAATGACATTTTGTCATTATACCACATGATTTTATTTATAATTTGACTCTTGTGTTAGTATAAAAATAACACTGGCTCATCATACATCATAATATTATTTCTATTTTGACTGTTACGCTGGTATCGAAATGTCATAAGGCTCATCACACCTCATAATTTTATTTATATTTTGACTCTCACTTTAGTATCTAAATGACACGTGAATAATCATACCTGAAAATTTTATTTAAATTTTGCTCTTACAACAATATCGAAATGACATGTGGCTCATCATACTACATAAGTTTATTTATATTTTGACTATTACGTTAGTATCGAAATGATATGTGGCTCATCATACCTCATAATCATATTTATATTTTGATCCTTGTGTTAGTATCTAAATAATATGTGACACATCATACCTCATAATTTTATTTATATTTTGACTCTTAATTAGTATCTAAATGACATGTCAATAATCATACCTCAAAATTTTATTTATATTTTGTTATTACGTTGCTGTCAAAATGACATGTGGCTTACCATACCACGTAATTTTATTTTTATTTTGACTCTTACGTTAGTATAAAATGATATGTGACTTATGAAACCTAATATTTTATTTATATTTTGCTCTCACGTTACTATCAAAATGACATGTGGCTCATCATACCTCATAATTTCATTTATATTTTGCTCTTACGTTAGTATCCCTATGACATGTGGCTCATCACACCTAATAAATTTATTTATAATTTGACTCTCACGTTAGTATCTAAATGAGATGTGGCTTATCATACCTCAACATTTTATGCAAATTTTGCTCTTACAATATTATCAAAATAACATGTGGCTGATCATACCTCAAAATGTGTTTTATATATTGCGCTTACGTTAGTATAAAAAAGAGAAGTGACTCATCGTACTACATAATGTTATTAATATTTTGACTCTTACGTCAGTTTCCAAATGACATGTGGCTCATGACACCTCACAATTTTTTATTATTTTGAATTTTACGTTAGTATAAAAATGGCATGTGGCTCATCATTCCACATAAGTTTATTTATATTTTGACTCTTACGTTAGTATCTGAATGACATGTGGCTCATCATATCTGGTATTATACTTGTATTTTGCTGTAACGTTAGTATCAAAATAAGAAGTGGGTCTTCATACCTCATAATTTGATTTATATTTTGACTCTCGCGTTAGTGTCTATATGACATTTCAAACAATATACCACATATTTGTATATATTTTGCTCTTTCGTTAGTATAAAAGTGACATGTTCCCCATCATACATTATTATTTTATTGATATTCCGACTCTTACGTTTTTATAAAAAATGATATGTGACTCATCATACCTCATATTTTATTTATATTTTACTCTTTCGTTATATAAAATGGCATGTGGCTCATCATATTTCATACTTTTATTCATATTTTGACTCTTACGTTAGTCTCTAAATAACATGTGACTCAAACTCTTTCATAATTTGTTTATATTTTGACTCTTACGTTGGTATCAAAATGACATGTGACTGATCATACCTTATATTCAATTTATATTTTACTCTTAGGTTATTATAAAAATGGCATGTGGCTCATGATACCTCATAATTTTATTTTTATTTTTACTCTTAGTTAGTGTCTAAATGACATGTGAATAATCATACCTGAAAATATTATTTATATTTTGCTGTCACGTTAGTATCAAAAGAAGAAGTGGCTCATCATACCACGTAATGTTATTTATATCTTGACTCTCACGATAGTATCTATATGAGATTTTAATCATCATACCTCATAATTTTATTTGTATTTTGCTCTTACACTAGTATAAAAATGATATGTCGATCATGAAACCTAATATTTTGTATATATTTGGTTCTTACGTTGGTATCGAAATGACATGTGACTCATCATATTTTACATTTTATTTATATTTTGAAGCCCTACATGGCCGAGCGTGTTAAGGCGTGCGACTCGTAATTTGAGAGTCGCGGGTTCACATCCCGGTAGCGCCAAATATGCTCGCCCTCCCATACTTGGGGCGTTACAATGTGACGGTCAATCCCACTATTCGTTGGTAAATAGTAGCCCAAGAGTTGGCGGTGGGTGGTGATGACTAGCTGCCTTCCCTCTAGTCTTACACTGCTAAATTAGGGACGGCTAGATAGCTCTCGAGTAGCTTTGTGCGAAATTTCAAAAACAAACAAACACACATATTTATATTTTACTCTTACGTTAATATCAAAATGACATGTGGATCATCATACCTCATAATTTTATTTACATTTTGCTTCTACACTGGTATCGAAATGACATGTGTTTCATCATACCTCATAATTTTATTTATATTTTGCTCTTATGTTAGTATCAAAATCAGAATTGGCTCATCATACCAAATAATGTTATTTATATTTTGACTCTTACGTTAGTTTACAAATGACACGTGGCTCATCATACTTCATAATTTTAGATATATTTTGACTCTTGCATTGGTATCCAAATAATATGTGGCTCATCTAACCTAATAATTTTATTAATATTTGGCTCTTACGTTAGTAAAAAATGACATGTGGTTCATCATACCTCATAATTTTATTTATATTTTGACTCTCTCGTTAGTATCTAAATCACATGTGACTCATCATACCTGATAATTTTATTCATATTTATATCATACAATTGTATCAAAATCGCATGTGTCTTATCATACCTTATAATTTTTTATTTATATTTTTCTCTTACGTAAGTATCAAAATGACCTGTCGCTCATCATACCACATTGTTTTATTTCTGTTTGAACTATTACGTTAGTATAGAAATGACATGTGATTCATCATATCTCGTAATTTTATTTATAATTTGACTTTTGCTTTAGTATTTAAATGACATGTGATACATGGTACCTCATAATTTTATTTATATTTTGACTCTTACACTAGTATCTAAATGACACGTGGCTTATCATACCTCATACTTTTATTTATATTTTGACTTTTACGTTAGTATCTAAATGACACGAGAATAATCATACCTCAAAATTTTATTTAAATTTTACTCTTACAACAATATCAAAATTAAATGTGGCTAATCATACCACATAAGTTTATTTATATTTTGCTCTTAATTTAGAATCAAAATGTCTTGTGGCTAATCATACCTCATAATTATATTTATATTTTGAATCTTGCATAAGTATCGAAATGATATGTGGCTTATCACACCTAATAATTTTATTTATATTTTGATTCTTGTGTTATTATCTAAATAACATGTGACACATCATACCTCATAATTGTATTTAGATTTGGCTCTTACGTTAGTATCAAAATGACATGTGACTCATCATACCTCATAATTTTATTTATATTTTCCTCTCATGTTAGTATCAAAATGAGAAGTGGCTCATCATACCACATAATTTTATTTATATTTTTAGTCTTACGTTATTATCCAAATCACACGTGGCTAACCATGTTTCTTAATTTCATAAATATATTAACTCTTACGTTAATATCAAATAAAATGTGGCTCATCATACCTCACAATATTATTTATATTCTGACTCTCACGTTAGTATCCATATGATATTTTAATCATCATACCTCATAATTTTATTTATATTTTGACACTCACGTTAATATCTATATGACATTTTAATCATCATACTTCATATTTTATTTATAGTTTGCAGTTACGTTAGTAAAAAAAAAATGGCATGTGGCTCATCATACCTCTTAATTTACTTATATTCTGATTCTTACGTTGGTGACAAAATAACATGTGGCTCATCATACCTCATGATTTTTTTTTATGTTTTGACTTTTACGCTACTATCAAAATCTCATGTGGCTCATCATACCTCATAATTATATTTATATTTTGATTCTTGTGTTAGTATCTAAATAACATATGACACATCATACCTCATAATATTATTTATATTTTGACTATTGCGTTAGTATCTAAATGACACGTGAATAATCATACCACAAAATTTTATTTAAATTTTGCTCTTACAACAGTATCAAAATGACATGTGGCTCATCATACCACATAAGTTTATTTATATATTGCTCTTAAGTTGGAATCAAAATGACATGTGGCTCACAATAAACATAATTTTATTTATATTTTGACTATTACGTTAGTATCGAAATGATATGTGGCTCATCACACCTAATAATTTTATTTATATTTTCATTCTTACGTTAGTATCAAAATAACATGTGTCTCATCATACCTCATAATTATATTTATATTTTGATTCTTGTGTTAGTATCTGTTAACATGTGACACATCATACCACATAATTTTATTTATATTTTTACTCTTACGTTCGTATCCAAATGACATGTGGCTAACCATACTTTTTAATTTCATAAATATTTTAGCTCTTACGTTAATATCAATATGACATGTGGTTCATCACACTTCATAATTTTATTTATATTATGACTCTCACATTAGTATCCATATGACATTTTAATCATCATACCTCATAATTTTATTGATATTTTGCTCTTACACTAATATCAAAATCACATGTGGCTCATCATACCTCATAATTTTATTCATATTTTGACTCTTACGCTAGTATCGAAATGACATGTGGCTCATAAATCCTCATAATTTTATTAACATTTTGACTCCCACGTTAGTATCAAGAAACCATGTAACTCATCATACCACATAATTTCATTTATATTTTGACTCTACGTTAGTATCCAAATGACATGTGGCTCATCATACTTCATAATTTAATGAATATTTTGAATTTTACGTTGGTATGAAAATTACATGTGACTCATCATACCTCATAATTTTATTTATATTTTGCTCTTACGTTAATATCAAAATGACATGTGGTTCATCACACATCATAATTTTATTTATATTATGACTCTCACATTAGTATCCATATGACATTTTAATCATCATACCTCATAATTTTATTTACATTTTGCTCCTACACTGGTATAAAAATGACATGTGCCTCATCATACCTTGTAATTTTATTGAAATTTTGACACTCACGTTAGTATGTTAATGACACGTGAATAATCATACCTCAAAATTTTATTTAAATTTTGCTCTTACAACAATATCAAAATGACATGTAGCTCATCATACCACATAAGTTTATTTATATTTTGCTCTTAAGTTAGAATCAAAATGACATGTTGCTCATAATAAATATAATTTTATTTATATTTTGACTATTACGTTAGTTTCGAAATGATATGTGGCTCATCACACCTAATAATTTTATTAATATTTTGACTCTTACGCTAATATTGAAATGAGATGTGGATCATCATATCTTATAATTTTATTTACATTCTGCTCCTGCACTGGTATCGAACTGACATGTGCCTCATCGCACCTTATAATTTTATTTAGATTTTGACTCTAACGCCAGTATCGAAATGACATGTGGCTCATTAAACCTCATACTTTTATTTACATTTTTACTTCTATGTTGGTATCAAAATGACATGTGACTCATCTTACCTCATTTTTTATTTATATTTTTCTCTTACATTAGTATAAAAAATGACATGTTGCTCCTCATATCTCATAATTTTATCTATATTTTGACTCTTACGTAAGTATCTAAATAACATGTGGCTCATCATACCTCATAATTTTATTGATTTTTTTGACTGTTACGCTAGTATCAAAAATGCATGCGGCTCATTATACTTCACAATTTTATTGATATTTTGCTCTTACGATAGTAATAAAATGACATGTCACTCAACATACCTCGTAAGTTTATTTATATTTTTATCTTACAATTGTATGAAAATCATATGTGTCTTATCATACCTTATAATTTTATTTATATTTTTCTCTTACGTAAGTATCAAAATGACCTGTCGCTCATCATACCACATTGTTTTATTTCTATTTTAACTATTACGTTAGTATCGAAATGACATGTGACTCATCATATCTCGTAATTTTATTGATATTTTCACTCATGCTTTAGTATCTAAATGACATATGATACATGATACCTAATAATTTTATTTATATTTTGCTTTTACGTTAGTAAATAATGGCATGTGGCTCATCATACCTCATATTTCATTTATATTTTGCTCTTTCGTTATATAAAAATGGAATGTGGCTCATGATATCTCATAACTTTATTGATATTTTGACTCTTACGTTAGTATCTAAATAACATGTGACTCATTCTCCCTCATAATTTGTTTATATTTTGACTCTTACGTTAGTATCAAAATGACATGTGACTCATCATACCTTATATTCTATTTATATTTTGTTATTACGTTGGTGTTAAAATGACATGTAGCTCATCATACCACATAATTTTATTTTTATTTTGACTGTTACGTTGGTATAAAAATGATATGTGACTTATCAAACCTAATATTTTATTTATATTTTGCTTTTACGTTAGTATCAAAGTGACATGTGACTCATCGTATCTTACATTTTATTGATATTTTACTCTTACGTTAGTATTAAAATGACATATGGATCATCATACCTCATAATTTCATTTATATTTTGCTCTTACGTTAGTATTTCTATGACATGTGGCTCATCACACCTAATAATTTTATTTATAATTTGACTCTCACGTTAGTATCTAAATGAGATGTGGCTTATCATACCTCAAAATTTTATGCAAATTTTGCTCTTACAATAATGTCAAAATAACATGTGGCTGATCATACCTCAAAATGTTTTTTATATATTGCGCTTACGTTAGTATAAAAAGGAGAAGTGGCTCATCGTACCACATAATGTTATTAATATTTTGACTCTTACATGAGCATCAAAATGACATTTGGTTACTATACCACATAATTTTATTTATATTTTCCTCTTACGTTAATATCAATATAACATAAGTCTCATCATACCTCATAATATGATTTATATTTTGACAGTTACGCTGGTATCAAAATGTCATAAAGCTCATCGCACGTGATAATTTTATTTATATTTTGACCCTCATGTTAGTATCTATATGACATCTGACTCATCATACCTCATAATCTTATTTCTATTTTTCTCTTACGTTAGTATCAAAATGATATATGGCTCATGAAACCTCATAATTTCATATATATTTTGACTCTTACGTCAGTATCAAGAAAACGTGTGACTCATCAAACCTCATAATTTTATTTGTATTTTGCTGTCACGTTAGTATCAAAATAAGAAGTGTCTCATCATACCATATAATGTACTTTATATTTTGACTTTTACGTTAATACCAAAATTACATGTAACTCATTAAAACTAATATTTTATTTATATTTTGACTCTTAATGTAGTATGTAAATTACATGTGGCTCATCATATCTCATAATTTTTTCATTATATTTTGACTCTTAATGTAGTATGAAAATGACATGTGACTCATCTTACCTCATTTTTTATTTATATTTTGCTCTTACATTAGTATAAAAATGACATGTTGCTCCTCATATCTCATAATTTTATTTATATTTTGACTCTTACGTAAGTATCTAAATAACATGTTGTTCATCATACCTCATAATTTTATTTATATTTTGACTGTTACGCTAGTATCAAAAATGCATGCGGCTCATTATACTTCACAATTTTATTGATATTTTGCTCTTACGATAGTAATAAAATGACATGTCACTCAACATACCTCGTAAGTTTATTTATATTTTTATCTTACAATTGTATGAAAATCATATGTGTCTTATCATACCTTATAATTTTTATTTATATTTTTCTCTTACGTAAGTATCAAAATGACCTGTCGCTCATCATACCACATTGTTTTATTTCTATTTCAACTATTACGTTAGTATCGAAATTACATGCGACTCATCATATCTCGTAATTTTATTTATAATTTGACTTTTGCTTTAGTATCTAAATGACATGTGATACATGACACCTCATAATTTTATTTATATTTTGCTGTTACGTTAGTGTCAAAATGACATGTGGCTTATCATACCTCAAAATTTAATTTATATTTTGACTCTTACATGAGCATCAAAATGACATTTTGTCATTATACCACATGATTTTATTTATAATTTGACTCTTGTGTTAGTATAAAAATAACACTGGCTCATCATACATCATAATATTATTTCTATTTTGACTGTTACGCTGGTATCGAAATGTCATAAGGCTCATCACACCTCATAATTTTATTTATATTTTGACTCTCACTTTAGTATCTAAATGACACGTGAATAATCATACCTGAAAATTTTATTTAAATTTTGCTCTTACAACAATATCGAAATGACATGTGGCTCATCATACTACATAAGTTTATTTATATTTTGACTATTACGTTAGTATCGAAATGATATGTGGCTCATCATACCTCATAATCATATTTATATTTTGATCCTTGTGTTAGTATCTAAATAATATGTGACACATCATACCTCATAATTTTATTTATATTTTGACTCTTAATTAGTATCTAAATGACATGTCAATAATCATACCTCAAAATTTTATTTATATTTTGTTATTACGTTGCTGTCAAAATGACATGTGGCTTACCATACCACGTAATTTTATTTTTATTTTGACTCTTACGTTAGTATAAAAATGATATGTGACTTATGAAACCTAATATTTTATTTATATTTTGCTCTCACGTTACTATCAAAATGACATGTGGCTCATCATACCTCATAATTTCATTTATATTTTGCTCTTACGTTAGTATCCCTATGACATGTGGCTCATCACACCTAATAAATTTATTTATAATTTGACTCTCACGTTAGTATCTAAATGAGATGTGGCTTATCATACCTCAACATTTTATGCAAATTTTGCTCTTACAATATTATCAAAATAACATGTGGCTGATCATACCTCAAAATGTGTTTTATATATTGCGCTTACGTTAGTATAAAAAAGAGAAGTGACTCATCGTACTACATAATGTTATTAATATTTTGACTCTTACGTCAGTTTCAAATGACATGTGGCTCATGACACCTCACAATTTTTATTATTTTGAATTTTACGTTAGTATAAAAATGGCATGTGGCTCATCATTCCACATAAGTTTATTTATATTTTGACTCTTACGTTAGTATCTGAATGACATGTGGCTCATCATATCTGGTATTATACTTGTATTTTGCTGTAACGTTAGTATCAAAATAAGAAGTGGGTCTTCATACCTCATAATTTGATTTATATTTTGACTCTCGCGTTAGTGTCTATATGACATTTCAAACAATATACCACATATTTGTATATATTTTGCTCTTTCGTTAGTATAAAAGTGACATGTTCCCCATCATACATTATTATTTTATTGATATTCCGACTCTTACGTTTTTATAAAAAATGATATGTGACTCATCATACCTCATATTTTATTTATATTTTACTCTTTCGTTATATAAAAAATGGCATGTGGCTCATCATATTTCATACTTTTATTCATATTTTGACTCTTACGTTAGTCTCTAAATAACATGTGACTCAAACTCTTTCATAATTTGTTTATATTTTGACTCTTACGTTGGTATCAAAATGACATGTGACTGATCATACCTTATATTCAATTTATATTTTACTCTTAGGTTATTATAAAAATGGCATGTGGCTCATGATACCTCATAATTTTATTTTTATTTTTACTCTTAGTTAGTGTCTAAATGACATGTGAATAATCATACCTGAAAATATTATTTATATTTTGCTGTCACGTTAGTATCAAAAGAAGAAGTGGCTCATCATACCACGTAATGTTATTTATATCTTGACTCTCACGATAGTATCTATATGAAATTTTAATCATCATACCTCATAATTTTATTTGTATTTTGCTCTTACACTAGTATAAAATGATATGTCGATCATGAAACCTAATATTTTGTATATATTTGGTTCTTACGTTGGTATCGAAATGACATGTGACTCATCATATTTTACATTTTATTTATATTTTGAAGCCCTACATGGCCGAGCGTGTTAAGGCGTGCGACTCGTAATTTGAGAGTCGCGGGTTCACATCCCGGTAGCGCCAAATATGCTCGCCCTCCCATACTTGGGGCGTTACAATGTGACGGTCAATCCCACTATTCGTTGGTAAATAGTAGCCCAAGAGTTGGCGGTGGGTGGTGATGACTAGCTGCCTTCCCTCTAGTCTTACACTGCTAAATTAGGGACGGCTAGATAGCTCTCGAGTAGCTTTGTGCGAAATTTCAAAAACAAACAAACACACATATTTATATTTTACTCTTACGTTAATATCAAAATGACATGTGGATCATCATACCTCATAATTTTATTTACATTTTGCTTCTACACTGGTATCGAAATGACATGTGTTTCATCATACCTCATAATTTTATTTATATTTTGCTCTTATGTTAGTATCAAAATCAGAATTGGCTCATCATACCAAATAATGTTATTTATATTTTGACTCTTACGTTAGTTTACAAATGACACGTGGCTCATCATACTTCATAATTTTAGATATATTTTGACTCTTGCATTGGTATCCAAATAATATGTGGCTCATCTAACCTAATAATTTTATTAATATTTGGCTCTTACGTTAGTAAAAAATGACATGTGGTTCATCATACCTCATAATTTTATTTATATTTTGACTCTCTCGTTAGTATCTAAATCACATGTGACTCATCATACCTGATAATTTTATTCATATTTATATCATACAATTGTATCAAAATCGCATGTGTCTTATCATACCTTATAATTTTTATTTATATTTTCTCTTACGTAAGTATCAAAATGACCTGTCGCTCATCATACCACATTGTTTTATTTCTGTTTGAACTATTACGTTAGTATAGAAATGACATGTGATTCATCATATCTCGTAATTTTATTTATAATTTGACTTTTGCTTTAGTATTTAAATGACATGTGATACATGGTACCTCATAATTTTATTTATATTTTGACTCTTACACTAGTATCTAAATGACACGTGGCTTATCATACCTCATACTTTTATTTATATTTTGACTTTTACGTTAGTATCTAAATGACACGAGAATAATCATACCTCAAAATTTTATTTAAATTTTACTCTTACAACAATATCAAAATTAAATGTGGCTAATCATACCACATAAGTTTATTTATATTTTGCTCTTAATTTAGAATCAAAATGTCTTGTGGCTAATCATACCTCATAATTATATTTATATTTTGAATCTTGCATAAGTATCGAAATGATATGTGGCTTATCACACCTAATAATTTTATTTATATTTTGATTCTTGTGTTATTATCTAAATAACATGTGACACATCATACCTCATAATTGTATTTAGATTTGGCTCTTACGTTAGTATCAAAATGACATGTGACTCATCATACCTCATAATTTTATTTATATTTTCCTCTCATGTTAGTATCAAAATGAGAAGTGGCTCATCATACCACATAATTTTATTTATATTTTTAGTCTTACGTTATTATCCAAATCACACGTGGCTAACCATGTTTCTTAATTTCATAAATATATTAACTCTTACGTTAATATCAAATAAAATGTGGCTCATCATACCTCACAATATTATTTATATTCTGACTCTCACGTTAGTATCCATATGATATTTTAATCATCATACCTCATAATTTTATTTATATTTTGACACTCACGTTAATATCTATATGACATTTTAATCATCATACTTCATATTTTATTTATAGTTTGCAGTTACGTTAGTAAAAAAAATGGCATGTGGCTCATCATACCTCTTAATTTACTTATATTCTGATTCTTACGTTGGTGACAAAATAACATGTGGCTCATCATACCTCATGATTTTTTTTATGTTTTGACTTTTACGCTACTATCAAAATCTCATGTGGCTCATCATACCTCATAATTATATTTATATTTTGATTCTTGTGTTAGTATCTAAATAACATATGACACATCATACCTCATAATATTATTTATATTTTGACTATTGCGTTAGTATCTAAATGACACGTGAATAATCATACCACAAAATTTTATTTAAATTTTGCTCTTACAACAGTATCAAAATGACATGTGGCTCATCATACCACATAAGTTTATTTATATATTGCTCTTAAGTTGGAATCAAAATGACATGTGGCTCACAATAAACATAATTTTATTTATATTTTGACTATTACGTTAGTATCGAAATGATATGTGGCTCATCACACCTAATAATTTTATTTATATTTTCATTCTTACGTTAGTATCAAAATAACATGTGTCTCATCATACCTCATAATTATATTTATATTTTGATTCTTGTGTTAGTATCTGTTAACATGTGACACATCATACCACATAATTTTATTTATATTTTTACTCTTACGTTCGTATCCAAATGACATGTGGCTAACCATACTTTTTAATTTCATAAATATTTTAGCTCTTACGTTAATATCAATATGACATGTGGTTCATCACACTTCATAATTTTATTTATATTATGACTCTCACATTAGTATCCATATGACATTTTAATCATCATACCTCATAATTTTATTGATATTTTGCTCTTACACTAATATCAAAATCACATGTGGCTCATCATACCTCATAATTTTATTCATATTTTGACTCTTACGCTAGTATCGAAATGACATGTGGCTCATAAATCCTCATAATTTTATTAACATTTTGACTCCCACGTTAGTATCAAGAAACCATGTAACTCATCATACCACATAATTTCATTTATATTTTGACTCCTACGTTAGTATCCAAATGACATGTGGCTCATCATACTTCATAATTTAATGAATATTTTGAATTTTACGTTGGTATGAAAATTACATGTGACTCATCATACCTCATAATTTTATTTATATTTTGCTCTTACGTTAATATCAAAATGACATGTGGTTCATCACACATCATAATTTTATTTATATTATGACTCTCACATTAGTATCCATATGACATTTTAATCATCATACCTCATAATTTTATTTACATTTTGCTCCTACACTGGTATAAAAATGACATGTGCCTCATCATACCTTGTAATTTTATTGAAATTTTGACACTCACGTTAGTATGTTAATGACACGTGAATAATCATACCTCAAAATTTTATTTAAATTTTGCTCTTACAACAATATCAAAATGACATGTAGCTCATCATACCACATAAGTTTATTTATATTTTGCTCTTAAGTTAGAATCAAAATGACATGTTGCTCATAATAAATATAATTTTATTTATATTTTGACTATTACGTTAGTTTCGAAATGATATGTGGCTCATCACACCTAATAATTTTATTAATATTTTGACTCTTACGCTAATATTGAAATGAGATGTGGATCATCATATCTTATAATTTCATTTACATTCTGCTCCTGCACTGGTATCGAACTGACATGTGCCTCATCGCACCTTATAATTTTATTTAGATTTTGACTCTAACGCCAGTATCGAAATGACATGTGGCTCATTAAACCTCATACTTTTATTTACATTTTTACTTCTATGTTGGTATCAAAATGACATGTGACTCATCTTACCTCATTTTTTATTTATATTTTTCTCTTACATTAGTATAAAAATGACATGTTGCTCCTCATATCTCATAATTTTATCTATATTTTGACTCTTACGTAAGTATCTAAATAACATGTGGCTCATCATACCTCATAATTTTATTGATTTTTTGACTGTTACGCTAGTATCAAAAATGCATGCGGCTCATTATACTTCACAATTTTATTGATATTTTGCTCTTACGATAGTAATAAAATGACATGTCACTCAACATACCTCGTAAGTTTATTTATATTTTTATCTTACAATTGTATGAAAATCATATGTGTCTTATCATACCTTATAATTTTTATTTATATTTTTCTCTTACGTAAGTATCAAAATGACCTGTCGCTCATCATACCACATTGTTTTATTTCTATTTTAACTATTACGTTAGTATCGAAATGACATGTGACTCATCATATCTCGTAATTTTATTGATATTTTCACTCATGCTTTAGTATCTAAATGACATATGATACATGATACCTAATAATTTTATTTATATTTTGCTTTTATTAGTAAATAATGGCATGTGGCTCATCATACCTCATATTTCATTTATATTTTGCTCTTTCGTTATATAAAAATGGAATGTGGCTCATGATATCTCATAACTTTATTGATATTTTGACTCTTACGTTAGTATCTAAATAACATGTGACTCATTCTCCCTCATAATTTGTTTATATTTTGACTCTTACGTTAGTATCAAAATGACATGTGACTCATCATACCTTATATTCTATTTATATTTTGTTATTACGTTGGTGTTAAAATGACATGTAGCTCATCATACCACATAATTTTATTTTTATTTTGACTGTTACGTTGGTATAAAAATGATATGTGACTTATCAAACCTAATATTTTATTTATATTTTGCTTTTACGTTAGTATCAAAGTGACATGTGACTCATCGTATCTTACATTTTATTGATATTTTACTCTTACGTTAGTATTAAAATGACATATGGATCATCATACCTCATAATTTCATTTATATTTTGCTCTTACGTTAGTATTTCTATGACATGTGGCTCATCACACCTAATAATTTTATTTATAATTTGACTCTCACGTTAGTATCTAAATGAGATGTGGCTTATCATACCTCAAAATTTTATGCAAATTTTGCTCTTACAATAATGTCAAAATAACATGTGGCTGATCATACCTCAAAATGTTTTTTTATATATTGCGCTTACGTTAGTATAAAAGGAGAAGTGGCTCATCGTACCACATAATGTTATTAATATTTTGACTCTTACATGAGCATCAAAATGACATTTGGTTACTATACCACATAATTTTATTTATATTTTCCTCTTACGTTAATATCAATATAACATAAGTCTCATCATACCTCATAATATGATTTATATTTTGACAGTTACGCTGGTATCAAAATGTCATAAAGCTCATCGCACGTGATAATTTTATTTATATTTTGACCCTCATGTTAGTATCTATATGACATCTGACTCATCATACCTCATAATCTTATTTCTATTTTTCTCTTACGTTAGTATCAAATAATATATGGCTCATGAAACCTCATAATTTCATATATATTTTGACTCTTACGTCAGTATCAAGAAAACGTGTGACTCATCAAACCTCATAATTTTATTTGTATTTTGCTGTCACGTTAGTATCAAAATAAGAAGTGTCTCATCATACCATATAATGTACTTTATATTTTGACTTTTACGTTAATACCAAAATTACATGTAACTCATTAAAACTAATATTTTATTTATATTTTGACTCTTAATGTAGTATGTAAATTACATGTGGCTCATCATATCTCATAATTTTTTCATTATATTTTGACTCTTACGTTACTATCAAAATGACATGTGACTCATCAAAACTTATATTTTATTTATATTTTGCTCTTACGCCGGTAAACAAATGACATGTGTCTCATCATACCACATAATTTTAATTATATTTCGCTCTTACGTTAGAATGAAAATTTTAACTATTCTATTCTATTGATTAAAAAATACCTTTTTTAATGACACTAAAATTATATATTTATATATAAATATAATTTTATTTATATTTTGACTCTTACGTTAGAATCCAAATGGCATGTGGCTCATGAAACCTCATAATTTTATTAACATTTTGACTCTCACGTTAGTATCTAGAAACCATGTGGCTCATCATACCACATAATTTCATTTATATTTTGACTCTTACGTTGGTGTGAAAATTACATGTGACTCATCATACCTCATAATTTTATTTATATTTTGCTCTTACGTTAGTATCTGAATGACATGTGGCTGATCATATCTGATATTTTACTGATATTTTGAGTCTTACGCTATTATCAAAATGACGTGTGGCTCATCATATCTCATAATTTTATTTATATTGTGACTCATTCTCCCTCATAATTTGTTTATATTTTGACTCTTACGTAAGTATCTAAATAACATGTTGTTCATCATACCTCATAATTTTATTTATATTTTGACTGTTACGCTAGTATCAAAAATGCATGCGGCTCATTATACTTCACAATTTTATTGATATTTTGCTCTTACGATAGTAATAAAATGACATGTCACTCAACATACCTCGTAAGTTTATTTATATTTTTATCTTACAATTGTATGAAAATCATATGTGTCTTATCATACCTTATAATTTTTATTTATATTTTTCTCTTACGTAAGTATCAAAATGACCTGTCGCTCATCATACCACATTGTTTTATTTCTATTTCAACTATTACGTTAGTATCGAAATTACATGCGACTCATCATATCTCGTAATTTTATTTATAATTTGACTTTTGCTTTAGTATCTAAATGACATGTGATACATGACACCTCATAATTTTATTTATATTTTGCTGTTACGTTAGTGTCAAAATGACATGTGGCTTATCATACCTCAAAATTTAATTTATATTTTGACTCTTACATGAGCATCAAAATGACATTTTGTCATTATACCACATGATTTTATTTATAATTTGACTCTTGTGTTAGTATAAAAATAACACTGGCTCATCATACATCATAATATTATTTCTATTTTGACTGTTACGCTGGTATCGAAATGTCATAAGGCTCATCACACCTCATAATTTTATTTATATTTTGACTCTCACTTTAGTATCTAAATGACACGTGAATAATCATACCTGAAAATTTTATTTAAATTTTGCTCTTACAACAATATCGAAATGACATGTGGCTCATCATACTACATAAGTTTATTTATATTTTGACTATTACGTTAGTATCGAAATGATATGTGGCTCATCATACCTCATAATCATATTTATATTTTGATCCTTGTGTTAGTATCTAAATAATATGTGACACATCATACCTCATAATTTTATTTATATTTTGACTCTTAATTAGTATCTAAATGACATGTCAATAATCATACCTCAAAATTTTATTTATATTTTGTTATTACGTTGCTGTCAAAATGACATGTGGCTTACCATACCACGTAATTTTATTTTTATTTTGACTCTTACGTTAGTATAAAAATGATATGTGACTTATGAAACCTAATATTTTATTTATATTTTGCTCTCACGTTACTATCAAAATGACATGTGGCTCATCATACCTCATAATTTCATTTATATTTTGCTCTTACGTTAGTATCCCTATGACATGTGGCTCATCACACCTAATAAATTTATTTATAATTTGACTCTCACGTTAGTATCTAAATGAGATGTGGCTTATCATACCTCAACATTTTATGCAAATTTTGCTCTTACAATATTATCAAAATAACATGTGGCTGATCATACCTCAAAATGTGTTTTATATATTGCGCTTACGTTAGTATAAAAAAGAGAAGTGACTCATCGTACTACATAATGTTATTAATATTTTGACTCTTACGTCAGTTTCCAAATGACATGTGGCTCATGACACCTCACAATTTTTTATTATTTTGAATTTTACGTTAGTATAAAAATGGCATGTGGCTCATCATTCCACATAAGTTTATTTATATTTTGACTCTTACGTTAGTATCTGAATGACATGTGGCTCATCATATCTGGTATTATACTTGTATTTTGCTGTAACGTTAGTATCAAAATAAGAAGTGGGTCTTCATACCTCATAATTTGATTTATATTTTGACTCTCGCGTTAGTGTCTATATGACATTTCAAACAATATACCACATATTTGTATATATTTTGCTCTTTCGTTAGTATAAAAGTGACATGTTCCCCATCATACATTATTATTTTATTGATATTCCGACTCTTACGTTTTTATAAAAATGATATGTGACTCATCATACCTCATATTTTATTTATATTTTACTCTTTCGTTATATAAAAATGGCATGTGGCTCATCATATTTCATACTTTTATTCATATTTTGACTCTTACGTTAGTCTCTAAATAACATGTGACTCAAACTCTTTCATAATTTGTTTATATTTTGACTCTTACGTTGGTATCAAAATGACATGTGACTGATCATACCTTATATTCAATTTATATTTTACTCTTAGGTTATTATAAAAATGGCATGTGGCTCATGATACCTCATAATTTTATTTTTATTTTTACTCTTAGTTAGTGTCTAAATGACATGTGAATAATCATACCTGAAAATATTATTTATATTTTGCTGTCACGTTAGTATCAAAAGAAGAAGTGGCTCATCATACCACGTAATGTTATTTATATCTTGACTCTCACGATAGTATCTATATGAAATTTTAATCATCATACCTCATAATTTTATTTGTATTTTGCTCTTACACTAGTATAAAAATGATATGTCGATCATGAAACCTAATATTTTGTATATATTTGGTTCTTACGTTGGTATCGAAATGACATGTGACTCATCATATTTTACATTTTATTTATATTTTGAAGCCCTACATGGCCGAGCGTGTTAAGGCGTGCGACTCGTAATTTGAGAGTCGCGGGTTCACATCCCGGTAGCGCCAAATATGCTCGCCCTCCCATACTTGGGGCGTTACAATGTGACGGTCAATCCCACTATTCGTTGGTAAATAGTAGCCCAAGAGTTGGCGGTGGGTGGTGATGACTAGCTGCCTTCCCTCTAGTCTTACACTGCTAAATTAGGGACGGCTAGATAGCTCTCGAGTAGCTTTGTGCGAAATTTCAAAAACAAACAAACACACATATTTATATTTTACTCTTACGTTAATATCAAAATGACATGTGGATCATCATACCTCATAATTTTATTTACATTTTGCTTCTACACTGGTATCGAAATGACATGTGTTTCATCATACCTCATAATTTTATTTATATTTTGCTCTTATGTTAGTATCAAAATCAGAATTGGCTCATCATACCAAATAATGTTATTTATATTTTGACTCTTACGTTAGTTTACAAATGACACGTGGCTCATCATACTTCATAATTTTAGATATATTTTGACTCTTGCATTGGTATCCAAATAATATGTGGCTCATCTAACCTAATAATTTTATTAATATTTGGCTCTTACGTTAGTAAAAAATGACATGTGGTTCATCATACCTCATAATTTTATTTATATTTTGACTCTCTCGTTAGTATCTAAATCACATGTGACTCATCATACCTGATAATTTTATTCATATTTATATCATACAATTGTATCAAAATCGCATGTGTCTTATCATACCTTATAATTTTTATTTATATTTTTCTCTTACGTAAGTATCAAAATGACCTGTCGCTCATCATACCACATTGTTTTATTTCTGTTTGAACTATTACGTTAGTATAGAAATGACATGTGATTCATCATATCTCGTAATTTTATTTATAATTTGACTTTTGCTTTAGTATTTAAATGACATGTGATACATGGTACCTCATAATTTTATTTATATTTTGACTCTTACACTAGTATCTAAATGACACGTGGCTTATCATACCTCATACTTTTATTTATATTTTGACTTTTACGTTAGTATCTAAATGACACGAGAATAATCATACCTCAAAATTTTATTTAAATTTTACTCTTACAACAATATCAAAATTAAATGTGGCTAATCATACCACATAAGTTTATTTATATTTTGCTCTTAATTTAGAATCAAAATGTCTTGTGGCTAATCATACCTCATAATTATATTTATATTTTGAATCTTGCATAAGTATCGAAATGATATGTGGCTTATCACACCTAATAATTTTATTTATATTTTGATTCTTGTGTTATTATCTAAATAACATGTGACACATCATACCTCATAATTGTATTTAGATTTGGCTCTTACGTTAGTATCAAAATGACATGTGACTCATCATACCTCATAATTTTATTTATATTTTCCTCTCATGTTAGTATCAAAATGAGAAGTGGCTCATCATACCACATAATTTTATTTATATTTTTAGTCTTACGTTATTATCCAAATCACACGTGGCTAACCATGTTTCTTAATTTCATAAATATATTAACTCTTACGTTAATATCAAATAAAATGTGGCTCATCATACCTCACAATATTATTTATATTCTGACTCTCACGTTAGTATCCATATGATATTTTAATCATCATACCTCATAATTTTATTTATATTTTGACACTCACGTTAATATCTATATGACATTTTAATCATCATACTTCATATTTTATTTATAGTTTGCAGTTACGTTAGTAAAAAAAATGGCATGTGGCTCATCATACCTCTTAATTTACTTATATTCTGATTCTTACGTTGGTGACAAAATAACATGTGGCTCATCATACCTCATGATTTTTTTTTATGTTTTGACTTTTACGCTACTATCAAAATCTCATGTGGCTCATCATACCTCATAATTATATTTATATTTTGATTCTTGTGTTAGTATCTAAATAACATATGACACATCATACCTCATAATATTATTTATATTTTGACTATTGCGTTAGTATCTAAATGACACGTGAATAATCATACCACAAAATTTTATTTAAATTTTGCTCTTACAACAGTATCAAAATGACATGTGGCTCATCATACCACATAAGTTTATTTATATATTGCTCTTAAGTTGGAATCAAAATGACATGTGGCTCACAATAAACATAATTTTATTTATATTTTGACTATTACGTTAGTATCGAAATGATATGTGGCTCATCACACCTAATAATTTTATTTATATTTTCATTCTTACGTTAGTATCAAAATAACATGTGTCTCATCATACCTCATAATTATATTTATATTTTGATTCTTGTGTTAGTATCTGTTAACATGTGACACATCATACCACATAATTTTATTTATATTTTTACTCTTACGTTCGTATCCAAATGACATGTGGCTAACCATACTTTTTAATTTCATAAATATTTTAGCTCTTACGTTAATATCAATATGACATGTGGTTCATCACACTTCATAATTTTATTTATATTATGACTCTCACATTAGTATCCATATGACATTTTAATCATCATACCTCATAATTTTATTGATATTTTGCTCTTACACTAATATCAAAATCACATGTGGCTCATCATACCTCATAATTTTATTCATATTTTGACTCTTACGCTAGTATCGAAATGACATGTGGCTCATAAATCCTCATAATTTTATTAACATTTTGACTCCCACGTTAGTATCAAGAAACCATGTAACTCATCATACCACATAATTTCATTTATATTTTGACTCCTACGTTAGTATCCAAATGACATGTGGCTCATCATACTTCATAATTTAATGAATATTTTGAATTTTACGTTGGTATGAAAATTACATGTGACTCATCATACCTCATAATTTTATTTATATTTTGCTCTTACGTTAATATCAAAATGACATGTGGTTCATCACACATCATAATTTTATTTATATTATGACTCTCACATTAGTATCCATATGACATTTTAATCATCATACCTCATAATTTTATTTACATTTTGCTCCTACACTGGTATAAAAATGACATGTGCCTCATCATACCTTGTAATTTTATTGAAATTTTGACACTCACGTTAGTATGTTAATGACACGTGAATAATCATACCTCAAAATTTTATTTAAATTTTGCTCTTACAACAATATCAAAATGACATGTAGCTCATCATACCACATAAGTTTATTTATATTTTGCTCTTAAGTTAGAATCAAAATGACATGTTGCTCATAATAAATATAATTTTATTTATATTTTGACTATTACGTTAGTTTCGAAATGATATGTGGCTCATCACACCTAATAATTTTATTAATATTTTGACTCTTACGCTAATATTGAAATGAGATGTGGATCATCATATCTTATAATTTCATTTACATTCTGCTCCTGCACTGGTATCGAACTGACATGTGCCTCATCGCACCTTATAATTTTATTTAGATTTTGACTCTAACGCCAGTATCGAAATGACATGTGGCTCATTAAACCTCATACTTTTATTTACATTTTTACTTCTATGTTGGTATCAAAATGACATGTGACTCATCTTACCTCATTTTTTATTTATATTTTTCTCTTACATTAGTATAAAAATGACATGTTGCTCCTCATATCTCATAATTTTATCTATATTTTGACTCTTACGTAAGTATCTAAATAACATGTGGCTCATCATACCTCATAATTTTATTGATTTTTTGACTGTTACGCTAGTATCAAAATGCATGCGGCTCATTATACTTCACAATTTTATTGATATTTTGCTCTTACGATAGTAATAAAATGACATGTCACTCAACATACCTCGTAAGTTTATTTATATTTTTATCTTACAATTGTATGAAAATCATATGTGTCTTATCATACCTTATAATTTTTATTTATATTTTTCTCTTACGTAAGTATCAAAATGACCTGTCGCTCATCATACCACATTGTTTTATTTCTATTTTAACTATTACGTTAGTATCGAAATGACATGTGACTCATCATATCTCGTAATTTTATTGATATTTTCACTCATGCTTTAGTATCTAAATGACATATGATACATGATACCTAATAATTTTATTTATATTTTGCTTTTATTAGTAAATAATGGCATGTGGCTCATCATACCTCATATTTCATTTATATTTTGCTCTTTCGTTATATAAAAATGGAATGTGGCTCATGATATCTCATAACTTTATTGATATTTTGACTCTTACGTTAGTATCTAAATAACATGTGACTCATTCTCCCTCATAATTTGTTTATATTTTGACTCTTACGTTAGTATCAAAATGACATGTGACTCATCATACCTTATATTCTATTTATATTTTGTTATTACGTTGGTGTTAAAATGACATGTAGCTCATCATACCACATAATTTTATTTTTATTTTGACTGTTACGTTGGTATAAAAATGATATGTGACTTATCAAACCTAATATTTTATTTATATTTTGCTTTTACGTTAGTATCAAAGTGACATGTGACTCATCGTATCTTACATTTTATTGATATTTTACTCTTACGTTAGTATTAAAATGACATATGGATCATCATACCTCATAATTTCATTTATATTTTGCTCTTACGTTAGTATTTCTATGACATGTGGCTCATCACACCTAATAATTTTATTTATAATTTGACTCTCACGTTAGTATCTAAATGAGATGTGGCTTATCATACCTCAAAATTTTATGCAAATTTTGCTCTTACAATAATGTCAAAATAACATGTGGCTGATCATACCTCAAAATGTTTTTTATATATTGCGCTTACGTTAGTATAAAAAGGAGAAGTGGCTCATCGTACCACATAATGTTATTAATATTTTGACTCTTACATGAGCATCAAAATGACATTTGGTTACTATACCACATAATTTTATTTATATTTTCCTCTTACGTTAATATCAATATAACATAAGTCTCATCATACCTCATAATATGATTTATATTTTGACAGTTACGCTGGTATCAAAATGTCATAAAGCTCATCGCACGTGATAATTTTATTTATATTTTGACCCTCATGTTAGTATCTATATGACATCTGACTCATCATACCTCATAATCTTATTTCTATTTTTCTCTTACGTTAGTATCAAATAATATATGGCTCATGAAACCTCATAATTTCATATATATTTTGACTCTTACGTCAGTATCAAGAAAACGTGTGACTCATCAAACCTCATAATTTTATTTGTATTTTGCTGTCACGTTAGTATCAAAATAAGAAGTGTCTCATCATACCATATAATGTACTTTATATTTTGACTTTTACGTTAATACCAAAATTACATGTAACTCATTAAAACTAATATTTTATTTATATTTTGACTCTTAATGTAGTATGTAAATTACATGTGGCTCATCATATCTCATAATTTTTTCATTATATTTTGACTCTTACGTTACTATCAAAATGACATGTGACTC
Organism: Tachypleus tridentatus; assembly: GCF_004210375.1. Classification (NCBI taxonomy): domain Eukaryota; kingdom Metazoa; phylum Arthropoda; class Merostomata; order Xiphosura; family Limulidae; genus Tachypleus; species Tachypleus tridentatus. The sequence continues at coordinate 80,526,813 of NC_134837.1, forward strand.
ATCAAAACTTATATTTTATTTATATTTTGCTCTTACGCCGGTAAACAAATGACATGTGTCTCATCATACCACATAATTTTAATTATATTTCGCTCTTACGTTAGAATGAAAATTTTAACTATTCTATTCTATTGATTAAAAAATACCTTTTTTAATGACACTAAAATTATATATTTATATATAAATATAATTTTATTTATATTTTGACTCTTACGTTAGAATCCAAATGGCATGTGGCTCATGAAACCTCATAATTTTATTAACATTTTGACTCTCACGTTAGTATCTAGAAACCATGTGGCTCATCATACCACATAATTTCATTTATATTTTGACTCTTACGTTGGTGTGAAAATTACATGTGACTCATCATACCTCATAATTTTATTTATATTTTGCTCTTACGTTAGTATCTGAATGACATGTGGCTGATCATATCTGATATTTTACTGATATTTTGAGTCTTACGCTATTATCAAAATGACGTGTGGCTCATCATATCTCATAATTTTATTTATATTGTGACTCATTCTCCCTCATAATTTGTTTATATTTTGACTCTTACGTTAGTATAGAAATCACATGTGACTCATCATACCTTATATTCTTTTTATATTTTGCTCTTACGTTAGTATAAAAAGGACATATGACTCATCAAACGTAATATTTTATTTATATTTTGCGCCCATTTGGTATTAAAATGTCATTTGTCTCGTCATACCTCATGACTTTATTAATATTTTGCTCTTACGTTAGTATCGAAATGACATGTGGCTGGACATACCACATACAGTGGAGCGCCATAAAGCCGCGGACCAGTAAACCGCGAAATCGCTTAAGCCGCTGTAGCATATCTTGTGAGCGGGGATTATCGCGGCTCACCGCTAATTTAAGAACGTGTAAAAACGCGGCTTACGAATTTAATCCTGGCTTTATAACTTCAAGGGGATATTTAAAAAGGATTTGCTTTAATTTGGGAAATAAATAAAATATATTACAATAGAAATCGACCGTTAATCTACCTTATCCGCTCTCTGTGTCAGCTTTATGGAGGCCGCCATTGTTACCGAATCACACCTCTCCATACATTAAAATTAATCCGCGGTAAATCCGTGAAAAAAGTGATCAATAATTAAAGTATTATTTTTAATTCGATAATCCGATATAATGATCACGCAATGGCCCGGATGAGGCTCTTCGACGGAGCTGTTGGCGACTTCGGCTTTTCAGTCACAAAGGTTTAATCCGCGGACCACTTAAGCCGCGGTTAAGCAGGTTGACCCCACAAATACCGCGGCTTAACTGCGCTCCACTATATTTTTATTTATATTTTGACTCTAGTGTTAGTATGAAAATGACACTTGGCTCATCATACTACATAATTTTATTTATATTTTGACTCTTACGTTAGTATCTAAATAGCATTTGACTCATTCTCCCTCATAATTTGTTTATATTTTGACTCTTACGTCAGTATCACAATTATATGTGGCTCATCATACCTCTTAATTTTATTTATATTTTGACTCTTACGTCAGTATCACAATTATATGTGGCTCATCATACCTCTTAATTTTATTTATATTTTGTCTCTTACGTTAGTATCCAAATGACATGTAACGTATCATACGTAATAATTTTTTTACATTTTGACTCTTACGTTAGTAAGAAAATGACATATGACTCATCATATCTCATATTTTATTTATATTTTGACTTTTACATCAGTATCTTTGTGACATGTGACTTATCATACCTCATAATTTTTTTATATTTTTTCTCTTACGTTAGTATCAAAATAACATGTTGCTCATCATACCTCGTAATTTTATTTATATTTTGACTTTAACGTTAGTATCAAAATAACATGTGGCTCATCATACCTCATAATTTTATTTATATTTTAACTGTTACGTCAGTATCAAAATGACATGTGGCTCATCATATCTCATAATTTCATTTATATTTTGACTCTTTCGTTAGTATAAAAATGACATGTTACTCATCATACCTCATAATTTTATTTATATTTTGATTCTTACGTTAGTATAAAAATGATATGTGGTTCATCATACCACATTATTCTATTTATATTTTGACTCTTACGTTGGTATCTAAATGACATGTGGCTCATCATACCTCGTAATTTTATTTATATTTTGTCTCTTACGTTAGTATCCAAATGACATGTAACGTATCATACGTAATAATTTTTTTTTATATTTTGACTCTTACGTTGGTATCTAAATGACATGTGGCTCATCATACCTCGTAATTTTATTTATATTTTGTCTCTTACGTTAGTATCCAAATGACATGTAACGTATCATACGTAATAATTTTTTTTTATATTTTGACTCTTACGTTAGTAAGAAAATGACATATGACTCATCATATCTCATATTTTATTTATATTTTGACTTTTACATCAGTATCTTTGTGACATGTGGCCTATCATACCTCATAATTGTTTATATTTTTACTCTTACGTTAGTATCAAAATAACATGTGGCTCATCATACCTCATAATTTTATTTATAATTTGACTCTTACGCTAGTATCAAAATGACATGTGGCTCATCATACCTCATAATTTTATTTATATTTTGACTCTTTCGTTAGTATCTAAATGACATGTGTCTCACAATTCATCTTAATTTGATTTATATTTTGATTCTTACGCTAGTATCAAAATGTCATGTGGCTCATTATACCACATAATTTCATTTCAATCAACTACATTATTGTCAGTTTTTTCTTCCTCGGTTGTATTTGACACAAGCAGGTTTGCGGTTGATTGAGTATCATATGGCATTTGTTTCCACTGTTCTTCGTACGGTAAGTTTACGAATAGTTGCATCATGGTCGTTGCTAAAGGAATATGTCAGATGAAACACTGTTGGACGTCTGTAGTTTATACGTATATTTAAACTTTTTTTTTCCCATCAATTTGCTCCTGGTGTTTGAAGAATACAGTTTTTCTAGAAATAGACGTATTCATTTCATATTGTTATTATTGATAAATCCTGACAACACATGTCTTTGCAGAACTAATCAGTAAAGTTACCTTTCATAAATACAATGTCAATGGATGGAAACTCTTTAGAATGCCCTTTTCACAGCATGAGAAAAAGCCGCTTTTACTCAAGCTAACTTGCTGTGGTTATATCACAAAACATCACTTTCAACCGCACGTGAACATTGACTTCCAAGATACGTTTAAGCAAACAAAAGACACAAACGACCATAGGAACTGCATGGCGAGTTGTTTTTGAACGTTTTACAATAATATACTTATACTGTGAGTTATCAATACTAAAAAGGAAAGACAAACAAAAACTAATATAGTAATTTTCTGTTTTTTCTTTCACTGTAGTCTTCCAGTGACACAGCGTTATACCTGCAGACTTACTGTGCTAGAAATCGGATTTCAATACCCATGGTGGCAAGAGCACATATAAACCCTGGTGTGCTTTGTGCTTAATTCGAAATAAATGAACAAGCTTTTCACTGTGTGATTAAACTTACGATTTATTGCTTCAACACTAATACATTTTTGTGATTAAGATGTAGCCTAGTGATTAGAATGCCATGACTCTGAATGAGAAGGTTTGTGATTCGAGTCCCCTTGTTGCAAAAACTCATTCTGTACTTTGAAGCAGCGAATACTCTATATGGTGAATGTAGTTATCTTGTTAGCCGACATTTTGCGGTGGTACCGTTAATTATCTGCTTTCTTTACATGATATAAACTTTAAATTAGGGCCGATTGTGTGTTTGTTTTTGAATTTCTCGCAAAGTATCTCGAGGGCTATCTGCGCATGCCGTCCCTAATTTAGCAGTGCAAGTCTAGAGGGAAGGCAGCTAGTCATCACCAACTCTTGGGCTACTTTTTTACTAACGAATAATGGGATTGTTCGTAACATTATAACGTCCCCACGGCTGATAGGGCGAGCATATTTGGTGCGATGGGGATTCGAACCTGCGACCCTCAGATTACGAGTCGAATACCTTTATCCACCTGGCCATGCCTAGCCCCGACTGTGTGAAAAACAAAAACCTTTGTATTTAGCTTGCGAGTTCAAGTATAAATAACCAAAAATAAAGCTAATTGTGAGCTTTGACCAGCTTTTGGAATTGTTGTCTTTTTTATTCTATTTCCAATCTGTGACAAAAACAAGACTAACCTAGATATGATTTTAATTAACCACGTAGGATATTCGTTTGTTAAGCGCTATCTGCGTTATGTCCACCTCGGGAATCAAACATAATACTGAGAGAACTGAGTAAGTGATAAAAATAAGATAATATCATAATACTAAGAGAACTGAGTAAGTAATTAAAATAAGGTAATATCATAATACTAAGAGAACTGAGTAAGTGATAAAAATAAGGTAATATCATAATATTAAGAGAACTGAGTAAGTTTAATTTTTCTTCATTAAAACTTGGAGCTAGAGAACAACAGTGTCAGTTAAGTTTTATTCTTTCTTTCTCGTGTTTGTTTTAACATTTTGAAAGTAGCTCGAGATATGAGTGAATTTTTGTTGCAACTATCACAAGATACGAGTGGTAATTCAGTTTTCACCACTATAGCAATCACTTATTACTGAAATTCATTTACTGTGAGTTGACTAACGTAACGTTGTATATCACAGCAGCGAAAAGCTTCTTGTTTCAAGACAATTTCGTCTACACTTCTTGTTGAAGCTCCAAAACAACACGAAGGTGAGTAAAACTGTCGCTACTGAAATAATTTTAAGTCATTTCTGTTGTTGAATGCTAACGAGGGCTTCCGAACTTTAAAACTCTTAATAACGTATTCGCGTTTCTTAACATTTACTTTTGGGTTTATTACATTCTAAGTCTGAGTTGTATTATTATTTTACATACTGCACGTGCAATGTTTATCCCTATTTAAAGTGTTTCGATTTGCTGATTCGAATCCATGATTTAAATTAAGCCCAGTTATAACATTTAAGGATTATAACCCTAAAATTTGGAACTCAGTTGCTTCTATTGACACAGTACAAATACACCATGGTATAGCTATGTGCTTATGGACAAATAATTAAAGCTTTGATTTCGAATTCGAAATTTTTATAGCATCATAGGCTCTTAAAAACATTAAGTTTTATGGTTTATTTTTAAACTGCTGTGAATCAACTGTGTGTGTGTGTGTATGCTTCAGGAAATTTAACTGAGTGTTATTAAACTAATAGGTTCCTTCATCGTTAGCTAAACTAGATGACTTGTGGCGCCCCCGCTAGTACAGCGGTATGTCTACGGATTTACAACGCTAAAAATCAGAGGTTCGATTCCTCTCGGTGGGCTCAGCAGATTGTCCGATGTGGCTTTGCAATAAGAAAACACACACGACTTGTGGTACAACTAACTATAAAAAAGATGATACATTACAGTAATACATCATTTGTTTCGAACAAAACATTCTTCACCGGTTTTGTACGACTTGCTTTCATAGATGAAACAGTTATTTTTTAGCAGGATGTATATGAAAAAATTTTACTCTGAATAAGTTTGAAAAGTTTTTTATTTCATGTTACTAAACCCTTCTAAAGCCGGTTGCAAAAAGTAAAAGTTTTATTCTCAAAACAATTGTGTAGGAAGTATTGAATAAATGTTCAAACTTACTGGTTCCTTTCTGGGCTCTTTATCAGAAAAGACTCTGACACGTTTTCTCAAAATCAAATAAAAGCTAAGTCCGTATTGGATGGTTTCTTAGCTTTTGTTTCTCGTACAGCTTTTTACATTTCTGCAAAATTGAATAACAAAACTAAAACAAATTATTACTACTATTTAATCATTTTGCTATGGAGAACAAAAAATCCGTGATGAAATCTTCAAATACGAACTTATATGAGGACTTCAAAATCACCAACATTTCATATTAAGTGATTACTTGTAACATTAGTGTGAAAATCACCCTCAGTTGATATCACCTACAGAAGGTTGTTTGTTTACTGCTTATTCTGGATTTCGCGCAAAGCCACACTTGAACTATCTGCGCTAGCCTTCCCTAATCACCACTCACTGTCAACTCTTAAGTTACTCTTTCTTTACCAACAAATAGTTGGATTGACCATAATATTATGACGCCTCTACGGGTGAAACGGTGAACATGTTTGATGTGATGGATATTCGAACCCGCGACCCTCGAATTGCGAGCACACTGAAGAGACGTCACGACACACGCAATATGGTGGCGGGTATATAAGTTATTTTGTACAAATATGATAAATCAAGTTATCATTGATGTGTATTAATAGAGTTTAACAGTAGTCAAGCCCTTGAAAAAAAGGTTGGTTCTACTTAAATCAGTTCCTGGCACTTTAATAATACTTTTCAAAGTATGGATCTTTAAACACACACACATACATATTTAATTAATGGTTTTATAAAATAAGTAACAAATACCTACTATTTTCTGTTAAAGTAACTTGCAAATATTTCTTGCTGGTAGAACCAACAACTTCTGATCATTCAGAAATCCAACATCAATACATATTTTATGTATCATTTCTGCTGGTAACTATCAGTTACGCGGTTAATCAATCAGAACGTATTACGAAACTGTTAGCAGTAATTATGAAAATCATTTTCATCTCATGCTAAAATGTTTTGGTCGCTAGTAAGTTACGATAAGCAAGACACTTGCCCGTAAAATATTATGCAGAACGTAAAGAAAATGGCTACAGCTAATTCCCCTTGTCTAAAAGTTACTTTATGGTGCAGGTATTTATAAGCTCGTTTTCAAACCGCTTCTCTGTCATTACATTTTAAAGTCAATAAGGCTGAAGATGAGAATGGGTAAAACTTTCTCTCTAAAATATATATATTTTTCAAAATCCGGAAAACCGTTCATGCCCTTGTTTACGTCGCTAAGGTTTAATGTTTACGACGTTTTTAAGTAACTCCTGTGGCGTTCGGTTCTTCGATTAGTCTGCGGGTTCCAATTATTGGCCCCATCTTTATCCTGCTGTAGGAAGTTCGCAAGAATGGTTCTAGCGCCATTGACCTTAATTGTGCAAAATGACGGAAGTTTCTAAACTAATTTAGAACTATTCTAGACGGCAATGTGTTAAACTTATCTCTTAGTGCAAAGTGTTAATGGAAATATATTTTATAAAGTTAAAAGCATTCAAAATATTGGACGAAACCATTAAAACTTTTAAAATTGGCCGGAGTCGTCATAACTTTCCTATTTAATTTTGTGGTGAAACGAAACAGAGCAAAACACTTCGGTATAATACATTATTAAGAGTGACGCCAGTTTATAACAATTACAATTACTGATTGGGAGAAAGCGATTTATTTTTTAAGTAGAAAGATGCGTTTTTGTTTTTCTATTTAAGTTTTGTCGAAGTATAAGAAGGGAAAATATCACAAAATGAAACTCAGGAAAAAGAACTTTTAAAGAGAGAATAAATGCTTAAGCTGCTTTTTATACTTAAGAAAAATTCTCATGTGGCTCAGCGGGAAGCTCGAAGACAAACAAAATTCAGAGTTCAATCTTCACAGCAAACACATAGATAGCTTATTATACAGATTTGCAGCTAAGAAAATAGAACATCTTTATCTAATTGAATTTTTTTTTATAATTACATTTCTTCCTCTATTCGCAATCTGAGGGTCGCGAGTTCGAATGTCCGTCATGCACGCTCGCCATTTCAGTCGTAAGAGCGTTATAATGTGATGATAAATCTCACTATTCGTTGGTAAAAGAGTAGTTCAAGAGTTGGCGTGGGTGGTGTGACAAACTGCCTTCCCTCTAGTCTTACACTGTTAAATTAGGGACAGCTAGCACAGAGATTCCTTGTGTAGCTTCGCGCGAAATTCAAAACAAATAAACAGTTTCCCGTCAGTATTTGCAGAAATAACAAATAGTAAATGAATAAATATTTATTTTTCCCAGCCTGAAACCTAATTTTTCATCTTTGTGTTACTTATAACTTAGTTCATGATGATATACGACTAAACTCCTAAACTCACTTTTTGTCTGTGTTTCGATCAAACTATTGTCATTTTTTTATAATGCCCTAGAAGACAGAACTAAATCATATTTTCTTATCTTTATGCAAACGTTATAACTAAGGCTAAATTTTTTCCCAATCCATTACCACACTTCATTATATTTAGATTGGCAAACGCGTGAAAGTTTAAGTTGTTCTAAAGAAAATATAAACTCATTCAAAAACAAATTATTTTACTCACCAGATATATATATATATCTACTAATACTGAATATGGTGTTGATTAATTGCAATGTTAAAATTTTAATTTCTCATACTATTATACTTTTATAAATGTTTTCCTACGTTAATCTATACAATAAAATGTTTCAATGAAGTTACTAATTTGGATTTATTGTTGACTGTCTTTTACAAATTAAGAAATGTTTACATCATTCAGATTCGTTTTTCAAAGGTTTCGCGATATTTATCCCTCACAACGTTTACATTACAATATTGCAACGAAATGTTACATATGGACCCTCAAGATCGTCCAAACTGTTTCTAAATGCATCTGTTTGGGTTTTTTTTTCAACTTTAAAAGTGTAAGTTCAATGAGTGTTAACTACTTATAATGAACAAATTTAACACCATAACGAATTTATGTACGATCGCAGAAGAGACTAGGCAATGGGTGATGTTTACTAGCTGTTTTCCCTCTGGTCTAGGGCCCGGCATGGCCAGGTGGCTAAGGCACTCGACTCATAATCTAAGGGTCGTGAGTTCGAATCCCCGTCACACCAAACTTCTCATCCTTTCAGCCGTGGCGACGTTATAATGTGACGGTCAATCCTACTATTCGTTGGTAAAAGAGTTGGCGGTGGGTGGTGATGAGTAGCTGTCTTCCCTCTAGTCTTACACTGCAAAATTAGGGACGGCTAGTGCAGATAGCCCTCGTGTAGCTTTGCGCGAAATTCAAAACAAAAAATTCTCTGGTCTAAAAGATCAAAAAGTGGGGCAGCTATGTGAGTTAGGCCTTGTGTAGCTTCGTACGAATATTCTAATAAAATATCTTCTCATAGAATATATTTTTCCCACTCAGTTTTTTAATAGTTAGATTTCTTGATGAGGTAATCCTTTCTTTAGTTTCCAACCGATACTTGCGGAAATATCTTATTTTCTTAAATATTTTCCTGTCAACAACAATAGAAGCATCTTCATTATTTAAATAATATTCTGTAAGTAACAGTGTATATCCTTCCTCTTTAAACAGTTGCCTGTGGAGGCAAAGTGGTAAGTTTGAGAGTTTATAACAATAAAAATTGGAATTTTTATAGTCGCTGTGGGCAGAGCACAGATAGCACATAGTTTTACGCTTAACAAGAAAACAAACTAGATGGTTTTCCATTGATAACTATAGAAATATTTTGCTTCTCTAAAAAAGCTTTTTTTGCCGATAATTGTATAGATATATCCTTTCTCCAACTAGTTGTCTCTCACCCGTCCAGTAACTGTATAGATATATCTTTTCCGTAAATAATTGTCTCTCACCCGTCCAGTAACTGTATAGATACAACATTTTTGTGAATAGTTGTCTCTCACCCGTCCAGTCACTGTATAGATACAACATTTTTGTGAACAGTTGTCTCTCACCCGTCCAGTCACTGTATAGATATAGCATTTTTGTAAATAATTGTTTCTCACCCGTCCAGTAACTGTATAAAAATAACATTTTTGTAAATAATTGTCTCTCACCCGTGCTCAGCGACAAATTTGACGAATTATATAACGTTTCAATACTTGCTGGGACGCAGCACATATAGCCCATTGTTTAGCCTTGTTCTTGACGATAAAATAAACAAATCTTTCGCTAAATACATCAAGTCAGTAGGTATAGAAACAGCTTGTTAATAGAAACAGTCTCACGTTAGTGACTGTTTGTTTTTTGAATTTCGCGCAAAGCTACACGACGGCTATCTGCGCTAGCCGTCCCTAAATAGCAGTGTAAGGCTAGAGGGAAGGCAGCCGGTCATCACCACCCACCGCCAACTCTTGGACTACTCTTTTACCAACGAATAGTGTGATTGACGTTCACATTATAACGCCCCCACGGCTGAAAGGGCGAGCATGTTTGGTGCGACGGGGATTCGAACCCGCGACCCTCAGATTACGAGTCGAACGTCTTAATCCCCCTGGTCATGCTTGGCCCCGACTGTGTAAAAAAAAAAAACTTTGTGTTTATCGTGCCGGGGCTATTTAGTAACTGTAAAAGCATCTTGCTACTATAAACAGTCTCACGTCAGTAACTGTAGAAATATCTTATATATGTAAAAATGGCTGGTTTGGGTTGAGAAAATTTTTATGTAGAGGAGTGAACAACGTTTTGACCTTCTTCGGTCATAGTCAGGTTCGCTCCTCTACATAAAAATTTTCTCAACCCAAACCAGCCGTTTTTACCTGTATATTTTTCTCTACAAGTGGGTTTTCTCGTCATCACTGATGTAGAAACATCTTGTTACAATAAACAGTCTCACGTAAATAGCTGCAGAACTTTTCTGCTAGTGTAAACAATTTCACGTCAGTAACTGGAAAAATGCCTTCCTACTATAAACAGTCTCACGTTAGCAAGAGTAGAAACATCTTTCTACTATAAAAAAGTCTCACGTCAGTAACTGTAGAAACATTTCGCCACTGTAAACCGTCTCACGTCAGTAGCTATAGTAACATCTCGCTCCTGTAAACCGTTTTGCAGCTGTTTAGTAAATTAAAAGCTTGTTTTCTTTAAAACATCACAGATTAGTGTACCATAGAAGTTTTAGACTGTTTTCTTTTTGTGTTGTCATTAACTGTTATTTTATTTATCATTCAGTCATCTCAGTAGATAGTTTGTTCGTTTTCTCTCTCTGTTTCATTCTATCCGGTATCTTACAGCATGCATTTTACTTTCCCAAGATGGAATTTATGTTGTTGCTCAGATCTTTGGATTTGGAGTTTTGTTTATCCATCATTTATTATCATTTTTGTCTAATATTTAAATCTCTTCTTAAGTTTTCAATCTTGCGCTTCCCCGTGACTTAGTGGTAAGTCTAAAGGTTTGCATACCACTAAAAATCTGGTTCACTATCAGTGGAGACACAACATAGATAGTCCATTGTGTAACTTCGCGCATAACATCAAACGAACTTAATATTGTTTTAAGTACACATTTATATCAGTTTTCTCATTTCTTGTTTCTTCTGAGTTAATTTATAGTTTTCGACTGTTACAACGAGATTTATATCGCATCGTCTAACTTGTATCTATCACCTTGATTCTATCTATTTTTAACACTTTTTCGGATTCACCAACTTTTTAGTCAGTAATATTCTTTCTTTTTATCTTAGCATTCATCACAATATTTTTTATCAAACTCAGTGTATATTTCAAATTTTCTGCTTTTTAGAGTTTCACTTTATGGGCTAGTATCTCTTTTTAACTACTCCAATTCAGGTATTTGCATCTGACAAATCTCCTCGTGGCTCTTCACCATCACTTGCTACCTATAGCTTTTCTCGTTTCCCTGCCTTACTCTGTAATTACCAACTGTTACTTTAGCTCTTAGTACTTTATTGTGTATTTTCGCGAGCTTTCTCTTCCCCAATATTTTTAACGACGCTATTTTTTCACTTTGTTTTTTCCATTTTCACTCATCGTATATTTTGTAGCTCTAAAAACTAATTCTTATTTTGTACAACGCTAAGATCAGGGGTTCGATTCCCCTTGGTGGGCTGAGCAGATAGTTTTATGTGGCTTTGCTATAAGAAAAACACACACACTTATTTTGTAAACTTACTCTCATTTCCTTACATCTTTTATTACTCTAAATGCTATGAACACTCGTAGAATAAAATGTAATATAACTAAGGACTCTCTTGCTACTTTTACCTCACTTTCAGTTATTTACAGTGTCTGGTGGTAACAGCTGTCTATAAAATCAACCCCAATCCAAATGTCGTAATCTCTTTCTTAGAACCTTGATTAGAAATCTCCAGAGAAATAGGAAAATAACTGGATAAACATAACATGTATTTAGTCATATCCAAAGTTATATATGCGTTGGCTGAGCGGGATAATCAGTTCCGCTGTAGCAAACAGGTGTTCTTTACACCCAAACAGTTTTTGCAGCATTAATCTCAACTTGTTTTGAAACCCAAAGTTTCTTACTTTGTCATTGATTCGCTGGCCAGTAGCAGTGTAGGAGGAAGCCAGTGCTTGTAGCGCCATCTCTAAAGATCACAACAATCGTCTATAAATAAAAAGGCCAGCAGCTTCGCAATTGAAAACGCAGAAGAGATCTTCTGACGCTCAACACGTTCTGTGGTGGTGCACTTTACCTATCCGCCATCTCGAGCATCGTTCGTCACAGAGGTCCAAGGTAAGTCAAATTCATTATCAAAACAGCAGCTAACTGTAACTGGTTTAAAATTATTCCTCTATATGGAAATCCAAATCCAATCTTAACGTTAAAACTAAATAATCAAGAATCCCCTAATTTGCTACATTTCTCTAACAGCTAGTGTGGTAAACTTCAAACACGTTCATTTTTAAAAACGCACATGTTTTGTAACTACACGTTAGCTCCTGTTTTTATACTACCATTCATCCCATTAAAAAGTAAAACCAAAAACAACCAAAACCAACAATAAATAGATCACAAAGTTTAGCAGAAAAGCCCAATAGTCAATAGCCTTATCCACTGTTTCAGAGGTGATGTTTGTGTGTTTAAAAAAAATACATAACTGAAGTTGTATTTTTTATATACTGCTAGAATAGTTATAGTTGCCAAGTATCTTATAAAGAGTTGTATTGTCCTTACAAATGAAAAATAAAAACCCAGGCACTGATAGGAATGTGTTAAGTTAACAAACCACACTTACTGTAAATGTATGAAGTTACTCCAGTACTGTCAGAGAAGTAGCTTGTAACCTTATACAATTTACGTTTAGTTAATGTAACCTTATACAAGTTACGTTTAGTTAATGTAATCTTATACAATTTACGTTTAGTTAATGCAAGAGAGCATTTCTTAATAAGTTCTTAGAAATAAAAACAAACAAACTGAAGTACCAACTTTTACTATACAAGAACTTTTGACTTTTTATCATTTTCTTAAAATCTGTCAAAATTATTTTCTGGTTCAACAGTTTCTTCTATCTAGTCACAAGCAACAGCAAAGTAAGTACTGGTATTTTACTAAGAACAACGCTGAAGAGTCATTGTTTCGTTTTTCATGCAGAATTCCTGAACGTTTTAAAAGAAGGTTTTAAATCTGATCCCCTTTAAGAAAAAAATAATTTAATTTCAAATGTAGTAGTAACTTCTTAGGCCTATTCTATGTTTCACAACGCGTGTGTGTATGTTTTTTTATAGCAAAGCCACCTCGTGCTATCCGCTGAGCTCACTGAGGAGAATCGTACCCTTGACTTTAGCGTTGTAAATCCGTAGACTTACCACTGAAGTAGCGGGCGGTACTTCACAACGCCCTTGTCATTAATGTTTTTCGACATTAGTTTAGAGCTTTTTCAAAACTAAACTTTCTTTATGCAATGAAAGTAGCAATGTGTAAAAATCCACATTGTCCTCAGTGGATGCACAGTTCGAAATTGATAAACTATCAAAAATGTAGGTTAGTGGTAATTTTACAGATTTACAACGATAAAATCCGAGGTTCGATTCCCCGCGGTGGACACAGAAGATAACCCAGTCGTAAATAAATTGTTTATACTTTAAATCACGTGAACCACTTACGTTTTGAATGATATTTGTTTCTTGCTTAAAATATATCTTTTCAATTGGGGTATAATCAATGGCTGTTACATGCAGAAAAAATAAGTTTCTTTTCATTCCAGAATACAGAAAAGCAATGTCGACGTGCTATTATATTAAATGGTTAGTACCACTGATTATGTGGTGGGCTATAATCACATCTATTATACTCCTGAGAAAGTCAGAAACCTCAACGTCCATAAACTTTCTTCTTTAACGATTTACACATTTCTGTAGGTTGATGATTATAGATTGTCATAGAGACTGTTTCCTATACATAATTTGTTATAAATGTCATTTTTAAGGTGCGTGAATCATAGGCCACTTTATATACATTTTTTTCTTGAAATAATCTACAAATTAATCTCTGGAAACATCTAGAGGTTACTTTTCAGAAATCTACGATAAGTAATCCTAGATTTCTCCAAGCCCGTTCCCTAGGCGGTGGTTTTGCTAGATAGTAGATAGAAACAGTGGGAATCTCGTTAATCTTTTCATGCATGTCACTAATTAGATTACGAGCCAAAGCAGAAGGGCGCTTGACTCGTAATCTGAGAGTCACGGGCTCAAATCTCCATCACACCAAATATGCTCGCCCTTTCAGCAGTGAGTGTATTCTAATGTTGCAGTCAGTCCCACTATTCGTTGGTAAAAGAGTAGCCCAAGAGTTAATGGTGGATGGTGACGACCAGTTGCCTTCTCTATAATCTTACACTGCTAAATTAGGGACGACTAGCGCAGATAGCTCTCGTGTAGCATTGCGCGAAATTCAAAAATAAATACGTGCTACACAGATTATTTATTACAGCACAGAACTATTTTCATCTGTCATCCATGTACAACACAGAAGGTATTAATTTACTCGGGTATGTGTATATTGATCAATAACAAAGAGAATTTCCACAAATCAATTACTTCAGATGTTTATACAGTAGGTTAAGTATCTTCACTGCTAAATGCAGTTTGACAACATTTCAGTTTGTCGTGTTTGCAGGAATGTTGCTATTCTTCTAAACCAACGCTGGCTTAAGAAAGCGCGAAACCTCATCCAACAAGATAACGAGTCATACAAGTACACTAATCGGGTAAGCATTAGTGGAGGCTTAGAGTGACTTTTCCCTTTCTCTCAAATAGTTGAATAAATCCTCACATATTTCATTGTACTTTAATGGAATATGAAAATATTAAAATTTGAATTTTAATAACTATAATTTCTTATTTATTAGTATGAAGCCCCAGTCAGTCGCTTTTCTTGTTTGAATAGGAAATTTGATAAGAAAGTCGTTGAGTTATATTAAAGGCTTTCTTACTTGTGTTAAACTTCAAGAGTTGATTAATTAAAGTAAAGCACAGCCAAGGTGTTGAATAGTGCCTGGCTTTGGTCAGGATTGAAAAGAATGTAATACACAAGTATTTTATAACACGTTTGTTTGTTTGTTTCTTTTTGAATTTCGCACAAAGCTACTCGAGGGCTATCTGTACTAGCCGTCCCTAATTTAGCAGTGTAAGACTAGAGGGAAGGCAGCTAGACATCACCACCCACCGCCAACTCTTGGGCTACTCTTTTACCAGCGAATAGTGGGATTGATCGTCACATTTTATCGCCCCCACGGCTGAAAGGGCAAGCATGTTTGGCGCGATGGGGATGCGAACCCGCGATCCTTGGATTACGAGTCGAACGCCTTAGCACGCTTGACTATGCCGGGCCCTTTTATAACAAAAAATTAAAAATGAACAAAAATATTTATAACACAAAATAACAAACACAGTTATCAATAATTCAAAATAAGTGTAAAAAATGGAATATATTTCTATTCTTCCTCCCTTTTGATTTAGAAACGGTGGTTGTGTTTTACTTTGCCGTAAACCTACACAGTGGTTTATCTGCGCTCTATCCATCGCCGCAAATCGAGCCCTGTATTTTAGCATTGTAAATCCATAAGCAAGGCGGTGACTCACCGCAAGCCTTGGCCCAGCATGACCAGGTAGGTTAAGGCGTTCGACCCTTAATCTGAGGATCGCGAGTTCGAATACCCGTCGCACCAAACGTGCTCGTCCATTCATCCGTGGAGGTATTATAATGTGGCGGTCAATCCCACTATTCGTTGGTAAAAGAGTAACTTAAGAGTTGGCGGTGGGTAGTGAAGACTAGCTGCCTTCCCTCTAGTCTTACACTGCTAAATTAGGGACGGCTAGCGCAGATAGCCCTCTTGTAGCTGTGCGCGAAATTCAAAAACAAACAAACAAACCGCGAGACCTCAACAGTAGTGAAGCAAACATTACAGAAATCTTAAAATAAGTAGTACACTCAAGATTCTTGTTCTTAAAAAAAAAATAGGACAATTTATGGAAACGAGTTAAAATACTCAAAAGCACATGAAAACAAAAAAGTTTGCTTAAATAGAAAACACAGGATTATTACACTATTCATAGACTCCTAGATTACTAGTCGTTATGTGTTCTTTTTTTTCTCCAAAGGATTAAACAAGTTTGGCCAACAGATCTGGGAAGTAACGAAGTTTGTTACAAAAGGCCCAAGCTAATCAGTGTTTGGTTAAGTTATTGTATAAATGGCCTTTTGGTTTCTGCAGTGTTTGGTTAATCCGTTACATACATTGTCAGATTATTTCGATTGGAGCATCAAGAGTGTTCATGGTATAAGTCGTCTTAACATACAGAATCGAATCATATTAATATTTTAACTCGTGTCATTAACTCGTTGCTTTAACAGATATTAACCACTCGGTGAAACTTGAAATTGATATAGTGTTAAAAAACAGACATTTTGGATAACAACCGATAATTTTAATAAAAAGTAAAATATTTTTTCACTCTAAATGATCTCCATACGTGACGACAACTGATATTCGAAAGACTGACTTTTTCTTTTTTGTTAATGTTTAAAAATGTAAAACAAATTGAGTAAATACGGAAAACATTTTCTTCAAACAGATCGTAGACAAATTATTTGCTTTTAATCGATGTTTATTGTTTTAAGTATAACATGAAATATCGCAAAATACAACGAATTCCTGAACTTCGTCAAGTTAAGAAGCACTTAAAGAACTTGTACTATAAAAACCATAGACAATAGAATGAAGCTGGGCGGTTTTCTTGCTATTCTTAAAGTGATAACGAACAAGTATTTTCAAGTTGAAGGCTTACAAGCCAAAGGCTCACTACTTGCATTCCTCAATCAAAAGTTATATTAAGAAGAATGAACCGCAGCAGAAACTTTATTAAAACACATAAGTATTAAGTCCCTCGCTCCCTCAATACAGTCTGAACGAACGTGTGTATTTTTAGTTTGATGTAGTCTTGGAAACTAAGTCTATATACATTGGATTATTGTCTTGGCTAGTTAGTTCTTATTGTTAAATATCAGTGTGTTATAACTGTTTGAAGAATACAATCGATCAGAAATTATCTAGCGTAACTTTCCACTACAGACATGTTTTGCACTTAATTAAAGACGTGAGTGTAATGTGGAAACATAGGTACTTACTGTTATATATGTGAAATAATAAAATGCTTTTAATCAGTTGATGTCAGGAAATACGTAGGATTTAAAGTTCATTTTGAATCAATAGTACGAGGTAAATTTAGTTCTCTATTCATTAAAACTGACACTGTGTAAACAGCTTAGTTGAGGTACAATGGGAAGGTAAAGCATTTCTATGTATTCTGTACAACAAAAAGTCTAAGGCATTTAAAATAGCAACTGTAATCATAATTACATTACGCCAAGTTTATCCGGTACCCTTTACATGAAACAAACAAACAACAACATGTCTAAAGGGCTGCATAGGTGTAAAATCCTCTCTGAAAAGATTGCAAATGTTACCCGGTATGTTATTTTAAACTGTTAAGGACTGTATGTTGTAAACAAGCAAGTTGGTTACGTTTTTCTGAGAGTTATTAAAAAGAAATATTACACACATTCCTGATGTCAGACAGGTTTATTAAGTGAAAGCCCGGCATGGATAGGTGGTTAAGACCCTCAACTCGTAATTTGAGGGCTTCGAATCCCTGTCACACCAAACGTGCTCGCCCTTTCAGATGTGGGGGCTTTATAATGTGACGGTCAATCCTACTATTCATTGGTAAAAAGAGTAGCTCAAGAGTTGGTGGTGGGTGGTGTTTGTTTGTTTGTTTTGGAATTTCGCACAAAGCTACTCGAGGGCTATCTGTGCTTGCTGTCCCTAATTTAGCAGTGTAAGACTAGAGGGAAGGCAGCTAGCCATCACCACCCACCGCCAACTCTTGGGCTACTCTTTTACCAACGAATAGTAGGATTGACCGTCACATTATAACGCCCCAACAGCTGGAAGGGCGAGCATGTTTGGCGCGACGCGGGCGCGAACCCGCGACCCTCGGATTACGAGTCGCACGCTTTTCGCGCTAGGCCATGCCAGGCCCATGTGGGTGGTGGTAACTAGCTAACTTCGCTCTAGTCTTACATTGCTAAATTAGGGACGGCTAGCGCAGATAGCCCTAGAGTAGCTTTGCGCGAAATTCAAAACAAAGTAAACTATTAAGTGAAGCGGTACACTCACATTATAAGCGACTTTTGGACGTTACTTTATCTCAACTTCTGGAAGATGTTTTACTTAGTTTCTCAAATTTTAACATATTTATTCGTATAATCAGTGCCCCGATATCAACGGTATGTTTTTAGACTATAGTGATAAAATACAGAGCTCAACTGTTCGAGATGGGCAGAGCACCGATTGCCTAACGTTTGGCTTTGCGCTAAGAAGGCAAACGAAGAAGCAATCTAATGGGTTCAAAACTGATATTGTTTTTGTTGGTCTTGCCACCACTAGTTGGTGATTTTTTATAATGTTCTAAAGATTAAGTTGGAGCTACTGCCGAAATGAAAAGATCTGAAGACAAAGTCCTGTTGAATCCATGTAAATATAACACTACTGTCTGTTTTATGTTCGTGTAATTACTTTGGATTTCCACTAACCTTGCTATAGATGTTTATTATGTCTATGGGGAGATATATATACACAATTTATATTTTGTACTTTGCGTTTGTGTAGTTTTTTTATAACTACTTCACCTTTAAATGGACTTTCACCACTTTAGGCACAAAGGTTTATTGGGTCAATGCGGATATACATGCATATCTGCAATTTCACGTTTTATATTTTGCAGTTTTTATGAGTGTTTTTGCGTTTTCCTACAATTACATATAAGGGAATCAAATTTTCATGTCTTAAGATAACTTTTTATTAATTACGAATTTACATAACTTTAGTTTAGGGAAGGGGGTACTCTAACTAGTGTTGCAATGTATTTATTAAGCAGATATCAAAATATATTTTTAGAGTGGTCGTTTTTGTCCAACGGTAACTTTTTTTTATGCTATCTGCAATGGCACTAATACAACGCTGCCTTCAAAGTGATATCAAGTTGCCATAATTCGTATTAATTGAATATAGTGTATTTAAAAAGCGTCGATAATTGGCGAGGTATTTTTAATTCGCGTAAATAGTTAAAAATAACTTAATTTACTAGAATTTCAATTTCTTGAAAAAAAGTTATTTTTGATTATATCTTTTCTATGTCGTTTTAGTAGTAGAAAATTATAGTATATCGTTTGAGGATTTTCAGCTTTAAACATCTTTGGTAGACGTACGGTTCGCTGAAGTTAACACTCACTCTAATCTGAAACTTTAACATGGCCTGAACTGTGCACGTTAGGGTGTAGTATTAACATAGCTACTTTTGAAGGTTGCTCTTCAGCTAATGACTGAAAGAAGATCTCTTGTTCGTGAACGAAAACTAATTATAGCATATCACAGAGGGGCTTACATTACTGTCCATAATGTATTTTCGTTTTTCCTATTCTGTTTTTATTAATCAGTACAAAGCAAACGAAGCAAAAACGAAACAAGAGTTTCGGAAAATTTTAAGATTTTCCTTAAGTTCGACCAAGTTCAGCTAACACGGTTTAGAAATTACGTGAGGAGAAAGCAGAAACCTTTTATTCTTACCGGAGCTTAGCGCACACTATAAACTCTTTTAATTTCACTCACGCCCTCGTATTTCATCTTGGCACTAGTCATTGTTGTTCACCACTTCACAATTTTTGTTATTTTATGAAACTTTTATGATCACGTCTCCAATACCATCCTCATTCGTTTATACAGTGAACCTTGGTATCTTGTCTGTTAGAATAGCACGTGTATAGTGATTCCTTAGAACTCAAAATGAGTTTAAACCAAATAATTCAATGGAAGTTATATAGAGTTATACAATTATCAAAAATGGCAAAGGTTCAAGTTATGTATTACCTTCTTTGATATACGAGGTCTGTTCAAAAAATACGCGGACTGACGTCATAAAACAAAATGTACTTTATTTAGAAGTTACAGGTCTGAGACCCATTCAAAGTACTCTCTTCCCCAACGCACACACTTATCCCAACGGTGTTTCCACTTGTTGAAACAGTCCTGGTACGCTTCTTTTGTAATGTCCTCCAGCTCCTTCGTCGCATTTGCCTTAATCTCGGAAATCGTCTCAAATCTTCTTCCTTTCAAGGGTCTTTTGAGTTTGGGGAACGAGAAAAAATCGCAAGGAGCAAAATCAGGTGAGTAGGGGGGTGGGGAAGAACAGTGATCGAGTGTTTGGCCAAAAACTCACGAGTTCTGAGGGCTGAATTTTGCAGCAACGCGGTGCATCTTCAATTTTTCGGTCAAAATCTCGTAACAAGATCCAACTGATATCCCACACTCTTCAGCAAGCTCCCTGACAGTCAGACGTCGATTTGCCCGCACCAGGGTGTTGATTTTGTCGACGTGTTGGTCGTCAGTTGACGTGGAAGGACGTCTAGGACGCTCATCATCTTCAATGGACTGTCGACCATCCTTAAAGCGTTCATGCCACTTGAAACATGCCGTACGCTTCATAGCAACATCACCGTAAGCAGTGTTAAGCATATCAAAAGTTTCAGTCGCAGATTTTCCATGTTTAACACAAAATTTCACAGCAAGTCGTTGCTCCTTCAGGTCATTCATTCTGAAATCCGCCAAACGAAAAAATCGCACTTCACTTAAAACCGCGTAGCTAATACACAAATGAAGATATCTGCAATCGGGAAATGGTGTCGTAATCAGCTGATCTGTGCGAACCTAGCGACCCAAGCGGATTTCCCTGGAACCAACTGGAGCCGCGCAATTCAAACAGTCCGCGTATTTTTTGAACAGCCCTCGTATATCAAAGAAGGTAATACATAACTTGAACGTTTGCCATTTTTGATAACTGTATAACTCTGTATAACTTCAGTTGAAGTTATATCATCGTAATGAAATTCAATTTTAGCGATTGTGCAAAATACACAACAAGTAATTTCAATACGTTATCAATCAGAAAGTAAAATTATATTAAGACGTATCATTACAATCAGAACAAACAAACTGACTTAGATTGTAATAACTTACTCTTAACGGATAGAGAAACTAAAGAAAGTTTTTATACACAATATTCAGACAATGCAATAAAATCAACCTCTTTGTTCTCGCTGCAAGAAAGGCGGGAACTAAAAATATAATTTTTAGAGAGTGAAAACTAACAAACAAGAAATTAAATTCCGCTACAAGAACGTTTATCTACAACAAATCTAATTGTTAAACGCCTGATGAATAACCTTTAGATCTGTGAATCAGATACACGTTTTATTAAACACTCATAAAATCATTTTATATAACCATTTTATAACAGTAATTACCAAAGAAATAGTTATAAAAATGAGTGTATTAACACTGAATTGAAATAATTCAATGTGGCTAATGATCAGATGTATCCCACGTCTGAGATAACATTAAGTTAAGATGAATCTTGATTTCTGGTATAATGCAAAATTTATCACCTTTTGTAGTTTGTTTGTATGTGTGTCTTTAGATGAGAACAGCCATTATGATGTTGAGTGTCAGCGTGTGGGTTGCTGTAACGTCCCTTGTCATGGCTCTTCCTAGCCAACATATGATACAAACAAGATCCCAGAAACTTTGTGGAGCCCAACTTGCCCAAGCACTCTCCATAGTATGTGGCGGCTTCTACTACTTTCCTCAAAAGAGGCCTGACAGTGATTTCTTCAAGAACGAACTGACTACAGGTAAAAGAATTATAAATGAATGACTAACTCAACAAATACGAAACCTTACAAAGTCTGATAGTCTTAAAGATTATTTAAACATTTTTACTGCTATAATTTTTTATTCATGCTTTACCTGTGTATTAAAATGTTTCTCTTAATTTTATAATACATCAAATATTTCTTTCTGTGCAGGTGCGATAAGTGACCAAAACAACTATGTGTGTTTTCTTATAGCAAAGCCAGATTAGGCTATCTCCTGAGTTCACCGAGGGGAATTGAACCTCTGATTGCAGCCTTGTAAGTCCGTAGACTTACCGCTGTACCAGCGGGTCACCGAAAAACAACACTGTCTATAAATAAATGACCAAAACTAACGTAGTAGTGTCAGATCTAAAATTGAAAATAAGTTATTATCTTATTGATATAATATTGTCGCCAAAAATATAGCGTATGTAACTAAATATATATATATATACATAGACTTAATGAATTAAAATCATCAGCAAATTTTATAAGTGGTATATGTATATGTGTTTATGAATTTCTTTTTATTCAGTTCCCTGGTGGCGAATGATGAAAGATTTACAGACACTCTCTGACGGCGAGTACCTTGATAGCAAAATGGCAATGTCTATGTTCCGAAAGCGAGACAGCTTAGCTCGACAGACTCGGGGTGTTTCAGACGAGTGCTGCACGAAAAGTTGTTCAATCAACGAATTAATGTCATACTGCGGTTCTTCTGGAAAAAAATAGACGGCGCTTCATGTTACAAAAAATCACGATTTTCACTCGAGTTCTTCTTGTTTGACATGGCTATTTTCTTGAATTTTTAACGTAGCTAAAAAAATCAATATAAGAAGTTTTAAGTAAGTTTTATTAAAGTTTCGAATTGTAAATTTTTCAACTGAGTTTATACATTACTCAACGACGTCTCATGAGGTGAGATAAACGAGTTTGTTTGACTATGATTTATCGTTTATGTTGTAAACGCTTCTGTGATCAGGAATAAATTGTTTTAATCTGAATATTTTTGAATTCTATGAATTTTTTTCACTGAAAATTGTGAATTAATTTGGACAATAAGCTTTTAAGTCAACCCTTGCTTGGGAAGAGCACAACAGTTTATTAGGTTGAATTTAATGACTATTTTATGTGGCCCTATATTATGACAATCAAATTCGTAACTACTAATCTGATCCAGCTTACACCCCCTATTTATTTGCTTTTTATAAACTCTCACATTTCCCTATTCGTGTAATGTTAACACTTGCGCACGCCTATATATAGTACTATATATTAAAATAATTACGTATTGAGGAAAGCCTCGAAAATTTCTAAAGATAAAGTACGTAAAGATAATGTATATATTTTTACGTGCACAGGGTATGTATAAATCTTCACAGGTTGTATTTACATTGTAAGATATATGATTTACAATTATAAATTTTAACAAACAACATGTATAATAAACAGGCATATCTTTAAAGTGTAACTGATATGTTTTCGGCTATCATAACCAGAACTATAATTGATACAGTATAGTGACAAACGTTAAACTCCAGGTACAAGTATATGTGTGTAACACTTTTCATGTTTACTGAAAGTCAATCAGTTATTTTCTTCTAGACAAGTTCTCGAAGTTTTCTATAATGATTAGAATTCATATTTCTTTGGAAGCCTTTCCCGTAAAGGCTTGACAAAAGCACTGCATTTACGTAAAGCACTTACTAACAAATTATGCATCAAGCAGTTCTAAATTAAAGATGGCCTTACCTGACCTTTCGGTTCATTTCCTTTATTAAACACGTTACACGGAAGCATTAATTGTCAGTTAAGACAACAGCTGAAACCATATCTGAATACTAAAAGTGTAATAAAGCACATTCAAATGCGTATTTGAAATACCGAGTTTATTATCAAGTTTAGTAGGAAGAGAAACAACCAGTAACCAATGAAGTTTTTATATATTATTATTGTCTTCTCAACATTTCACCTTACAGCATTTTTAAGATACGATCTTAATTTTACCTTAACTTGGACTGTTTCAAAGAGATTCTAACCAGACTTTTTTTTATACGTGTGCTCTCTAGTTCTCTCAAGAAACTACAAGCCTTAACATTGTGTCAGTCACGTCCTACATAAGAGAAGTTTTACAACTGTTGTCTCCAAGGGAACGACGAGGAACAAAGATAGTTAGATCAAAGAGAACTTACCGACTTTAGTAATAGATAATCACGTATTAAGCGAAAACTGCACATATCTAGAAATAAACGAAACGTTCTGAAGAGCTCTACATTAAAATAAGAAGGTAAGACTTGCATGTCAGTTTAGAGGAGTAGGTCATATTCCACATGAGAGATACCAGCAACTCTCTTCTGACCTTGCACGTACTGGTGATTAGGGTACTCAACTTGCAATCTGCAAGTATGAAATTAGATGGTACTAGATGTCGCTTCCGTTGGATATTTTTTTACTCGGCATACCTGATAAAGTCTGAAAATTAAAACTATTTCAAACTCGACCTGTTGTTTGTCATTGCCCTAAGTATTCTTCATACGATATTTCTATCTCAGTGACCAATTAAGAACGTTTTGATTTATAGTTCTCTCGAGACAGTACGTACTTAAGCCTACAAACTTTGTTTGGAGTCAGCATACAGTTTGTTAACAGCAGTATCGGGCTAAAGTAATTTAATAATAACAAAGAGAATCTATAACAATAGTAATCTACAAGCATACCACCGGCCAACTGTAAACAATAAAATAATTTATCATTGAACTGTCAAGTTTAAGTATAATAAATAAAAATGTAAGAACTGAGTCTAAGTATTGAAATACGATCAATGTACGAAATAGAAGGAAATTCATATATATATATATATATGAACACCTTTGTATTTATTAAGAACAGGGTTATGTTTTTAATTAGTCAAATTCCTTTTATTTGTTCTCTCTTCTGATAATATTTACTTAGAAAGAACCGAAATAATGGTTTTTCGTAGACGTGCGTTGAAAAACATGAGAATATTTTAAATGTTCCTGCAAACAGGTAGAAATACGTCTTGCAATTTGTACATTCAATTGTATACACGTTTTCAAAATTATAATTGTCCATATACGTTTTGGGTAGCAGTTGGCCTAGTTTGTTTGGTTTTTATTTTCAGATAAAATTGTATTATAATGTTAAAGTTATACTATCTGACTGTTTTTAACCTTATTTTTTAGAGCATGTAATAAGTTTGGAATGAACAATAAAACACAATGATAAGAACATCTTCAGAAGGACCATTTTCTGTGTCAATTTGTGGCTTATTTCCAAAAGAAGTGAATACTTTATTAACACTACTGGGGGCAAATTTTGTTTTGTACACAAAACAGAAACCTAAAATTTCTTGTTTTGAACAATCGATGTTGAAATTTATGCTTTCCTTTGTACGGATGGCTTCTTTTAATATACCTAACGTTTGGCATTGGTCATAAAGGGGATTCGAAGATATGTAGACTCTAATGTGAGTGTTCTTACGAAATAAGGAGGTTAAGAAGCCCGTTTTTACCTTTTCAATAATAATATTTAGAAATGAATATTAGTTATAAATTTCATTTTCTATCGCAGATTTAATGCTTGGATGTATCTGGTTTAGATAAGAGAAAAACTCGTGAATGATATTAAGGCCATCGAATGTTGAGAGAATGTCATTAACATATCGAAACCAAAATATTGGTTTGTTAAGTGAATATGGGATAGTAGTGTCTTTAGTTCTTATCATAAATGTATTGGTAAGTACATATGTTACAAAATTTTCCATACTTAAGCCTTCAGTTTAGATGTAATTCACGTCTTCAGACTAGAACGTGGAAGATTTAGCGGCAAGGAAAAACAATTTTCTTATATTATTAATGTTCAGGCGAAAGGAGGGCTTGATTCGTTTTGGTAGCATTCTAGAACAGCATTCAACGGTTCGATGGTATGGATTTTGAGCAAACATAATTTTTTTAATGTGACTAATTGAACAAAGTGACTAAATTCTTGAAATGTTTTTAGCAAACATTTGACATTTTTTATGAATGAGAAAACATGAGAAACATATTTAGAAAGCATCTAAGCGAGGATTTTTTTTTTAGGCTGTAATTGTAAGAATCGCATGCTGAAACAATAGGAACTAAAGGAATACCAGGTTTCTAAGTTTTGGGAAGACCATAAATTTAAAAAGTACAGGAACTCGAGGGTCGAATAAATTGATATATATTAGCAGAAAGTTGAGATGTGCTTTATAACTGTAAAAGTTTTAGTAACTTTTCTTTGCATGGGGTGCTAAGGCGTGCGACTCGTAATCGTCGTGCCAAACATGCTCGCCCTTTCAGCCGTGGGGGCGTTATAATGTTACGGTCAATCCCACTATTCGTTGGTAAGAGAGTAGCCCAAGAGTTGGCGGTGGGTGGTGATGACTAGCTGCTTTTCCTCTAGTTTTACACTTCTAAATTAGGGACGGCTAGTACAGATAGTCCTCGAGTAACTTTGTGCGAAATTCACAAAAAAAAACCCATCGTACTTGTGTTTCGTTGACAATATGGATTTTATTTGTTTTAAATAAAACTAGTTTATTATTTTCATTAACACGCTTTTATAGATTGTTCTTTCATAAATATTTGTTTCACCATTTAACAAAATAATTAATTGTTATTACTACATTGTATTTATTATAAATAGTAGCTTTGTGCGAAATTCAAAAAACAAACAAACAAAGCTAATAAGAAATATATGTGACACTGAAATGTTTTAAGATCACTCCTGAAGATGTCGCGGTAAACGTTGAAACAGGAAGAGGCGGTATTTTAGGTTATTATTTATTGTTAAGTATAAAGCTACACGAAGAGCTATCTGTGCTCTGCCCACCACAGGTATTGAAACTCAGTTTCTGGCAGTAACAGTCCGCAGACATACCACTGTGTCACTATGGGTATCCGTGTTTTAGAAATGTTTTAATAGTGAATCGATTTTAACATTGTGTGTTTATTATTTTAATACCTTTTATATTATTGTTTTCTAGTATTTTATAAATTGTATAATAAAAAAGTTGTTTTAGCAGCTTATTTAAAGTCATAGCTTTGACGAGCTAGCTTCATATTTGTACGTGGTATTTCACGTATTAAATAACAAATATATCTACAATAGATAATTCCAATTAACAAGCTATAATACCTGGTATGTACGAGCCTTCCGATAAAACAACCTAAAATACACAGAGGGCTTAAGACAATGCAATTTGATAATTATATAGGTCACCTTATATACAATTCACAACAATTGTTTATCATAAACCGAATAAAAAATAGAAGTAAAAAGTTATCTGATTCTCGCTTGCACTTGGTTATTATTGTATGGAAAGTGTAAAGAGAAATAAGCTGATACTGTAAGTATATCTCGGAAGCATACACTGTTGAAGACAGTGCATTAATATTAAATATATATGATAAAGTTACTGTAAAGTGAAAGAGAAATAACTAGTATTTGAAACGTAGATTATATCAAATTTGTTCTGAAAAACCTTAAATTTTCTCCTATTCATTGTTTTAAACACATTCCTCTGAACTTCTTGTGCCCCATGTTGCTGTGGGCCCATGTTCTGTTGGCTACAAAACACTTAATGACATTGAATTCATGCATAAGAATTGTTGTAAGAAAAATACTCTGAATAATATTACAGTGTCAATTGTACTCTTTGTGTATTTCATTTAGAAAACATGTGATTTCACCCAACATTAAGTGTTGTAAAAAAGGAATACAAATAACTTTCTATCATGTAATATGTGGTTGGACCCTACTGGTATTAAACAGTTAGAAAACAAGTAAGTAATTTTTGAGCTTTTAAATTGCATTGAATCTCCATTTGGGCATCCTTACTATTTTCGATATTTGTGAAACTATTTACAGGAAGGTAAGAAGTGTAATATTTAACCAGTTACGTTGATCCTTTAAACTTCAGCAAAACGAAGTTTTTAAGTTAATCACGAGATTGAAGACACATCGTTTATAAGACAATAGTTATTAAAGTGTGTAAGGTAAATTATTGATTGTATTGTTTGCCTTATTCCAATAATGGCTTTAATTGTAACTTTTTTAAAAATGTATAATTAAATCTAAACATTGATGACGTAATCACATCTTGAGATATCCTGCGATGAACGCATTATCTTATTTAACCATTTGTCAAAAGAGTTTGTTTGTTTGTTTTTTAATTTCGCACAAAGCTACTCGAGAGCTATCTGTGCTAGCCGTCCCTAATTTTGAAAAATGTATGTAAGTGAAATATATAAAATAATTTTTAGCATGTGTAATACGAAATATTTTATCAAGAACTCAATAACTGTTATACATAATAAAAATCAAAGTTAGATGGGTAGAATAATGGCATAATAATACATTTAATCTATTAAATCAAACTGGTGAAACTGTCGGATTACTTGTTAAATTAGTGCATAATATTTACAGATATTGTCATGAACAATCCAATCCAACAATGAAAAGAATGCTATTTACATAAGGTAAAATAATATTGATTATCCTTTCATCTTATGAACTATGGTAACATTGTCTTTAGTAGTATCACCTTACTATAGTAACACTATTATATGAGTTATTTTATTAAAAACGAATCTACAGTTATACATATTACATAAAAATAATAGTTTTCTGGATGAAACATAGACGTTGATGACATGTACAGACATGCTGGTCTACAAAATCCCTGGTGGTTTGCTCGTACATTATTTGTGTACTCTTCATATTATCACACCCTCTGGTTCCACTTTGTGGAACTATAACATCGGATAAAGTGACAAATAATAGAGATCAACACTTAAAAACGTCCTAACTACTCTCATGCTTTTTTACACACTTATAACGCTGGAAACCGAATTTCAACACCCGTGGAAGGCAAAGTGCAGACAGACCATTCTATATCATTGTACGTAACTACAAACAAACATAGTTTTATATACTTCTTTTTCATCAAATAAATATTCTTTATATTCATATAATATAAATTTATTTTTAATAACACTTTCTTATTCCCTGTTGGGACAGCAGTAAGTCTACGGATTTACAACACTAAAATCAAAGATTCGATTTCCCTCGGTAGACACAGCAAATAACCAAATGTGGCTTTTCTATAAGAAAAACACTTTTTAATACCTTTGGACTTCTTATAGATTTAATAAACTTGTAACTTTTGTAATATGTATTTGTAAATGTCATAAATAAAAACTTTATTAAATTACTCTATTTAATTTTAGACAGCAACCATATCCTTCTTGTCTTGTGAACGCATTTCAACTATTTTAAAGTTTCAAAGTGTTGGTGCCACGGGGGGGACATCTTACATGTTTTATCCACTCAAGTAATATCAGGGTTAACTCCAGTTAGAAGCTTTTAGAGCTTATACAACTACAGTACCAACATTTAAGTAAATTTTTTTCAGAAGGATTAATATATCTAATATATAGCAAACTAGATCAGCTCCAGTTTTGCATTTTTCTTAGTCGTATCCATTTTACTTTACATGCTTAATCTATTTTTCTATTGAAAAGTATTTTGATGTTTGTGCAAAACATTTCTTTAAATTCATTTATTCTTGAGTAATATTTCAAAACTTAAATAAATTTCAAAATTATTTATGAAAGTTATAAGACCTTTTTATACCAATCTTTTCTAGCAGATATATTTAGATAATTTTCGAGTACTACAATAACACCGGTTCTTAGGCGTTATGGTGCTAAAGGAAAAATGGCAGTAGTATTCAATAAAACTTTAGAACCTGTCATTAATAAGTTAATATCAGCATATACCTTTAACGTCTCCTATATACAAATATTTTCTTCTTTATAGTGGATAAAATTTACTCTGTATTGCATTTCATGAGGTTAAAGATCTAATAATACAAAAATATTGTCAACAGAAACTGTTTGTTTACATTTGTTAATACTGTTGGATCTATCAAGGTTTCTAATGATATTTTTATTTTTCGATTTGAAAAGTGCAAGATATAAAATAATTACATTTTTATGTTTATTCAAGTTAAATGATAAGATTGCGACAGATGAATCATTGATAAGGTTTTCTTTCTTCCATTGATAAAAAGGCAAGTATTATACACTCTTCAAAAAAAAAACGCAAAAGGGATATTTTTGTTATTTTAAAGAGAAATATACGTAATAACGTCACAAGCTCAGAGTATGTGATGTTACACGTGTTAAGGCACTGATTGTCAGACCAAAATGACAATAAAAGTTGTGAACTTTGAAAACGGAGGAAAACATCGGATTTTTTGCCTAAACGCATTCGTGTCCAATAAATTTGTTTGTGAGATCTGCATGTTCTGCAAGTGCAACATGTGCAAAATCCCTATAAAAGTGACGGGTTCTCGGTTTCCATAGCTCAGTGTTAAGCCACCGACACGCAATACAGTTACACCAAGACTACTGAAGCACAACGCAACAACGCCATTGGTCGCTTGGAAGCAGGCAAATCTCGATCAGATGTTGCCAGAGCTGTGAATGTCCACCCAAGCACCATCACAAGGCTATGGAATCGTCACCAACAACATGGATCAACTCGTGACCGTCCACAATCTGGCAGACCTCGTGTGACCACGCCCGCACAAGATCGCTACACCCGGTTACGTCACCTTCGGGATAGGACCACCACTGCGACGTCTATTGCCTCAATCATACCAGGTCTGCGTAGGATTTCCGATCAGACCATACGCAACCGTCTACGAGATTCTTAGGCCTCATGTGCAACCTATCATGGTGAACGTCAACGACGTTTTTCAACATGACAACGCCCGTCCTCACACAGCCCGACTCACCACTGTCTTCTTGAGACACCACAACATCAAGGTTTAACTGTTTTAACGAATATAAAATATAAGGCTTTAATTTCTAATCCTATTTCTCAAAACGAGAATATAATTCAAATTACGTGTTAAATCTTTCTCGTATGCGGTATGTTTCGCCATCTAACGACGAAATATAGAAATTATACTATAAATACTTTAACGTGAGCTCAAAATCACAGTTCGTTGCCTATGAAAAAAAATATATAAATGAAGAAATGTATGTATATTTTTCTTTACAAAAATATATAGTAGAATAGTTAATAAATATCATTGTACCAGTACTAAATGCTGGAAAGATACAATATGTTAAGGTCTATGCGTGTTTCCAGGTGGTTAAGTCGCTCGTCACGTAAACTGAGGGTCGCGGGTTCGAATCCCCGTCACCCCAATCATGTTCGCTCTTTCCGGCATGGGGCGTTCTAATGTTACGGTCAATTCCACTATTCCTTGATAAAATAGTAGTCCAAGAGTTGGCAGTAGATGGTAATGACAAGCTGCCTTCTCTATAGTCTTACACAGCTGCGCAAATAGCTCAGTTTCTTTGTGTCATAAAACACCAAACCAAACTTACACAGCTAAATTAGGAACAACTAAGACAGATAGCTCTCGTGTAGCTTTGCACAAAATTTAAAAAAAAAACAAGCTAAACGTCCACTGAGACCACTTCATGTTATGATTCTCTACAAAATATTGTATTTGTATTTAAAGGAAGGACGTTAAGCTGCTCATAAACCGCTTCTGAGAAGAGGTGAATAAACCGAAAGTCTGATACGAACAGCTGATGTTAACCAATGGAACGTGCAAAGCAAGAAAGAATTTTCATTACGGACGAATTCGAGTTTGGTTTGTTCGATAACTATCAACAACAGCGTGTTCGACTGCGAAGAGAAGAACAGTATACAACATCAACAATAAAGCACGATGGAGGATCCGTACAAGTTTGAGACTGCATCATAGTCCACCATGGCAGTGATATACAAAAAACTGATGGCATCATGACTGCTGAGAAGTACAGGCAGATAATGTTGATCCATCATGCCATTTGCTCTTAATTCATTATGTCGACGATAAAGCGAATCATGAACTCTCTGATTCGCAGTTCGAGCACATTAAAGTCCATATGTAGTTTCTGAGACATTGTTTTGGTATAGTTTATAAATTCACCCCAACACACATGTATATATAAATAGTTGTCATTATGTTTGTATATAGTTGATAGTGAGTCTTCTAAGCATATCGCTTGTATTTCATAATCATTTCTATTACTGTATATTTTGTACATTTTGTAACCTACAAGGAACTCATTTCCTATAAAACCCAATATTGTGAATGGTTTCTCCAAAACGTATTTCTTACAGTGTTTGTTTGTTGCTACTATGTAAGTTAAGTCAGAGCACGAGTTACTGTATGCGTTCTTTTGTGAATTTCGCACAAAGTTACATGAAGGCTATCTGCGCTAGCCGTCCCTAATTTAGCAGTGTAAGACTAAAGGGAAGGCAGCTAGTCATCACGACCCACCGCCAACTTTTGGGCTACTCTTTTATCCACAAATAGTAGGATTCACCGTCATATTATAACGCCCCCACGGCTGAAAGAGCGAGCATGTTTAGTGCGACCAGGATTCGAACTCGCGACCCTTGGATTACGAGTTGAATGCCTTAACCCACTTGGCCATGCCGGGCAAAATTGTAACGCCCTCACGGCTAAAATGGCGAACATGTTTGGTGCGACGGGGATCCGAATCCGCGATCCTCAGAGTAGGAGGTGATTACGTTATCCACCTGGCCATGACGGGCCGAAGTTAGTGTAAGTTAAAGTTAATTTGTAACAATTATCTCTGTGTCATGTCCTTTTTGCGCTTGGAGAAAGATTTTTTTGTCGTGGAAGTTAAGATTTGGTTGTCGTCTGTAAACCCCGATAACATGTAGAAGAATCCAGTAAAATCTCTGTCAACATTTCAGTATTAAACATCCAGTTCTCCAATTTATTTGTTGATTAAACAAAGTAAAAAAGGAAAAAAAATGTATCAAGTCACGTGATTCACACGTTTAAATTTTCAAAGATCATTTTTGAATTCGAACCTTCTTCTTAATTAATATTGATCTGAAATTTTAAAACGCCTGTTTTAATTGCAACAGACTGACACTCGTAATTTTCCCAAACTAGAAATAAAACTCATCTTTCGGACACTCCCATGTAGAGTTATTAAAATTTACAACTTTACGTTTTATTCTGACTCAGCAATTCCTGTTTTATTATAAAAGCTTCATCGTCCTTTCATAATTTCGAAAATCTACTTAAATCATTCTTGATTTTACGAGTTGGATATTAAAATAACGAAATAGAATTGCTTTTATTAGTTATCAAGTGATCAAACAGTGAAACTGTGATCATAAAAAAAGGGAAGATATAAAATAATACAATTCTGTATGAATGACGTGATAACAGGGTTAGTTTATTCAGAAGGTCCTTCAGCAGTTTACAGTTCTACGTATCGCAGACTTTTCATCTTTCTACACTTCCTTCTTACAAAGTTCGGGTTACTTAGCTGATGCCGTATACATGATAATATCACTACAATACTAAAGAGAATAATCACATTTCTCTAATATTGAGTACACAAACCTGGCATCTTTCTCTAAACATCGATTACATCACCGCTAGGCCCGGCATGGGCAAGTGTGTTAATGCGTTCGACTCGTAATCCAAGGGTCCCGGGTTCGAATCCCGGTAGCACCAGACATGCTCGCCCTTTCAGCCGTAGGGGCGTTATAATGTGACGGTCAATCCCACTATTCGTTGGTAAAAGAGTAGCCCAAGAGTTGGCGGTGGGTGGTGATGACTAGCTGCCTTCCCTCTAGTCTTACATTGCTAAATTAGGGACGGCTAGTGCAGATAGCCCACGAGTAGCTTTGCGCGAAATTCAAAAACAAACAAACATCACCGCTACCATTCTAAAACTTTTGTTTATGAAGTATCTTGTGGCAGATGTTCTAGTACGTATATGGAAAAAACATACCGACATGCGTACATGACAAAATAACAGTTTATGTGATGTGAAAGCATTTTAAAAGCTGGCGAAGTATGATTATAATTAATTACACTAGTCGGCCTGAAGAACCCTGGGTTGTACGAAAGGTGCTTTTGCAATGACAAATACAGTGTGGTTGGAATACTATTATTATACACCATCCAATTCTTGAAAATCTCTAACAAACCAGACGAAGAATTAGCGTTTAAACATATAATAGATATAATATTGATGTATTATGACAAGTATGATTAGTCATGTTAGAATACTTCAACGTATGTGACATCCAAAACCTCAATACTAACAATTCTATTGTTCAATATTATTGAATAGTCATGGTAGAATATCTGGATGTGTACGTGACATCCAAAATACTAATAATTGTATTGTTCAGTATTATTGAAAAGTACATAGGATGGTACAATTAGATAACATCTTATCGGATGTCAAAATCTCATCAAAATACCGTAGTTTTCTACTTTGAAATATTAAATAATTCATTGCAATTCAGAAAATTAAACCTGAAACCAACAAGTAGAAATGATGGTCTTAGTTTAAAGATGGTGATTATATTTTCAAGATTACAATACGTTTGAATTTTGACGGAGTTTCTGTATATTGTCACACACACACAGATTGACATATTTATAGGTATGTATAGATATAACAGGATAAAAGAATACACACATCTGTAAACATACTTATAGGTAGAATTATCACGACGTATTTCACTTACGTAACACATCTTCTAAATCTTCCGATTGATTTACATACATTGTTTATTTACTGTTGTTGCTTGGATTTGTTTCAACAGTTTAAATTCGACATTTTTGAATTTTCTTTATTACAACTTACAGCTTCCACTGCAAGGAAGAATATTTTTTTCAAATAGACTCTTCCTTAATCTTAAGCTGTTACTTAAAATATAAAATGCTTGTAATTAATAGTTTAACTCAATATGTTTGATGTTAGTTTTTCATGATCTGGACCTTTTAGACTCAAGCATCATTGTACGATTAACTGATGACGATATTTCAATGTAGTCGACACTGGATTAGCAGGTTGTATCTCAGAACGGCTGGTATGGGTATTAATACATTTATTGATAAGGAGAGTTTGGTTTATTTGAATTTCGCACAAAACTACTCGAGGGCTATCTGCGCTAGCCGTCCCTAATTTAGCAGTGTAAGATTAGGCTATTCTTTTACCATCGAATAGTGGGATTGACCGTCATATTATTTCACTCACTCACGGCTTAAACGGCGAGCATGTTTGGTGTGACGGAGATTCGAACCCACAATCCTCAGATTACGAGTCCAGTGTCTTAACCACCTGGCCATGCCGGGCCTATCAGTGAAAGTGAAACTAGTTAGTTATATTAAAATTTCAAATCTTCTTTAGATCCTATAACAAAAGGAATTATTTTTATTGGACTTTTACAAAACAGTACCTCAAAACAATATTTTGAAAATTTCACAACGTAAAAAATACAATAGAAAGACTAAGTCAGATTATATAATTTTTCCATATTTGAAAGCTTGTGCTGGTTTGCAAGTTTATCTCAAGTTTGGTGCAGTTTGTTTAATTTTTACTGTTATAAGGAAAAAAATATCAAGGGATATCAGGTACCTCCTTTCTAACCCGAGTGGGTTAAGTTTGTGCTTAACATATAGTATTTCATTCAATAAAACAATACAATAAATATAATATTAACGTTGTCACATAGTTAAAACTTCTGAACTTTTAGTTTTAAGTGGGTCATGATCGCAGTATATGATTACTACGTCACCCACTGAATGGAATGCTCCAGTGACTCAACGGTAGATTTTTTAACTTACAATGTTAAACTCCGGAGTTTGATTTATGTTGGTGAACACAGCACAGACATCTACTTTTGTAGCATCTCACTAAAACAATCAAATACAACACGAATGTTAAATTAACTAATTTATCATGTACATAATACCTACAATAAATTAATTATCATGGGGTTATATCCTCTGACGTCAACCTTACGAAAAATAGAAAATATACTTGAAACGTTCAACAGAAGCTCAGTAGTCGGGCTTACGACGTTCAAAATCTGGTTTTGATGGGCAGAGTACAGATAACCCATTGCGCAGCTTTGTGATTTAATTCATACTTCTCACACTGGAGATAGTAATGACGTTCATAATTCATACTTATCACACTGAAGATAGTAATAACGTTTATAATTCATACTTATTTTCAACTGCCTATAAAGAAGAAAATTTAACATTCCAAAAGTAGGTTTATTTTACGATTATTCTTGTTAGAGTCTAGGTAGTGATCCCCAAACGCTTCAGGCTCGCCACCACTTTTACTTTAATTTTTTAAAATTACAAACCTAGGTCTACTTTAACAAAGATTAAACCCTAGTAACAAATATTCATATTTTTAACATTTGACCATTATTGCGATGATATGATTGTTTTTTATGCCACTATTGAAGAATATGTGGTAACATTTTTGTCAATTCTAAGGAAAAAAATTACTGGTGAGTCTATGCAGGTAGAGGACGGGTCTATAAGTGAGAAGAACAGTATGTATATATACGTGGAAAGCTCAGATAAGACTTATTATGACTTGTATGATTTTTTATATTAATTATGTCACATATCAACGATATTAGCTTTACGTACCACGAGTGGCACGCGCACCACAGTTTGAGAATCCCTGGTATAAGGATTCGTATAACTGTTTATTCAACTGCTGTTGCTATCAGAACATTCTAGAATTTATAATTTAGATATAAACATTTAAATGGAGTGTACGCTACCAAGTACAGCATCTTTAAATATATTTTCAAATGTGTTTCATAACATAGGGAAGTGTAATGACAGTGTGATTTTGATCATTTCATATTTACGAAACTAAAAGAAACAAACTAAATTTCATATTTCATACATAGATTCATAATAGTGTTTTAACACTGAACTAAATGAATAAGATTAATGCAAAGTTTCCAATAGTATAAAGCCCGTAATTCAGTATAATAATGGTATATTTAATCACAAGGGAATCATGGCTTTTTTATGAACCAAATAATGAGAACGGCTGCCATTTTTATATGTGAAGCTTTCATGGCTAAAAGAGCTGAGCGTATTCATATTCAATGACTTCACAGCTCGAATCTTGGACCTTTAGATTCACAGCTTGACACAAAATGGCACAACGTTGTCCAATAAGTCTTGTGCTTCGAAGATGCCAAAAATGATACTAAGTATTCCAGATGACCAAAATGTATTTGTTTCGAAACTACACTGTTTCACATAATTTAGTAAGCAATTAAAATAAATAGTTTTGAAAGGATAATTCTCCTTAGTATGTCGGTTAAAAATTTTACACCATAAATTACTTTAAAACGTATCACGTAATTTTCACAGTTTGCCACTAACACGCGTATCTCATATTTATTAGTTATCGCGAAAAGCCATATTATGGTATCGTAAGTGTCGGAGAGATGGCACAAGCAACATTAATGTGCTCTTTGACGCTGGCGTTACCTTTCTACTCAAAATATTTCAGAGTGTGTTTAAAATTTTGATGGTAAAACACTCAACAGAAGTTTATCTTAATATTATTAATTAGAGAAAGAACTCAGAGGAAATTCATGATAAATCTAGAAAACGTTTTTTTCAGATAATTAAATATAATATTGTAATTTGTGTAAGTATGAGTTATCGGTTTATTGTTATTTTATTCTAAAATGAATGAATTTCGGATTGAAATACGTTTTACTCAAAACAGAGAAAAAAAGCATAAGTAATTACCTTAGGTTATTAAACATACACAAAGTAAGTGACTGTACACATATAATGAATACACTCAAAACTCTTGATCCAAGGCCCAGATTTTTCTCATAGAAATAAAGTGCTTCTAGTATACACAAAATACACGGTCCTAAACTCGTTAGTGTATTGAATTAACTATGAAAGTTACTGGGGGACTGTTCTCTCAAATCTCTAATTTTAAAGAGATAGGCTAGAGGGCAGCAGCTATCAACATCACCCATTGCTAGTTCTTGAGCTACTTTTTACTGAAGAATAGTGGTTCGGTCCGTTAAATCACAACACTGAAAATATGAACATTTCGACCTCACGAATAGCAGATTTACGAGTCGAACATTCTATCTTCTAAGTCATATCAGTCCGACCTTGTAAGAGATAGATGCAAAATATATTAAACATTTTGCCACTACAGGTTCAGTATAGAAATATTGCGAATTCTGTGTTAAGAAATTGCGTACGGTAAAAAGCATGTACATACATATATAAAAATTATGAAGCAAGACTCCCAGTAATCTGAGTGTTTCTGGAAGCTAGAGATTCTTTTTTTTTCGGAAACGAATTGCTACCAATTAATTAACAGGTAAGTTTTAAAACACAAATTTACTTTGTTATTTTATTGGCATTTTTAACAAGAAAGTAAAATGTCAAGGAAACGTTATAATGCATGTTGTCTATAAAACATGGCGTTTTGTTCTTGTATATAATATAGTAACATCTTCCACGTTACTTAGAGTCACTGAAATTACATTTCTGTTCCGTAATATTATTTTAGGAAGAGCCATTTTAAGGCTTAATGATAGTTTTAAAGATTCCACTTTAATTAGAAATAAACTTGGTTTTGAAGAATAAACAACGAAAACCTTACTTCTCCTATCATCAGCAACATTTAGTCATTAACTGATTTTCATCTAATGAGGTTTTTCTGGCAGTCTTTAAAGGAACGTTTTTCCGTATTTATTTTGTTTGTTACGTCATGATTTAATGACGCGTATCGTTTTGAAAACTTTTCCCATTTTCCACGAGCGACTGTTGATTTACAGAACAATAAAAAACGCGTATGTAAATAGCAATAATATCTTCAATAACGTTAGATGATTTAACTTTTTTTTTCAACTAATAATGAATTATAAAACTTCTTGATTCAAAGAACACAACAATGTTCATAAAGGTCCACTAGGCGTGTCTGTTTGTAGGTATGTATGTAAAATATTTTATATTTAAAGCTAATACACATCTGTCAGTTCTATTTTTTGGATGGAAAAGAAAATAATATTTTGTATCTCTCTTCACAAAACAAAACGAACGCTTGTTCTGTTCCGCAGACTGATATATTGAAATACTGCTGAACTGAAAGTTCACTACATAGACATTTCGTGTGAACGGCATTTTTCGTGATCAGTCAGCGTAAAATTATTGCATAGTTTTTTTTTTAAGTACAGTGTTGTCTAATTTATATTTTATAGGTCATTGCAGAATAGAAGTTTTCTGTCGTACGTTTCTTAGCACAGGAAATTAAATGTCCGTTTCTTAATGACGTAGAATTCGCGTGTTTAATACAGTATGAAGTAATCCAATATGAAGTCAGGTTTTACACAGTTCCTTACATTTAGATGCAACTTAAAAGAGCGTGAAGACGATAAGTTGCAGAATTTTTTATTCATTCAATAATAACAAGAACATTCACAATGTTATATGCTTAAAATTATAAATGAGTTCGAAAAATAAAATATTAAATGAGTAACAAAGACAAGTGTACTCTGTGATAATATCATGTTGTTAAACTGTGCATAAACATACGACAAACATTTCTGTATAAAGTAGTTAAAAAGGTGATGAACCCAACTCAGCTTCCATTACTCAGTTAAACAATTCGCCAGAGATGGCTTTTTCACTAACTGCATGGAATAGGGGGACAAGATGAACTGAAGTAACATCATAGCTTAAAAGGAAGCTTGTGGAGGAACTATAGTTAGAAACGGGTCTTTATTGAGCAAGATTGAAATACGCAGTTACGTGAAAGTGCTAGCGATACGCATAGTGCAGAACCTTTTACCTTGGTATGCAAAATCTTCTAAGGTCGTCAGAACTGGTGACGACTTCTTCTTCTCTAATATACAGTAGATACGTAATCAAATACTACACTGGATAGTCGATTTTAATTTTGTTTTTTTCTGTGAGGAGGTCCAGACAAATCAAACCCCAGATATCCAAACTGATCACTGTGACGAAAACTTACTTCCGCCAAAATATGAATCATATTACACAGTCAGTAAATTAAATGTAACGGTTGAACGAACAACGGCGTTCATCTACGTCAAGGCCCGACATGGCCAGATGATTAAGGCGCTCGACTCGTAATCCGAGGGTCGTGGGTTCGATCCCCGTCACACCAAACATGTTCGCCCTTTCAACCGTGGGGGCGTCATAATGTGACGGTCAATTTCATTATTTGTTAGTAAAAGAGTAGCCCAAGAATTGGCGGTGGGTGTTGGCTAGCTACTTTCCCTTTAATCTTACACTGCTAAATTAGGGACGGCTAACGCAGATAGCCTTCGTGTGGCTTTGCGCGAAATTCAAAAACAAACATCTAAGTCAAGGGAATACAGGCAGGTGTGTGAAACGTTTTTTCTCGTAATTATCGAGCTGTCATTTATAGACGTTCAACCAAACGACCAACTGGAATATCAGATTAAAATGTTTTTACTAAAAATAAACAGAACTACTGAAGTTTCGTTGTATTTTAGTAGTATATCTATCTCAAGTTTAATACTTTATTATAGCAGTGTATTTACTTGACGTGCATGACCCAGTTTTCTTTCATTTGTCGCCTAACATAAGGAGGTAACATCTAACAATAGTCAGTGGTACGGCTACATGTTTATTCGCAATTAACGCTAGTAAGAAACAACTGGTCTTTTTGTTTTGTTGAAGATAATGTTTACAGAATTAAATTATATTTTTTTGACCAACTACTGCTAATTAAATCATTCTGTGGAAATAACTCTCCTAATTACTAATCCTGGGCCAGGTCGAGGGAAAAGGTCTTGTTAAAACCAGATTTGTAATGTTTTAACCCTGACATAACCTTATTAAAAATGACGTTTTTAGCTTCAGTGAAGCCTGAAATAGCATTTTTAACTTTTATAAACCCTAATTAAAATGGCTATTTACTCTTCAACTGTCGTTAAAATATGTGAGTTTTAGTCTTGATAAAGCCTCATTAAAAGTGGCATTTTTAACCTCGGCGAGTCTGTTGTAGAAATGGCGATTTTGACCTTGATAAAAACTCATTGAAGGTTTGATTGTCATGCACCCCCAAAAACTAACGTGTTATAGAAGTACATTTGGCTAAATAAATTATGTTCAATCTAAGTGCATTAAGATAAATATATCAATACAATAGAAGATCATCGACCTTTGTTTCAGTCTAGTCTAAACCTACTGGTAAAAGTGCATTATCAAAACCGGTTTAAACCCAACACAGTAGACCAATCGTGTGCTCTGTTTTTTTCACTCTTTTACTGGGAATTTGACAAAAAAGTAACTTATAAACAGCACGAAATAACCTTTTAAACGTTTTACGAAATTAATTAGAGTAGAACTTCTACTTTGTTTTATGAAAAGTGCTGTACCATTTACACGTACAACGATAGAAATATAAGTAACTTTATCGAATAACTCCACTTAGTCAGTCGTTTTAAACCTAACGTTTAATTTAACTTCTGTAACAAGCTTTCTTTAAATTCACAAATCAATCACAGAACTAACCCATTAAGTCATCCGGCTGCTTTCATTTTAGAATTTTGTGTGTGGAGATTTCCATTTTTCTCATCCTGGAATGAACTCACTGAAAGAGATACTTTATAACTTAGATAACAATGTTCTGTTAATTATTCTTGTACAAGGAGACGGAAGATTCACAAATAAATAAAAACTTTCAGAATAATGGAGTGATAAGTTCTATAGTTACGTATCTTCTGAACGAAATGAAATCTGTATTAGAAAATTCTAATTTAATTAAACTAATTAATGCGAAATATAATTTCCATTATTTTATCAGTGGACCTCAGCAAACATAAGTTAATAATAAGGTACTTGTTAAAATAACTTTTGATGTGTTAATAATTTAAATATTAAAATAAATTATGACCATAATGGTAAGTAATGAAACATTAATTCCCATTAGTTGGACAGCATTGATGACGACAATACATTACGTCCTGATAATATTAGAACGAATATTGTCTAAACAATGCAATGTGTTAATTATACAATAAACTACCAAACTTTTTAATAGTTTATTATTGTCAATAATTGCTAACGAAATTATTGTTAGAATTTCGCAATGAAGTGTTTTATATTGAGCTGTTGCATACGTTATTTTATCTGATATTAAAACCTTTATGTATATATATACACTGCTGACCAAAATCTTAAGGCAAATAAACATAAAGAAAAAGTATGCATTTTGCGTTGTTAGACTCAACCACTTATTTAGGTAGAGCTTCGAAAGATGAAAATAAGAAAAGGGAAAATAAAATAACAAAACTTTCTTTAGCATTTAATTGGAAAAATGTGAACACTATGATATTAGCCAAAATACTAGCTGGTCAAAAGTTTAAGACTATACTGAAACGAAGCGTTAATCGGTAAACATGTAACGAAACTTAGTCATTTGTGTTCAAGCATTAGCGTTATCAACATCTCCCACTTACATCTCCTGTGTTACATTGGATAAAAGCATGACAAAGGCTAAAAAGTTGACAGAGTTTGAACGTGGCAGAATTGTCGAGCTGCAAAAGAAAGGTCTTTCTCAACGTGCCATCGCTGGTGATATTGGGCGTAGTAAAACTGCTGTTGCAAATTTCTTAAAATACTCTGAGAGATACGGAACGAGAATTTCAAGTGATCGGCTCAAAACAATTTCGCCGGTGTTGAGCAAGAAGATTCGACGGGTTGTCCAGGAAGACACCAGCCGATTGTCTAACCAGATTAAGGCCCTTACGGACGCAGATTGCAGCTTAAGAACAATAAGACGGCACCAACGAGAGAAAGGCTTTAACCACCACGAAACAGCTTGGTTAAACTTTGCTGAGAAGCACCAAACATAGGACGTAGAAAAGTGGAAAAATGTTTTGTTCTCTGATGAAACAAAATTTAACCTGAATAGTCCAGATGGCTTCCAACGCTACTGGCACGATAAAGATATCTCACCGGAGACACTTTCTATACGACACAGTGGAAGAGGTTCCATCATGATCTGAGGTGCTTTCTCCTTCCATGGAACAATGGAGCTTCAGGTTATACAGGGGCGTCAAACAGCAGCTGGCTACATTGGTATGTTGGAGAGAGCATCCTTATTGACTGAAGGCCCTCGCTTGTGTGAAAATGACTGGATCATCCATCAGGACAACGTTACAATCCACAATGCCCTCAGGACAAAGGACTTTTTCATGGCGAATAACGTGATTCTTTAGGACCACCAGCGTGTTCGCCCAAACTGAATCTCGTTGAAAATGTTTGGGGGTGGATGGCAAGGGAAGTCTATAGAAATGGACATCAGTTCCAAACAGTGCATGATCTTCGTGAAGTTATCTTCACTACTAACGTAGTAACAGTGATGACCTTCTTCGGTCATCGTCAGGTTTCCCCCAAAAAAATCTCAACCCAAACGAGCCGTTTTTTTTTCTCTACAAGTGGGTTTTCTCGACATCACTGATTAATATAATATTCTGTTTTCGAGATTATGGTGAAACGGTTATAAAAAACAGTAATACACTGCTCTGTTAACGCGATTATGGTATTATAGGTATCAACAACAATAATATAATATTCTGTTTACGAGATTATGGTGAAACGGTCATAAAAAACAGTAATACACTGCTCTGTTAACGAGATTATGGTAATATAGGTATCAACAACAATAATATAATATTCTGTTTACGAGATTATGGTGAAACGGTTATAAGAAACAGTAATACACTGCTCTGTTAACAAGATTATGGTAATACAGGTATCAACAACAATAATATAATATTCTCATTATGCAGTTCTAGTAAAGAATAATAAAAAAAATAAAATTTTAACGACCAAACTTTGAATAAAAGCTTTACCCAAAGTGTTATCCAAACGCTAGGACTGTTGAGCTGGTACCGTCTGTATTCTAATAATAGCTTTGTTTCTCGTTTGTGCTTTAAGTAGCTACTCAAAATCATTGAAGAAATCAAAAGTATTTAAAAATATACTTTAAGAAACGTCCACGACAATAAATGCTATAGAAAAAAAACTCGGTGAACTTCGTAACTGGACCTCGGAATCTGGCGTTATGTGTTTATTTGTATTTATTGAAAAGAAATGTAT
The DNA here is from genome assembly GCF_004210375.1 of Tachypleus tridentatus. NCBI lineage: Eukaryota > Metazoa > Arthropoda > Merostomata > Xiphosura > Limulidae > Tachypleus > Tachypleus tridentatus. Next base: position 80,570,794 of record NC_134837.1, read on the forward strand.
ACAGTTGTTGATAAAAACATAATAATAATAATAATAACAAGCAAAGTTGGATATTATTCAAAGTTCAGTACTACTACTTTCGTACCAACTACCTCTTAAAGTAATAAAACATTTCAGCTTTCTTTAAAGTGAAAGAGTTTGTGTGGGAAGTAAACCCGGATCTCCTAATGTGATATCCACATCCTTTATACAATGTGTACATAATTCAAATTGCTTTCACAAAAATGGTCAGAATAACCCACGTTTAAATTATGTAGTTAATTACAGTGAGTTTACAAATAGAATATAGGCATTCATATACGAATTCACGACATTTCACACAAAAACTGCGGTATCGACATTTTTAGTCCGAACAGTACCACATGTGATATGTGAGCTAAACAACTAGAACAGTATGCCACATACGAGTTAAACAACCAGAAAAGTACCACATGTGACATGTGATCTTAACAACCAGAACAGTACCACATGTGACATATGAGTTAAACAACCTGAACAGTACCACATGTGACATATGATCTAAACAACCAGAACAGTACCACATGTGACAAATGATATAAACAACCAGAACAGTACCACATGTGACAAATGATATAAACAACCAGAACAGTACCACATGTCACATATGAGCTAAACAACCAGAACAATACTACACGTGACATATGAGCTAAACAACCAGAACAATACTACACGTGACATATGAGCTAAACAACCAGAACAATACCACATGTAACATATAAGCTAAAGGTGAAATACTCCAAAGTTTTTTTAATTATTAGAACTATTAAACAGAGGAAGGATAATCAGTTAGCAGAAAACAGTACTTATATGACTAGTGTTAAACGAATTAGCGGTATTGACTGCCACTATTTTAACACATCCACAGCTGGAAGTGAGGAGTGCACCCAATGACACATTGCAGCTCTATCCTAGGATCATTCAATTCACAACTCGATACGCTGATCGCTAGGCAACGTCAAACCACAGAAAATACGATTAATTAACGCATATTAACATTGTTATATTTATATAATTTTTTTTTTGCTCTATGAAAGTGCAACCACATATGAACCGTACAAAGAAATGATATAAAAGCTACAAACAATAAACATGGTTTGTTCCATCTTCTCCGTTCCATTAAATTTTCTGGAAGATTTTGTTTTATATATCTATATCTATATATATATATATAGATATATATTATAAGTATTAAGTAAGCATTGATAAAGTTGTCATTGTTAGTTTTAGTTGTCAACTTAATTTCATAAAGGATAATGCTTATGATAATAGCACTCAGTTGCATTAGGAATATCCTATCATTCAGACATAATTCCAACGCTGATGTTAAACTAGCGAGCTATTTTGGAAAATCAATTAATGTTACAGAGCTGAGCGCTTACATCCACAATGTCTCAACTTCTGCCTTTCACTGTCTGTAGCCAGTTGTGGGAAGGCAATTTCCGTTAGAGTTCGTAAAGTAGAAGTAAAGCAATCCTCAAATTTCTTTTGTGTGAAACTCCCAACCTCCGACCTTCCAAAAATATGTTAAATGGATCTAACTGATCTTACAAACCTTAATAACTATTACATGCTCAGGATCTTGAAAATTTACTCGAGTATAAGACTGGAAGGAAGGCACGACCACAGTTACTTGATTTGTTTTGTTTTTGAATTTCGCCCAAAGCTACTCGAGGGCTATTTGCGTTAGCCGTCCCTCATTCAGCAGCATAAGACTAGAAGAAAGGCAGCTAGTCATCACCACCCACCGCCAGCTTTTGGGCTACTCTTTTACTAAGTAATAGTAGCATTGATCGTCACTTTATAACGCCTCCATGGCTGAAAGGGCGAACATGTTTGATATGACAGGGAGTCGAACCCGCGACCCGTAGACTGCAATTAGAGTGTTCTAGCCACTTGGCCTTGTCGGGCCTGAGCTACTTAAATTTAATATTTTCTTTCTAGTATACTCAATAAAGTTATATTTTCGAGGTTAGCCACTTATAAATTAAGAGTAACTGACGGCCTGTAATGTCTCCGTAAAGCATTTTCTATGATCAAAAGTTTATTTTGTAAATGTTTTGTTATTTATCACAAAAAGTGTAAAAAGTTTAAACATTTGCGAGATTTGATATCCATTATTTTACAGTTTATTTATAAATAATAAAACATTTTCCATAAATGAATGACTGTTATTAAAGACTGTTAAAAGCCTTTTAAACTGAGACATAATTATACTTTTTAATATTATACACAAACTAACACGGGCCCGGCATGGCCAGGTGGTTAAGGCACTCGACTTACAATCTGAGGATTGTGAGTTCGAATCCCCGTCACACCAAACATGCTCGCCCTTTCAGTCGTGTAGGCGCTATAATGTTATGGTCAATCTCACTATTCGTTGGTAAAAGAGTAGCCCAAGAGTTGGCGGTGGGTGGTGATGACTAGCTGCCTTCCCTCTAGTCTTACACTGCTAAATTAGGGACGGCTAACGCAGATAGCCCTCGAGTAGCTTTGCGCGAAATTCAAAACAAACAAACAGAATATCACTATTAGCGGTAGGTAGGATATGCTGTTACCACAGGCATTATCCGACAATGACAATTCTGCCAATACTTACTTGATGCTTCATTTGTATTGATTGCATTATTGTTTTATAGTGTTGATTTTAATTGCCAAAAAGCATGTAATGTACTTAGTTCCAATACCATTATATAAATACATATTCAACACACTCACAAGTAAGAACAACTGTATTTTATTTCCAATATTATGTTTAAGTTCTTTTATGTCTCAATTAAAATTTTGAGTGTTTGTAACACTAAATTAAGGGTTTGATCCCAGCGTCTGATACAGTTTATAGAGCTTTTTGCACTGTTTTGTAACAAATGTGAAATACCTCTAAGGTTTCGAAACAACAAATATGTACAGTGCACCCATATTTTATTTACACGATCTTATCTAAAGGTTATTCTAGACGGATGCTTACGAAGCTAGAAGCGTGAAATTTACATATCATAGCTGCTTAACTTGTCACTTTACATCCACGCCATGTCCTTTTTCAAGTTTCTATTACTAGGTAGCTGATAAAAATTTTATCAGCCAATTCTAACAAAACATCAAATTTTAGACAGTTGTAGGTTGAGAGAAAAGGAAGATTTTCTGTCATTAGACAGTCTTGGTTAAAAAAAACAAAACGATGTGTGTTTTCTTATAGCAAACATCGGGATATCTGCTGAGTCCACTAAAGGGAATCGGACCCCTGATTTTAGCGTTATAGATCCGTAGACTTACCGCTGTGCTAGAGAGGGACTAAAGGAAAGGGAAGAGTTCCGCACTTTAGACACTTTGGGTTTAAGGTAAAGGGAAAAGCCTTCCTCGCTTTGGACAGTCTGGGTTAAGAGATAGAAAAGTTCTTCCATTTTTTATACAGTTATAGTTGGATAGAATGGAAGACATCTCTTTAAACAGTCGTTAGGTACGACATCTCCCCTTAGACAGCCATGGTTTAAGATCGAGGGAAGATATTACTCTTTTAGATAGTTATGGGTTTATAGAAATTGAATATACCCTTCTTCTTAAATCTAAAGAAGAAAAGATTATCCGAATCTGTATGTCAGAAACTCTATTGTGTTACAAAACGTAAAGTGTTGAGTTATCTCTTTTTGTACGCGTTGAATTCTTTAATCTACATTTAGTGTCACTCTCTCAAGTTGTGTTACTCCTCCTCACGAGTCGATAATGCAGGTACTAAAGTTAGCTGTTGTAAAATTCCTCAATTAGATAATCCATTCTATGGTAATGACGTCGCTGCCAGGTGTCATAGATTCGTTTACCTACCAAACCTAGCACTGCAAATAGCAACAGTAAACCCAACACTAGAGCAATGATAAGGTGAACAGAAGAGGAATCGTAGGTTTGATGCACTGAGTCCATCTTAAGGTCGTCGTTACTGAGAACTGGTGTGAGGTTTCTTACAAGATTCAAAACAGATTCTGTTGTAAGTACTTGGTTGTGGTTTGTCCTGCTAAATGGCGCTGTTAACTTTACAGGTCGAGGTGTGGAGAGAGTTATTTCTGTGGTCGTATTAGAAATGGTATGAGGTTTTGACCAGGGCTTGTTAAAGCTTGAAATTGAATTGTCTAAGGATGCAGTCGTAGATGGTGTGAGGGAAACATGAACAATATTTGTGTGATGGACATAAGGAGGCAAAGTTAGTTGATTTTGAAAATCGAAAGTATATTCAGCAGAACTACTTTTGGCATCAGTAACTTTTGTAAAGGGGTTGTCTTCTAAGATTTTTTTATTTACTTTATGCCCTCGCGTGGTATAGATGAGAACATTATCGTATTCTGTAACTCCAGAATGGGTCGGTTGGTTGTTTTCATTATCCGTTACTCTTTCTTGTGTTAACAAATTCAGTGGTTTCTCTGTTTCATCTAACAAATTATTCGACATTTTTTCTTTCTTTCCTAAGTCCATACTCTTTCCTGGAATATTTGATTGTGTGTGTGTATTACTTTGTGTGTGTGTATTACTTTGGTTTTGACTTGCAGATTTCAAATCTTGATGCAACGTAACGCCAGCATCCAATTCGTGACTGAGAACAGATGTTTGTTGTTTCTGACCAGGTAATGTTTCTTGGCTTCCATTTACTTCTGTCACATCAATACCAAAATGCGTTTCATTATTCACAGAAAAACTTTGCAAACTGGTTAAAAATACCGGTTTTTCTTGGCGATAGCTTTCGTTGAACCTTTTCACGCTGTTCTCAGAAACACTTGGAATAGGATCTGGTTGTGGGATATTCATAACCTGTTTGTCTTTCTTACTGTTGTTATTTTTCTGTAGTTCAGTCTCAGCAGGTGTTGTACTTACGTTAAATGTTTCCTTATGAACAGAAATAGGTTTGGGTGGTTCTTCAAATATTTCAGCTAATTTAGTTTCATTAATGAATTGGAAAGAATACGAACTATTCTTGGTTACGTTATCTTCCATGTTTTTTGTTGTTTCTTCTTTTCCTGCTTGAATGAACTTCAATGCCTCTTTCTCAGAATTTGGAACCACACCTTTCCTCGGGTAAATAGAAGTTTTTGTTTTATTAAGTGTCGTTATGTTGTTAGTGTTCTCAGTGGAGTTTAAACTTAAAGTTTCATTTAAGTCCAGCAAGATTTTATTAGTTTCAATAGAAACGTTAAATTCCTTTTTTGGTTTGAATTTTTTTTCATCTTCTTCATATTCTTGTGGATGATTGTAGGAAATATTTTCCTTATTTTGTGTCTCCACCAGGGATTCATTTATTTCAGCGTCATTATCTGTGTTGATAAAAACTACCATTGATTCTGAACGGTTGGAAGGACTAAGACTACATAGAGTCACTGGAGTACATTGGAAATGATAGCAGTTGACGCTTTTTTGATTCCAGATGAAAGATGAAACAGTACAGTTACCTGAAACATTGAAGAGTCATGAGAAGTTTACTTGTAAAACATGAAACAGTACACCTGAAACATTGAAGAATCATGAGTAGTTTACTTGTAAAACAAATATTACGAATTGAAAACTACGTATCCAGATATCTCAAAAACAAACAAACAATAATCATACATTAAAAAAGGTATACATCGAGGGATCAAAACTGAAAAAGGATGAAATTATATTTTACCTAATGGATAAATTAATAAAAGAATAGATGATGATAATGGCTTACATTACTAAATTACATAAAGATTTGCAACTACAAAATAGGACTGAAACAATGGAACATAAAGTGATCATAAATCATCATAATCATCTCGGGCCCCCAGTGGCATATTAATATGTCTGCAGACTTACAATGTTAGAATCCAGATTTCGACACTCGTTGTAGCCAGAGCACAGATAGCCTTTTGTGTAGTTTTTCGCTCAATAACAAACAACAACAATATTGTTAGGCCTAGCATGGCCAGGTGGTTAGAGCGCAATCTGAGGGTCGCGGGTTTGAATGCTTGCACACCAAACATGTTCGCCCTTTCAGCTGTGGAGGCGTTATAATGTAATGGTCAATCCCACTATTCGTTGGTGAAAGTGTAGCCCAAGAGTTGGCAGTGGATGGTGATGACTAGCTGCATTCCCTCTAGTCTTACACTACTGAGTCAGGGAAGCTAGCGCAGATAACCTTCGTGTAGCTTTGTGCGAAATTGAAAACACACAAACATTTTAATCTGATTGTTGTTAAGCACAAAACTCTTTGTCGGGCTGCTTGTACGTTACCCGTTATGAGTGTCGGAACGCGATATTAAGCATTGTAAGTTCACAGACTTACCGCTCGTCTACGTCAAAGAGATTAATAACATTTAATGCCATTCTAATCTATTCGGACGTATTCTGATTTTAATACATTGGCAGGAAATTAAAGACTGTCTGGATATATATACATATATATATTACTTAGAAGTATATTTGTTGAATGTTTGGCTAAACGTTTCACATAAAGCTACACAATGACTATCTGCGTATATCCGTCACTAAGTAAGAAGAAGAGCATTTGGATTAAAGTACTGGTCACGTTAACAACTCGTTGTTGATGTCATGGAAATACAAATTTAACACCATTAGAACAATGTTAGCCAACAGATGTTCTTTAATGACAATTTTGTATTTATAAAATAAGTAATAACTTGATGTAAAATACTTGTTAGCGTAAAATGCTTTGCTAATATTAGTTCACAATTTGATGTTAAGCCGTCATTTTAGAACTCCCCCACGGCATTTTTGGTGTAACGGAGATTCGAACCTGCGACTCTCAGACTGCAAGTCGAGCACCCTAATCACAAAATTCAATTAAAGCTGTATCTAAATATTTTTCACGTATGTGGACCACTGGAATAAGTGGATTTGCTGTGTTTCCAATATTTGTGTTCATTTTAATTTGTCAAATAATTAGTTGTTGACTTGTAGGAATGGCCTCTGATTTGTAAATCCTTGTTTGTTTTTCATTCCAATTTTTGGGATGGGTGGGTCGATATTTTATATAATAATGAGGTCTTTGCTATCTATTGGTGTAGTTGCAAATCCTATTGCTGTCCGAATTGCTACTTTTTCTGCTTTAGAAATATTTTGTATTTAACTCCAAACAAACACAAAAACATTATGTGAAATTATCTCATAGAACATACCGTATGTTTTATTACAGCATTCAGTTGTACAAGTGTCAGCGTTTTTAGTGAAGTATAAATTAATAATTTCTACTTCGGCGCCATTTTTCTCTGAGTCTTCTACACTTAATACGTGGCTAGGAAACTGCTGACTGCCTTCGGAGCACTGCTGTCCATTGATGACAGTGAAACACAGAGTTAACGCGATAAGAAGCACTGCTAACCACCAGGTGGCTCCTTTCATGGCGATTCTATAATAAAGAAGCAATAACTTATTATAAAATTGTATATTACTTTTAACCTCATGTTTTAATACATTTTTTTAACCTCATGTATGTTCTGAATACATTTTTAAACTAATGCTTTTTGAATTTATTTTAAAATATTTCAATATTACGACATATATCATTGTTATTATTGTTAGAATATTATTGGAAACTACCTTGGCATCTTTCATTGTTGTTGTATGTACTTTCAATGAGTTCAGAACATTGGGATTACTTTCACATATTCTCGAAATTTAACTGTTTAAAAGTTAACTGTTGTGATCGCGACAAATCTTTCATGTGGCAATAAGTGTTTATTTATGAATTACCCTTCCATTTGTTGTGAAATATTTACCATTTCTCTTTGGGTTATACGAAAAAGTACTCTCAGAAATACCATTTAATTATATTGAAGGTAGATTCCTTCATAGCTAATTCAAATTGATCGCTATGCTTTTAATGTAAATATGTAGAACAACGTGACCATGCAGAAAAGAGTTTGTTTATGGCAAACATACTAAGGCTACATGTTGCCATCCTTAATGTTGAATTGTTGAACACTTGGAAGGCAAACGACCAGTAGCTGCTACGAATATTATGAGGTTAACTTTTACCAACAAATAGTGGGATTGACCGAACATTATAACACCTCTTTCACAGTTAGCATGTTCGGCGCCAGATGTGATTCCGCGACTTGAAGATCGCGACTCCAGCATCACACCGTGCCAGGCAGCAAAAAAAAATGGATATCATTCGTTCCAGAATACTCTATATAATAAAACACACCGTATAATTCTTCGTATTTTTACGCACAGTTGTCAACATATATGGTAAGTGTAAATTAATTAATTAACCCCTTTCACCGCAATTTTTTCGGCTAAACTCAATAAAAATCTTCGAAAAAATATTTGATTCATTTTTATTGTTGGAGTTCGATGTTGCTTAAAGAGTTAATTGTTTGTTTGTTTTTTTATAGCAAAGCCACATCGAGCAATCTGTTGAGTCCACCGAGGGGGAATCGAATGCCTGATTTTAGCGTTGTAAATCCGTAGACTTACCGCCGTACCAGCGGAAGACTAAAGGGTTTATAGGCCAACACAATAAAACTAAAAACAAGCAAACAAAAACCAACGTTATTTGATTGTATTTTGTGCTATACAGCATTTGACCAAATTAGCACGAATACATCTTCCTTCCATGTAAATTATATATACTCAGATTTCATACCAAACTCTGAAATTTTCCCGTTTGCCTGTTTATTCCCTACTCTCACACAAGGATCTCTATAAAAATGAGATAAAAATAACTAAATGTCGCAGGGTAGGACTAGTTGGACGTATATAGAAACTATTGCATACTTGTTCCTTAAATTTAGCAAAGAATTTCTGAATAAACAAATAAGGTATATGTTTGACAATTCTGACAAGTTGATATGTTAAGTGAAAATATATATTTTTATACATTTTCTTAGTATGAGCCAGTTTTTTTGTTTTTGAATTTCGCGCAAAGCCACTCGAGTGCTATCTGTGCTAGCCGTCTCTAATTTAGCAGTGTAAGACTAGAGGAAAGGTAGCTAGTCATCACTACCCACTGTCAACTCTTGGGCTACTCTTTTACTAACAAATAGTGGAAGTGTCTGTCACTTATAACGCCCCCGTGGCTGAAAGGGCGAGCATGTTTGGTGTGACAAGGATTCGAACCCGCGATCTTCAGATTACGAGTCGAGTGCCTTAACCACCTGGACATGCCAGGCCCACGTGTCAGCTTACGATGAAAGTAGAAATAACAATTTTCAGAGCATTTAGATGTGATTGGTGGTTATTTTGGTTGTACAAACTATACAGGGCAGGATTTCACAGCTACATGTACCACACGAGGATGATATTCAATGAATACCATCCAAACTGTATCCATACTCTGATATGGAGCCTCTACATTTTCTCTGTTGGAACGTATGTGGGCGTTGGCCTTCCAGGTATTGAATGTTTAATACCGTCACACCCAACGTAATATGCACGTTCGAGATGGAACAGAGAAATTGGTCACAATAGTTTAAACACTTCAGTAATTGTACGTTGTAACATATGGGTAAGTATGTAATTCATCACAGGTTATATAACCACGAAGGTTAAGGATGAAAGGTTTCTTTCGGCGAAAAAGATGAAGAATTATGTTTTCATTCAGTTATCCACGCGTAGGTTTGAAAAATTATGTTCACCGACAGCGTCACAACACCTTCTATAAGGATAGAAGAAACGAAACGTTTTTGTTTCGCAAAGTAAACAAAACACGCACCTTAACACAGATAGTTCACTTATGGTGGTTACTGTGTATCTTAAGATTAATTAGTGGAAGGTTTGTTTGGTTTGTTTTGAATTTGGCACAAAGCTACACGAGGGCTATCTGAGCTAGCCGTCCCTAACTTAATAGTGTAAGACTAGAGGGAAGGCAGCTAGTCATCACCACCCACTGCCAACTCTTGGTCTACTCTTTTACTAACAAATAGCGGAAGTGTCCGTCACATTATAAACACCCTCACGGCTGAAAGCGCGACCACGACCATGTTTAGTGTGACAAGGATTCGAACCTGCGATCTTCAGATTACGAGTCGAGTGCCTTAACCACCTGGCCTTGCCAGGTTAGTGAAGGTGTTTCTTACTTGTAACACTTTGTCGTCAATTATTTCACAGTCTTCTTTTGTTTGTTTTGTATCTTTCTATTAACTCTACTTTAAGACAGGTAACAAAGGTAACCACACACTAGGTAACAAAGGAAATCTCCACACACTAGTTCTATCACAACCACATCTTTGTTAATCTTCTTATCGTAGTTGTTGGGGAAAGGTTTTGGTTTTTTTTCCAACTTATTTCTATAAAACACTTAACTATAAAATATTACCAGACGCTCACATCTGGAATAAATAAATCTCAGAAAGGTGAGAATTACGTAATCTACTATGAAAATGACAACTTCCCTGGACTGGGGAAATACTAAAAATCACAAGTTACACAATCACCAGTAAACTTTGACATAAGAGCGATTAACAACTCTGAAACACAATTTATACAAAGAACATTTCAAACCTTCAGTCTATACAAAGAGCACTTCAGCTTTGAATCACAGACTAGAAATTTGTCTTCAACCTTGAAACACACTCTATACAAAGAGCCCTTCAGCTTTGAATCACAAACTAGAAATTTCTCTTCAACCTTGAAACAAAAATAGTCTATACAAAGATCACTTCAGCTTTGAATTACAAACTAGAAATTTCTCTTCAACCTTGAAACACAGTCTATACAAAGAGCACTTTAGCTTTGAATCACAGACTAGAAATTTCTCTTCAACCTTGAAACACAGTCTATACAAAGAGCACTTCAGCTTTGAATCACAGACTAGAAATTTCTCTTCAACCTTGAAAGCACAGTCTATACAAGGATCACTTCAGCTTTGAATTACAAACTAGAAATTTCTCTTCAACATTGAAACACAGTCTATACAAAGAGCACTTTAGCTTTGAATCACAAACTAGAAATTTCTCTTCAACCTTGAAGCACAGTCTATACAAAGAGCACTTTAGCTTTGAATCACAGACTAGAAATATCTCTTCAACCTTGAAACACAATAAAAATAGCTCTCCAGTAGGCTGCAAACAAATATTTTAAGATTTCTTCGTACAAAATATTGAAAGTTTCTAATCTTTTATTGCAGTTTTATTGTTAATAGAAGAAGTTTCAAACAGAGAATCTGATGTTGGGAATTCTCCTCTCTACACAGCAGATTAGAAGTTAAACATGATTGCAACATGAATGCATAAAACCATTAAGTTAATTCTAGTTTTGAAATTATCTACACTGACGAGTAAGAATTAATAAAAAATAATTGTACTAACTTTCCTTTTTATATCGCATACTGAAGATCATAAGTTGAAATTGTTTAGAAGACGATTTGAGTGATAAAACAGTCATAGAGAAAATATTTCGCACATAAAAAGTCCTCTTCAACGTTCTGTAAGTAGCGTCGTTCTAACGCGAAACAGACGCGTGCTAGACTGAAACGAATAAAAGTTGACTATTAAGCAAGAAACCAGCTGCGATATGTTTCTTATTTTTACTTTTACCAAATAACAGCCTCATGACTACATAACCCATTAGACTTCCCTCTAATTTAGTGAACAGCATATTCGACACAGCTAGTTGTTCTTTTATGTCATAATAAAAAACAATCTGAAAACTTGTTTCATTTCAACTATTCGTGAGACTTTGGTGTACATGATTGAAACTGTCACGAGTACCTGAAGTTCATACACTAACCACATTGCTCAATAAGAAATAAATCTTACGTCATCTAACCTTATTTGGTTCTTTAAACCGAAGTTTCACCACTAATAATTTACACAATACTCTTAATGGAAAAACGCAAATTTCTAAATTTTACTTCAACAAACAAAACAAAACACCTTAAGGACATGGTCACGTGAAGAGACACTTAAGATTGTTATTACTGGTTGCGTCATCGACTTGTTTTAACCAACGTCTTGAATCACCAGGAAACACAATGGACTTCATTTGTATAGATGTTTAGTAAATTTGCAGTCATCATATTTTCAAAGCACGTGTATGAAGAAATTAGAATGGCCAAGCGACGTTTTGCTACCATTATTTGCAAAGGGTAGAGGGGTGGGGTTGGAAAATGCGACCAGTAAACTAGTCTTAAATATTCAGATGACCACCTTGTGCAAACGGAGATAATGTATCTTAATGAGATATTGTAGAAAAGACAAATATTAGTTTGTTTTAAATTGGTTTTTCGTTTAAGACCGAATGCTGCAGTAATTTGTTATATGCAATATTTTCTTTACGTTTAAACAAACAAACAAACCAAAATACTAATTTTTTTGTGCTGTAGTTACGTCACAGAACAACTGACTGTTTTATTGGATACATTGCTATGGGCAGAAAAGATGCTTAATGTTCATGAAAGGGCTTGTGACAAAAATATGATTTAAATTTGTGTTTCATACATTCAAATATCGTCTTCCCCTTGATATTCCAAGGTTTTACATCGTTGATGAAATTTGAAAAATGAAGTCAAAAATGACCTAGTACAAAACTGAAAAACAAAACATGACTACCTAGAAACCTGAAAAAGAAACTGCCCATAGAAACCTTAGAAACTACAGTGCCGTCACTGTAAAGAATATTGACAGTAACTTGTTCTGAATATTGTGTAGCGAATAAGAGGGTGGTAAACAATGATTGGGTAGAGATATATCATGGAGTGACATGGTTACACATGGATAAATTTGATTTGCAAAGTTTCTTAACCTCTGAAAATGTGGCTTGATAGTTAGTCATGGGACTTGTTTTAATTATCTTACTGGTTGTGGAGCTTGAAGGGAAAAGATATGAATTAAACAAGATAATTATAATACATGAAGTCGTACGATAATTTGGTGGATAAAAAATCCCCAACGCTAGTAAGTTATTTGCTTAATTAGATAAGGTAAGTGGACCGATGAAAACCTGTTTGAAACAATGTGAAACCATCTAATATCAAGTGAACAAATTAAAATTACTTATTAAAGTTTTAATATCTTGAACTTCTCCTCAAGAGAGAACTGAAGTTTACATCAAATAATCGGAAATCAAGAACATGGTGGTCCCTATGGTGGTTTAAAACTAAACTTGATGGTAGTCCATTTACAATCTCACCACTGACTTACGGATTTAAAACTTTGTTTGTGAATTTCGCGTAAAGCTACACGAGGGCTGTATGCGTTAGCCGTCTCTAATTCAGCATTTTAAGACTAGAGAGAAGGCAGCTAGCCATCACCACCACCCGCCAACGATTAGTGGGATTGACCGTAATATTATAACGCACCCAGGTCTGAAAGGGCAAGCATGTTTGGTGCCACAGGGATTCGAAACCCCCACCCTCGGATTTCCAGTCAAACGCTTTAACCCACCTGGACATGCCAGGCTAGGGCGTGAAACTAAATGAGAAAGAAAAATCTTTACAGTGATTTGTGGGTTTCAAACTAAATTTAACTACTTGGTTTAAAACTAAACTTGATGGTAGTCTATCTTAAAATGCTAGAGTGACTTGTAGGTTTAAAATGAACTTTATAACATTTCGAATAGTTAAAAATTTACACTTAAATACTTAAAACTTTTTAAATGGCAAACACATACGACGGGAGCCCGGATGTTTAAATATATGCATTGAATTAAAATTTTCGAATTAAACTAGATATCGTCCCGGATATATATAATATCTATGTTTAGTTTTAAATGTTTAGAATTAAGCATAATGGCTGTATGAATACTTAAAACCTTTACACTGATTTCAGTTTGAGATAAAGTTCACCGCTGAGCTAGAAAGAACCACAAATATTTAAGATATGTGCTTAGAATTATATCACGTCAGTTACCCAGCACCCAGTACACAGTAAAGCGAGTGAAAATTAAATTGTGAAATATTTACGACAACAAAACTAAAATTAGCAAACTTACGTATACGTCATGTTATCTTTTATCGTATTGTAAGAGTATTTCATGACGTAAGCCAGAGGGGAACTAATGAAAATTGATCAGGTTTTGAAGGAACAGCTACGATACATTATTTATTTTTACTTAAACCAAAGAATCTAATCAAATTTATGAATCCCGGAAATACCAACTTTTTACACACACCGACCGAAACATAGAACTTGCCAGGTACTTGTGTATTCTTTCAATTGAAAACTCACCGTCCATTACGAATACAATAGTCTAGCATGACCAGATGGCTAAGGCGCGGATTCAAATCCCCGTTATACGAAACATACCAGCCTCTTCAACGGTGGAAGCGTTATAAAGTTACGATCAATCCTACTATTCGTTGGTAAAAGAGTAGCCCAAGAGTCGGCGGTGGTGGTGATGACTAGTTACCTTCCCTCTAGTCTTATAATGCTAAATTAGGGACGGCTAGCGCAGATAGCTTTCGTATAGCTTTGTCCGAAATACACAAACAAACAAACGAATACGGCGTCCTGATCGATCACTTTCACCGTGTTATAATACTCAAATTTTCGTATAGAGACAGTGGAAAAAATGGAATACATCGTTGCAAAACTTGGATTATTTTGTTATAATTCAAATAGTAGACAAGATATCTTGAGGTAGATTGAAACATTGGTATGTAGTTGGTAGGATTAAGATAGTGGAAAGAGTGATGAAAATGCATTTAGGGAAGTGTAATAGTTACTAATAATCAAAAACTGAAATAAAAAAATAGATTTACAAAAAAAAAAAAAAAGATCTTACTAATCCTATAAATTTAAGCTTAATTTTTTACAGACAAGAACTCTAAGCGTGATTTTCTTCGCTGACTCTTGTATGGGTTTATGTTGGACGAAATAAAAACAGAATAAAAACAGATGTGTTTAGAGACAGCAATTATAATGTTACATACAAACAAATTAACTTCTACAACCTTGTCCTGGTTGGTTTAACCGCTTTTGTAGCACAAAACGAGTTGTTGTTTCTTTCTCAAAAACAGTTACTTCATTTAATCTGTTGATAATGGTAGAAAGTAATGTAAATTATGCGAAATGAAAACACTTGTTAGTTTGTTCGGGAATAACCGTTTTACTATAAATGTATTATTACGTAACCTGTTAGATTTTTTTCTTAAAAGTTAGTGTTTCATACAATCACATTAAATAGGTTATATGTTAAAACTGTGGTCTGTTGCTGATGTTACAGTTAAATGATATACGATGTTGTGAGACTGAAAATAGTTCGAAATAATAGTAGTAATTCCTATAAAAAATTACCTAAAATAATCTGTACTAGTTAATACTTCCTTCACAAACCAACTTAGAAAAGATATCCATATATGTGTGTGTAAGCACATGCTTGCATTTGTTGTGTTTATATGTTGTTTTTTTATATTGTATATTATTCAATATAAATACTGAGTTTGTTTCACTTCTATAGCATATTTAAGATGCCAAAATCAGTGAAAGATAATATCACCATCAGAAATGTATTGCAGACGATTAAAAGAAAAAATACGTCAGACGTGTTCTATTAGCCAGAGTGCTTGACCTGCGAATCCGAGGATTCATGGTTGAGGTTCCTTTGCTGCAAGAAAAAACGCGCTCTTTAATTTGGAACTTTAGGTACGCTATAAGATAAACGTTTGAGTCTCACTTTTCGATCACACAAACGTAATCCATGATGGCAGTAGAAGCTATTCACTTGGTGCCTTTCCTCTGATATTATAAGCACAGAATTACGGACAAAAGTGCAAATAGCTGTTTAGTTCAGTTTGCACGAATATCCGAAAAGGAAATCAATGAGTCCTTGTACTATTGTTCGAAAATTCTAAAACAAACAACTTTCAAACAATGACAATGAAGACTTGGTGGTCACGAGTCGTCGTTGAACACTTGTACCTGTCGCTTGATCTATTCCAAGCATTTGATAAAACGATTAGAAAGAAACAACCTTTAAACTTCAGATAGTCATAAAATAATTTTGTACTGAAATCAACACGTCGTCTTTGCAGTTTCATCAAGGTTAGTACATACAATTGGTTGATATTAGAATATGCGTAGATTATAAAACTGCTTGTAATGTAATATTTCTCAAGTCTGGTGTAACGTGCGTTTAGATCCTTACAATATGAACTACTAATTTTGAGAGGCAAGAAACAATTACCAGCACTTGAGCCTAATGTTAAGTGTATCAGCAAGCACAGTATAATTTAGGTAAGCGCTTTATTTTCTCTGCTGAAAAAAGAAATATGGATTTGTATGCGTGGATAAAAATTAATATTTTCATGAACATTTTAAATGCCTAATATAAACACTTAAAATCGAAATTTTAGTAACGACGTTCCACGTAACACAGAATTGGAGTAACAAATTAAGGCACAACGCTAGTATTTGGCGAAGTACCTTTGTTATGAAAAGTCGAAATCGCAACAGAAAAATTGTAGCATTACCTTAAATCAATGCAGTGCCGTTGGAAATCGAAAAGTTTACGTGATTGGTAATATATTTTTACTCATTTGTTTCAATTCACGATGCAAATTAACACGTGTGAAATACTCACCGTGAAACGTTTTAATAAAATTCAGGCCTAGCATGGCCAGGTGGTTAAAGTGCTCGACTCGTAGTCCGAGAGTCGAGGTTCGAATCCCGTCAAATCGAACATGCTCGCCCTTTCAGCCGTGGGGGGAGGGTTATAATGTTACGGACACTTCCGCTCTTTGTTAGTAAAAGAGTAGCCCAAGAGTTGGCAGTGGGTGGTGATGACTAGCTGCCTTCCCTCTAGTCTTACACTGCTAAATTAGGGACGGCGAGGCAGATAGTCCTCGTGTAGCTTTGTGCAAAATTAAAAAACAAACAAACAAAAATTCAAGTAATTTAAATGCCACTATTTCTCGTTGTTCAACGTTATAGTGCAAAGAACAGGCTAGGGGTAGACATTCCTGACTACTTGAGCCACGTAACAAAGCCCTAACATTTTTTAGAATCACTGAAAACAAAAATAAACAATTGTACAAATAAATACTTTACTTTCTTTTGAATGATTGGTTGAGAAGTATTAATAATATCAAGGCTTCTTAATTTTGTTCAGGATACTCTTTTATTTAGATATTATAAGAATTCATATAAATTCAACCATTGATCAGTACTGAATTTGATGAAGTGAAATTGCCGCTCATGTTTAACACGCTGGCCTCTCAGCCTACTTTGCCAATATTTTCCGAGATCCCACGAGTCATTTTACAATTACATTTTTTAGGAAGAGTGTATATGTATAGCCGTTGTGTCCCAGCCAGTAAATGGCCCTTTAGAAAGAAAATAGAACACGACTCACCAGTGTGTTGTGTGGGTCTTACTGGTAGACTATCCCAACCCAACGGTGGGTGGTATGGGATCCAACGTGTTAAATATGTAATATAAACCTAACTGTTTGGTTGTTTGGTTGAATTTCACGCAAAGCTACACGAGGACTGTCTGCTCTCACCTTCCTTAATTAAGCAATGTAAGTCTAGAGAGAAGGCAGATAGTCACCACCACTCACCGCCAACTTTTGGGCTACCTTTTCGACAACGAATAGTGGGATTGACCTAACTTATAACGCCACTACAGCTGAAAGAGCGAGCATGTTTGGTGCGACCGAGATTCAAACCCGTGACCCTCAGATTAGGAGTCGAACGCCTTATCCCATTTGGCTATGCCGAGCCCTATTGTAGTGTGTGACTCAGAATGATAATAGATCCAAAATCTTTTATTTATAACGTATAAAATATGTTTGTTGTAACGAGGATTCAAACCCCTAATTCTCAGATTGCAAATCGAGCACCCTAACACTTGGCCATGCCTAGTTATCGCCGTAATTACTTTAAGTATCATTACTATTTCCACTTGAGATATTCTTTATGTACAGACATCACTAAAGGTAAGAAACTTTGTTTATTGTTTAACCCTTGGGATATCTAATAGACTGCTTAATCCTCAAATTCCAAACTCTTTTATGCTTTGCATTACATAGCAATTTTGTGCTTTATCTGTTACAACACTCACTATAAATAATTCACTAAGAATGGTTGAAATAGCTACAGGGTACTAGCAGCAATTAGTGTTAACAATTTTAATGGCGATAGCATTTTTGTTTAATATTCTTGCAACCCCTACGTTGTTTGAGCCCAGCGAACTTAAAAGATAATGGATCTATAAGCAATTCGGTCTATAAATAATATAATATGTATAAAAGACGTCCATGTGGATCTAACTAGTAGATCCACGATTGGTTGTGTAAGTACGAGATACAGTGTAGAGAACCTGAAGAACGCGCTATTGGTTGTGTAAGTACGAGATACAGTGTAGAGAACCTGAAGAACGCGCTATCTTTATTTTTCTTTATCCTTTTGAAAGGCACCAGTAGACCGAAGTTTAGAGCCGCAGTTACTACAAATCTAGGACCCGGCATGGCCAGGTGGTTAAGGCTCTCGTCTTGTAATCCGAGGATCACGGGTTCAAATTCCCGTCACATTATAACGCCCCCACGGCTGAAAGAACGAGCATGTTTGGTGCGACGGAAATTTGAACCCGTGATCCTCGGATTACAAGACGAGAGCCTTAATTATTCGTTGGTAAAAGAGTAGCCCAAAAGGTGGCGGTGGGTCGTGATGACTAGCTACCTTCCCTCTAGTTTTACACTGCTAAATTAGGGACGGCTAGCGCAGATAGCCCTCGTGTAGCTTTGCGTGAAATTAAAAAAAGAAAAAGACAAACAAACAAACTACAAATCTATGCTGAAATGATAACCAATTATCTTCGGAAATGTATTATTCTCGAAAGATATGACCAAATGAGAGTTGATACTGCAGAGTTACAAGTAATTAGATTGTCGACAAGAATTATTGTGTGAACATTTTATTAAGATATGTAAAATATTCGTCAACACAACTACTTTATTGACAAAAACATGTATTTTTAAATATTTTCACGTAAGTTGCACAAAACATTGAACTGCCATTTAGTTCAAAGAAATACGCTTCTTTTTTTCTCTTTTTTGAAAAATTAGAAATAAAATTTCTCTTTTCAATCTACCCTACATGAATTTATAACAAAGGAACTTTCACGAATATTTTGGTTAGTTGAACACACCTGAAAAAAAAAACATGAAACTTAAAACTACAACTTCAGTACTATTCCACTACAGAAGAGAGATTTTTCTGTGTAACAAGAAAGGTCAAACGGTTCTTCCTGTAGGTTATAAGTATTGTCAAGGAAGGGCCTGAGGAACTGAATAGTCTTTATAACGGTACAGGTGATTGTTCTTTAGAGACGAGATGGTATTAATGAAAAACAGAGTCAAACAAGACGAAAAGTTTAATTACCCAGCCTCGTCAATATATTTAAAAATCATAATTAATGAGCGTTTATATGTACATACATGATGTTTTAATCAAACAACCGTGGTTTGAACACCCCTCTACTCTCGAAATAGATTAGAGCGCATACATAGAAAAAAACCCAGCTACATATGTCTTTAAACATTACAGACAACCAATACGTAATGTATGTGGTTTCAATGTATGTAAAACGCGTGCGGTTTATCACTACACTAATATTTATTTTCTAGTATCATTGTGTCTTCTAATTCGGTAATAATTTTTTTCAAGTTTATAAACAAATTAAAGTTTAATATTTATTTCATTTGCATAATTACTTATATATTAAAACACTTTAAATGCAACGCTACTGCAATTCGTACACAACGCATGCGTATTTCACCCACTACTGTTTTGGTTTACGCTGTTTCATACAGTCAAGTCAGATTTTCGCTTTTTTTTTTTTTTATAAATCCGTTCTTCCAACTAATTATTAACTGGTTTGATAAGTGTCAGGCTAATATAGATAACTCACTGCGTAATTTGCCGTTTTTTGAATTTGAGGATGTATGGTTTGCGTTATAAGATTGAGGTCAAGTCCCCATATTTGATTAGAGTATCCTAAGATTCGGTGGTAAGTGGTTCTGACCAGCTGTCTTCTATCTAGTCTATCAGTTCAAAGTTCAGTGTACAGCTCTCTTTTTAAGTTTGTTTTGAATTTCGCCCAAACTACACGAGAGTTATCTGTGTTAGCCGTCCCTAATTTAGTACTGTAAGACTAGAGGGAAGGCAGCTGGTTATCACTACCTACAGCCACCTATGACACTACTCTTTTACCAACGAATACTGAGATTGACTGTAACATTATAACGCCCACGGCTGAAAGTGCGACCATGTTTAGTGTGACGGAATTCGAGTCCACGACTCTCAAATTACGGGTTAAGTGTACTAACCACCTGGCCATACAAGGTCCCTGTTTGTAAAATAAGCAAATAACGAGGTAAAGAAATAAGCCGATAGATGTCCTTAATCATCAATTTGATGTTAGGAAGAAACATTAATCCAAATGGGGAGAAACGCTTCAAAATACGTGAGTATAATTTCTTCTTTAAGTAATTTGAAATTAAAAGCAGAAGGAGAAAGTTTCATTCAAATGAAAACGGTGATTTCATTCTATTGATTGAAACGCTGGTAGTTTAAAAATATAACACTACTTTGAATGTAAAGCTTACTATAAGACAAAAATATTTGTAATGTTAGTTTTTATTCGTAATTTTGTATGCTCGTGATATACAAGAAATCTGAGACGCTTATTTTGAACTTTAGGTAGTGAAGCGTTAAATATTAAAACAGTTGAGGCCTTAATCGCATCTTAGCCAAATAAAAGATTCAGTGTGTGAGTGTGTGTATTTTTTCTTATAGCAAGACCAAATCAGGCTATCTGCTGTGTCCACAGTGGGGAATCGAACCGCTCACTGTAGCGTTGTAAATCCCAAGACTTATCCCTGTCCTAGTGGGTGACCAGGGTTTGAAACTCCATCTCCCTTCTCAAAAACCTACGTGGGAGTTTTATCTAAACGTAGTGTAGGTCCTCAGGTTTTATGGTGTAGATAAAACCTAAGTTAGGTATGAATTCGACATTATTTAGTAAGGTAACTGGCAAGTATTTTTTACACATATTCACCCAGTAATCTGCATTAAAAGTACATGCGCGTGCATGAAGATTTCTGTTTTCATTTTTTCTTTTAATTATTCAAATGTATTAATTTTAATTATCTAAAGAAATGAACTATCCGTATGAAAGTCTCCCTTATTTCTAAATTCTTAATTGGAAAGTTGCAGCATAATACAATTACATGGTTTTGAGGATACTATCATAAACAGACACGGATATTACGTTAACACGTGAGAGTAAATTTTTAACGTAATTACCGGACATCCTGTACGTAGGAGGACAGTGTTTTCCACAGGCAACAGAATGACAGTTCTACACTGAACCCCCCTATAAAAAGGTACAGCTTTATGTCTGCGGACCTATAACGCTAGAATCCGGGTTTCGATACCCTTGTGGGTTCGTGCTTAATTACAAAAAAACAAATAAATGTACTTTGAATAACATTTAAATATTTATAATAAATATGTTAATACATCAATGCTATTATTATAAAAGTACATGTTTATGTGTGTGTTTGTGCATTGTGACAATGTTCTGTAAAATTAACCATGTATAAACACTTATGATAAATGAGTAAAAAATATATATGTATATAATGCTGATGTCATTTCAGTGATTCTTTGCTGGGTGAAAGATAACTTATGTACTTTGATACGAAATGGTGACCTGAGAGATTTATTGTTAGTCACACAACCAGAACTGCGTATTTCACTTTTTTAGTTAAATTCCTAAACGCACGTATTCTTTTACTTATTTATAGTTGCCCTTTTTTTTTCTTTAGATTTTCGGGACTTCAGAATTTTATGTAAAGACGTGTATGGAAAAAAATATGTTATAAATATCCACAAACTTACAGTTTTCCGTAATCGTCACGTTTTAAAAGGTTTTTTTTTAATGGTGCAGAACTACCAAATATGATCACTCTGTTTATTGTTGTTTTTTACTTTGGAAATATAAATGAAATAAATCAAAAAACTAATGATTAAAACACACATTAAAACACTGGCAGAAGTGTTATACATGTCCATGCAAGAATACGCAAAGTTCTAAAGAAGGATCTCAATTTGGAAACTAAGCCAGCACTATTTGAGTTCACCAGATAAGACTTCAAGTCATACCTTCCATTCAACAGGTATTCATAATGTATAAATACATACCAGTAACGCACTAGGCCCAACGTCTGTGGATTTGTGTACGAGCGAATTGTTGAATCCATCCTTCTCGAACACTGAACATATTATGGAAAACATTCAGAGAAGACTGGGGTTCTTTGAACAAGACGGCGTTAAGACAGAGCCGTTTGAAGTGGCAACTTTGTAAGAAGACTGTCATCAAGATGCACGCTCGTCAAATGGAGCATGCTTTAACGCAACGACACGGACTTTAACGACGTTTTGAGGCTCCAAAATCGATTTAATATAACTTTCTTATCCACCTATATACATCTGTTGACTTAAAAACCAACTTATACTTGATCTATATTTATGCGCATTTAACAGCAAGTTTCATTATCACATCCTTATCGACAAGTAATGCGATTATTTTATGTTTTATACACATTTACCTGAAAGATCGAAGTTTCGTTATAGCATTCAACAAACATTTGTTGCTAGTAGGTATTTTTAAAGTAATAAATAGTGTTAATTTTATGAAGTCACACCAACAGTTAGCCAACAGGAAGCTATTATCGTTAAGAAAAGCTATACTAATCATTTTTCTTATAGCTTAATCACAAATATCGGGATTACGAAGCTGCTGTAAAAACATATAAAACACGTTGAACATAAAAATATCTGTATCGTGGATGCTACGATTATTTTTGTTTTAGAAAAAAAAAGCAAAGTTATTGTTATTATAGTCCTTTAGAATCACATATAAAACGATTAACAATATATTAAAAATCAGACCACGTGGCTCAAAATCAGGCTTGAAGAAATGTGAAATCGTAATGGAATTTTAACAGTACATATTTCACATCCAGCTATAAGAACTACTTTCCATTAGATAGAAGAAAACATTACACACAAAATTATATGTTCAGAGGAACTTCGTATCTTTGTATCATTCTTAAAGAAATCTATGTTCTTATTTATCCGTGATTGTAATGGTAGTTAAGAGTGCAAACTTTTTCTGAATTTTAAAACCATTTGAACGGGACCAATCATAAAACAGGGGAACAACCAACTTAAAAAACAAAAAAAACTTTAGTCTGCTTGCTTTTGTAATTTTTGTACTCAGAATAAAATTGCAAAAGATAATTGTTTTGCTCTAGAAGGCATAAAAGTGTTAATAACGCCATCTGACAAAAGAAACAATATTTACTTATAAACCTTAGTAACAGAATTCGACGACAGTAATAGGCCCTGTGGTGTAAAGATATATTATATATGTGTGTAATTTAACATAAGGTTAACCGACTATGAATGGCCTAAGTTCTTTGTAATCATAAACAGAAAGTTTTTGCACACAGCAGCATCATATAAGTTATTCACTTCAATACTTCACAAGTGTCCCTTTTTCTCATACTTTATAATGTGTAAAATAAACAATTCTTTCTACTGATGCTAATAGCATAATGGCAAGTAAAACTTAGGACAGATATACATAGAAATGGCTAAATTATGTCTTCTGGGTCATAGGCACTTGAATTACCATTTTTTTTTTAAATAATTATCTTACTACATAGTATTAGAGCAAAATTGTATCATTTTGTGGTTTATCCAGTTGGTATTACCACCTCAGTAATACAGTTTCACAAACGTACTTATATTTCCATTTCATGAAACATACGTCAAAATAACCGGACCCGGCACAGCCAAGTGGCTAAGGCACTCGGCTCGTATCCCCATCACACCAAACATGCTCATTCTTTCAGCCGTGGGGGTGTTATAATGTCAATCCCACTAGTCTTACACTGCTAAATTAAAGACGGCTAGCGCAGACAGCTCTCGAGTAACTTTGCGCGAAATTCAAAACAAACTAAACAAATCAGAATAACAGATGTTACCGTAGTTTTCTGAAAGCGTGAAAAAAAACACTCATTTATTCAACATATTCAGTGGCTTAGAAAATTAGCTCTAACTTTTAGTCCGTAAAACTTTAAATTACCTCTCGATGAGAATAAGCACAATGTTACCTTAATAACGTCATCAATTCCGTAATGTTTGTGCATAAGATATTAAGTACAGCGTTGTCTTTGAAAAAAGAAACACATCTTAAGAAAAGACATAATTTAGGTACAAATAATAAAAAAACAACAAAACACCTCTTTCTTTCCGCAGACTGGGATCTGCAATGATCAGATAGTCAAGATGGAATGTTTCTCTCTTCTTGGTTTAATTACTACATATCGTTTGTTTTATTGTAAGCAAAGGTTATTAAGATTCACATCAACCGTAAAAATTCTGATTAATAGCTTCAGGCGCTATTAGAAGTGCTTTGTAAATAACTCAGGGAATGATTTCGATTTCCTGTATGATACTTGAAAGCTGAAACTCTCAGTTTCTCTTTCTTATTTGAATTTACATATAAAGATGAAGAATAATCACACTGCTCAAAGTAATTAAAGGATAATCGAAATTGTAACATTATTGATTAAAACAAAGCAAAAATCGCTGTTATAAAGTAATATTTAACACCCTTTACTCATTAATACGGAAATAACGCATTTGATGGTCAGTTATATGATCTGAAATGCTAATGAATTTTCATTTAACTTATACTATATATATTGTGGACTCGTACATATATCATACTACGTCTGTCATTTTAGAGTTAAGCTCAGTATTTAAAATGCTTCACATATACACACGTTTGGGTATGTTCGCAGCCGTAAGTGGATGCCGTATCAATGTACACAAGATTAAAATACAGACTTTATAAAGTCAACCCGTATAAATTTTAACAGACACCCAATGAGGTGTACTTTAGTGCATGATAGTGCTGCCAAGAGCAGGGACAGTGACCAAACACACGTATAGCATTGTCCTATTTTACAGATGGGTTTCATGCACTTATATGCAAAGAATCTGACACCGTATTCAACTCCATTTCTGCAAAGCAACCTAATTCACTTGACAACTGTGGAAGTACAAGTCAAGGTAGGCAGGTGTAAGCGCTGATGAACATGCCAACCACTGCATCTTGTGGAACGAGACTAAAAATGATACCAAAGAAATTATATGGGTCACACCCCACGATTCTTTGTGCTGATGAAATTGACCCTGATTTTAGTCTAATGGTAATGACTTGTCTCACTGTTCTAAGCTGGTTTAGAAATTACTTGAAGAAGAAACTTCAATGTTTTTGAACAGATGCAGATGTATCACATCAGTTTCAATGATTTCAGGCCCAAACAAAGTCCCAAAACAGCTGTTAGAGGATTCTACGAACTTATGAGTGAAAGCAAAGGAGAATACATTATAGCATGTCAACCACACGGCACTTACAGTATCCAATGTTGAAGAGGTATTTCCTTTAATATTATGGTTCATCGGTCCAGCTTGCATATGGCAGATACTATAGTGGTTTAGGCGCTATATAAATATATCATCAAAGTTAATGAACAGCCACTGTTATAGTGTGAACCGAATTAACCAAAAGGATTCTAATTATTATCGGACTGTTTGCGCAGGCCATACTTCTCAATGCATGATCCAGTTAATTGCGTTTCAAATTACATGACTCGTGATCATTTGTTTAATTCTTAGTTATTGCCCAGCCGTAGTTAGAATATTACAAGTTGCAGTTATCCATTAATTGTTTGGTGCAAGGTTCAAAGTGGTTTAGTGATGTTGCAATTAATAAATGCTTGTTTCTTGTTAAGCACAAAGCTATGGAATGTTCCATCTGCGCTTTGCCACCACGGGTATCAAAACCTGGATTCTATCGTTCTAAGTCCGCGTACATACTAATGTGCCACTGGGGGGCGTGCAATACTGAATGGTTAAAAACACTGCTGTTTAGAACAGTACACAGAGTTATCACGGTTATGAACAATACTACCTAGAATGAAAAATGACATGACTATGATCCAAGATGCTACTACTCAGGCCATTAAATGATATTGTCATGGTAACAAACGATAATACCTGGAACACAGCTCGATTGTAAACAAAAATATCAATAACAGAGTAAGTGATGCAATGATGATCATAAACAATACTAACCAGAACAGAGCATGTTATAATCCTGATTATAAGTAATAATATCTACAACAGTGCAAGTCATCTAATATTGATCATAAACAATACTAACCAGAACAGAGCATGTTATAGTCCTGATTATAAGTAATAATATCTACAACAGTGCGAGTCAACTAAAATTGATCATAAACAATACTAACCAGAACAGAGCATGTTATAGTCCTGATTATAAGTAATAATATCTACAACAGTGCAAGTCATCTAATATTGATCATAAACAATACTAACCAGAACAGAGCATGTTATAGTCCTGATTATAAGTAATAATATCTACAACAGTGCGAGTCAACTAAAATTGATCATAAACAATACTAACCAGAACAGAGCATGTTATAGTTCTGATTATAAGTAATAATATCTACAACAGTGCGAGTCAACTAAAATTGATCATAAACAATACTAACCAGAACAGAACATGTTATAGTCCTGATTACACAACACCCAGGAGCTTAGGAATAAATCTGCGGGCTATAACACTAAAAATCTGTTTTCGATACTCGTGGTGGGCCCAGCACAGATAGACGTTGCATTGCTTTGGGCTTAACAAGAAACAAACAAACACATTGACATACATTATTACAGATTTCTTTTAAGTTTTCAAAAACAAACTGAATCTTATATGTTACAAATTTATTTATAAAAAAACAAACAAACACATACAATGCTGACATTATAGTTTTCTTTCCTTCCCCAAGAAACAAACAAACACATTCTTTATGTCACAGATTTATTTTGTCTCTCAAGAAACAAACACAATACTATATGTTACAAATTTTCTTTGTTTCCTATAGGCTTGCGTGCCCTAGTGGTTAAGATGTCTAAGGATCCCGGATTCAAATTCCCCATATCGGACATGTTCGTCCTTTCAGCTGTGAGAGAGTTATTAAGTGATGGTCAATCTCACTATTCGTTGGTAAAAGAGCAGCCCAAGAGTTGGTTAATGAACGATGCTCACTATCTCTTCTCCCTCTAGTCTATCACTGCTACCTTAGGGTTAGATATAATGTGTCTATTTGTCCGTATCTTTCAACCACTTGACAAGTGGTTACAAGACTGGTTTAACTGTTTCGGCGAAAATTTATAAATCAGTTTCTGGGGGAAACTCTTAAAACACTCAGTTTCAAGTCATATATTGTTTTAATTTAAATATACATAAGTAATTTACATTTAAACAAAGCCGAACATTAGATCGATTTTGTTAACGTATGAGACAGTTGTACAAGAAACATTATTACTTTTACGTGTAAGTAGATTTTTGTCAATGTCAGCATAGCATATATTAAACTGTATTCACAGCAACTCTGTGAATTGTGATGTTTGCTGAACTATGTTTTATTAGCCACAAGTTCCTCAGTCCTATATCTAAACATATTTCATAATGTTGAAACACATGGTTTCATCACATATCGTAATCCTACAAAAGAAACAAAACGTATCTTATTATTCTTATAGTGATGAACGCAAATTTAAATTGTTGTGAAATTAAGTTATCTTGAACCTGCAGACAACCGTAACTCGACTCCTGTCTGTCCAGTTGCTTTACACTTACAAATTAAGTTATCTTGAACCTGCAGACAACCGTAACTCGACTCCTGTCTGTCCAGTTGCTTTACACTTACAAATTAGGGTTATCTTGAACCTGCAGACAACCGTAACTCG
The DNA here is from genome assembly GCF_004210375.1 of Tachypleus tridentatus. Classification (NCBI taxonomy): domain Eukaryota; kingdom Metazoa; phylum Arthropoda; class Merostomata; order Xiphosura; family Limulidae; genus Tachypleus; species Tachypleus tridentatus. The sequence goes on from NC_134837.1 coordinate 80,598,626, forward strand.
ACTCCTGTCTGTCCAGTTGCTTTACACTTACAAATTAAGTTATCTTGAACCTGCAGACAACCGTAACTCGACTCCTGTCTGCCCAGTTGCTTTACACTTACAAATTAAGTTATCTTGAACCTGCAGACAACCGTAACTCGACTCCTGTCTGTCCAGTTGCTTTACACTTACATATTTGCGCGAACGTGTTGTTAATGGCAAATAGATACATGTTGAGTCTTATGAGGTTATATCACGTCGCCTCGTTTCAGAAAAGTGCCAGCTACAAGGCATGTCTATATATACATTTCAAACAGTACACACTTCTATTTCAAGACATTAAAAAACCTTACCTCAGAAGAAGATGGCCGTCAGTAGCAGAGATTTGTATATATATTGATAGCTACGATCATAACACTGTCAAGGGTTGACCTAATTTTACAAAGAAACTTTCGTCCAATCTACAAACAAGTACTAGCAGTACCTACAACGTTGAACATACTTACTAATCACAAACGGAGCACCACAGATTCTGAGTGCGCTCGATATGGCGAACGAGTTCAGTGGACTCTGACGTCATTTCCGAAAGCAGATTATGTAGCCAATTAGAATCGAGATTACCAAATATTCTGAAAAATATCACTCGAAGAGGTTTTTCCAAAAAGTGAATAAGAAAAAAAAATTTTTTTGAAAGACTTACCCATTGCTATCAAACGGTTTATTTAAAGAGCTAGACACGAAACTTTAAAGCAGGCTATTTTTATATTCCGTCTGTATCAACATTTTAATTCCGCTTGTCGTGATAGCGTGCATAGTGTCGTGATAGCGTGCATAGTATCATTCACGATATCACTGGGGAAATCAGACCACGTTCCTTTTGTGTTAAGCGCTTTAAAATAAGATTTTCATGGAACGGAATATCCTCACAGACGGAATCAGCAAAGCTTCAGCCGTTTTTATATATATATCTTTATAAATTTGTATTTCTACGTGGCACAACTGGATAGGTCGACGTGTACAGTTAATAATATTCACAGCGCGACTTATAAATTTTAGAAATATTTTATAATGTTCGTAAACGAAAAAAAAATGATATATCTATATCTATTAGAAGCACTAGAGTTTTAAGCATAATAAAGCATAGTAACTAACTGAAGCGATTAACATTTACCAAAAAGTTTAATTTGAAAATAATGGCCTATTGTAACGCTGTATTAATTCAACGAAATATAAAATTCGTGACTAAAATAAGTTTTCAACACACTTTGTAATATCTTTACGAATCAAACTAGATACAGAATTGCTTAATGACACTTTTTTCCACCAAAATGTTAACATAAAAATATAACATTTCCAAGGGTCACTTTCACAAAGAAATAATTAAACAGGTGAACCTGTATAACTAAATCACAAAGTAATTCAAACATTCACAAGTTTCTTGCTGGCATGAATTCCAATGATGCTATTCATATACAAATTATTATCACCTACTCCCGTTCCTCAAGTGCAAGTATTTGGCACAAAATACTTTAAAAGGTGTCAAAAATTCCTGGTGTATTTTGAAACGTCCAATTAAAAATAAAGAAACAAAAAATATCACCTACGACAGACTCTTTGTATTGCACACAAAATAATAGTGTTTTGTTTGAGATAACTTTTATATAGATTATTTAGAATATATTGACTCTTCTACTTGACACTAAATATGGTCACCTTATTCCATCTCTGTTTTCTTGTATTGTATTTAATAATTTTCGTGAGAAAACTAGTCAAAATGATGTTAAACTTGGTCGTTGCCTGACCTTGAAACATTTAATTTTCTATAACAATTTTTATAAAGTTATGAAGTTGTTCAAATAATAGGAATAACTAACCACAAGTTCATTTTAAGCGTTTTAAAAACTCACAGATCTTATGAAGTGTGATTGACTTTTGCCGCATGATGGCGTTACCATCAGTTAAATTGGTTTGTTTGTTTTTGAATTGTGCTCAAACTACACGTGAGCTATCTGCGCTAGCCGCCCATATTTTAGTCAAGTATGACAAGAGAGAAGTCAACCAGTCATCAACATCCACTGCCAACTCTTGGGCTACTCCTTTACCAGCGAATAGTGGGATTGAACATACTTTATAACGCCTTTAAAGTTTGACGGGATCTGTTTCCGCGAATCTCAGATTACAAGTCGAGCACTCTAATCACTTGGCCATACTGGACCAGGTGTTTTGTTTTGAATTTCGCGCAAAGTTACACCAGGGCTATCTGCTCTAACCGTTCTTAATTTAGCAGTGAAAGGCTAGAGGGAAGGCAAATAGTTAGCATCATCAGCTGTCAACATAGAGGATCGCATGATAAATGAAAACATATAAATATCAAATATTTCGAATTTTTCACAGTACCACGTTTTCAGCGCTTTTTTTTTTTACTGGTTAAATACCATATTATGGTTTGTAACGGAATGAGTTTCTTTAACTAAAACACCTTTATTTTATGTTATGTTTAATAAAATGTAATACTAAGAAAATATTTAAATGAAATTTATCACGTTATGTAAATATGTGTGTGTGTGTGTATATATATATAAATTCAGGCCCGGCATTGCCAGGTGGTTAAGGCGTTCGATTCGTAATCCGAGGGTAGCGGGTTCGAATCTCTGTCGCACCAAACATGCTCGCTCTTTCAGCCGTATGGACGTTATAATGTCACGGTCAATCTTACTATTCGTTGGTAAAAGAGTAACCCAAGAGTTGGCGGTGAGTGGTGATGATTAGCTGCCTTCCCTTTAGTCTTACACTGCTAAAGTAGCTAAATTAGCAGGTAACCCTTGTGTAGCTTTGTGCGAAATTCAAACCATATAAATTCAGTCCTGGTGGTTCTGAAAATTAAATAATGCGTTTCAACTTCGGCCTTAAAAATTGGGAAAGCGCACATAATTTCATTAATGCTATATAACCAAGAAGAAATACTGGGTATAAGATTAGCATAACAATGCAGGTTGCTATCTGCTGAACAACATTTGAAAATGCTAGAAATTGAATTGCTGAGGGATAAGTTTTCATAGGATTAATAACAAAATCCTATAAGAATATAGTATGATATCAAGAATATGTGCACAAAGCTATCAGATCTTACTGTCAATCATAGTAATTTGCTAACATATGTATCTAAAGTATTTCATATTTAATAAGATTGCACATAACAGTTTAGTTTTTGTTCTTCTAAAATGTGTAGTAAAGCTGCTTTTTTCAAAATTTTTTAAAGGATTTTGGACCTTTGTATATTTGAACTTATTCTGACAAATTTTATGGCTATGGATGATGAGATCCCAACCATAGGATTAGTTTTTAAATCTACTCTTTGGAATTTATTGGTAGACGACTAGGAGAAATTCTCTGTTTTTGTAGATGAAGTTTTATGTTTTTGTAGATGAAGCGTTTTGTTTTGGTATATGTAGTTTTCTGTTTGGGTAGATGAAGCTCTCTATTGTACCCTTTCAAACTACTGTTTCTGTTGGCCCATTGGGGATACACAGAGAAGACTGCTCCTGCTGGTAACAATGTGATATGTCATTAAAAGCTCAAATAAGAGTGTAAGGACGAGTTCTAAAATAAATCTCATGTAGATTTGTTTGTTGTCAGCACTAAGGTACACAACTGGCTATCTGTGTTCTGCCCACCAGGGGTATCGAAACGCAGTTTCTAGCGCTGTAGTTAAACAGGCAGACATACTGCTGTGCCACTAAGAGATATCATAATGTTTACCTCGAGTTTCTTTAAATTCCTTTAATAGTAGTTTTATACTTATAATTACAACATAAAAACAATTGAAAGGCTACTGCCTTCGCATTGCCCAGTTGCATAGTGGTATGTTTACGTACTTTCAACGCTAGGAACCGGATTTTGATACCTGTAGAGGGCAGAGCACAGAGAACCTTTTATATAGTTTTGTGCTTAATTACAAACAAACAAACAAAGCTCTCCATTAAATAACTGATAACTAAAATACTGAGGATTAATCCGTAATGCTTTTCTTTGTAATAGTTAATTACAGAGAAAACTCAACTTTGATGGTCTAAACACTGAGTATTATGTCTAACATCACTTATTGAAACCAACTTCGCTCGTATTTATTTTTAATAAAGTAATAGAAATTACAACAAATATAAAAGCAGATTGTTAATTGGTATTTAATCACACAGCTACATAAAGGGGTGTCTGTTCTCTGCCCATTACGGGTATTGAAAGCCGGTTTCTAGAGTTGGAGGTCCGTAAACATACCACCGTGTCACTATGAAGGGCGAAAACAAACTCGGCAATATGATTTAACATTAAGAGGTTACTGCTTTTAGTGACATCTATTGACAAATCAGTACATTAATTCAGTGCACACTATTTCTACAATATATATAATTATTTTTGATTGGGATTAATGGTTATATAAACATATACTTCTTCATTTATAATTTTATATTTTCAGTTTTCTATGATCATTTTTATAAACTCTCACTTTTGTGCGAGTTCGTCTGTTTGTAAATTCTAATGAGATTTAATTACCTTCGGTATAAATATTATTTCCCTAATAATTTTATTTAGTTAATTAACTTTTAATTTACTAGACCTTTTAAAGGTTTTTGCACCTTGTACCATAATTGTCTTACTTGTAGGTAAAAAATTTAACGTTTTACTGCCTGAAAAATATATGGAGTGAACTATTTTGTACACGTTTTTGTGGCATTATATGCACTATGTTCACCATGGTCATTTGAACTCCGATTTTAGCGTCCGTAAACTTAGAGCTTCTAAACTGAAACAAGACCACATATATCTTGTACAGTCTACCTTCATTTGGTAATACAAAAAGTTTTGTGATTAGATCTGAATAAAAGTGCTGAACAAAATCTCCATGTTTTTTAATGGATTGATTACACACGTACACTCACTCACACGTGCGCGCAAGATATATAAGAATGACTAATACAAAGTATGGAAACTTACAACGCTTGGCTTAACTTAACCTCAAACGGCTTTATATTATGTTTCGAAATATTTCATATAATTTCGAATGGTTGGATAGAGTATACTAATTCATGTTCATGCATAGAATGGGAATTTTCCAACGGTTTTGTTTCTGAATTTCGGGCAAAGCAATACGAAGGCTATCTGCGCTAGCCGTCCATAATTTAGCAGTGTGAGACTAGAGAGAAGACAGCTAATCATCACAACCCACAGCCATCTCTTGGGCTACTTTTGTACCAGCGAGGAGTGGGGCATATCGTAATATTATAACGCCCCCACGGTTGAAAGGACGAGCGTGTTTGGTGTGACGGAGATTCGAACCCGAGATTTACCAACAGTTTGATTCTCAACATTTTCCGTAAGGGAAGGAAATGTCTAAATTAGGAAAAGCACGTTATTCATCGATAACGCTTATGTTTACCTCCAAATCCATCCCTTGTGGCTCAACGGTAAGTTTAAAGATTTGTAACACTGAAAACCGAGTTTCAATAATCGTGCTTAGCATGGCACAAAAAGTTCGTTGTGTATTTTTTGCGCTTAACAAACAAATCACACGCCGGTGATTCAGCTACAAGTCTGAGGGCTTATAATACTAAATATCTGGTTTCAATACAGGTAATGGGCATGTTACAAATAGCGTATTGTATAGATTTGTGCTTAACAGCAAATAGAAACAACACGATATTCATAAAACTACGGAACTGACGTTTAATATCTGACTTTCCGCACCATTTCACATTAAATATTATTTGTTTATGATATTAAAATATCCTAAACTCATCTCTCAAATATAGAATAATTCAAGCACGTTTAGTGCTGTGAAATTTCATTATGGAGTACTGTTATATCGTCCATTTAAACTATCTATCATATTGGTTTTTGTAGATAAAACAAATTAGAATTTAGAATTTAAAGGTGAAAACTCATTTTAACTAATATTCTTAAGATAATTACTTTTGTAAACATAAGTTAAAGGTTTTTTTGAAACTTATGTGATAAAAGGATTCAAGTTTAGATAGAGGGTGACTGTTAGCTAATTACATGATATTTGTCTTAATTTGTACTGTGAAAAAACACTAATTTGTACTGTCACAAAACACCAGGTTGCACTGTTACAAAACAATAGGTTGTCCTGTCAGATAACACTAGTTTGTACTGTCACAAAACACTTGGTTGTATTGTCGGATAACACTAGGTTGTACTGTTACAAAGCACTAGTTTGTGCTGTCAGAAAACACTAGTTTCTACTGTCAGATAACACTAGTTTGTACTCTCAGATAACACTAGCTTATACTGTGATGTAACACTAGTTTGTACTCTCAGATAACACTAGTTTATACTGTGATGTAACACTAGTTTGTACTATTAAAAACACTAGTTTCTACCGTTAAAATCAGTAGTTTGTACTGTCACAAAAGACTAGCTTCTACTGTTAAAAATCAGTTTCTACTGTAAAAAAAGATTAGTGTGTGCTGTCACTAAACACTAGTTTGATCTTTTATAGTAGTAAAAATTAACCCCCGACATTTAAATAAAATACAACACATAGAACGATTTATTTAATTTAGAACAAAGCCACATTAGAATCCCTGCTGTATCCACCGCAGGAAATCAAACCTGGTATTTTAACGTTGTAAATCCGTAAACTTACTGCTACCCAACTAGACGACCATGAAGAATGATTATCAATAATAAGTGATCAAACTGTAAACAATCTCTCTCAATGTTCATTGTATTAAAGTAAAAGTCAGAAGAAACAATATTTTACATAAAAGTAGTATCATAATATCATAAACATATCATTTAGTAAATTTAATATATTTTTTCTAATATCATGTCAAGAAGTTTATCATATCAATCAGTTATAGAGCGAAAAAAATTGACGTTCACCTTACTGTGGGGCAAAATAAGCAAAATTTTAATACAATTATTATTTCTATTTTTAAAAATTACCTTTGTTGATAAAATGTGTGGTTTATCCTTTATTACAACCGACACTAAAACTTTTACTGAAACATTTTGTTCCTACAACAGCCATTGTCTAGTATAAATGACTTAGGATGATCTAGTAGTTAACATGTGTATCGAAGAGTCCAAGGTTCGAACTGTGCTGCCACTGAAAACGCTTTGCACTTTCAGTTGTCACTGCATTATAAAAATCACTTTCAATCCTGCTACTCGATTCAAGTAACCGGAAATAAAAACCTTATAACGATAGGTTCTGTTAGTTGGTTACCCTCTGACTGGTCAGTAATTCTAAAATAGAGACAACTTTATGTGAACTCAAGAGGTAGATTACTAACACGGCTATTTAGCATAAGGTACCGTTCAGGTTTCAAATACCAATCTTATCTGTACTCATCCTTCAAAACAGTATGTTAATCAGAAAAAGAAAATTACTTTAAAATCTAAATATATTTAGAATCCTGAAATTCCACAGTTAAATCAAGCTAAGCTGCAGTTTTGCTGTGTTGTATATATAGACAAAAAAATCACATTTTCAACAATAAAGAGTTAAGCAACTTCGATAAATGTTCCGCTAATTGAGTGCACGTTGTCAGTTGTATTATAAGAAAGTACACGAATGATTTCTGGATTATTATAAGGATACTTTCGTACAGAGTTGTTTCAACTGAGAAGTTTTTTTCTTTGTTTTTTTTAACTTTGCACAAAGCTACATGAGGGCGCAGATAGTCCTCCAGTCTAACACTAGAGGGAAGACAACTAGTCATCACCATTCACAGCCAACACTTGGGCTACTCTTTTAACAAGAAATAGTGGAATTGACCGTCACATTATAATGCCCCCACAACTGAAACATGTTTTGTGTGATGGGTATTCAAACCCGCGACCCTCAGATTACCGACGAGTGCCTTAAACACCTGACCATGCCGAGGCCCAGCTGAAGAGAAATAGTGTTTTAAATTTAGGTTTCGCTTTTAATTTATTTGTAAAAAGAAAAGGAAAACGCAGTTCTCGTTTGTAAAATTAATGTGATTCAAGAATTACACAATGAAATGTGTGGATAAAGATAAACATATGATATTTATGTTGTTGAATATGTACCTTTATAAAAGCAGGAGTTCTGAGAAAAACAGCAATTCCATTTTAATGGATCTTCCGTTGGTACAGCGATAAGTCTACGGATTTACAACGCTAAAATCAGAGGTTCAATTCCACTCGATGGTGTCAACAGATAGCCCAATGTAGCTTTGTTATACGAAAAAACACAAAACATACTTATGATGGAATTTGAAGATGTTCCTAAACGTTTTTAATTAAATATGTATTTAAATGGGGCTTTAAGATATGATCTTTAATTGGATATGTATCGGGAATGGTTGGATGTATACAAAAGTTTTCTCGATTGTTAACCTCTTCAGCAAGAGGTGTTAAATTATCTCGGAATGTTAAGATACATTTAATAAATTATTATAAATCTTGTCTAAAGTACAGAATTTATGTCGATTATCAGCGATATCTGTTGAAACATGACTTAACGTTTATTTATATTTTTGGAAATCAAGGACAACTGGTTATACAGAGCAATGAGGGTTATGAATTGTGCTAATATTTAAGGCCAATTGTTTTGGTACTTTTTAATGCCATTATCATGTATAACCTCTAGGAGATCAAAAGCATTTGTAGTTTTATAACCCAACGATATTTGTTCGGTAACAGCTTAAAGTTTGAATTTATTTTTATGTTTGTAGTTCCAATTTAATTATATATAACTGTTAATAATGTTTAATATTATAATTTTGTGTTAAATAATGTGATATTATGATCGTGCCAAACTTTCCATTTCATTTTCTTTTGGTTATATTGTACAGTTGTATGATGTAATATATAGCACAAGGCAAATGGTTCACTTTGTACGTAATCCCTCTATGAAAGTTCTTAACAAAGAAAAAACGGATTTACAAAGCTAAAATCAAGGGTTCAATTATCTGCGGTTGACAAAGTGCACAGAGTCAATTGTGTAGCTTTCTTCTTAAAAAATAAAAATGAAGAACACTTTATTTGTTTTTTTTTAAATATTAATTTCGATATGGACTGAAGAGAAGTTCAAAACCTTATGATGCAGCTAAGGGAAATTTCTTAATTATTTTGTTTGGTGTAAACATTTTTAAATCTTTTATTTTTTAGCCACTATCTTTTCTGGAGCTACTAGTTGGAACAGCGACAAGTCTTTGGATTTATAGGGTTTTATTCCTCTCCGTGGACACATGATGTGGCTTTGCTATAATAAAACAAATACACGCCTTCTGGTGGGATATTAGCGTATTGGATACACTATATCTGGTCATTTAACGAAAGAGATCACTGAGAAACAAACTGATTTTTTTAAGATGTCTTCAGTTATATGAATAAAAACATTAAAAAAATCTGTATTGACTAAAGACTCCCCAGTGGCACAGTTGCATGACCGCGAACTTATCACGCTAAATATCGGGTTTCAATACCCATGGTGGGCAGAGCACGGATAACCTTTTGTGTGGCTTTGTGCTTATTACAAACAATGACAAAAAATAACCTCAGCTTGAGATGTGGTCAAAGTATTGTTTTTTTTTTGTTTCTTTTATATTAATTTCCCTTTGAAACGAATTTTGTCAGTTAAAATTCAGTTAATGATAATATTTTTAACGAGATAAAAAGTACTTCAATTTTTGTTTCAATCCACCAGTAATTTCACTAATTTACAACATTAAAATCGGGGGTACGATTGACACAGCAGAGAGCACCCTGCTACTATAAAAATACACAGGTTTATATATATATGTACGTTTAGATTTATACGGACTTAGCTTTTAAAATCTTTTATCGTCTCGGTCTTGAAAAATATTGAAATTACATGGTAGTAAGACATTTGAGTCACTAGTGACTTCAATTTCAATGTTTAGATGACGTCATATGAAATTATATACAATTATAAGTCACAGATTCAGCTCCACGGAATACATTAATCTCTGTTTTTGCATCAAGATTATTTAATGTTTTTCACACATGATACCTCAAACTGTTGGTGTCATTTCCAGAACGAAGTTTATACACTGACTACTAGAGGGCGTACAAAGCATAAAACCTTGATATAAATACTTGTTAGTTGGGGGTTTAGGGAAGTCGTCAATAGAAGATGACATAAAAAGGTCGAAACGTTTTCTGTACTTTATTTTAATTAAAATTTCAATTATCATACCATCCGTCTTTAGAATAAATCTGTCAATTAGGCCTATATGTCACTATTTAAATGTGAAAGAAATATGTTTTTGCCACTTGCTACAGTTTGTTGCGGTGGCTAAATGTTGCATGCAAAGAATACATATAAAACACACAACGAATTTTGTACACCTTGAATTTAAGAGTGATAACGTGTTTTAAAGCGTATTGTTTGTTTGTTTTTGAATTTCGCGCAAAGCTACACGAGGACTATCTGCGCTAGTTGTCCCTAATTTAGCAGTGTAAGACTAGAGGGAAGGCAGCTAGTCATCACCACTCATTGCCAATTCTTTCGTGAGCTGCTCTTTTACCAACGAATAGTGAAATTGACCGTCACGGCTAGGGTACTCGACTCGTAATACGAGGGTCACTCGCGATCGTCCATTACACAAAATGTATAAAAATAATATCTAATTTGACACAAACTAAATGCTGTATTCTAACCAGAATATGTTACTGTAGAACTATTTTTGTTGTGCATATATATATATATATGTGTGTGTGTGTATTTATTTATACACTAATGTCCCAAGTTGAGAAAGAAAATGGGTTTTTTAACTTAACGATTTGTTCCTTAACTATCGTACAAGAGTAAATTTATATACAAAGTTTATGAGCAAAGATTATTTATAACCACTACTTAGGCCAGGCATGGCCAGGTGGTTAAGGCATTCGACTCGTAATCTGAGGGTGAGGGGTTCGAATCCCTGCCACACCAAACATACTCACCCTTTCAGCCATAGAGACGTTATAAAGTTACGGTCAATCCCACTATTCGTTGGTAAAAAAGTAGCCCAAGAGTTGGCGGTGAGTGGTGATGACTAGTTGCCTTCCCTCTAGTCTTACACTGCTAAATTAGGAACGGCTAGCGCAGATAGCCCTCGAGTAGCTTTGCGCGAAATTGAAAACAAACCAAACAAAACCGTCATTACAGTACGACTACACTTGTATTCTCCCATGAATTTCGTGCCACTGTCAACATCAGTGAAGCCTACATCCAAACATTGTGCGTAAAGACCTGTTTGTTTACTTGTTTTTGAATTTCGCGCAAAGTTATTCATCACCACCCACCGCCAACTCTTTCGCTACTCTTTTACCAACAAATAGTGGGATTGACCATACACATTATAACCTCCCCAAATACTTGAAGAAACACAACTTGTGTTAGAAGGTTTGTGGGACATCCCAGCTCTCTCATAACTGGATGAAGCTTTCTTACATACGTGAGAAGAAGTAAGGTAAATATCACATTCTTGGTAGGTACAAGAGCGACCAGAAGGATGGTATGGATATATCAGGTCCGTCTAGCGGTTAAAAAATTTATTTATGTCTGTAAATTATATATGAATAGATAGATAAGTTTTCTAACTATGTGTAGTCGGTATTGGTCATAGAATTAAATCAGTTTTCCCCAACCTTAGGAAGGATGTATTGAGAGGTTTAGCGGTCAGTTTTGCCTGAACAACCGATGGACTGATACTTTGTGCGAGAGTTATTCAATGTCAGCCAGATTGAGCTCAGGAACAGTGAAGTGTATCTGGAAAAGAAAGCCGCAACACCCACATTAGGGTTTTCTGGTGGGTTAAAGAAAGCCGCAACACCCACAATGGGGTTCTCTGGTGGGTTAATACAGATGAAGTTCTGTGTGTCAATGCCATTTAACCTTTTTTTTTTTACAATTCTGGGCGGTCATTTATCTGGAATGGTAAATACACTGGAAGTAGCCTAAGGTAGCAGTAAAGTTAGGGTTACATCCATCACACAACGTCTGAGAACGAGTATAATGAGTGCCAGCACATCTGAGACCACTGGTTGGAGATTATGCCTGCAATCTAGACCCAACACAGTGAACTTTTGATTGAATACCTCGATGTATTTGTGAGATCTTCGTTTTAATACAGAACTCAAACGACTCTGATCAATCCAAGAGTGACACACGTGACGTTTAGACATTTATGGACGAATCGTATTAGTCTCTAATCGATGAGATAGAAACTATTCACGCGATCTTTCTCAGCTTTTGTCAAGAGAAGCCTTTGGAATAAAGTCATAGAAGCCAAATTCTCACTTCCACATTAAATGACGCATAATATCAAAAATCCTAAACTATTTGCTCGGATGAATTTTTGGTATCATTCTACTTTATTAAAATGGATTTTGTCTGGATGACGTACAAACACTCATGTGCTTGATATTGTTTGCTGAATGAACTACCGTAATTATTTAGTGTACTTGCTGATCCTCATTTCGAAAAGCGATTTTTTTTATATGTCCAGTAAACAGTTTTGTGACTTGGAAAATATAGTTATGAAACAAAATAAAGCTTAAAAAATATTATTTTTCAAAACAAGATACACCAAATTAAAGAAATTATTTATGTACATAAACATAATTTCATATGACTTTTTATTTTGAGTTTGAACATTAGTTTAATAAAAATTCACAAATGAATTATTTGACTAAAGTACAATCCTAAAGTGAGAAGAATTATTAAAATATTTCGATGTTGACCTTGTAGTTATAGTACAGAATGTTGTTTTTTATCAAATAAATAATAATATATTAAATAAATTATGGTTTTATCCTGGTTTAGTTGCTTGTAATACCAGAGTCGCAGAATCAATAGACTTTATTAAAAATAACATAATAGGATAAACACGTAAAACAGCCAATGGAATAAAAGTAAGTTCTCCAAGGTTCAAACGAGGACAATAGCTTCGTTACCAGAGTGTATTTAAACGCAGTAATTTCTTTTTTAAAAGTCTTTTTATACGGTATTTTTTCACGTTATTCAAGAAATATCCCATATAACTAAGACACTGATTTATAAACCACCAGAAACTCTTTATCGCTATTATTGTACAATACTGCTACCTATCGACGGTCACTCGCATTAACATAGATGGTGTCGATGACGTGTACAGGTCCAGTCCGTGGAATAAAGAGTAGTTCTGTGACACCTGGGAGATATCCTGCCCAACACAGAATAAAATGATCAATTGAACAGTTATTTTGGTATAATTTTAATTAAAATCCAAGGAACCAAACCAAACAAAAATAAACTAGCAAAAGAGATCAATAACCATTTATAAGTTAATAGCTGCACGTGGTCACGTGGAGTATGTGTTCTTTCATATACAAGGGAACGTAAGCGGCGAGCCATTTTTCAAAAAACTTCATATAACGTATCTCAAAACTGAAATAAAAGTTGCAACTTCTGTCTTTTTGGCCTTTTAAAACTAGATAGCATTTATTAACTTTTTATTTTACACTCAAAGTTTAGTAACGAAAAGATAACTTTTATGCTGGTTATTAATTTATAATTAGTATCCACCGAAAAAAAAAATTTCTTGCTGAAGTAAAGCATTTGGTTTCCCTAAAGCTAAACATATTTTTGTCGGTCATAGCGCTAATTAATTAGATTTCGTCGTTAAGAGTCTCCCGCTGATACAGCGGTAAGTCTACGGATTTACAACGCTAAAATCATGGGTTCGATCCCCTCGGTGGACTCAGCAGATAGACCGATATGGCAACATACTCGTTTTCAAGAATATTTCATTTTTGTACACCTATTTTCAAAATTAAATAATTTGATATGAATGACTTTGCTTTAAGAAAAAAAAATTCGTTTTCAAGAATATTTCATTTTTGTACACCTATTTTCAAAAGTAAATAATTTCCTTACCGTTCTTTAAAAACTAATCGAAATGATTGATAACACTACAAGTTGAAAAACCTGTTGTGTGTTTTACCTTCTTTCCTTCCTTTATTAAAATCCACACCGCAAACCTGTAAGATATCAACCAATTCTTAAAACTGTAAAAAATATGTAGAATCGATAAACAGTGAAAAAACACATAATTTTTTTAACAATGCTTTTATATATTTTAATCAAAACAGTAAACAAATAATGGTTTTATAAATAATAATTTATTGAATAGCTTAAACGTACTGTCTATATTGTAACATTTATAAAATGTGCATATAGCAGTACATAAATAAACTAATCTCGCCAGGAATGTGATGATAAAATTTTAACAAAATCATGTATAATTATCCAAAAGTATAAATGGTGTCATTTTAAAGACAAAATGTTTGTGATCAGAGCATTGGGAATGTTCTCTCCATTAAAACAACAGATGTAAATCTAGGAAACAAGTTACAGATTTAGGGAGTTTTGATCTGGTTACTAGAAACCATAAGATACCACTATGAGTTTTGATTTGGTTGCTAGAAACCACAAGATACCACTGTGAGTTTTGATCTGTTTGATAGGAACCACAACATACCAATGTGAGTTTTGATCTGATTGCTAGAAACCACAAGGTACCACCGTGAGTTTTGATCTGATTGCTAGAAACCACAAGGTACCACCGTGAGTTTTGATCTGATTGCTAGAAACCACAAGGTACCACTGTGAGTTTTGATCTGGTTACTAGAAACCATAAGATACCACTATGAGTTTTGATTTGGTTGCTAGAAACCACAAGATACCACTGTGAGTTTTGATCTGTTTGATAGGAACCACAACATACCAATGTGAGTTTTGATCTGATTGCTAGAAACCACAAGGTACCACCGTGAGTTTTGATCTGATTGCTAGAAACCACAAGGTACCACCGTGAGTTTTGATCTGGTTACTAGAAACCATAAGATACCACTATGAGTTTTGATTTGGTTGCTAGAAACCACAAGATACCACTGTGAGTTTTGATCTGTTTGATAGGAACCACAACATACCAATGTGAGTTTTGATCTGATTGCTAGAAACCACAAGGTACCACCGTGAGTTTTGATCTGATTGCTAGAAACCACAAGGTACCACCGTAAGTTTTGATCTGGTTGCTAGAAATCACAACGCACCACTCACCGTCTACAGGCGGTTGTGGACATGACAGTAGCCTCCAAGGACATAAAAATAGAAATCTGATATTATCAACCACCTACGATTTCTGTGAAAACTATATCACCCAACGTACACCGTTTTTGTTATAGTTCTAACAGTACATTATAATAATGTAATGATATATACAAGGATGTAAGATATAAACCCAATACTATAATTCTGCTAGCCCTGCTTTTACCATTACAAGATTCTAGTTTTTCAATGTATGTATTTATTCTCTTATATATGCTAAAAAACAAAAACGAATATTTTCCTAAACAAATATTTTAATCCACTTACCACACTAAAGTGATTAAATATACAGGTCACGTACACCCGATCCTAATCATATAAAAACATTCGTTAAGAGTTAGTTACAAAAACATAAAAAATATATCACAACTAAAATTCTTAACCTTATTTCGCTCGTTTTGTTATACAATTTATTTGGTACAAACGTAAATACATAGTGGAAAAACTATCACAAAATGTGAATGTTCTTCTCTGACTCTTAAACTACGATATAATCAAAATTAAGCAAATCAGTTTTGCGTTGCGAAAAGATAAGAACAATTATGTAAAGAAGACGGCGATGTCGAGAAAACCCAGTTGTAGATAAATATATATGCAAAAACGGCTCGTTTGGGTTGAGAAAATATTTTACGTTGAAGAGCGAACAACGTTTCGACCTTCTTCGGTCATAGTCAGGTTCACGTCAGCTTCCGGCCAGTTACCTCTTTCTTTCTTTGTGAACCTGACGATGACCGAAGAAGGTCGAAACGTTGTTCGCTCTTCTACGTAAAATATTTTCTCAACCCAAACGAGCCGTTTTTGCATACATAAAGAAGACGGCGTTTATCCCAAGGTTAAATATATTGTTATTTAAGGGCTACGTGTGCATAGCCATCCTTAGTTTTGTGCTAACAGACTAGAATGAAGGCAGCTAGCTAGTCAACAGCACCTAACTGTCGAGTTTTTCTTGTCTGGCTGAATAGTGGGATTTGATCGTCACATTTATAAGGAATCCACACCTCCAAAGTGTGAGTGAGTGTTTTGTGGTAACCATCAACCCTCGAATTCTGGCTTATTAGTTAGCGTGAAAGAAACGTTTCCCCTTCTTTAGTTTATGCCGTTTTATCCACATCGCCACGTTTAAAAATTTATAATTATTTTAATTATATAAACTAGGATTACTGTGAGTGCTTCATTCTAGGCTGTGTCACTCTTTTACCATTTTCATCTATCTGAGACCTTGGATAGTTCAGACTGACTTTTCAAAAGTGCACTACATGATTGTTATCGATTAACATATTATATAGCTCAGGTGAGTAAAGCGGTTTATATACATAAGAACCTATATAACGTTATGTAATTTATTTATTGATTGACTGATTTTGAATTTCGCGCAAAGCTACACGAGGGCTGTCTGCGCTAGCCATCCCTAATTTAGCAGTGTAAGACTAGATGGAAGGCAACTAGTCAACACCACCCACCGCCAACTATTGGACTACTCTTTTACCAACGAATAGTGGGATCGACCGTCACATTATAACGCCCCCACGGCTGAAAGGGTGAGCATGTTTGATGTGACGGGGATTCGAACCCGCGACCCTCAGATTACAAGTCGAGTGCCTTAATCACTTGGCCATGCTGGGCCAAATTTTTTTATTGAACAGACTACTAACAATAACTATAGTAATTAGGTTAAATTCATCACAGTCTTCTTATAATCACGTCGCTCGGTGAGTTAATGGTAAGCTTACAGGCTTATAACGCTTAAATCCGGGGCTCAACTTTCCGTGGTGGACAATGTGCATATATTTCCTATGTAGGTTTGTGCTAAAAAATAGCAACTATTATAACAACCTGATTTATGATTAATAAGTAATTTAAGTTAGGTTTTGGGTATCTATCCTTAATAAGTATTACTTTTTGTATTTTTACTCCATCATTGGTAGCTTTGTTTTCATTACCTATAATTAATACAGAAAACTTTCTAACCATTTAGTGAAGGGTGAAGTTTTTATGATATTTGAATATACTAGCGCACTCTGTCGGTAACTACAAAACTTAAAATCGAATAGTTAACTCCAGGTGTACATCAGGGACTAATGACAAATGTGAATTTAGTGATAATGACTTCAGTGTTAAATGAAAAATAGTTGCAAGACATACAGACGTGACCAGTTACGGATATTACATGTCACACACGGATAGAAATAGAATTAGTTAGCTGCAAAAAAAAACAAACCAGGGTTAATAATTCAGTAGTTGTCATGTTATTTAAGCTGCCAAACGTATTTTAAATTAAATTAAAAATTAGCATACATAGCTACTCGTTTTAATTCGAAATTAACAACCAAGCTCGAGCTTAAACAACAGTTTTTTATCATCGTCTGTTTTTTTTTGGCGTAAGAGTAGATATATTTTCTTCGGTTTGCTTTGTTCAGTCACTTACATGAGAATGAATTTAGGAACTGTTAAATAAAAGCGTTTGCATGAAATCTTCATGTCTCATTTAAATGTGATGATCAGATTAGTGTGACGTGGGAAGAATAATTACGTATTTTCTGCAATGAAAACATGGTTGATGTGTGCTGATATTTTAAGGTATTACACTATGTCACAATATTTTTACTTTTTCTTGTTCCTGGGCAGAAAGTGTTATTTTCCAATTGCTTATGCCTAAAGTAAATGGAAAAGACCTATTTTTCTTTTCAACCTTTGCTTTTGTGACCTGGATAATGAAATTTAGAAATTTACTCATTTTCAGAACATTCCAGATAGATTCAGTGCTGAGTAGCTGATAGAGAATTTTCTCGAACTTACAAGAATTTTCAAGAACCTTATAGAATTTTCTTGAACTTTCCATAGTAATATATATACAGGAGCTCACCACTCACCACTTCAGTTTAGTTCTAGCTGCCTAAGTGAACACATAGACCTATCTGATTTTATGAGAAATGCCATCAAGAAGCTGCAAGCATTCTCCAGACGCATTCTGCTATGTATGTGGACAATTTATCAAGACAAGAGCGAAAAAGTACTCTGTGACAAAATCTGCTAAAATGTATGAAGCCTACAAGGAATCACTGGCCACAACAGACCGAGTTCTCTGTGGGGAGGCACCAGAAGGTATTGTTCCCACCATTTCACTTAAAATTGAGTCTTATGAAACAATTTGTCACATATCTTGAAAAGGAGTCTGCAGCCTTCAAGTACCTTCGAGACTTCTTCACTAAGCTGCCTGAGGCAGAGGTCAAAGCTGGTGTCTTTACTGGACCACAAATAAAGAAGATCCTGGAGTGCACAGAATTCCCCAAGAAGCTCAGTAGGAATGAAACAAAAGCATGGGGCAGCTTTGTCGCAGTGGTTCGGGGCTTCTTGGGCAATCACAAGGCCGAAAATTATGTGGAACTGTTGAGGCTCTGGTAAAGAACTACACGAAATGGGCTGCAGGATGACCCTGAAAGTTCACATCCTTGACGCTCATCTTGATAGATTCAAGGAGAACATGGGAACATACTCAGAGGAGCAAGGCGAGCGCTTCCACCGAGATATACTGGACTTTGAACGCCGCTGCCAAGGAGCATATAACGAAAACATGATGGGAGACTATATTTGGGGGCTATTAAATGTACGTGAAAGTGATTTACATTACAGTCGTAAATCTCGAAAAACTACTCACTTCTAAACATTTTTGTGTAACTTTAGTATAAATACATGTATACCTTGATTCATACGTTGTTTTATTCAGACCTTATGTAAATGAAAATGTGCAAATTTTCCCGTTTTTACATATAAAATATGTTAATTTCTAAATTTCGTTATCCAGGTCACAAAAGCAAAGTTTGAAAGAAATAATGGCCATTTTCTGTACTTTTACAACATAAGCAATTAAAAAATAACACATACTATCCAGGAACAAAGTTTGTGTTACGTAGTGTTATTAATAATATTTAAGTTGTTTCTAAATTGCGAAGCAAATGAGGTTGAAGTGGCATTTAATAAAATAATGATGCAAAATACATAATAGACTGTCTACGTTATGTCTACCACAACTAGTGAAACCCGATCTTTAATGTCATAAGCCCTCAGATTTACTGCTGAGCCATTAAGGTATCTATACATTAAATATTATTACTAATTTTAGGAACTGTTTCTAAACACTGGTAACTGTTGAACCAGATCGGAAGATGGTTGATTTGTTGTAAAAACTGTAAGCGGCATTTTTATATGACCATAATAAATCTATCTACATATATATACATAATGCTACGCAATATATTAATTGCTCATAGGCGATTAAAATAAGCATTTTAAAACAATAATGAAATTGATGTAAATCAGAAATAATATAATAAAACTGACTCTCAAAATTATGTTTCCGACAACACGAAATGATAATGGAGACATAATTTTGAGTTTCGATTTCATTTTATCATTTCTGATTCATATATATGTATATACAGTTAAAATTTCCAAGACCTGATATCACCGCCTCTTTTATAAACGTGACTAAAAATATCAGCTAGAATTACAGGAGAAAAACCACGACAAAAAAAGGAAACTTTTACCTGATCCTTGAAGTCTGTCTCCTGAAACTGAAAAATGAAACAAGATAACAGTTCTAGTAGCATGTGTAAAAACAATTGTTAACCTGAAACAAATAACATTTATTTTTAAAAGGGAATTTATAGCATAGAAGAAACTCTAAAATGTTCTATAATCTACTTATATCGTAAAATGATAAAATAGCAGTGTTAACCAGGAAACATTTTTTTTTTCCAAAGTCTAAATGTGTACGAGAAACATTTAAACATTTGCCATATTCTTGTACGATATTTGCTACTTGCGGTTGTATTGTTAGTGTTGTATTTGATGCCTGTTTCAGGTTCTAATTGTTTTGTTAGCTTAATGTTAGATCTCATATCTGTTTCAAATTCCAATTGATTTGTGAGTTTAGTGCTAGATCTAATGTCTGTTTCAACTTCTAGTTAACTTGTGAGTTTAATGTCAGGTTGGTGTCAGATTTAATGCATGTTTCAACTTCTAGTTGTGAATTTAATTAGTATCTAATGTAGTCTCCATACATGCCAGCATTTGTGACATTAAAGTCAGATTTGATATCTATTTGAATTCTAGTTTTCAGTCTAGACACTAGAGGTATCTACTTTAAATCTGGATGCTGTCGTGTCTATTAGTCTAGTCTCTAAAAATTTTAAATCTGGTGGCTGTCATGCCTATTAGTGTCACAGTGAGTGAAGCTTGATGGGAATGTTTCGGAAAACAAACCTGAAAGTAAATCAAACTTGGTGTAAGTGTGGGAATGTTTCGGAAAATAAACCTGGTTTGATTTGTTTTGAATTTCACGCAAAGCTACACGAGAGCTATCTGCGCTAGCCGTCCCTAATTTAGCAGTATAAGACTAGAGGGAAGGCAGCTAGTCATCACCACCCACCGCCAACTCTTGGACTACTCTTTTACCAACGAATAGTGGGATTGGCCGTCACAATATAACGCCAACACGACTGAAAGGGCGAGTATGTTTGGTGTGACGTGGATTCTAACCCTCGACCCTCGGATTACGAGTCGAGTGTCTTAGCCACCTGACCGTGCCGGGCCTAGGGGAAAAGAGTGTAGTCTCCATTTTGTATATAAACATATTGAAAATTTGGATCGATTATTTACATAACGGAGTCCAAGATATACTGGAAATCAAGAAAAGTTCCCCGCTGATACAGCTATAAGTCTATTGATTTACAACGCTAAAATAATGGGTTCTATTCTTCTCGGTGGAGTCAGCAGATAGCCCAATGTGGCTTTGCTGTAAGAAAACACACATAAGTAAAGCTAACGTAAAGTTAAATTAAGAATTTAAAGGGAGTTCAGTATCTAACGTAGTTTTATAATATCTAACAGTTGTTGTGTGAGTGTCAAGAAAACTGAACTTTGAGATGCAATTATTAGCTGTCTTCTTTTTTATTATTATAAATAAATAACACAACCGTAAGATGAGACTTCCAGTACTTACCGCTAAAGATCTGCATTTCACATGGGCCTCTTCCGTTTTATTCAAAGTCTGGATCGAAGAAAAGTATTGTTTTTAGTATTTGAACGTTTTAACACGGAACTAACCATTAACAAGATAAACGTCTTAAATATTTTAAACAAGGACATAAAAAATAATATATTAATAGCTCAATAAATTAACTGTATGACAACTATAAAACATTGTAGTTCATAAAAACAATAAGTTGATAATACCAATATTTCTACACGCACAATAATTTTTTGTATAAGGTTAAAAGCAAAACCATAAGAGCTAATAAACGATATGAAATTTAAATTTATGAAAACTTTGCAAAAAGACTGGAAGCCTAACATATTGGATGTTGAAGAATTTTCATATATACATATAAAATGTGCAATCCATTTTTCAATAAGTTGAGAAGATCAGAATCATTGTGGAGAATTGCACACTAACCTTTGGGTAAAGAGGGCTTGAAATAATATTAACAACTCACTACTCGTGCCCTTTATGTACACACTGGCAGGTGATGGACTTGAACGTAAACTCCTTATGTTCTGGTACTTTAAAGTTTGTAAACTTACAAATGTATATAAATTTGACTTACATTGTCCTTCGCCGCAGTGGCACATCTGAGATGTATGGTTCATCGAATAACGTGCTATTATCATGGATAATTAAACAATTTGTCTCATTTTCAGAAATAATAACAGTTCTGTGTTTTCACCCAATAAATAAGAATGTTTTGCTCCAAGTAAAGCCTTCATGTTATTCAACGTTCAACATTGTAAAACTGACCATTGTTACAGTAAAGAACGAAATACAAAGTTAATTATTAAAAACAACGAAGTGATCCGTTTATGGGAGTGTTATCTGACTTCTCATCTTCATTGTTGAAAGGAACGGAATAACAACATCGTAATTTATACATAACTTTAAAAAAAATTTAAATGTACGTTTTATATACAAAACATAGAACCACACGTGCGTTTCTGTGGACGCCATTTGGCTCTCAAGAGAAAACTAGATTACTATGACATAATTTTAGTATTATAAGGAGATAAAACACAATGCATATAAAGATTTTGGACCAAAATCTTATTTAGTATGTTTTAAAAATAACAATCATATGCCTTACCTCCATGTCCAGACCAATACGCTCAAAGTGTTCTAAGTATTTGTCGAATTCTATATCTCCATTATCGAGAATCTGTATTCCAATCATATATAAAATTAGTGATGCTAAAAATTGAGTGTTTTTTTTCTCATAATTCTATTTAAATGACCTTAAAATATATATGGTTGAGTAAATATTTCAGAAAGTTGTCATTTGATGTATATATGCATATGCCACATGTACAAAGAAATCAGCTTGAGATAACGTTATATTGTTCATAAAATTGTCTAAATCTATTAAGGATATAAAATTAAATAATGCGATACACACGGTAAGCTCAAATCACTAGCTGCTCAGTCTCATGATAGACTATAAATTAGCTGCCTAAGTGGCTGGGGTACTAACAAGGAAGAAAGATATGACCACGATAAACAATAACATAAAAAAAAGAACTTACCCATCCAAGCTTTCTTAACATGCAGAGGCTGATGCCTGATATATAGTCCTGTAATAAATTAAAGCAAAGCGTCTAGTACATTAAATATTTATGAAAAGGTGGTAAATTTATAAAAGATCTCTTGAATTGACAGAGAAGGTCATGTATTGTTTAGGAAGAGGGAGGGAAAGGACAAGTTCAACAGCTAAGACAGCTCTCAAACCAAACATGCACACTCAGTGCACTGATACTCTTCTTCTATCTGCACCCCAGAGACACAGCGGTATGTCTGCTGACTTACAATGCTATAAACAAGGTTTCGATACCCTTGGAAGGCAGGGCACAGATAGCCCAATGTGTAGCTTTGTCCTTAGCTTCCAACAAACAAACAAACTCTTCTGAATGGTTTAAGCCCTCTCCGATCTTAATGTTACTTTTTATAACATTCTAACTTCACAGAACAGCTTGTCACTCTTTAAAAAAAAGCCTTCTGAAAATAAATTACGTACGCGACCAATAGCTGTTGCAAAAAGTGTAAGACGAAAAACAAATTTGTCGATTTCCATTAGTATGATTATAATGTATTTGGTTTGTTTGGACTTAAGAACAAAGCTGCATAATGGGCTACCTGTGCTATGTCCATTACGGGTATCGAAACTCGGTTTTAGCGGTGTGAGTCCGCAGACACACCGCTGTTCCACCGGGGCGGCAATTATAAGGTACTTAGCTAAACCTGATGACGAAACTTCTGGTTAAGGAAACAAATATAACTATTAATATGCAGATAAATGAATTACTCGATAAAGAGAGAATTATTCGTTTCTAGTTAATGTAAAGTTTCAGGAACATTTTCGCTCTTTATCGAAATTATTGATAAAAAAAACGTTAGGTTAAAGGTCAAACATACTGATTTGCTCCTTAATAACACACGTACAGCTGGTACTCCCAAAAACCAGTGACAAGGTTGTACGTATATTTTTGAGATTAGCTCATTAAGTATACACAAAATGAATAGATGTATTATGAAAGATAATGTACTCACATCTACATGTGCATGTGGAGCCACCTGGCGTTCACATCGCTGCCATACTTTGTTGTCATTAACCTATACAGACAGCAATATTCTTATAGATAGAAACTATAAAAATATACGAAACTTGTTCTTAGATTAACTGTAAAACTCAAAAACTAAACTATGCTTAAGCATACAATTTCTACTGTGTGAAAAAAAGTGTTGTTTTTTTCCCAGATTCCGATTTTCTGGCTCAAACCGTTTATATTTTATTAAATTCCATCATTCCTATATCCATTTTCAAAGAGATACATTGAATGTATCAGTTTATGAATATTTGTGAAAAATCAGCGCCACTAGTAACATCATATAATCAGAAGAAAATGTATTAGCGAAACATACTTAAAACGTCAAACTAAAACTATGAAAGGTAGAGGTGAACTTCACGAAGTTTTTGTAGCTTTGTTTCTCATCAGTTAGTCGTCTGCTATTGAACTGTAATCCATTCTCTTCTTCAAAGCTTTCGATCACAAAAGTTGCCGACAAAAATCTATTATTTAACCTTGTATTTGTTTCCTAATGAAGCATGCAGTACTGTGCAAAAGTGTTAGGAGAAAAGAATATTTGGTCATTTTATGGAGCTGGTTTGTTTATGCCATTACAGCATGCAAATTTCAGCATTATGGTAATGCTTCACTGACCTCTGATAACAACTGAATGAGCCAGGGTGAGAATACTTGTCACTTTTTATAATTCCCATATACTTGTATCAAGGGTATGTCATAAGGATTCTGTTTGAATGAACATACTGATTAAATTTACGGTCTGAAAGAGCTGTCATGATACTACGTATGGTGTTTTGACTCTATAGAAAGAAGCTAGAAATGAGTTAGCATATGGTACCAGCATTTTCTGGAAGAAATGAATTTAATAGTACACCACAAATAAACCTTGATAGCAACAGTGTTTAAAGCTATATATTAAGTTTTGTTGTCATGCCACAGCCCAAAAAACATAGAGAATTGTCAGTAGACTAGAGAGATCACATAAAAGCTTTACCTGATGGTGGTTCAACTCTCCGAGAAATTGCTACAGACATGAAATGCTCCTCAAACACTATCAAGTGCACCCTAGATCGTGAGACCTAGACAGGTAAATTGGAAAGGAAGAGGCAGAAAACCTAAACGTAATGATACTGATGTTAAGTATCTTCGTTTACGTAGCCTTAGGTACAGAAGGAAGAGTGACACTGATCTCAAGTATGAGATTAACAACCATGTACCAAATGACAGAAAAGTGTCCACATCTACAGTATAAAGAATACTTAACTAGATTGGAATATTTGGTCGTGTAGTAGTTAAAAAACCTTTACTTCAATCTTCAAATATTGTCATGATACCGAAATTTGCTATAAATTACAAAAACTGGACTGTTGGTGATTGGAAAATAAGTGAGTCTAAGTTTAAAATAGCTGGTTCAAAGTATAAGAAAGATGAAATATACTAACCTCAATGCACATCACCTAGTATGAAGAATGTGAGAGGCAGTGTATTGGCTTGTGGGTATTTTTCTGCTGAGGTAACAGAAGATATTTGCAAAATAGATGGAATAATGTACCGTCGCAAGTACCATCAGATGCTTATTCCTTATGGTATAATCCAATGGTTTACGTATTATTGCTGAAGGATTCTAGTACCAAGGAGATAATGACCCCAAATACTTATATAACTTATGCGGAGACTATTTAGTTAAGAACAAAGCTCCTAGAGTCATTCAAATGATGCAATGTCCCCACAGAGCTCAGATCTCAACCAAATTGAGTAGATTTGGGATTTGATAAATCAAAAACTTCACAAATCAAAAGTTACTTCCAAAGAAACTCTGTAGAAGTGATTAAGAGACATATGGAGTAAACTCCCAAAGGACACTTTGATTAAATATGTTACA
The DNA here is from genome assembly GCF_004210375.1 of Tachypleus tridentatus. Classification (NCBI taxonomy): domain Eukaryota; kingdom Metazoa; phylum Arthropoda; class Merostomata; order Xiphosura; family Limulidae; genus Tachypleus; species Tachypleus tridentatus. Next base: position 80,624,266 of record NC_134837.1, read on the forward strand.
ACAACGCCTGAAAGAGTGTCTGCATTTATTAAAGCAAAAGGGGAACACATATTATGAACTGTTTGCTGAACTGAAACACTTCCACTGAGTTTATGTTGTACTAAATAGGAAGATCAGTAAAATGTTGATGTTTGACCCATGATTTACCTTCCATTTTCTTTTTGAAATAGCCTGAAATATAATTTTTGACTTTGTCCCATCACTTTCGTACAGTACTGTATATGTATATATTTATATGAATATTGTGGAAAAAAATTATGTTTATCCACTTGAGAAATGTATTATTCTCTAAAGGGTGATACATGGCGACATACTGTCCTTATACAACAATGTTATAATTTCGTTAGTTTGTATATATATATATATATACGTAGGCTTACATGATGTCAAGGAAACCACTTTAAGAAAGCATATATATATATATATTGTAGTAATACCAATATGGGCATTAAAATCTTTTATTTAAAATACGTGTAACAACCTTTCGACCTGTTTAGATCATTATCAGGTCCTCATCTTAAACTGATGATGTAATCTATTACTTGTTTTGTGTTTTAAATAAAAGGTTTTAATACTCACATAAATATTTCTACTATATATATAATGTATATATATATATATATACTTTAAAATACTACGGATCCATGTATTCATAATAAAATATTATCTCAAACAGATATTTATAGTTATTTAAAATGATTCGTAATTGAAATTTTGAATTTCGATTCTGTACTTTTATCAGGGAACGTAGTGTAGTCAGTACTTATAAACTAAATTACTATCTTCGCTCAGGTTTTTTAAAATTATTTATAAGCGTTTTCACAGCACTGCCTTACCTCTGGTAGGTCTAAGGGTGTCTTCAGCGGCTCACATAAACCCCAGTTCTCGGATAGAAGAGTCGGCTCCTGTAAATTTCAGTTAAATATTTTATTAGATTTTCACAAATTCGATACAAATTTCTTTAAAATTTTTACAGCACTCTTAAAATGTCAAATAGACCTTGAAGTAGTAAGAACGTATCAAGAACTTTCCTTTGAAGAACACAGGGACAACGTGCGTACACAATCAGAACAAGTGTAAATTAGTCTATATATAAATTAACAGCAATACCTCTCGTAATACTCTTTCAAATAATTATGAAAATATTGATTGCCACATACTGCCACAAGCTCGTTACGAAGATACTTAAGGAATGGTATACTGCTTCATAGCAATACGTTTTAGAAAACTGATTTGGTTTGGTTTTTGAATTTCGCGCACAACTACACGAGGGCTATCTCAGCTAGTCGTCCTAATTTAGCAGTGTAAGACTAGAGGGAAGACAGCTAGTTATTACCACCAACTCTTGGGCTACTCTTTTACCAACGAATAGTGAGATTGACTGTCATATTATAATACCCCCACGGCTGAAAGGACGAACATGTTTGGTATGACAGGGATTCAAACCCAAGACCCTCAGATTACGAGTCGGAGCGTTATAATGTGACGGTCAATTCCACTATTCGTTGGTAAAAGAGTAGCCCAAGAGTTGGCGGTGGGTGGTGATGACTAGCTACCTTCCCTCTAGTCTTATACTGCTAAATTAGGGACGGCTAGCACAGATAGCTCTGGAGTAGTTGTGTGCGAAATTCAAAAACAAACAAACAAGCTTAAAGTCTACTCACTTGAATGACTTTTATGGAAGCAGTGAGTTTTGTTTTAATCATTTCACTTGAGACTTTTTTTTATAAAAACTGAATCGTCTTTCAATTGATGAATTTGATATTTCCTTTTTTATACAATGAAGTGGTTTTATGGTTTTATTCTAAATAAACAAACGAAAACACGAGTCAAGTCTAACATGGAAGCCTGCTACTTGAAAAGCCACATAACACCGATGTTACTCTACATTAAAAATAAAAGTTCCAGAAGTTAATTTCCTGGATTATTGGTTTATAAATGTATCTAGGTTTATCTAAGAAATTTGTGCAGACTCACCTGTGTGTGTTTATATATAGTGTATACTCCAGTCAATAATAGGTTTATTCCTTACAGTGAAGTTTACCTTAATTTTTCTGTTGACTATTCTGATTTTAAACGGCCTCTCCAAGCAATCAGTGCAACCATGCTTTTACCGAATTCTTTATGTAGACTTCAAGTTTTTCTTAATTTGTCGTAAATATCCGAGATACGAGACCAACTGTTTTACAATAATAGTTGTATTTATGAGCTACAAGTCGTTCATTTCATGACTAAAAAACTGGTCTTTCCCACAACTAAAAGAATTATGTTCGTTTGTCTGTCATTAAGTACAAAGCTGTACAATGGTTAATCGGTAACGTGTCCACCAAGAGTATCAAAACCAAACTTGTAACGTTGTAAGCCATCAGTTTTATTTCTAAGCCACTGTTTCGAGGGGAAAGAGGGAGTCATGTTCTTTCTATAACGAAGTGGTTTCAAGTGTACTATTTTTCTATCGGCAAAACACGCGTAAAGTTGTTAGACTCTGGGCACAGCCGGAGGTTAAAGACCCCGGAACAAGGCGATTCATCTTTATAAACGTTCAACCATAGCGAATAGACAACGTGAGTACAAAGACAAGTGCGTAGAGCATAGAGTAAGAGTGCGGGTATCACCGTACTTGAGCTAAAAAAAACATGTTAAATTGTTTAGCATTATTGTAGTTTGAGCGTTTTTATCCGAGAGGTTTAATTCAGTTCGTTTATCCGGTTTGAAGCTATTTCAGGTTGTTATTTTGTGTCCCTAAAAATTATTGTACAGATAAATGTTTGGTTATAGTTGTTACTGTGTGTATAGGTATATAGCCATGATTCATAATTTATTAGTAATGAAAAGAAGAGTATGTTTGTTGACGTACATACAAAAACATCTATATATGTATATCTATGTCACAATTGATGCTAAAACGGTTTATATGCTTCCATTGTTGAATGTTTTATGAGAAAACATTCTAAAACCAAAACTTGAAATAACATGATACGTTAAAGAAATATATATACAAATGTAACATTGAACATTAAAAAAACAAACTTTCAATGACTCAAAAGTACGCTTGATGGGTTAGGTAGTAATTCGAGGTATCAATCTTTCGGTGGGCACAGCGCAGATAGCCCATTGTTCAGCTTTGCACTTATACAAATAAACAAGTGTTAACAATAAAAAGACATGTTATGTTATTTATAAACTAAAACCAGAACTGACACTAAAACGGTGTACATGCAATTTTCATTGTTGAATGTTTTATGAGAAAATATTTGAAAGCCAAAACTTTCAATAACTTAGTACCATAAAGAAATATTTAGAACGAATGACACAGTTCTTTAATTTGATTTTTATATTTATTATTTAAAATTCGATACAGAATGGACAACAAAACTTTCGCGATAGTAAATAGTTTCGATTTTAGGGTGTTTTGTTTTATCGAGTAAGACAAATATCTTGTTCATTTGATGTAAATGACAACATGACATCAAATTGTTTTTGTTATAAATTCTTCTACATCTGTTAAAGGACTACTACACTCACCATGTTTTTTATATCTAGGATAGTTTCATTGCTTTCGTTTGTAGGAGCCGCCAACGTTTCGGAGAAAGTCTGTAAGAACACTGCAAACATTGCTACTAAAATAACAGGAGAATCCATTGTTGTGATAGTGGTAAGTTAGACTTGGAGCGGTGGTTACAGACTACTAGCACGTCAGAAAACGAACTTGAACTGGAAATTTCACTGAACATTAAGGTTCAAGTTCTCGAGGATAGCCGTGACTTTTCAGACGTTACCTTTCAAACTTAAGTTTTTCTGTGGAATTTGTTAAACCTCGATTCGGAATGCAGTTAAGCGAAAACAAATTGAACTGGTTAGTTTACAGCCCGAGGCAAATACGAAAACTGGTTAGAAATACCTCAATGACCCCCCTCTCCCCATCATATCCGTGTCATTATACCCCACTTTCCTGTCCTCCACAAGCCGACGTGTTGTATTGACGTTATTAGAGAGTAACTAGTCAAACGAAATACTTCGTGTCTGCCGGTGGGCTAGCGTTAAATATACAATGCTGAAATCTGGGGTTCAATTCCTCACGCTGAGCAAAGTGCAAATAGCTCAGTGTGCAGCTTTGTGCTAAAATAAAAAGAGTGACAAATGTACACCAGTTAATGAAAAGCAAAAAAAAAAAAGAAAGAAAAAGTATTACAGAGTGGGCCAGAAAGTATCTTGTAATCGCTATGCGCTCAGTAAATATTTTTGTTAATTTAAAGTTATATTTATTAAGTTTTTTTTTTTTTTAGATTTCGTGCATAGCTACACGAAGGCTATCTGCACTAGCAGTCCCTAATTTAGTAGTGTAAGACTAGAAGGAAGGCAGCTAGTCATCACCGCCAACTTTTGGGCGACTCTTTTACTAACGAATATTGGGATTGACTGTTACATTATAACGCCCCAACAGCTGGAAGGGTGGGCATGTTGGGTGCGACCGGAATTCGAACCTACGACCCTCAGATTACAAGTCGAATGCCTTAGCCCACCTGGCCATGCAGGGCCATATTTATTATGATAGTAGTTGTTTATATTAATATTAGTTAACTAACTAATACATCGTTTCGATATCCCTGCTCTTTATAAGAATTTTGCTATACAATGTTATTTTATTCGATTATTATAATTATATTTTATTTTATTAGTTTGTCATTTCAATAACTAGGATATATATATATGTATATATATTATTTTTCTCATAGAAGGCACTGCTCTCCTTAACAATACGTTACAAGTTTCATGAGTAACATATTGTCATTTTAAATTAATACGTAATGGAGGTAGGTATTTCGGTTAGTTCTTGAATTTCATCCAAAGATACTAAAGGACTACCTGCTCTAGCCATTCCTAATTTATCACTGTAAGACTAGAAAAAGGCAACTAATCATCACCTCCCATCGCCAACTCTAGAGCTACTCTTTTACCAACAAATAGTGCAATCAGCCGTTACATTATAACACCCTCGCAGGTGAATAGGGCGTGTCATTGTGCTGTCACGAGGATTCGAACCCGCGACCCTCATATTACGAGTCGAGCGCCTTAACCACCTAGTCATGCCAGGCCTCGTATGTTTGTAGTTAAGCACAAAGCTAGACAAAACCCACGTATTAGCATGGTATGTCTGCAGACATGCCGCTGTGGCACTGGGGGGCGCTCCTAAAACTTTGGTGATGTTTTAAAAAGAAAAGATATTTTCCTCGGAAGGTCACGAAAAACAACAACACTTAGTTCTTATTTACATTCTACAGTTCAGTCGATATAAATACTTTAATGGCCCCTATGGGCCAACGGTAAGCTTCCTTATTTACAGCGCTAGAATCAGGGGCTCGATACTCGTAAGTGAACACAGCAGACAACCCGCCGCGACTTTGCTGTAAGAAAGCACACACAACTATTTTAGTTTCAAATCTCACTTAAGTATCGGCTCGATTTAGTTCGTCATAGAAATAGGGATGTGCTGAATTAGCTCTTGAAATGTCATCAACACCAGCTGAAACTTGAGTATCCTTTGAAGAGCCTAGAGTAGACTTTGTAATTATAGACGACCAAAGCCATACAAATATAAACAAAAATCTCCTCAAAGACAACATGATTTATTTTCTAGAAATACGACACAAATCACTCTGAAAAATTAATTAAAAACTTGGTACACACTGGTCATTAAAACTAGGTTAGAATCGCATAGTTTAATAACTCAGAGCCAGATGACACCTGAGCAGCTGCTCCCTTTTTTCCTTTTTCCGACGGAACTGAAGAAAGGAACAGCTGCATCTATTAAGTTTAGCTGTTAGCTTTTCAGCTTAGTCTGTTTAACTTAGTCTTAGAGATCACTGAATTTATAGTTTTCAAATACACTTTGGTTACTGCCTGGTTTATATCGATGTTATCGTAGACACATTAAAATACGTTTATTCTTTGTAGTTAACAGTTACATCGTGACACTGATTTTCCGAATTCATTAAAACCGTTATAAGATTTAAGATGTTTACTGATATTTGAAATCATAAAATAATTGTTTGTTTGTTTGTTTTGGAATTTCGCACAAAGCTACTCGAGGGCTATCTTTGATAGCCGTCCCTAATTTAGTAGTGTAAGACTAGAGGGAAGGCGGCTAGTCATCACCACCCACCGCCAACTCTTGGGCTACTCTTTTACCAACGAATAGTGGGATTGACCGTCACATTATAACGCCCCCACGGCTGGGAGGGCGAGCATGTTTGGCGCGACTCGGGCGCGAACCCGCGACCCTCAGATTAACGCGCTAGGCCATGCCAGGCCCTCATAAAATAATACTAACTATATTATTTTAGCTCCAATACGACCAGGTGTTAGGACACTCGACTTATACTTTAAGGGTTGCGGGTTCGAATAGGAAAAACAAAGAATATCTAAACTCAATATTAATGATGTTAAGTTTGTTCATTTATGCTCGCCCTTTCAGCCGCGGGTGTGTTATAAAGTTACGGTCAATCCCACTATTCCTTGGCAAAATAGTAGCCCTACAGTTGGCGGTGGGTGGTTATGACTGGCTGCCTTCCTTCTAGTATTTACACTGCTAAATTAGGGAGGGCTAACGAAGATAGCCCTCGTGTAGCTTTATGCGAAATTCAAAAACAAACCAACGAAACAACTTTCAGGAACAACATTTTTCAAACAAGGAAAAGAAATAAATATACAAAAGAAGCAAATTAAATTAGATTTTACTTTTGGATCGTGTAACAACAGGTCAAACAGTCTGAACATTGAAACCTTCTAACCGAAGAGGATGTTTTTACTTTATATGTGTATATACCTCGTAAGACTCGATGTTTTCATTATCTCAGTCAGTTGACTAAGTTTTAAAATTCTTAATAAAAATATCCACGTTAAAGTCATCTTCCTATTAAAATTTAGGTCTATTGACTTGACACTAAACGGCTATGCCATTATGTGTGATTTAGTGGCTATCGCGTGTGGTTGCTGATCGGAAGGCTCGGCACACAATGTCTCAGAAAACATTCCGTTATTTCAACTATAGGTATGTTATAAAACTTTACAGTAAATCCTTGATTCGGTTCTAGGATATGAATAGGGCTCTTTTAGAGGCGAATGCTGTTGTCCTACAGTTGATCATTAGCTCAAAAGTCGAGACGACTCTACCTAAACTCAAGGCGTCTCTGACCTGGGTGTTTAGCTCACGTTCAAGTGTATAAGATGTTGTTCAAGTATGTGATAAGTTGTTTGTACGTATCTAAAAAAACCATAAAAAACAACTAAAACAGCCTTAACTTGATTGTGTTGTAAAGTCAAACGTAGTTACCAGCTACACAAATTGTCATTATGAACCTGGTAAAATTCAAAATATTATAGCTCGAAAAAGCTGCGTAGCACCGAATTGCGTTTCGCGATATAAAAACATTTCCACTTCAAGAACTTTAAAGATATGAATACTGCAACAACAAAATGAGAAGTTCGCAGTGGCAACAAGAATTATTTAAGTTAAAGTAAATTGAAAATCGCTGTTTCTGTTTATATTCTAAGCTATATATATGTGCATTAAATAATTTGTTAGAACTTTTACTGGTTTAGCCTCAAAATTTTTACTGCGTTTTATGTAATATGTTATATACATATATACTATTGTTCATCCACGTGTTAAAGGATAGGCTTAAGTAACTGATGACTTTTACAACACCTTATAAGTTTCCATTTACTTTTCCAAACTTGTATGTTTGACCCTTTAATAAGTACTTGGCATATAAAACACCTGAACTGAAGGACGATGTTTTCTAGTAAGATGTTTCCTTTGTGATGGGCAGTGTTTAGAACCTAAATATTTTAACATGTTTATTTTAATCGGCCATGATCACGTGATATTAAGGATTAAATAACGACCTTAAATTAAAGTTTTAAAATCACAATTCTTGTTCTGTAGGTCATTAACCTGTAGGAAGTCGGTAAGTTTACGTACTTACTACTCTAAAATCTGGGGTTCGATTCCTGGATATCGATAGACACAGCAAATAGCCAAACGTGGCTCTTCTCTAAAACAACCAACCAATCCATGAGTTATTTTAACAATATGAGAAACCTTTGTGTTAATTAACTTGATATACGATGTATATAAAACGTTTGTCATTGGTGCTTTTACATGACAAGTTAAGACTCGAAACAGTGCTGCTGCGGTGAGAAGTTGCCTTAAGTTAAATGGAGGTTGCGTTTCGCTACGAAAATAACATTAAGGCTCAAATATTACCAGAACTAATATTATAAATTTGCAAATCAGTTACTTAGTTTTATCATTTTATCGGCTTTGTTAATGTATAAAGATAACTTCCATCTCAACCGTCTTCCAAGGCCCGATTTCAACGTGTGCATTTTTCTAGACCTTCTTCACCATCAAAATAAACAATTTCTTAGTTTGTGAAGTATCAATTAATTTCACTCGTATCTAGTTAAAGCGCTCCTGGTGTCAAGGTTTGATTTCACGAACACACAATATTTTGAAATGTCACGAAGTAGAGTTGTTGTTTATTTTAGCAAAATATGTCTTCTAACACTATAGATATCATTGTACCTTTCAAACTATTTTATGTTGTTACACTGATGACCACCAAACAGTACGAAAGCAATTGCGTGTATAGCACAGATTAGATTGATGTCAGTGTTAGTTATGTAATAAACCTTAACCTTTCTATCAAAAACAAAGTAGAACATAAAATTCACTTCCATGTTCATCTATGTATTATAATGCGCGTTTTTAAACTTTAATATTCCGTAGAAAAGTAATTTAATTATTGTTCGTTTATTGTTTAAACTCAAAGCTATGCAATGAATTGCGTGCAGTATATCAGCCACGGGGATCAAACCCCAAATTCTATCGTTACAGGAGTTCAAGTAATTTCTTAGATAAGTTAAACAAATTAATAACATTAAAGTAATAATGAAATATAATTCAATTTCGGCACAAACATTGATGATATACGATATATTATTTTTACTGACTTATGATTGTAAATAAAATTTGTATTCTGAGATGAATAAAAATAAATAGCACTAATGAAGCGACATAATTATTACGTCCATTACTAAGTATACTAGTTATTTGGTGTTGTTTTATTGTGTGCAATGTGTGGTGTGTAACTTTATATCAAAGTCACATCAGGCCATTTGCTGTGTACATCGAGAGAAATGGAGCCCCACATTTTAGCTTTCTAAATTCGTAGGCTTACCGCAGTGTCACCAGTGATTGAGGGAAAAAATCACACGCTCACCTAAGCAAAAAAAAGAAATTCTATACGATCCTTGTAACTTACACAAAAATATTTCTCAAGCCAATTTTAAAGTTTTAGGTTTCTAGGTTTCATTTACGGTGTTTTAATGGAATTAAATAATTTAAAACATAACCTCAGATAAAGAAATATGCACTCCGTAAACACAGCGATTCACAACAGGCGAGTTCACACTTTACAAGTTAGATTCGAAACTTACAAGGTGGAATATATGTTTGTTTGTTTTTTACACTTGATTTTCTGCATAAAAGCTCAGAAGTTAATATAACATTAAAAATGTTATCCCAAACATGATCCTGGTGAGTTAATCTTGGGTGCTAATTACTCATTATAATTCTAAAGGTTTTTCCTGCTTTATAGTTGGTTGAAAGATAAAATACTAAGTAAGCTTAATAATTATATTATTAAAAGAATAAAAACGTAATCTCATTCTTATAAAACAAATTCTGAAATATACAGCACGAATAAAACAAAGTAGGGATTTCAAAGCTGCTGGTTCCACAGAAAGCATTTTCAGAAGACACATTAACTCTTTGTTCTTGTGATCTGATTCGAGTGTAAAAAACCTTTGTAGTGGAAACAGAGAGAGGGCGTTCCCAAAAAGTCTGTAATATTGTCCGAAAGACATAGACATGGCGGTAAGCTGGAGTAATCCTGGTAGGAGATTTAAGAGCTAGCGCTATGCCACACCCTTTAAATTAAGATCATTGATTAGCTTTTATCTTATAACAGTGACAATAAAAATTAAACCCAATTGCAGGCAGGTCTCAGTACACGATGGGAACAAAGAACGCTTTAATCCATACATTTGATACCTTTGCTATAGCCATCACGGCAGTAACGTGTTTTCATATAATTGTCTAATCACAATGATACGTGGATGTTTTTATACAATAAAGTTATATTAGTGAGTTGTCCTGCTAGATAAGTTAATATACTAACCAGTTATAAATTTATGTAAATTATATGCTAAATTTCTAAAAGTTATATAAACTTATGATCCGACTAGACATGTTTTAGTTCTTCAATATTTCTGTATTAAAACGTGTACAATTTGGAAGCGATTAACGTTTTTCAACCACATTTATGTGCACTACTAAAATGTGAGTATTTATTATAAAGCTGACCATAATAATGAGGCTTTAGCAGTATATAAATGAAACCCAGAACTCCATAGGCAAGGTTTTATTTAACTACATGTTGTTCTATATGGATGCTTAGAAATCTATGTTAACACGCTGTTTGTAAACAAAAGCTTTGATTTGGTTTCCTTTGTGTTTTATGTTTTTGGTAGGTTTTGTTTTTGTACAACTTATGAAATTTTTCTGTTTGTTATATGACACACACATACACATTAGCACATATATATGTATGCTTACAAATAGATACACATCCACACTATATTATTAAATATGTTGTTTGTTTGTAATTAACCACAAAGTTATCTGTGCGCTGCCAACCACGGGTATCAAACCTGGGTTTTAGCGTTGTAAGTTCGCAGATGTACCGCTGTGTCATGCCACTGGATGACATCAGCAAAAGTAATAAAACAATACATCTTCAACTAATAATAGGTCTGTTCATATCAAACTTGTATGCGAAGTCTAGAGTGAATCTTACTATACCAATGATCTATTTTTGTTTGATCTAGTTGGCTGGATCAATTATTGTAATTTGTTATGCTTACTGAAAACTGTGTAACGGTGTACATTGGTTACTTTGTTTATGGAATGTTGTTCTTAAAAGATTATAAAAGAGCCTCTGATATAAGGCAACCTTTTACTTTATTGTTATTATTTTTAACTACTTAATCCAGACCCTGAAATATGACGCATTTTTATTTTACTTTTGAGTTCTATTTTCCATCATTCACAGTTGGCTTGTTCGATTACCGAACGTTTTTTACGATAATTGAAATATGTCCGACTGCGAGAATGGGTCATTTTATTTTAGGACTTTTGCTCGAAAAGGGGAATAAAAACACGCTGAAACAGGGCAAACTTCCACTTTTTTATAACTTTTAGCTTTTAATTTGAAAATACGAGCACTTAGTCAGGAAAGTTAATCAATTATCTTCACAAAACTGGGTATGTAAGTAACATTTATGAGGTCATTTGATTAATAACAAAAGAAAGGAGAAAAAGGAATATTATCTAACACTTTTCATTATATAACTTTTGCTTCTTTAACCGGTGCCCTCGGCTAGTTTTTATAAATATTCATAGATGTAACATGGAGTCAGTTTGAGTCAAAATGTTGTGAGGAATGGAGCTCACAGGCCATCCAAGAAGACTTGTTATTGGATGAAGCATTGCGATATGACTGTCGTAATATTACACTCGTTATTTAAACCTAAATTTATTGTAGATAATATGGTAATAAATATAAAAGACCAGTTAGTATGTTGATGTGGAATTATATCCCAGCCAACCAATGTTGATTCCTTTTTAGTTTTTGTGTGAAATTGGAAACATGCAATAGAATCACTTATGACATTGAAACCATCACAGAAGCACTATGCAGAGAGAGTCAGATTTTGCTAACTTTTAGGGGTGTAGGGAGTAAAACACATGAATCACTAAATATAACTCTCAGCTTAAGATACCTATTTTTCTTAATAGTGGGGACTTCAGAAAACAAATAACAGAACGTCTTCAGATGGAACACTTTCAGGTAGAGACGACAATTTCGCTATTAATTATTTGTTTCGGTGGTTAAAATCCTTGACAACTGTCCCATTAATGAAGAGTTGGCAGTGCGTTTTAATTACTTTAGACTTGGTCTGTTATTGGTAATGACAGAAGTCATAAATGTGACTGCTTCGGTCCTTTTATAAAATCATATAAAGAAGGACTGTGTCTCAATAAAGTATATATTGTGTATTATGTTATATCATATAGTTTGTCAGCAATAGTTGTTTATATTATGTAAGCAAAATCCATCATTTGGCTAACCTAGTAACACCACCTGAGTAAAACAGTGGACATTATACGGAATTTCTCTACATTCGAGACTACTTTGATAAAGGAATGGTCTTATTTTTGATTAATTGTGTACCAATATTCGGTAATAATGGTTAACAACAAAATTAATTTTCGAGTTAAACGTAAACTAAGCCTATTTTCTTTTTAAAACTTCAGTCCTTGAAGCAAAATATGATTCACTTCTCAAAATCCACTGCCCCAATAATTCGTAAATATAATGTTTATATAATTGTTATGTTGATGTTATGTACTATGGATAGAAAGTAACCACTACGTTTTTCAGAGAGTTACAGAAATGTCTATCTTAAAACGTGTTTTTCAGTATATAACAACAATAAAAGATTTTCTTACTACATTTTCTGTACACAAAGCTAACGTCCTTTATTACTATCGAACAGAATCATTCTGATACAAAATGTACCTGCCAATAAACAAAAACATTCGCTATAAAATGGCCCATGTTTTTATGTAACAATTAAAAAAATATTCATTACCATTTTGTTTCAAAAAATATACCTTTGAAAATACGGTAGAATCTTCACGGAGATAAAGCTCAGATATTAAAAGTTGTTTCAGAGTTAAAAGCGAACTACTATTTGTACTAGTAGTACCACTACTATTACATCCTCCTGGAAGAGCTTCCTGGTTTATCAAATGATGACTCCTAAGTCCAAAAAAAATAAAATAAAATACGAAACTTTAAAGGCTTGAAGCAAAAATAATCTGGAACTAAAACAATTCCACTTAAATGATTTCTGTAGACACTAACTGATATATCATTGACTGTGCCCGAAGAATATACATAAAAATAGTTTAGAAATATATATTATCGTCTAGTTGACATATTCTAGAAAGATTTCGTAGAAGTGAAGGGCAGAGTATAAGTTTATATCTGTTTCGCTGAGTTATACTTAAAACTGTTAAATCAGTTTCTTCTAGGCTTAAAACGACAGTTCTTCTAAAAAAAGAACCATATCTGTCTTAGAAGATTTCAGTATTAATTTAACCACAATTTACTTTCATGACAAATTTTGTCTTTAAGAATTAATAAATAATCAATTAATAAAGTTTATTTTTAGTACTGATTTGTCAAAGATGAGAATTATTTGATTCACTAATAACAGCCATGAACCAATCAGAATTAAATATGTTAACGCTTGCTTACTTGTTTATTTATTTTAGAGCAAAGCCACATTGAAGTATCTGCTGTACCTACTGTGGAGAATCAAACCCCAGGTTTCAGGGTTGTCAGTCCGTAGACATACCAATGTCCTACCAGGAAACAATATGGTTATAAGATTGCAAAAATGGAATTGTCGTTAAATGTTAAAACGTAAAAAAATGTTTCAATTCTTTGCTTTGTTTGATACCAGTGATCTCTATTTGTCTTTAAACTTAAAAGCTCAACCGTTTGGTATAAGAAACCCTTTGGAATCGAGTAAAGATTTGTGAAGATTATCGTGTAAACATAACTGAAAGATAGCTTAGACAGAAACGATGTAAATAAAATGTAGGGAAAAAATCCTCGACTTTTATAAGAAAAATATCTGTATTTACTTTGAGACCAGGTCTTCTTTATTTTCCTGGTCCTCCGCTAGAATACAATTTGGTCACATATACAATATCTTATAAACATCTTATAACAGTTTACGTGACAAACATTGAAAATATATAAACGTTGTTATCACACTATTTAAATACAGAGAAAAAGAAACATGAAGTGAAAATCAAATTTGTATAAGTTGACCAGATCGCGAAAACTTAAGTAATGCTTAATAAATGTAGCAAGTAAAAATATCTCAACACCATCGGAGAACAGAAGTTTCTCTTCAATCACGAATCCAATGGATGAACTTGACGACGTTCGTTGTTCTCCTTCTCTTAACGTTAAAGTTAAGCAAAGAAATCTGATTTACAGGCTTAGCCTGGTGGCTCTCATCATGCTTTACAAACGATTTTCAGAGCGAGAACTATAGGATTGTTCTTCAAACATGGTTCTTGGAGATTCGGAGAGAACATAAAATTAAGTGATTAGCGAAGCAACCCGCATCATTTGAGGCTAGTGATCGGCCAGGTAAAGCACAACTCCCACTGTCGGTCTGTGGCTGGTATGCTAACTGTGGAATGCTGTGCCGTAATCTTCATAAAACGTCAAGTACGAATTGTAATTATCAGGCATGTACGTCTGCAACAAAATAAAAGTCTAGTTCAGTGTTAAATATCACCCACAACTATATAGTATAGATTTCGAAAAAAGAATATACTTTGATTGGAATTAGAGTAACAATGGCAATATGTTCTGTATAATTACTCATTTTCTTCCTTATTAAAATTCATTTTAAATATTTAGTTTATCTAGCAACAAACATAGGTGTATAAATTATGCCACGAGTCAGTAGATTGTTTAAAGATAAACTAGCACAGATTGGTAAAATTATCAGGCAAAACTGACAGTTCCAGTTCAAGAAAAAGTTTCGAACTAAATTCACTATTTTTCTCTATCTGGGGATAACGTTCTGTAAACTGTAAACTACCCATAATTTGCTTGATACGATAATGGCAATATAGACATGTAGTACTCTTTAAAAGAACTACACCTTAGTGGTGAAGTGCATGCCTTATGAGTGACATAAGACACTAATAGGTAAACGGTGATTACTGAATGAGACATTGATATTATCATCTGATAAACAACGCGTTAAATTATTAAAAAACTGGTCTTTTAGAATAAAGACATCACGGAAAACATCTGTATATACTGATATCAATCTTAACATTGTCAGATGTTCTTGTAGGCTCGTGTCAAAAAGACTGTAATACTAATTAATGTTGGTTTGTTGTAATCTACAGAAAGGTTAAAGCTTTGATTTTCTTTCACGTACGTGTGAATAAAATTTCAATGATCCCAGTTTCAAAACTCACAGAACGGAATGGGTTTCTTCTAAAAAGATATAAACAAAAATATAATTAATAATATAACAAAGATTTAAAAGCTATTGTGATGCAGGTAAGACAGATTTAAAAATATACTCAAGATGAAATGGCAGCTCATTCAAGCTTTAACACAAATCTAGGAACGACAGATAGGCGGTTTAATGGACATTGATAACAATAATAGATGCGAACTAAAAATGAAACAGTATAAACACCCACATTTTAACACAGCAAATTCGTTTCGATGGCAAAACTGATCAACTGTCCCGTATCCTATTATAGAACCAACCCACACACGCGCCGTTTCGCACCACTGGTGGACACTACGCACCTGTGTATCGTTCCTCGAGTCAGTGATTTTCAAAAACTCGATAACACAGTGTTAAACTCAATCTAACAGCCCGTAAATTAGCAGCATGAATGAATAATGCTAGCTAATAATAGATTTTATGTTGTGTAGACAGGTGCAGGAGAGAGTATAATAGAGTACAGCGGCTATGGAAACATTACACTACATTACAAGTCAAAGTCTGATCAGCGAGATATTTGTGCGATAATTATAAAGAAAAACATACATTTAATTCATACAAGTTTGAATAAAATATGTGGTTGTTGTTGGTTTTCTTTAAACAAAGAGGGCAATATGAATAACACTGAATAGTTTTGGACCCGTGACCGATAAGAGATGTCCATGTACATCACAAAGCGGAGCCAAATCAAACAATGAATATCCTCAAAAATAACTGACCATCAAGAAACTTATGGTAACTGGTTGTCTGTTAAATAATGGTAACAAAATGTTTTTCTATATGACATAATTATTTCAACCTACATTTTCCAACGTGATCCAGTGCTGACTAGCGTCATTTTCCTTATTCACGGCCTCCACATCTGCAGCGTCCAGTAGGTCGTCCAAACTTTGAAGAGGGTCTAGTGGAGAAGACTGGACACTTTCCGCCTCTTCTAGCATCTCTTGGAGCGCAGCAATGTATTCAATAGCGCGATGTAACGTTTTCACTTTCGACAGTCTTTTGTTTTTATTCTCCACGGGTACACACTTACGGAGACGAGCAAAGGCGTTATTAACAGCTTCAACACGCCGCCGTTCTCTTGCATTCCTCCTGGCCACTAAGTGCGGTGGCTTA
Organism: Tachypleus tridentatus; assembly: GCF_004210375.1. Lineage (NCBI taxonomy): Eukaryota > Metazoa > Arthropoda > Merostomata > Xiphosura > Limulidae > Tachypleus > Tachypleus tridentatus. The sequence continues at coordinate 80,640,634 of NC_134837.1, forward strand.
TCTCGGTGAGGGATGTGTTTGTAGGCAGATTTACTTCCATTCTTTCTGCAAGTTTTCTTTTTGGGGTTCGGCTGCTGTTTCGAGCTCGACGAAACAGTCTGTCGAGTGGACCGGCATTTGCCAAGACGAGACGGTAAGGATGTATTCTGAACACCGCTAAACCGATCCATTCTAAGAGGAAAATCCCAACCTTGCTGCGGTGAGTTGGGCAATAGTGGCGAACTGTACTGACAGGCAGGTAAGTCGCAAATAGGGATGATTCCTTGTTCCATGGCCTTGGTCTGATGGAAACTGTGAAACTAATTGGCAGTCTTAGGAGACGTGGCTTTTGTAAGTAAATAATAAACAAAGTTCGTATGACTTTTTTCCCCCAATTTTACCTGTTCTGTGAGTTATTTTTTACATAATTCCATAACATAGTCGCGCCTCGTTTTGTTGGTGCTAACAGCTAAAGTTCTTAACTGTACGTTCAAAAAGCAATGTACGTGAAGCTGGTAAGATCTCGGCAAGACGCCCAACCATACAAGAACAATTTCTACTCTTGCACCTGGTGGGGCCTGACATTTTATGCAGGCGCCGTAGTCCTGTTTACCTGTCCACCTCTTTATCATTCTCATGGCTTATTCTACTAGTCAATCTCTGCACAGCGGGCGTGCCGTCGCACGCGGCACGTGCGGAGCATGTCACGCTTGACCAATCACAAGCTTGATACATTACGTGCATCATTAATTTGTTGACGGCGGTGGCGAGCCGAGATTGTTACCTCGTGCACTGCACGTGCCTTTTACACCGCACTTACAATCAATGGCGTAATGAGATAATAATGTCAAAAACGCCACGCATCGGTAAAGCCTCCAGGTCGTCGCCACAAAAACAGAACAGCAAGTTTCAATAGGTAAATAATGCAATGTTCAACTAAAAGTAAATCACACGTAAAAATGAGGAAGTTACGTAACAATGAAGCAGTCAACATTCTTGACTTGGAAACGTAGCTGATTAACACCGTTTCGCTTTTCAAACTCATCAGGAGAAATATCTTTAATTGTATCATCTTTGGGGAAAAAAATTCAAATGAAAATGTTTAAACGAAACTTTCATATTAACAATAAAATAAAACATTAATGAATAAACACAGTATTGTGAAATGTTTAATCTTCAAGTCTAAGTTCAAAGGGAGGTACAGTTCAGTCTACACTACGATCAGCGTGTGTTATTGGGTGGTGGTTTTATATTAGCGAATACAAAATTGACACTAAACATTTTTATATCTGTTTCAATATCCTTAACGTCCTTCTAGCTTGTCAAATAATCGGTATATTTTTCATTACAATCAATTAACTATTGAACAGCATACACTGTATATTGTTAGTTTACTGCATCAGGTCATTTGTAATTATATTAACAATGATGTCCTTCATTTTAACAGTTATAACCGCGAAGTATCCCGCTGGTATAACGCTAAAATCAGGGTTCGATTCCCCTTGGTTAACTCAACAGATAGACCGATGTGGCTTTGCTATAAGAAAATAACACATAATCGCGAAAATAATATATTTTTTAAAGAAGTGTATTTGCTAGTTTAAGCATATTTTATATTAACATTGGTGTCCTTCATTTTAACACTTATAATCGCAAAAATAATTTGTATGTTCTTAAAGAAGTGTATTTGCTAGTTTAAATATGTTTTATTAAAGCTTTATGTATGCGCTTCAATACTTTTTAATGTAGTAAAACCAAGCGATTTGTTCTCCATTATTATCAAAACTTTAAGTAAGTACATTTAGGGCTCTTTTTCTTTAAGGCTTTACCGGGCAGAGTAGAGATTTTCATTGAAGAAAAGATTTGTAAAGTTAAACTAAATTTGTTTCATTTCTTAACATATACGTAACTTTCTTAGAAAGTAATTTGTGTTTCATTACCGAATCCTTGAGACTCGCACTGACATAGACGTAAATGTTTTATTAGTCAAAGAAACGACGCTACAAGTAATGAAAACGTTATCTTTCGATCGTGCTAACAAATCACTGAGTCATGTGATTAAAGCTCTGCTTTTAACTCTCGTCTAGACCATATATTCTCTTAAAATAAATTCACAAACGGCTTACATAGATGTTTGCTATCTCTATCTAGTCCTACCCGTATCGATAAGCAGTTTTTCAATTCCTATGAAACACCCCGGGATTTCTTGTGCAGCTGGCCGTCAAGTCGCCACCAGCACCCGGAGGAATGTGTGCCTTCAGGGGGACAGGTGAGACGAAACCCTCCCGGTCCTCATAGGCACGAGACATGCACGCGAAAGAGCCCTTCCTCGCTTTGTACGAGATTTGCTGACCCTCGTGTGGCGACTGTAGACCGCCTGCAGAGGGCTTGCCGGCAGCTGGCACTAGTTCACGTGACAGAAAATGTAAGGTCAGAAGTTAAGATACACCACACAGGGAGATGGTATAAAAAATAAAACAATAGTCCCTTAGTTAATAAGGCCTGTTGTTAATCTAAAGATCTACCCTAGCGGGCTGCACGTGCCCCACCTAATATGTACCCTAGGTCGAAATATCAAAACAAAATGTTTGGATTCGTAACGCTATACTATTAACAAGTAAAGACAGTCAAAATCAGACAGTACAAACACAATGACTGACATATGCGCAAGAAAATGCGATTTTAACCGTTCTGTAATTCAGTATCTTTAATACTTCTGAATGCTTACTGGCGCTCGTAAAACGCAAATGCTTTAATAATTCGTACAAACTCAGTCGACGACGCGTTATTAGTTCCATCGTCCGAAAGAATGTGTTTTCTTAAAGCAAAGCCACATCGGACTATCTGCTGTGTCCACCGAGGGGAATCGAACCCTTGATTTTAGTGTTATAAGTCCGTAAACTTACCTCTGTACCAGGTTGAATCGTGATTTTATAAAACTCCTTTAAAAATCATACGAGGTTTCCAAGTACCATGCAATGTTTCAGAATGCGCGTTCTATCTTATAAAATGTATGTTGGCATTAGTAACTGAAATATATTATAACATTTTATAAGACAGTAACACACACACACATATATATATATATTTGCATTTCGTAAAATAAGTCGAATTGCTTATGACATACGTTAAATTAAACATTACATCGACAACTTCATAAAATAAGATAATTTAAATAGTTAGCTAATGTTAATTTATCCTATACTTTTCAGCTATAAAATATCAGTTAAAAACGTGATCAGCTACACGCTATTCAGTTAACATTGTCGACATGATGATGTGGCATTCTGTGATTCGTCGGAAATTCACGACACTCCGCGCAGTTTAACCATTCACTTTAAGCTATGGTTGAATTATAGGTGTGATAGTCAATTTCTTAGTGTGGGTGGCAGGTGGTAGGGTGTTAATGACTATCTGTCCTCTCTCTGGTCGCTTGTTTAAAATTAAGGCCAACAGCAGATAACCTTACAAGCTTTGCCATAAATACAGACACTCAGTGAGTTTAGTTTGATGAATACTAGACTTCAGTAATAATAGTCATTTGAGTAAAGTATATCAATTAAGGTAAACTAACACAAAGTGTTTGAGTTTGCTGTTTAAAAGTCTAATAAAGTTTACATAGTCCTTCTGTGTGTTTATTACGACACAGCGTGACGTGTATAAAAAAACAAACTATAATTCCTCCTCTACGCACCATGGAAAGCGATTATCGTTATTTTTTTGGGTCAATAGTAAATTAACGAGATTATAACTCTAAAATTCAGGGCTCGAGTACCGACGGTGGGCAAAGTTCGAGTGCTTCTTTTGTATATTTCCATTAAGAAAACAATAACAATAGTTGTTACTTATTTTTTCTGAGCTTACATAACCGACCCTAGTACATACATGTTTTGTGGAATTAGTAATATACACATATACATGCCCTTGGTAGAAGCACTTTCCGACCGGTAGTCCGAGCACTTTGTCATAATTAACTTTAACAGAAGCTCATTTTAGTTGGTGGTGCAAATATTTGCATCTACATAATGACACTTAATACATGTAAACATCATGTTTTGTATCTTTAAATCTTTGCGCATTTCTCACTATAGCTGGATTTTTTAATCTATGATTGAATCTGTATACCTTAAAAACTCATTGAGCTCTCACAGCAGCAAAGTTGTAGATCATACATCAAGAAGGCTACTAATGGTCGTCGTGGTCTTCACGTATTACCATCAACATTTGACTTGAAATATCGCTGAAAACACCGGCGTATTATAAATAATTCAAGAGGTTGAGATTTATAATATTCCATCTATAATAAGGCAAAAACCATTGCTGTAAAATTGTTATCTCCTCTCACACATACTGAAACTCATTTCTATGTAAATCTGGCATTTGGTGTTTTGCAATATGATCTGATTAGTCTTTAAACCCACGCTTTTAAATGAACGTTTGATAATGGTGACTTCACTTCACTGCAGCTCGTGATATTTCACTTTAATAAGAGTACGGTTACTATGAGCAACAAAGAAGATATGAAACCACTGCCCTTACTTATTTAAAAAAGGAGAGTATTGACAAGGTCCTGAAATATTTTCAAACAGTTCTTCAATACAGTTATTTTCAGGCCATCTTATGTCATTTGACAGGACGCGACGCCATTTCCTACGTGTTTTATGGAACTGAAGTCTAGTGAGCGAGCAGACCAATCCTCCTTTTTCCAAGAAATACGTTAACTAATTTAATACGCTTGGGAAGGGGGGGGCAGAATTATTATCCAATAGGCCGATACTAGTACAATTCTAACGGCACGTGGAAGTATTGAAGCTAATATAATATAGAGACCGTATTGTATGGTACTATTTCACAGGCTTTCGAGACCAGTTAATCCACCAGTGTTTATTCCCACTTACACCGTACTTTCACTACCGCCATACGGTCACGGTCCGATATTAAAGTACGGTTTTATCTTGTTATAAAACCCCTCTTCCTAAAGAATATATATGCCTGTTAGTTGACGTGTGTTACTCGTCTGTAAAATAGTAATATTGGTTTACATGTGGTTGTTCCACTGGATGAAACCTTGGTACCATTGCAGGTGAGTTATTAGTACCTTGCTATTAGTAGTTGCCTTGCATACAGGTCGGCCTTGTAAAGTCTGTTTCTTACCGTCTATATGTTGTCCTCTTGCTACTACGAACATCTGTGAGGACCGCGCTACTGTCTTATAATTTCTTCTCTTTTCAGAAATAAAAACCTAAAGAAAGGTTCGTTATGGAGCGCAATACGTCGTCTGGAAATCCACAAAAAAAGGATAAGAGCCCATAGGAGACTCAAAACACATCTCATTCAGACTCGAAACATGTAACCTACGATTTCAGTGAGCCACAACCAACATAACTGCAATTGACTGCTGTGTTGTGGATGCTTTGCTCAACGGTCCTGGCAATTTTATACCAGTGGTTATGGAAACTGTTCCACTTCTTGCAAATGACTCTTTTTTTTCTTTTTGGCACTAGTATCCAATTCGTAACAGTCTTACGTGATTGGCCAGCTTCTATTCATCCATTGACTTTTCTGCAAGCGAAAGATATCCAACTGTGGATCAGCTAGAGGGCTTATAAAGCTGAAATTAGGAGCTCGATCCATATGATGAGCATATCAGAGTTAACCACGTGTTGCGTCGCCCTTAAACCAATGAAATGAAACAATGTACAACTTGAAACTGTCGAATGTAGCAAAGTGATCAGTTATTGATTTGCCTCACAGAGAGGTGAGTAATCTCTTTATGATAGTAGTTTATATCTTGTCCTATTTAAACTACTGCAAGTTTTATTACCTTTCAATTGTTTTGTGCAATACACAACCAACGTCTTATGTATCAAAATTCGGATTATGAAGATATTTTAACATTTTAACTTAAAATATTAAACAAATGTATTTACTCACTCACCTTCCGATTATCGACTAAGTTTTAGTAGCAGAAAAGTATAGATTTTTTTTTCATGTATATAAACTGTTTTCATTCGTTTGTTGTAAAGCACAGCACTACACAACACATAATGTGGCCACATCCGGGATTGAACGCCAAATGTCGACGATATTTGTTCTCAAGATAACCTTTGAGCCACTGGATAACATTTGTCTGTGAATAAACAAATGGGAATCCTCAACAGCCGTGGCACTTTAAATTCTTTTAAGCAGAATTAGAGTAAGTTAATCAATGAGACCTTTCTTTCCATTTTTATTAGCTATAGTTTTATGTTCCAATAATAGCAAGCGTAGGAGGCGCATATACCCGATTCGATTTTGTTCCTCATCAGGATATCTATGAGCCTACCCTCAAAATGAAATTCTTTTAGGCAGGATTAGAATAAATTAATCTACGAAATCTTGGGCGTATTCAAATACACCATTCGAAAGGGTTTAACCTATCTTGAGTCCAAAGCTGTAATTAGATCTCAAGCCGGTCAAGAGATGAGAGAGATATGTGCTAAAACTTTATTGTTGAAAAACAACAACAATTCAGAGCCGCTACGAGCCGCTCTAAAATAACTTATTTATTCAAATTTGCAGATCGACTTATTATTTCAAACAATTTACTTCATAGATTTTAATTTTTTTAAGAGGCAGTTTCAAGAAGCATGTCCCTATGTCTTTGTTCTCGGTTACATATTAAAAATCATGATAAAGCATAATTACATATTTAACATTGATATATATATATATATATATATATATATCACATTTTTTAATTCAGCCCCTGAGTGTTTTATGATAAGTCTAAGAGCTTATAACACTTCTCAGACCCTACCCCACATTACATCTAGGCGTTGGTCTCCAAGGTCATGTTTAAGCAAATTAAATGGACGTATCAAATCAGTGTTTAACTTAAGGGATTTGACAGATATGTTTGTCAAGGGTCGTTATTCCATTTTATTTCACTTTTTGAAAAATGAAAATAGTTGTTAGTTTTAAGATGTGACTAGAGAAAGTTGTGAACTTTAAATTTTTATATACCATCTTCTTAACGGTGCCACGAGATATGTCCAGCTTCATCGTAAGTACTTCTCAAATTTTGCGGTAGAGGTCGTTGCTCTTAACTGACTTTGTGGTTTCAGAGTCCGTTGCTTCCCAGAACGCTCCGTTGAGTGAGTAAACTTCTTCAATTTTATGGAGAACAAAAATAGCTCCTTTATTCGCAATCACGTCATACGAGAATCCGTTATCAGAAAGGACGACGATTAAACGTCCAGCTCTAGGTCAGCTCGTTAGCAACATTGCACGTCGAATAGATGAGAATTCGTCCTTTGAGCAAAGATGTAGATGTTAAACGTGTATTCACTGGTGCCGTGGTTTAATTATATCTTTGAAGTTACGCCACTGCATTAACATAAGCAATAGGTTGTCATCTCGGCTCAACGACTTCCGCTAGCACTAAATATTCTGAACAACTAAATGATAAAATATAATAATAAAAGAAAACAAGGAAATCTATTTAAAAAAATTTAAAAATCCTGATCTCTAAGCATGAAGACTAATTTTTCACACTGTTGTTATTCTATAACACAGTTGATTCGAGTCTCAAATAACCACACTGTTATTCTATAGCACAGTTGATTCGATTCTCAAGTAACCATATTGTTATTTTATAACACAGTTGAGTCGCGTCTCAAGTGACCATATTGTTATTTTATAACACAGTTGAGTCGAGTCTTAAGTCACCCTTTTGTTATTCTATAACATAGTTGATTCGAGTCTCAAATAACCCTATTGTTATTCTATAACGCAGTTGAGTCGAGTCTCCAATAACCTTATTGTTATTCTATACAACAGTTTATTAGAGTCTCAAGTAACCTTATTGTTATTCTATAACACAGTTGATTCGAGTCTAAAATAACCCTATTGTTATTCTATAACACAGTTGAGTCGAATCTCAAATAACCATATTGTGATTCTGTACCACAGTTGATTCGATTCTCAAATAACTTTAGTTGGTCAAGCGGAATTTCTAACGAAATTCTAATTGTGAATTAAACAGAGGTATGTCTACTGATTTACAATGCTAGAAACCGAGTGGGCGGAGCACAGACAGCCCATTGTGTAGCTTTTTGCTTAATAACATAGAAATATGCTTTATATTAAATGCTAGCCCTTGGACGATAGATAGTCTTTTATTTACTCATTGATAGAAAACTGATTAATTCAAGGTGACTCCTAAGGTAACACAAATCGTTTTAATAAAAACCTAATAACAGCACGTTTGTTATTTTCCTTCTTAACTGAAGATTCAACGATTCACTTCACAGCTTTTTCAGGAACGTTCCTTTAAAACGCTAACCGTAACCTTTCAGCGTTTCAATGGAACGCTTCTGAAGAAGCTGTGAAGCGAAACATTCAGTGTCTAATTACAAAAATAAATAAATACAGTCTTAATATAATAAAGTCGTTTATTTCAAACATCAAGATATTTTTGATACTCCAATATACACTACGCAAATCAAATAACGAATCATTTACACCCGCTATGAATATTCAGAAAACATTGTTTTTGTTCTTTGCTATTAATTCATGCATTTAATAGCGCGCTAAGGCGTGCGCTTCGTAATCTGAGGGTCGCGCGTTCGCGCCCGAGTCGCGCCAAACATGCCCGCCCTCCCAGCCGTGAGGGCGTTATAATGTGACGGTCAATCCCACTATTCGTTGGTAAAAGAGTAGCCCAAGAGTTGGCGGTGGGGGTGATGACTAGCTGCCTTCCCTTTAGTCTTACACTGCTAAATTAGGGACGGCTAGCACAGATAGCCCTCGAGTAGCTTTGTGCGAAATTTTAAAAACCAAACCAATCATGCATTTAAGTCAGTCAACTTGTTATGATTTCAGTACAAAAAACAAGGAGTTGAATTGTCAGATTTTAACAATGAAGGTATTTATTTCGCATTCTCCTTTTCTAATATTTTTATCTTTAAAGTGCATTAGAAGGTTACTGTTATCAAAAGCATCGATTGTCTGCATGGTTAATTAACTTCTTTGATTAACTACAGAAGCATTAAATTGACCTTGACAGTACAACTTCGACTTACAAATAGAACTATCCGAATTTATCAAACAATCCTAAACTGCTGATAACATGTTTTACTGAACAAGGAAGTGTAGCTTAAGGGTAAAAACTATTACTTGAACTAAGATTTTTTAAAAATATTTAGAATTGTACTTAAATTATTTGGGTAAAAAAACACTGTCTTCATTACTGCTTAAAATCACAAACCGATAAAGAATCAGTACGATACATCCATATAGATGAGGTACAATACAGAACTAATGCGCTGCTAGCAATTCATCGAAATCCAGTAGTTAAAATATTTCTAAATGGATTTTTAACTATGAGGTAAATACCAGCCGCTGTGTAGCCTATAGTCTAGTGGTGTGTGGGCCAGTCCTGTGGTAGAGCTCTAGATTTCGGAGCTGACGAGGTGTACTCCAATCCGTGTCTTACCACAAAAATTCCCCACACTTTTAGCTGTGTTATGTTATAAGAGTGACAGTGAGTCCTTTAGGTGATAAGGCGTTGCTGACTAGCTATCATTTCCTCTGGTAAGTTGTTCAAAATTAGAGATAGCTGTAAATTACCTTGGTAAATTTATCATAAATAAGAAATGCAAATACAGGCAAAATAAAACCTATATATTAAATTTGCCCATTGTGATTTATGCTAATCAATAACCAAGGATATGATAATCAGTATTGTTCAGAATTTCCATATATATATATATATGTACATATGTGTACGCCAACCCTTCTATATCACTTTAGATTTATTGAGATTAAGAAATCGGGAACTGATTTTTTACTTTAATAATTGTAAAAAAATGACATACGTGTGACAAACATGCATAAAAAAGAAAGAACGTGGAGCATGAGAAGAAGAGGGGAATTCCCACTTCATATTTTAAAATCAGATGCACGACTTATCTGTTATGAAAGAATGAAACTTTTGTCCAGGTGCTTATGAAACACTTGTGTAGCGAAGGGGCTGTAAACGCAGCCACGGCAACGTTCTATTCGAATTGCAAACCACACCAGTAAAGATCAATATGGATTCTGTTAGTCAAAATCAGTCCTAAGAAATGTATACACTCCGTGTTTGTATAGTTACTAGATTACTAATGTAAAATAATTAAATTATGCTACTCACGTGCTGTAGTATCAGACGTTAAATATTATTTGTTTTGTTTGAATTTCGCGAAAAGCTAAACGAAGGCTATCTGCGCTAGCTCTCTCTAATTTAACAGTGTAAGGCTAGATGGAAGGAAGCTAGTCATCACCACCCACTGCTAACTTTTTGGCTGCTCTTTTATTAACGAATAGTGGGATTGAGTGTCACGTTATAACGCCCCAACGGCTGAAAAAGCAAGCATGTTTGGTGTGACGGGGATTCGAACCCGCGACCCTCAGATTACTGGTCGAGCTCCTTAACCACCTGGCCATGGTGGACCGCTAAATACTAGAAAAAAAAAATGAACAAAGTGTGGACGCTATATAACTAAATTCAAGCCACTGAAGTGTGTTTGTTAACTGTATAGACATTACATCTCAGAACTTGTGTATACTATTAAAACGTTTTTACACATGTTTATGTGTCTCAGGTATTTTGAAAATGGAGGAAAGATTTATTTTTTATATGTTGTAAAAAATTAACTTTTTTCCTTAGTTTTTACAATGACTGATAAGTAACTTTTTAATTAGACATAAATCTATTTCAAAATTTTTCTGCCTGCTAGTTTTAGTTCTCTTCAAGCACAATATTACATGCTTGCATTCATTCTTCATCACACGTTTTTTTTTTCTGGTAATAATGTCCGCTATAAATCAACAGGCTATAATTTCAAGGGTATCCATTTTCCTTTAATGTACAAATATATATATCTATTACTATATTTGTTTAATTCCGTGATTTTTTTTAAATTGTTAGTAACGATGTTACCCGAAAAGAAGGGGAGGGGCAGAGGGAACAGGGAGGGTACGATCGTGCCTATCCCATCATCCTTTGCTATATTTCTGCAGCTCACCTGTCTGCCCTAAGGTGTAATTTAATTTGTTTTTATTAGCAGGCGGTTGCAAATTCTATAAGCTGGCCAGGCTGGGATCCAGCATGCGAAGATGCACGAAGAGAGATCCCGGTTTAAATGTAGGGTATCTTTAAACACCTGGCCCTTTTGCGCATGCGCTTCAGACACAATAAAGCAAACATACATGTCGAAGCTGTCTTCAACCTTGTTTCGTCCAACTTCGTGAAGGATGACGCATTTCGTGGGATGAACATCAAAAAAATCATGTCTGTAAGGAAATAATAGGCAAACTTCAAAGCGATGCATTGTAATAACACTTGAGTTAAGAACAACACAACTTCTGTTCAGTGACATTTTGATTAGTGACAACACATGCAAAATAAAATAACACAATCATTGTAGGCTAACAAGACATAACAGAAATGCGTTGACTGGTGCACATTATTTATTTTGAATTTTATAAAATCTTCATACAGATAATAATATCAGTAAATTAGGGCATTTTATAACACAAATTAAAATTCACATTTTGCATAATAAGAATATTTTTAAAATTATCAGATAAATCTTGTATTATTATACTCAATACCTGATTTCAAAACACAACAAAGTATTTAAACAAACGCAATTTTGCATTGAAAACAGTAATTAATTTATGTTGTTGAAAAACAAAGAAATGCGTGTGTGTTTATATCGTTACAACAATAATTTGCGTTGTCATGTACACATAGAACAATGTTTATGGAACACAACTCGTGCTGTTGGGATATGACATAATGTGAGTGGTAATTTTCAATACAACTTGTATTAAATTATATTATACAGAGTTACGTTTTTCTTATAAAACGTCATTTTATGTTTTTTAGTGTTTGCTCTAGTATAAAAGTAAACACTATGTGCCAGTGAAATCCAGGATAAACTGAAAATTCAACAGAGTATTTCCAATTATTGAATAATAAATAAAAATAGTTCTGCGTGTGTTTATTCTTTTGCAAGAAAATATTCGTAAAACTATATTAGTAAGTGGCGTGTATCAAAGAATACAGCGTTTCAAAAGAATGAAAGGGAAAGTAGGAAAAAAAACACCCGCACAACAAAGTGGTCAGGGAAGCAACGGGTTCTGAAACCTTTCTCCAGTTGAATTCGGAGCAATGTCCTTATCCGTGAAGTGAAAGCCGTTGTTATAAAAGACAACCATTTGACTGAAAGATAAAGACGATTATATCTTCTTTCACTGTTAACAAGATAAACGACTACGAATTAAAGTTGTTAAAAGATCACATAGTTTATACTTTTCTATCCACACCTTGATGTCAGTGGGCACTTTAATGAGAAAAAAATAAGACAAAAAGAAACAAAAAATGAAATTACAACAACTCTACTCGACTATATATTTGTCATGACCCATGGAGAAAATGTCTTAAACTACAAAGTGAAATTTGTTGCTATGATAGAGAACTTTTCGACCCTAAACCTATTGTAATGAGAATGAACATACCTTTTTGTGCTGTTAACAAGATAATACAGAAAGATAGAAAGATCTGAAGTTGATAAAGACTCAAAAGCTTTAGGTTTACAAGTCTCTATCCTCACTTCGAAACGAGACAGTTTTTGTAAGAAATATTGGAGAACAAGTGGAGTTACTGTAATCATATGTCCCTAAGTGTACTGAAAATGTCCATTAATTTAAGTCTAACGGAGAAAGCACATTCAATTGGATCTATGATGAAAGATTGTTGATTCGGTCAATCACTTTTTTGTCACTTACAGAGGCAGAACTGGAGAAGAAACAAAATATAGACAATTACTAAATGTGAAATACTGTTATCGTTAAATATGTTTAAAAATAAAGATAACATATTGAATAACATCACAAAAGAAATACAAAATCAGCGGCACTGTTGCCTGTTCAGTACGTAAAAACTATGAAAAATGACGTCTTCCTTAAATGGTGGAGAAGTTTGCGATATGATTATTTGTTTAGGGTCTGGATATATTTAAAAAATTAAGTTTTGAAACTAAGTAAAACTGCCATTTATCATTTAACAGTAGGAAACTAAATGATTTAGTTTTATTGATTTTCGTCTGTTTCAAGCACAAAAGCTATTTACATAGTGCCTAATGCAGGGATTTAACCCACATTGTAACGTTATAAGTTCTCAACTTTACCATTGAGCTACCTGGAGCGTAGTTTTGTTTGGAATTACTTTAAAAAGCATTAACGTAAGGGTTAAAAACTATCCAATATTCAACTCTCCATAGATTAACCAGCTACATCTTTCAGAAAGCTCACAAAAATTAATTATTCTGTTGATACAAGAATGTGACAAATGTGCTTTCTGCTTCAAGGATGGCTCAAGGTCTGTTAACAAGACCTACTTTGATATTGAAACAAATACTGATTGTTAAGGTAAATAGATGAATTACCATAATTATATAGGTTTCTCACATGTCGCCACAAACGAAAAAGTGACAAAAAAAAAAGAATTATGTATCATCACATAACAACATAATGAATGTTTTTTCTCAAAGTGAGAGATATCTTTGAATATATATACATATATGTAATCACACCAAACATGCTCGCCTTTTCAGCCTTGGAAGTGTTATAATGTGACGGTCAATCCTACTATTTGTTGGTAAAAGAGTAGCTCACGATTTGGCGGTGGGTGGTGATGACTAACTGTCTTCCCCCCTAGTCTTATGCTACTAAAGTAGGGACGTCTAACACAGATAGCCTTTGAGTAGCTTTGCGCGTAATTCAAAAACAATCAATCAAACAAATATATTTTGTAATTATCATGCTCAGTTGTAGACATCAAGGACCTGAAACAGTTGTGGTATTTAGTAATGTTATCCTGTTGATGTCAACAAAATGGTTAAGTAACCGTAGTCTTTTATTGAGCATATCATTTTGTGGCAAATAAAGAGAGTGTAAATTACCATAAATAATAGCTATATATGATGGTCTCGAACCTTGGCTAACTATTAAACATTTGGCGTAAAGACATCTCCACGTGATAACATGGGAGCAAATTTTTAACTTCCTTTGTTTTTTGTTTTTGGGAATTTCGCACAAAGCTACTCGAGGGCTATCTGTGCTAGCCGTCCCTAATTTAGCAGTGTAAGACTAGAGGGAAGGCAGCTAGTCATCACCACCCACCGCCAACTCTTGGGCTACTCTTTTACCAACGAATAGTGGGATTGACCGTCACATTATACACCCCCACGGCTGGGAGGGCGAGCATGTTTAGCGCGACGCGGGCGCGAACTCGCGACCCTCGGATTACGAGTCGCACGCCTTACGCGCTAGGCCATGCCGGGCCAAATTCCTTTGTAGATTGCACTATAGATTTCTTGACATTTATATATGTATACGTTATGTACAGAACTGAAAGGGAAAGTGGTGATCAGCTAAGACTAGAGAAAAACTGTGGCTATGGAAACTTATTTTTGAGCATTACAAATCTTTAAAGTAACATGTAAATCTCTGTTGTAAATAAATTTTACTTTTTTTTGGTAGCTGTTTCTCTGTTTTACTGGCATTATACAAAAAACAAACTAACTAAAGCTAAATTTATTTGGGTATTCAGGTAACCTGATTAACCGTCCACTGTGGTCAAGAAATGTATATATATTTATCACGGTCTGCAAACTTATACAGAAATAATTACAGGAACTATTAACCCTATATAATGCACGTGATGAAAAAAACACCCATCGTAATGATATAAAAACTAATTCAGAATTCGTCTTTTAGAATTAATGATTATACGAATAAAAGAAAAAAAACTGCGACTAGTACGACGGTATAACGAATGAGAGAGAGTTGGCTAGATTTGGTACAACACTTTTAGGGCAAGAATAACCACATGAATAACGTGTCCTTGAAAAATGAAGGATTACACAAGGATTACTTGTGGTCCTCAATATGAATAAATCCTTACATATTACTGCTTTGATTAACGTGACACAAGTGACCGTTCATACAGAAAAAAATATATATCTTAAGTATATCACTGCCAGCCCACCAATGTTGCTAATTAAAAACAAAATATCATTAAGTTAGTGAACTCTCTACTGTATATTGTAATGAACATGAAACAAATCTTTCTTTGTTGCTCAATACATATAAAAGTGATTTAATTCTTTATCTGAATAGTCTTACTTCCAAGTAATTGCCTAAATAAACCATGTAATTACTTTTGTTGGTTACTTAATTGAATAATGTTACTTCCAGGTCAAATACAGATTTATAATTTACCAAAACATATTTCATAAAATATATTTTTGTGTGATAAAGACATACATAAGTACGTAACTGAAAAAATATACACTTTTTACAGTGCCTCTTCATGATGCATGCAATAGATTTTGTTTATTTGTTGTCAAACGCAAAGCTACACAAATGGATCCACAAATATCGAAACACGTTTTCTTTTTTTAGGGTTATATTTTTTGGATGTAAAGGAAAAGCGAGCAGCAATTCAAGTTACTTTCAGAAGGGACAATGGGTTATTTGATGCGTTTCTGGTTTACAAAAGTATTCGTACCAGATTTTATTGTTACACTAGATAGAAAAGTTTCTACAAACTAAGTTATAACACTTGTGAGCTTGCTCTCGTTCTCAGGTTTCCACAAACCTCAATAGGTAGCGTAACGGTGGTACGTTCTATAGTGATGAAGCACTATTGTTGTTTGGCTGTGTTTTTTCTCATTGGCCTGTGGATGTCTTAAGTTTGCCATTAATCAGATCTTCTCTTGAGATTAAACATGCTTTTTTTTTTTTGAGATGATGAGGTGATAGAAGAGCTAAGTCACGTAGCTGTTCAGTATTTTTTTTAAAGATCTAAAGCATATCAAGAGAAAGCTCACACTAATATTCCATCATGTTATAGTCCTTTCAAGCATGTATGGCGATTGAAAAGCTCGTAAAGTTTGAATAATAAGCACCTGGAACTGTTGGGCTCGTTAGTACAGAATATTTTTTTTTTTGCAATGAATACATAACTGACACATATACACTACACAGATGCCTGGTTAGACGTGCATTCACTGGTGGTTGTTTTAATCTCTAGCCCTTGCGCGACACATTATTTAATAAACATACATCTACTATGGCACATTTCACTGTGTATTACAGAATCTGCTACTTTCATAATTATAAAACAACAATACTTACATATTTAAATAATAAATATAAAACGCTGTTTCAAGTATACTATTAGCGTCTGGAATAAAGGTATGATCATGCAACCTCACCAGTGGCTCACTGTAAGCTTGTGACACGAAAATCGGATTTCGATATCCGTGGTGAGAAGAGTGCACTGTGCAGCTTTGCGCTTAAGAACACCCAAACATTCTATACGTACTTGTAGATCTCTTTAGTTATCTATGTGACTATTATTCACACAGATGTTCCCTGCTGGTACAGCGGTAACTCTACGTATTTACCACTTTAAAATCAGGAGGCTCGATTCTAATCGATAGACACAGCAAATAGCCCGATGTGGTTTCACTATAAGGAAACTACACACACACTCACAGAAATCCAATAAAATATTAAATTGTAGCAAAAAAACTATAAATAACATCGATTAAATAAACTTTTTCGAAATAAATTGAGCTAAAGTGCTTATAAATCAGTGTATTTAAAAAAAGGCACTTAATGGTTTATCAGACTCTATTCAAGTATAGCAAACTCATGTTTACTTTAAAAATATTTTAAACAATTTTTTCTTGGATTAAGGATTTTTGTACTTTTTATCGTTTTTAAAACTTTGTTTCATATAAAAGATATTTAACGTTAAGTTAAACTAATTATTAGATCTAAAGACTGGAATTCTTTCTGTGGTCGGACTCTCTGCTGGTCAAAATCGTATTTTAAATTTATATTCGTTTAAAGTTTAAAGTAAGTTCCCGTCCCGTTGTTGAAAAAATTTTGGGGACGTGGATGTCTTTTATAGGTGCTGGAAAATTTCTACTATTTAGTCACACAAGAGTAGCCCAAGAGTGATTGGTGATGTTGACTAACCGCCGTCTCTCTGGTCATTACTTCAATATTAGGAACGGCCAGTGCTGCCTTCCATTGAGTAGATATCCGTGAATATGTGAATACAAACAATCATTACACAGTATTCTGTCTGTGTGTGAGTATGCGGTAATATACCACTAACTTCAGACCAGATGTATAAATAAATTTCTGGTGTTTATCATTGCTCGAATTGCAAATACTTAATAAAATAAACTCCATCAATATAATGAAAATAACGTACTCTACAGAGAATGAGTACGTTTTCCAAAAAATTTTTTTGAGTCTCTTCACGCCATTACAGTCCATATCGTGTTGTAAAGTCCGGTCATGCTTCATCAAACGACCGTGCATCTTGACAACAGTCCTGTAGCATAAGTTTCATTGCAAAAGGCTTTGTTATAGGGCTGCTATGTCCTAAGCACACCCATCCTTCCTGCAAGCTTTTCATGATATATCTAATACATAAAAATAACGGATTCTCAGCGACCGCTTCTACTGTGCGATCGTACAGAAATGAATTGTCGCTGCGACTGGCAACTGACCGTTAAGTCTTCATACTGATTAACATAAATTCCTAATCCATTCTTCAGCTACTTGAGATATGCGATGGATGAATAAATATGTTCTGGAGGCAGCATATGTACACCTAACTTATCCCTTTTCCAAATAGGGATCTACACTGATTACATTATGCAACACAAATTTTGTTCCTGGATAGTATGAGTTATTTCTTAATTGCTTCTGTTATAAAAGAACAGAAAATGGCCATTATTCCCTTCAAACTTTGCTTTTGTGACCTGGATAACGAAATTTAGAAATTAACATATTTTCTATGTAAAAACGGGCAAATTTACACATTTTCATTTACATAAGGTCTGAATAAAACAACATATGAATCAAGATTTACGTGTATTTATACTAAAATTATACAAAAATAAACAAAAAATCTTTAGATGTGAGTAGATTTTCGAGATTTACGACTGTAATGTAAATCACATTCACGTATCAGCCCCCAAATATAGACTCTCATCATGTTTTCGTTATAAGCTCTTTGGTAGCGGCGTTCAAAGTCCAGTGTATCTTGGTTGACGCGCTCGCCTTGCTCTTTGAGGTGCACCGAATGAGCCAGAGGAAAAGACGGATACTTATTCCCGTTATGGAGCAGCACAACGTTGAGGCTTCTGGATGATCTATCAATGAAGAGGCGCCACTCATCCCGGTTACAGGCAGTTCCAATTACCTCTCACAGACCGGATATATTATGGCAGAAGCAGAGCCCATCATGACGTGTGAAAAAGCTTGAAAAACGTCGGTGACGCTTCCTCTGACTTGCAACCTACAACCTTCATCTAATAAATCCCACCCCTTGAACCTAGATGTCAAAAGCTCGGCATTTGACGTTGTTAAAAGTCATTGAGGTCTCTTTGGTCGGAGTAGTATGGGTTTATCTCACCAGCTGCGCCTCTGAAATTGTAATCTGGATATTCAACGTCTACCTTTTCTTCTTATTTGCTGCTCTCTTCTGAGGATGGCTGGTTTCTCGCTGGCGGAGTGGGTACAGGGAGCTCAGGGCAGTGTGGCACTGGGGCGATGGATGATGGAAGGTCTGGATACATGACAACAGATGCATTCTTGCTAGCCCGACGTTTGGAAGGATCCACCATGTATAAATAGCAATTGCTTGAGTGGTCAGTGGGTTCATGCAAAATTATTGGAATAACGAACTTCATGGCTCTCTTTTCCCCTCTGTATCATCCTGCAAAGGAGCAAAATAAAAGTTTTATTATGAAGAATAAATTTATTTTATCCTAATGTGTAAGAGATTTATGCAAAATATTTTATATGTGATATTTTATATACTATTTGAAATTAAAAATAATAATTAGAAGATATTTAAATTTTCAAAGTTAAACAATTTGTATAATATAAATTCTTACCATTCAACAAGCAAAAATCGTCCATCTTACCTTCTAGAGTTTTTTTGCAGTGCTTACAGGTAAAATGAGGTGCCCAGGGTTTGTCTTGATCCCCGACAGGCATGCCGAAATATACCTTGGAGGTTTCACACATTTTAGAAGATGCTGCCACAGAAAACGTTTTCGCTCTTGTCTTGATAAATTGGCCACATACATAGCAGAATGCGTCTGGAGAATGCTTGCAGCTTCTTGATGCCATCTCTGATAAAATCAGACAGGTCTATGTGTTCAGTTAGGTAGCTAGAACTAAACTAAACTGGTGAGTGGTGAGCCCCCTGTATATATATTCCTATGAAAAGTTCTAGAAAATTCTAAAAGGTTCTTGAACATTCTCGTAAGTTCTACAACATTCTAGAAAATTTTTCTAAGTTTCAAAACATTCTAGAAAGAGAAATCAGGATGAGGTTCAGCGTTGTCCTCCCTCTCAGTAACTGATGTCCTTTATTTGCGCTGTTACTGAATGCCAGGTATAATCCCCGTTATGTTGTTGCATTATTCACAGTACGCTAAATTTTGTCCACTTCCATAAGTTTTTAATTAACATATTATTCTCAGGTCATGTCCAATTCATGGGCAATATTAACTGGTATATTTTCACAAGCTTCACTTATCCATGATCGTACTGGTAGTCTGTGTTCACAATACAATTCCACTATTATTCTGTGTTCATAATACATTTCAACTATTAGTCTGTGTTCACAATACATTTCCACTATTAGTCTGTGTTCACAATACGTTTCCACTATTAGTCTGTGTTCACAAAACATTTCCACTTTGGAATCATACTCACACTGACACATATTCCTATTTTAACATTAAAAATCCTTTTTAAAACAAAGCTACGTTTGAGGTTAGAATCCAGTTATTCTAGCATTGTTTCTTGTTTATGATGTTTTGAGGTAAGAAGTACTTAAGACTTAGTCTATCATGTATTATGTAACTCTCTAGTTTGCTCATCAGTTCATTTTTGTTAATATTTTTCTTGTAATACTGAAGTCAGTTATCTAGAAGTCCATGTGATAGTGTTGGCATGTTTGGATAGTTGTGTAGAAATACTGAGTTTGTTGATCGTGATAATCTAGATGCTTTCGTTAAAATATAATTTTGTGTTGCTGTAGTTTGTTGATAAGTGTTTTTGATACATTGATCTATGTTATAGAGGCTTCTTTTACGACTGGTCTTATTTATTGTTTAACAGTGGATGGATTTATTTTTTTAATTTTGCGCAAAGCTACACGAGAGCTATCTGTGCTAGTCGTCCTTAATTTAGCAGTAATAAATAAGAGGGAAGGCTACCAGTTAATACCTTTAACAGCCAACTCATGGAATAGTGGGAGTGAGTGTCACACAATAACGTTTCCACAGCTGAAAGGGTGAGCATTATTTGAGTCTTCAGCTCTCAGATTGTGGCTATAAAAGTGACAGACAATTTCGACTATTGGATCAGACAAGGGTAACATTTTCTCTCTAGCCCATAAGATTAAAATTGGACTACAACAAAGAGCATTTTGTTACATAGTATTATGTAGCATATTTTTGCCTGGAACGTGTGGACGGTTTTTGCTTCTAAGCCTTGTGTTCGTAGATTTTTATCCATTAAAAAACGCCACACTTTGCTAATTACCACAGCTAGATATAACCTGTTGCAAATGTTTTTTTCTGGATGATCTATAGGTTTTTTTATATTCCTTTATTTACTAACACTGTTAAGTAAAGAGATGTCTCCACCTTGGAAATTTTTTACCAGATATCTTATAATCTTAATGTATAAATATTTTGCGTCTCAAAGGGCTTTTATATACCATTCACAAAATGATAAATTGTCGATGTCCTCATAGTACCTACGAAAGCCAAATAATGTTAAACGTAGCTCTGACATCTTCCGACTTTGTATTATCTATTTCATTCGTGAATCGCTAATTTGAATGCTCACAATCATATTAGTACTATAAACGCATAACATTGTATACTGGTAATCTCACATATATATTTGTATGTATATATATATATATATATCAAGTGAATTTAATTACCCCAGTGATTAATCACTAACTATATCAAAATTAAGATTTATCTAACTCTGCAATGAAACAAACAGCTAAATTAAAACTCAGTTTTACCAACGGCTGATGGAGATAACATCAGAAAAGAGGAGAATCAGTATGACTGTAACCATATTCATGTTCCTGCTTTGAGACTTAGTCTCAATTTCGAAACGTTCTACTCCTCCTGTGAATAAGGGAGACGAAACTGACACTTATCTTAACAATAAGAATTCTCTTCTTGTCATTTAACTCCTCAGTTCGAGTTCTGGTGTTGTTTCTTTTGTTATTATTAGTAGTAGTAGTAGTCGTGGTAAAGGTTAATTTTGTAATGCCACGATATAAGGTTCAACCAGTCTCATGTTTTGAATGGTAGGTCAAAGCTCTATTATTATTAACTTTTGATTTGTAGCGTCGTGTGCTAATCAGAATTAAACATCTTTGTGTCAATGATACTGGCGTTTATATTAATAACATTGAATCTAGGTTTTCTTAGTTTTGAAATATACAAGTTCAGGTACGATTATTTTATGGTATGAAATGTGGAAAAGAAATTTGACTTTTTGACAAACATTTAATAAAACCTTGTTCTCAAGCGATTATACGGATAAGATAAAATTGTTATTTTGCAACATACATTCAGACGAACCATTTAGTTTACGAAGTTGGATAAAGATTATTTTTTGTTTTGCAGAGAGTACTGCTAACTGGGTGCTTTCCCGTCAGCCAGTAGTTTAAAACTAAGGACGGCTCTACCTGAGTCCTGAGGTTTGTAACCTTACCGTTTATCTTATACACACTAGGTGTTAGTCAAGTTGAATGTTTTAATTCCTTTTGTAAATTGAAAACGATTTGACAATAATGAAAGTTCGTTTAATAAGCTCGTTTAATTAGGGCAAACAAAGTTCCAGAAATTTAATAAAAACAATTCCAAACTAGTGCGTACAGTTCAAACATACTGAAACATATATATCTTAACTTATTTAATATATCATAAAAATGCAACTGTTGTGCAAACGTCTCCGATAAAATATGCACCTAACATTTGCCAACATGTAATTTTAAAAATTAGATTTTTTTGCTTAGGGTAAGTTTTGGTGACTGTATCCTTATTAATACATTAGAAAAAAATCCGTATTTTATAAAATCAGGTTGCAATTCGTAGTTCTGCAACAACAAATATTGGTTTCTAATCAAATTACAATATTCTTATTGACTCTCGAGCTAGTAAAAAGAACACCCTTTTAAACTTTGACTTAGCTTTTCCCAAGAAGATTTAATTTGTTTGTTTTTCCCATCATACTTTTATTTGATTCACAGACATTTTTAAATCACAAGTACTCAGTGAAACCCCACTGAATCAAGTTCCTTGACGTTGCAACGTAATTTCTCAATCTGATGGGGCGTTATCAAATATGTTTCATACTAGTAGACTATCTTTAAAGTTATTGTTCACAAAACACGGTCGTTGTGAATGTACATGAAAAATCTGGGTTGACGATCTAGTTTACATTTGTTACTGATACGCGACCTCTTTTTTATTGTATAAAGTTTTTAAAACAATAGCGAATCATGTGCATAAAGAAGTGAATAAAGTTGGATCACCTGGCATTTTTAAAACAAAAAACTAATTACAGTTTATATTCTCCCACCTGCAATTTCTGTCTCACAGTCGCCAGGTACAAACAAGTTAAAGATAGATTTATAATATACAAATTTAGTAGATTCAAGTTTAGTATCACTCCCTTGTTTCAGTGCATAGTAGAGAAAATTTTAAAGATACAACAAAATCACATAAAATATGGTTATGGAAAATTCGCTCTTTTTTAAAGAAATTATCAATTGCCGGAGCTAAGACTTGTTTAGTAGATAATTGTCAGCACTTTGTAAATATGTGCGTATTTGAACAGATTTTATTTTGTTCTAATTATCCTGCATGTTTAAACTTATGTTAGTTCGAAAAACTTTAATATATACATACATACACTGACATATCGATTGTTATCACGTGATTATTTTCTCTCTTTTTTTTTCAGGAACAAATTAATATCTTGATCATAGTGAATGTTAGGGCACGATCATGAGTTGACCTCAGAAATTGACATTACTCAATCGCATCGTTAAATTACAAAAGGCACGTGGTTTTCCCATTATTCCTGAAGCATGTTTCCGCGCTTTCATTGCGTGTCGTTCTCGTAGTCGGTTAAAACGATTAAAGCTTATATGAAGTACTCGAAAGAGTCGAATGGGCTTTCAGTACTGTGCGTGCAATCAATTCGGGCTGTGTCCATACAATATTTACATCGAATGCGGACGTCACCGCGTGATCTAGCCTGATTAGGCAAGCGTGCCTGATTTTGGCCAAGCTTTAAAACGACGTTGATGTCTAATTAATGAAGTGGCGCTATAGGGCAGCTTGCTGTTCGGAAACGGCAGGTGTGCACTGCCGGTTAAGCTGCCATGAGCCGGCCGTTGTCAAGAAGCTATAGCCGTAGGTTTACAAAAAAACTCGGAGTGGGAGGTACTACAAACACTCTCTCTCTGTTTGAATGATTTAAACTAAGAACTTCTGCTTATTCAATGTAACGACTTCAGTGACCGTTACAGTAAGGAAAGACAATAGAAACACACGTAATTATTTCGTGTGTTTTTTTATGAAGAGGGGAGTTAAAAACCGAGGTGTGGGTTAAAGGCCTGAAGAGAGCTTCTGCCATCACTGTTGAGTAACTGCCCAGGTGGTTTATGATGCAGATAAACTAACACGGGAAGAGTCCGTACATCGACGTCTGTGCCACTGACTGGACTGTGTTCTTTTTATATTCAAAGTGTGAATGTATATGTGTAAAATAAATAAAACCTAAGAATCCTATTTCATAAAATATAAACTGTACATCAAAATAAGCGTAGTAAAAACACAAACAAAATGATGACTTAATGAGTGTTCGATTAATATTTATATTAAAGCGAAAAATTATTACAAAAAACATAGTTTTATCTATTGAGAAATTACTGGCATTGAAAAACTAAGACTAAAACTGATCAAATATCACTCCTGTAAAATCTAAAGTTGGTTGAACGATTGATACGAGATAATACAAAAGTTACAGAATATGCCACATTGGTAGTGCTACAGGGAAAAGGCTGGTAGAAGGTAATACAAAAGTTACAGAATATGTCACATTCGTAGAGCTAAAGGGAAAAGGCTGGTAGAAAGTAATACAAAAGTTGCAGAATGTGTCACATTGGTAATGCTATCGGAGAACAGTTGATTATAGGTAGTGCAAAAATTACAGAATATGTGACATTAGTAGTGCTACAGGGAAAAGGCTGGTAGAAGGTAATACAAAAGTTACAGAATATGTCATTTTAGTAGTGATACAGGGAAAAGGCTGTTAGAAGGTAATAAAAAATTACAGAATATGTCACAATGGTTGCGCTACAGGGAAAGGCTGATAGAAGGTATCACAAAAGTTACATAATATGTCACTTTGGTAATGCTACCAAGGAACAGCTGATTGGAGGTAATACAAAAGTTACAGAATCCGTTACATTAGTAGTGTTACCAGATGGGGAAAGGACTAATTGTTAGAGTGCCGGTTAAAGTATTCGAAAGCTGTAAATTCACGCCTTGGTGCCTCTGAATACAATAAGTTCTTTTTTTTTCAGTTGAAATCTGGTTTTATCTCTTGTGACGGCGAGTACTGGTGACTGGCTACTTCATCCTGGTCTGCATTCCAAAATTAGATGAATATACTTGAAACCCAAGGGTCACTGAGCTCATGCATTTAAAACGTGTTGGTTAGTGTTACCAATTGCTGGATGGTTGTAATTTATATAATTTACAGGTTGTCTTTTGTAAAGTGTGTTTTATTAATTAGATTAAAGCCGGTGTAGCATTTTATAGAGGTGTTTTTCGTTTGAGTAGAAACGTTACTTGAGGTGCTAGTTTAAAATCAGCCTACGTAACAAATTTCATAATTAGAGTTTGTAACATAAAAGATATGTTGTTTATAAAAGTCCTTGTCTCATATATCGATGCCTCATCATAGAAAGCTTTTTCCAAAATGGATTGTATTTTTAAAAAAATTACGACGCATGCTTAATATAATAAAACAGACCTTTGAAAGGAACTGAAATCGAATGAGAGAAGTTAAACAAATTACAATTCTATTACATTGTATTGTGGAACATGCAGAATAGTGCGACTGAATTGTACTGGCCCTTTGGAAACGCTTAATATATGGATGTGCTTAAAACGATAAGGAAATATTTTAAAATCTAAACTCATTTCAGAAGACCGTTTATTAAGCATTCTCAAAGCGAACATATCATTTAGTTCAACATATTTTAAGTATTTTCAGAAGAAAATATATCATGATTTACCGCAATCAATATAATCCAGCTCAATTATACACTTAATAACACAAAAGTATTTAAATAATATTTATGGCTTATTCTAAATATTTTCTTGTAATGAGCATGTTTAAGCACTAACAGTAATACATTTAGATACGTGCTCTAATTAACTTGGTTATCTTCTACATGTGCCGTTTTTACCCTTTCTATACATTTTCTATTCTGTTCAACCCCTTCTAAATAGTTTACGGACAAGCAAACTACGTTTTTTTCAAGAAACTAAATACCAAACACCTAAATGGGTCTACAATATCTAGAATTATAAAACTAATGACGAAATTCATAGGTTTAACAGAATTCTTCCCTATTATCTTAATACAGGTTTGCTTTAGAGGAAAGTTACGTTGGTCTATATGCTGTATCCACCGCTGAAATTGAATCCCTGATTTTAATATTGCAAGTCCTTAAACTTACTTCTGTCCTGCCAGAGGGCTCTGATATAGTTCATGACATGATGTACGGTATGAGCAGCTGGTTAGAACGCATGACTCGCAAACTAAGGGTTACAGGTTCGAATTCCGATCTCATCAAACGTGCTATCCCTTTCAGCGATGGGGATAGTTATAATATGACGTTCAATCCCACTATTCGTTGGTAAAAGAGTAGCCCAAGAGTTGGCGGTGGGTGTTGATAAATAGCTTCCTTTCACTGCTACATTAGAGACCGATAGCGCAGATAGTCCTTGTGTATCTTTGCACAAACTTCAAAACAAACTTACTCAACCTTTAAAACTGACAAAAATTTATCCTGCAGTGAAGTTTTTCCAGCAATAATGAGAAGAACGGCAGTTGAAACCACAATATATGTGCTTTTGTTTAATACAAAATTAAACAGTGTCAGTACAACACACTAAGTTTAAGTCCTGATGTGTAGAAATAGAATGTGAGAAGTGGATAACTGAAATCATCGCTGGGTTTTCCATCTTTTGTTTTTGTTACAGCCTCATTACAGTGGAGCTTGCAATGTATATATCCAAAACTCGGACCTCAGAAAGTACCGTAGCAATCATTAGGACCTCAGAAACTATTGCAAGAATCATCAGAACCTCAGAAAGTATCCGTAACAATTATCAGAACCTCCAAAACTACCGTAACAATCATCAGAACCTCAGAAAGAACCGTAACAATCACCAAGACCTCAGAAACTACCGTAACAATAATTAGAACCTCAGAAAATACCCCAAACAATATTCACTGGATTATAATTTCGTAACAAGGCAGTATTTTTGTAGCTTATCAATAAGTAAAAGAATTAAAACTTTCACAAAATGCTATGTTTCATATTCATCCAACAAAAATTACAAAAAAGAAGTAAGTTTCAAATATAAAACAGTTAAAAAGGAAATTTAAAAACATTATTTGTTTTCTTTAGTAGAGAATCTGATGAATATTGCAACAGGGAAGTAAATCACGTTCATTAATAACCATGTCTACAAAAACATACTCTGTGATGATAGCTCATTTTTAAACTAAATTTTCCTAAACATTTTTTCATCATGCGTGGTGAACATTATGATTTTTGTCGGATTGTCAGACAATTTCACAAAATCCTATTAACCTTGTACAGGAAATAGCAGTTGTACCTGTCTGGAGGGCAAGGATTTCTTCTACTGTATTTAAAACAAACCAAGACGAAGAAAGTCTGTCTGATTTTTCGTGTGAAATACACCTTAAGAATATATTGAGCTATTATAGGTGAAGTCGACACTACTTTAACAATTTTATGAAAATTATAGAGCATATTTATATTAAGGTACTTTTTTAAAATATTCGTACAGGTATTCTACACGTCTTAACACTGTTCTGTTCTCTTTAACCGGAGGTCGAAGTCCGCTACATATGACAAAGGATAGAAGTTTTAGTATGTTTTTATATTGTTGTTGTTATTGTGACTGTGTCCATTATATATTATCAGTATATATAGCAAGAGCTTGAGAACAAGGGAATTTGAAATTTCCTAAAGGAAATATGTGTAATAAATTAATTATATAAAGCATTAACATCTAATAATAATAATAAATGAAATAAGATCACTTTTAATAATAAAAACACAAGTATGAAGCCAGTATTAAAGAAATAAATGGTTCCTATAGAGAACGAGAAGTAAAATAATAAATATATTAAAATATATGGAATGAAGAATATATATTAAGATATAATGACATGTTAAAATAGTTTTAAGTTGCATAAAACGTAATGAAGAAAATACTAATTTATTAATTTATTGTTTGATGATATATTCAGTTATGATACACAATCCGGTAATCTTCTTTATTATGTGATTGTATAAATTTCCTTGCAGGTAGCGAGTCCATGTCAAAGGGTGGCATAGCTACCTGTACAAACTGGCATAAGATTGAAATGTTCTGCTTTATCTTTGTTATTTGAAATAGTGGGTAACTTACATAGCTTTACACTTGTACTTTCTGTGTGATTTGAAATAAATTTATCTGTCTTTACGTCTCAGAAAAGTCTTCTCTTCATCTCAACAGCCAATTCAAATACTTGGTAAATAGGAAGCTGATAACTGGTAATAAATATCTGTTTGTTTACGTGTGTCTTTTTCTTTCTTTTTTCTGCTGTCCGTGTTTGAAATTATCCTTTGTAGTACACTTCTGGAATTTGAATTTTTTAGATGCTTTTAAGAACACAGCAGATATTATTGTACCTTAATACCAAAGGGCTAAATAGCCAGGCCAGAGACCCCATTATAGATCAAGTATAGCCGTCACAAATTTTAAAATATGAACCAGAGCGAGAGCAAACACGTGGTATTATCAGCCGTCCGAAGTGAATAATAAGACTGCCATTATTATAATACACCCACAACTAAAAGTACGGAAATGTTTTAATAGTACCAGTCGCAAACTCGAGACCTTCGAATCTTCAATCCGAAATGCAAGCCGTTAGATCAAGCTCAGGCTGAAATTCCTACAATAATGTGATAATTTAAAGCAAAATAAAAACGCTTAACTTATGAACTAGTAGTCCAATTAAAAAGAGAATTCCACAACGAATCGGCCAACTTTTTTAATTAAAGCAAAAAATAGACTTTCATGATAGATAACTGTTTCTATACGAATGTAACCAATAATTATTATGCTGTGATTTTGGACTGACGATATTAGAAAACCTAAAATACTATACAAACATTGTGTAACAAAGAGAAAAACCTGCAGCACCCTTGAAGCAATTATTAGTTGTAACTAAGTGCAAATATAATGTTATTATGCAAATACGATTTCTTCAAAAAGTTGCAACCCAAGTCAAATACCCACTTTTCAACTAGAATAAGTTATTAGGCATATTTATTGTGTTTGCTACAGGGCGAGTACATGTAGTAAATGAGTGTTGATTATGCAATGTTTTGTTTGCCCTAAGGGAGTATCCTCTCAGAAGAGACTATCACTCAATCAAAAACTACTCTATAGATTGTTTTAGAAATACAGTGAGTTTAATTTTTATGTAAAACTATTCACCTGATGAAAATAATAAGGAACAACGTTTACGATTTTAAGTTATGTAGGTTGTGACTGTTTCATGTACACATCATTAATACGAGTCTGTTACCGCAAGTGAATTTTAAGACCCCATCAGTTTTCAACAATGAATCATTTTACTGGTTTAACACAATAATAATTTGTTGGCTAGTGATGCTAACCTCTAGACCACCCCAGCCATGTAAGAAATGCTAAGAGCTGTTTATAGCGTAATACATTTCTTAGTTAGTGATGCCAACCTCTAGACCACCCCAGCCATGTAAGAAATGCTAAGAGCTGTTTATAGCGTAATACATTTCTTAGTGGCATTAGTATTAATTCATCTTCTTACCATACTAAAGGTATATTAGTTGTCTTATACTGTGAATATACCACATAATTAAAGTTCTGTAAAAGGTATCGTTGTACAACAGAATGAAGTATTTTACTCACGAAGTTTTCGAATGCAACTTTTAAACATAATTGTTTGTTTGTTTTTTGAAATTCGCGCAAAACTACTCGAGGGCTATCTGTGCTAGCTGTCCCTAATTTAGCAGTGTAAGACTAGAGGGAAGGCAGCTAGTCATCACCACCCACCGCCAGCTCTTGGGCTACTCTTTTACCAACGAATAGTGGGATTGACCGTCACATTATAACGCCCCCACGGCTGAAAGGGCAAGCATGTTTGGCGTGACGGGGATGCGAACCCGCGACCCTCAGATTACGAGTCGCACGCCTTAACACGCTTGGCCATGCCGGGCCCAAAATAAGTGCGTGTGTGTTTCATATAGCAAAGCCACATATGGATATCTGCTGAGTCCACCGAGAGAATACGAATCCCTGATTTTAGCGTTGTAAATCCAAAGACTTACCGTTGTTCCAGCGGGGGACCATTTAAGCATAATACTCTATTTTATTGTATATATATATGTATAGTTAATAAACATTTTTTGTATTATTCTGTTATTTATTCATTGTTACTTCAATTAACAATCTTGGTTAGAATGACATATACAGTTTTTATTTCTTTACTTTTTTACAGCATAAACTGTTTTGCATTTTTACCTTAATAGATGCATTTAAGAATAATCTTAGTCTCCTAAGCTGACCGAATCTCGTGAGATACTACTGGGTTTACGGTCGAAAAAATCATTACCAGCAAAAAATGTCCAACTGATAAGACAATGCATTCTAATCTTTATAAGTAAGAATAGTATATTAAATTAGCTATGCTCGTTACCAAGTTGATTTTTAGATTTTCTCTAAGCAGGTAGCTTGCTGTGACCAGAAATTAATACTTAGAAGTAACATCGAACTGGTTCCAACTAAACTTAACATTTTCAAACATTTGCCTTTTTAAATATGAAAAAATCATCGATTTCATTTTTAAAACATCTGTTGAGAGAAAGAAATATGTCGTTTTTTCTGTAATAATTACATTAATAACAATAATATTTTATTTGGGAAAATAACCGAGAGACTTTTTTCCTGCTAATCGAGTTTCGTGATTTGATTTTCTGAGCTTAATTTTATAATGATTTAGCGTTGAGCTAATTTCACATAAAAATGATCCATGGTAAACTTTAATGACCCTGCGAGATAAAGATGTCTTTCATTTATATTTAATGTTTCGAATTAGAAATTTCAATCTTAACGTCATGTTATGCATGAGGAATTGAACTAAGTGGTCAAGTTCACGAAAACGTCTTCTCTCATTCCAAATTACTGATTAGAAAAGGGCAGATAACTATCAGCGCTCTCCGCCATAAGGGTTTTGTTCGGCTCTTTGAACAGAATAATTGAATCGACAGTGACATTTTTAAGGCACACATAACTGAAAGTGACGAACGTTTACAGCGACATCACGTTTCGATCTACAGCTTTATATGTTAATCCTATGTCACGCCCTCTTAATTTTGGTGTTCGGAACCTACAAGCACGTACAGACTAGTTACTCCTTAGTGAATTCCGCTTGCAAGCATAAAATTAAAATATATATATTTGTATTGCTATAAATAAAAAAGAATACTCCACTGTTTTTATGTTTTCAGTGTCTCTAAGCTATTAAGTTGTCATTTTACAAAACAAATTACCAGTTTTCAAGAGATATCAGAATAAATTACAGTTCTATGTATACACACATTAATATACATATATGTATAGAAAATTAATTATTAAACAATCATGCAAAAACAATCAAATGAAAGAACTGCGCTAAAAACAGCAAATCCAAACCTCTGATGACATTTAAATAAATTAAAGACGTTGAATAAACTACAAGGATTCCCAAAACACAGGCTATATTATGGGATATAAAATGTACCTTGGGGTATGGAGGTGATGCGGAAGTAGAACCTACATTATAGTGGGGATACACCGTCTATCAGTCTTAACTTTAGTTCAGTCTCAAATGAAGAAATTATTAAAAATTATCACTTAATAGGTGGTGGTTGGGAGTTACACTAGTTAGCTTAGATTACTTGATTGGACTTTTATATCCCTATATTAGTACAATTTATCTACAGTACTATTAATTAAGTTAAATTTGTACTTTTCTACTATAATGCGGGCTGCAACGACAACCTCAGAATGTAAGATTATCTCAATAACTTTCAAGTAGTAGTACTTTATTTTATTTTTATTTATTTATTTCCTTTTTCTATATATTTTTATTTTATTGTGGAGAACAATCACCTTCTCACAACTGTCTGCAGACGGTGATGGGTGATATAGATGTGGGACGTTGTGGACTGGAGCACCAACATCTCGCTCTAATAATTTGTATTTCTTTTGCTAATTTCTTCAAGTGACACTGGTGAACGAGGCTCAAACTGATAGACTGCGTATCCACACTGCAATATGGGTCCTACTCCCAGAGTCACATTATAGCCCATACCCTGGGGATCCTTTTAATTCATGCAACGTCTTTAATTTAGTTGTTGTTTTTTTTGCTTGGGCTTGTTTTTGTTCATTTAAATTACACACGTATACACATATACACGTTTATAATTTTACAGAATAGCTTTCTTAACAAGTGTATCCGAGAGAGATTTTCAAATGTATATTTTCACTATTAAAATGTTATTTTGCTAAAATCTGAAATTGGTATTCATTCTGTTTTACGAAACGAGAATCTGTTTTACGTCGACTATGCATCATATTTTATAGACTAAACATACCAATAGTTTAGTTTTTGCATAGTTTTAGAAAATATATTTTTCTTGACACCAATATTGTCATGTTAAGACGTGGCCTAGTGTCATGCCACAACAAGCATCAATTTTAGTTCAAATGAAACGAACGTTGCAAGAAGAAAAAACAAAAACAAAATATAGATAGAATTTTTGACAAGACAACGTCAGTTATTGTGTGTGTGTTTATCTCATAGTAAAGACACATCGGGCAACCTGCTGAACCCACCGAGGGGAATCGAGCCCCTGATTTTAGCGTTGTAAATTCGTAGACTTACCGTTGTACTAACGGGGGACACGTCAGTTATTAACTATCATGTGGTGAAAACCCAGAAGTAAGACAGTTAGTTATCACCGCACACCGCCAACTCCTGGAATACTGTTTTACCAACAATTAGTGTCACATAATAACGCTCCCACGGCTAAAAGGCCGAGCAATTTTGGTGTGACGGGAAATCAAACCAGTGACCCTCAGATTATAAGACAATTGCTGTAACCACCTGGCCATGCACGGGCTCCCTCAGTTGGACAGCGGGAAGTGTTTGAAGTTACAACACTAAAATCAGGAATTCGATTCCTCTCGGTGGACACAACGTACATCTGGATGGGACTCTACTCACCAAATAAGTAATTTTGCTCGTTTGTGGTAAATATATTCAAATTTAACAATGAAGAAAAACATTCGAAATTAAATACTTTATGTTGTTATATAGGGTAATGTTATACATACATATATATATGTGTGTATAGGATCGCAACTAACGAGCTGGAAGTGATATTTTTTACGTGAAAATTAATGTTGAAGGGTTGGTAGAGTTAATTGCAATTGAAAAAAAAAACGTTTCTTGTTTTTATGACACAACAAAACTCATTTGTATGTGTCACCTTAACCCAGCTCAGCGTACCAGGGTCGTAAAGAAACGTCTCCCTTTAAACACTAGTTACAGTAGTCCCTTCGATGTTATCGGCTGTTCTGTGATTGTCTATTGCTCCAAACATCTGTCAGTGAAGTGGATTTCAGGAAAATAGGAAGTAGCGCATTTCGATTGTCTTCAATCATGGCTGTTCAAATTCCGTTATATCGATGGCACGTGCCAGGCGTATGTTGAGAAGGACAGGTGTTTCTTACGAGGGTCATTTTCAGCTCGAACAAAATCGTTTTATTACGGGTAACGACAGGATAAACTATACTATGGCAGCTTAAATGTTCTCTTACGAATTCTCAGAAAGACAAAAATGAAGGGGAAGACAGGGGGAAGGGACAAAAATATGGGCTGGGCAGCTGCAAATTTATATATCTATATCCAGGAAGGTATCCACACCTAACAGAGCGAGGTCTTGTGTCAGCAGGATTTACAATACAAGCAAACCTGTATTGTCGGTTCAACAAGGAAAAGAGAGAACTAGATTTCAACAACATAACATATACATTAAAAACATTTAATATTCCATGAACCGCACGCTTGTTTAGGGTGAAGATAATTAAGATTCTCATCTTTAAAAGCGATTTTGTTTACTACACAAAAGGCTTAGGTATTTTCTAATATTACTTGTATATTTAAAAATTTGCCAAGAAAACACATACAATAGTCTCTGTTACAACAATTTTTTAACAACTTCTTTCTTTCTCTTCTGTGTGTTTGTCAGATAATTAATATATTCATCACGTTGCTCTACCTGTAAGTTGTATGAAAAACTTCTTAGAAGTATTATCACATTTCAATATTTCTCCAACCTTATCTCACGAATTATATTTGTGTTGTGTATAATCGTGGGCTATTATATCAAATCGATATTCCTCTAGTTTTTCTTTGGCTTTTCTCCTCTGAATGAATACTTTCAGAAATTAAAAATATTAAATTTTAAAATAATAATACATGGATTAGCAAGAATATCTAAAGCTTAAGTATACTCTGTGTAATAATACCTTTGATAACATAAGAAAGACTGAAACCTAAAAAAAAACATGTAAAACATTAGCACTGTTTGCTATTGATCTACGTTGCTACCATTATTACAAACATTTTTGTGCGATTATTATTGTAAACAAAATAATTTGTTATTTAGTGTAAAAGGTTTTATCATACCTCCTTCACTATTATTACTTAAAATTAATTTTTAAAGGTTAACTTGTGATTCTTTGTAGATTTGTAAAAGTAATTACTTTGATCTGAGAATGATATCGATATTTGGGGATTTATTGAGCTGATTCATTTGAAACAACGAGGATATTGATATCTGGATACTTCTTAAAGTATATTCTTTGGATACATTAATGTCATTGACATCTGGAATTTGCTAATCTGTTTCCTTTTATACAATAATTATATGAATAGCTTAGGATGTATTAAATTGATTTCTTTGAAACAAAAATGATGTGGATATGTTTTGATTTATTAAACTGATTAATTTAAAACAAGAATGATGTGGATATATTTTGATTTATTAAATTGGTTACTCTATAACAAAAATGTTATTAATACTTTAGGATGTATTAAATTGATTTCTTTGAAATAAGAATGGTTTAGATAACTTAGGATTTATTAAATTGCTTTTTTTGAAACAAGAATGATGTAGATAACTTAGGATTTATTAACTTTATTTCTTTGGAATAAGAATGATGTGAATATATTTGGATTTATTGAGTTGATTACTCTGAAGAGAAAATGAATAACTTAGGATTTATTAAATTTATTCCATTGATACAAGAATAATGTGGATATGTTTGAATTTATGAAATCAATTTCTATGATACAATAATTATAAGAATACAATTTAGTTTATTAAGCTGATCCTTCTAGTATGAAAAATAATATTAGTACCATTTTAAGTTTTTTTATTTTGCACAATAATGATGTGGATATTTGACTTTTTTCCAGAAATATCAAAACCAGTATTTTTGGTACTTTGTGAAACGTATTATCTTTAACAGAGAAATAGTATGGATTAGAATAATACAAGCACGTGGAAATTGTTTGCAATTAGTTATTTTGATATTAGCTTCATAAAGTCCAATCAATTATTTGTTTGTTTGTTTGTTCTTAGATAAAGTAGGTGAAAATATTTAAGTCACTAACAAATTAATCTGTCTCAATTTTAATTTTATATGAATATTAGCAGTACTTCTGCCACGAATCGTAGTGGTACAAATATCCTTAACTTTATCAAAGTGGCGTGGGCGATGTTTGTGTTTGTTTGACGTGGAACAAGTAATAATATTCTAAAACCTTATAAAGGCAGTTTATTTAAAGTGACCTGAAGAACGGGGCTTTAAAGTTCCGATTCATTTCTTGTTGTATGATGCTTTTAGTGCAATTACTATAAAGCTGGTTTGTCTGGAATAGAACTCCTGAAAATTCAAGTTTTTATAAAGATCATATTGTATTCAAGAGAATGGAATATTTGAGACTTTACTAAGTTCATTTATGTGGCTCTTGAAGGCTATGGATTTTACCAACATTGCTTTTATAGTAACACGGCTTATAAAACTGGTTTGTTTAGTCACGGATTTCTGTCAAAACTTAATGCTTTCTTGAAATGATTTATTTTATGGGTGTCTTTTTTTTTATATGAATAACTAAAGCTTTGCTCAGTTTCTTTCATGGTTGATTATATCAAATGATTTGAATGTTCGATACTTGATCGTATGAATTTTAACATGAATTAACCTACAGCTTTAAATACTTGATCTATGTATTTTAACGTGAATTAACCTACAGCTTTAAATATTTCTTTTTTTACGTTTCATATTGTTTACCTG
Source organism: Tachypleus tridentatus (assembly GCF_004210375.1). Taxonomy (NCBI): domain Eukaryota; kingdom Metazoa; phylum Arthropoda; class Merostomata; order Xiphosura; family Limulidae; genus Tachypleus; species Tachypleus tridentatus. The sequence goes on from NC_134837.1 coordinate 80,676,561, forward strand.
TCGAATATACATTAGGATTGTTTGATGTCGGTTTTGCCTTGAATGAAGATGTTCTCAGTTTCCATAAACTGATTCATTGGACACTTCGATGCTATCGGTTTAGTCTGTTTAGAATTTGTATGAACTCAGACTGAAGTATATACGAATATGTCTGCTCTCACTGGGATTAACATGAACCTGAAGAGTGTTGAGAAGATCTACGTCAAAATGCGGACATGGCGTGAACTTCTGAGGTTTTCTTTTCATAAATCTGTAATTTAAATTGATGAAAATAACTGACGTACGATAAAACTAGTCTGTTATTTAAACAGTGCGAGCTGAAGGTCATCATGTTCTATAGTTCTCAGATTACAAAAGGTTGTATTAAGTTTGGTTATTTATGATAACTTTCTGTACCCTTCATTCTCTAACTTCTAACAAACAGGAACTTCCTCATTAAGTTTTCCTTTTAATTCGATACAGTTATAATGTTGCAGTTGAAAGATCATTAATGCAAGTACATTTACAACATATAAATAATGTCAAAGTCGATAGCTCGTAATGAGAGTTACCATCAATACAATAATACGTGCCTCAGCTTTCAACACAAACGATACCTTATGTGATAGTTATTGTTATAAACCATATGGCTCAAGTAAAATTTTTTTAGTGCAGAAGGATTTTTACATAATACACTTAGTTTATCACTGATGTCCTTACTAAAGTTCGCAAACTAGACGCAGACTCGACTTCTCAAGGTAACTACAAAGAAAATATATTCATTGGTGATGTCTGCAAATGTTATACACTAATTCCCATTTTTAGTAGCATATGCTGAAGGAACTGGAATAATGACTTTGATATGTGGCTGGATGTTTAGTCTAAGAGTCATTACTTGTTGCCATCCAGTCATTACAAAGACGGCATATCCTATAGCAGCATGGTTGAGATAGAACATTAGCTTGATAGCACTCAGAGTTCACCTTGGCATTTTTGTTGGTTTTCCAGGTGTTTCACTTAACATTACAGAAGAAGTCTGTAACCATCATAAACTTCCTAGAAAATTTTTTCGTGACACGTTATTTCCACTTTAAAATGTCGTATCACTGATAGGACGATAACAAGTACTTGAGTAGACGACTGGTCTAATATGACGATACACGTCTATTTTTTATACCAGGTACCGCCAGCTTTTGACGGCTGGCCTTACATTCAAATAAATGTTTTAGAGAGAAGCTATAAGGAGAGAATTATCGTTTGTTCCAAGGGACATTTTTACTTTACTTTTAATGAATGGACCGCTGAGTCAGTTTTTGTGACAAGACGTTTAACTTCCTTCATTGTCTGATACGTAAGTATTGACCGGTCGTGGGGTAGAATATGGTTTTCCTACACGCTTTCCTTTTCTTTACCGATACGGTTTAACACCAAATATGCTTGTTTTCTTTACTGCTACAGCTTAACACCAAATATGCTTGTTTTCTTTACTGCTACAGCTTAACACCAAATATGCTTGTTTTCTTTACTGCTACAGCTTAACACCAAATATGCTTGTTTTCTCTACTGCTACAGCTTAACACCAAAGATGCTCCCTTAACACCAAAGATTTGTTATCGATACGGTTTAGCATCACAGATGTCCTCTTTCTTTACCATTTCGATTTAATACCCAGATTTACATTTTATTTAGAGATACGGTTTTACGTTACAGATATTTCCTTTTTACGGTTTAACACCATAAATGTCTCTTTATTTCAAGCACATAACTATGTGATTTACTTTATGAAGTTGTTGTAAGATAATTTCACATCTGAGTGTCCTATAATGTAACATTTCAAGAATAAATCAATTTTAGACAATATTTTGTACTTAAACATCATCACACTTGAGTTAAATTACAAAAACAAAACAGGATTAGGGTTAAAACCTATGTTGTCACAGGTTGCGAAGATGGCTAGAGATAAGCTAATTAGACATGGAAGTTGTTACTATAGGTTGTGCATGTGTAAGTTCGTTTGTTTTGTTTGTTTTTGAATTTCGCACAAAGCTACTCGAGGGCTATCTGCGCTAGCCGTCCCTAATTTAGCAGTGTAAGACTAGAGGGAAGGCAGCTAGTCATCACCACCCACCGCCAACTCTTGGGCTACTCTTTTACCAACGAATAGTGGGATTGACCGTCACATAACGCCCCCACGGCTGAAAGGGCGAGCATGTTTGACGTGACGGGGATGCGAACCCGCGACCCTCAGATTACGAGTCGCACATCTTAACACGCTTGGCCATGCCGGGCCGCATGTGTAAGAGTTGACATGCCATCAAATAAACAAAAATTATAATATGGAAATAAAATAACAATAGGAAGATCATCAGTGGGGTTGTATCGATAAGTAGTGAGGGTATAGCAGTTTGAAGATAATCTAATAATCGATATAATGTAACAGTCTATCGATAATGTCATTATACTGAAAATTAATTGTCCTTTCTAAAATTATTTGGATATATTATTACAATGGAGTGTCACTACATATGCAAACCCTATCAACACAAATAACACACATAGAGGGTTGGATACGTTATATTAAAACGACGTTAAATATTCAGATCAACAAATTATACGGAAACCACACCTGATGTAATAACGCGGTGAACAGAATATATCAGAACTAATCTGAAACTATTTGATGATTCATATATGGTACGAAGGCTGTTCAAAAAATACGCGGACTGACGTCATAAAACAAAATGTACTTTATTTAGAAGTTACAGGTCTGGGACCCCTTCAAAGTACTCTCCTTCCCAACGCACACACTTATCCCAACGGTGTTTCTACTTGTTGAAACAGTCCTAGTACACTTCTTTTGTAATGTCCTCCAGCTCCTTCGTCGCATTTGCCTTAATCTCGGGAATCGTCTCAAATCTTCTTCCTTTCAAGGGTCTTTTGAGTTTGAGAAACAAGAAAAAGTCGTAAAAGCAAGGTCAGGTGAGTAGGGGGAGTGGGGAAGAACAGTGATCGAGTGTTTAGCCAAAAACTCACGAGTTCTGAGGGCTGAATTTCGCAGCAACGCAGTGCATCTTCAATTTTTCGGTCAAAATCTCGTAACAAGATCCAACTGATATCCCACACTCTTCAGCAAGCTCCCTGACAGTCAGACGTCGATTTGCCCGCACCAGGATGTTGATTTTGTCGACGTGTGGGTCGTCAGTTGACGTGGAAGGACGTCCAGGACACTCATCATCTTCAATGGACTGTCGACCATCCTTAAAACGTTCATGTTACTTGAAACATGCCGTACGCTTCATAGCAACATCACCGTAAGCCGTGTTAAGCATAACAAATGTTTCAGTCGCAGATTTTCCAAGTTTAACACAAAGTTTCACAGCAAGTCGTTGCTCCTTCAGGTCATTCATTCTGAAATCCGCCAAACGAAAAAATCGCACTTCACTTAAAACCGCGTAGCTAATACACAAATGAAGATATCTGCAATCGGGAAATGGCGTCGTAATCAGCTGATCTGTGCGAACCTAGTGACCCAAGCGGATTCCCCTGGAACTAACTGGAGCCGCGCAATTCAAACAGTCCGCGTATTTTTTGAACAGCCCTCGTATGGTGCCACCGCTAATGAGAATGCTTTCGAACAATGTTTTCCTATGTGAAATATTCATACACTCTAGTGGTAAAGAAGGGTTAAGATCGGAATTACTGCTTGTATACTAACTAGAACTGAAAACAAGGAAATGTGGATCAGGTTGAAGAGCCAGAAACATCCAGAAAAAGATCTGCAACAAGTAGTACCCTTACTGTGATAAGCAAAGCGTGGCGTCTCGTAACAGGTGATAATCCATAAACAACAAGGAAAATGGTAAAAGCTGTCCCCGTGTCTCAGAGCGTGGCGTCTTGTAACAGGTGATAATCCATAAACAACAATAAAAATGGCAAAAGCTGTCCACGTGTCTCAGTCAACAGTACAGAAGATAATAAAGAAGGATCACCATCCATAATAGCATCACAAACTGTTTCCATGACATATATGTTACTAAAAAAGGAAACGTGTATTTATGTTGCTTCATACGAAGATATAACTCATATTACTGAAAGCAACGCCTATCAATTTCTGTGTGATCAAACTGTTTGAACCGGCGCTTGGAAATCGTCGTCCTCATACAGAGGATGACGTATGGAAATCAGCAAGAAGGAAAGTGTGGTTTGAGCATGATAGCCTAACGAATGAACCTTTCACAATAAAAAATATGCTGTAAAACCATTTGTGAGAGCCACGGTCGTTAGATTTGTGCATGATAGGTCATGACGACATGGGCTACAAATGTGTGATGAGAATTTGACTAGTATAACGTACTAAACTTCTGAATATTTAGTGAATGAACTGGATGTCACAGATCATTAAGAAGAAGGATATACATACAGTGAGATTGTTAATGAAGGTAGAGCCAAAAACCCAACCTTTCCAGGAAGGGAATTTTCAAAGTTCTTGATAGCAGTTGGTAAGATGTATGTCGGACTGTTCATGGCAACAACATCTCTAAAACCATATCCCAAGCGGATCTGAAACAATACACTCATACAAAGCTATTATGATGAAGTTGAGCATAACACTGGTAATGTTAACAAGATAATAAGAAGACGACAATGATAAAACTCACAAGCCAAACGTCTACCAGTTTTCAACGACAAGTCTAAACCAGCACAAAGTTCTTAACAGCAATACTCACAGGAATTGCAATGACAAGTAAGTAATTATTATTTTCATGGTAAGTTATAAATTAGTTTTGTATTGCGGAAGAACAATGAAACATCTATGGTTGATATCGGTCTGGATAAGGAAAGTAAAGGGTTTCTGTTATTACGAGAACATTGTACTTAGGGAAATATTAGTTTTTGGCAAGTGTCAACTTTGTGCATTCTTAGCGTCCCAAAACTTCAAAGATGTAAAACGTGTGTGGAGACAAAGAGACGTGGTGAGGTTCCTGTGCATGTAATCAGAACCAAGATTTTAATGTCAAAAGTGATCAAAAGGACACATATCCTGTTGCTGCATCCATCTGCAGAAGAATAGGATATAACTGATCCTGTTAATCAGAACCGAGAGTTGGCGGTGGGTGGTGACGACTAGCTGCCTTCACTCTAGTCTTATACTGCTAAATTAGGGACGGCTAGAGCAGATAGCCCTCGTGTAGCTTTGCGCAAAATTCAAAACAAACAAACTGCGTTCAAAAACTTCACTATAACCAATATTTCTATGAAGAAAAATATATAATGCTTAATGTTGCCTTTCATTATGTGTTAATGTAGCTTTAAATGTTGATTGTATTCAAAATATCGTTAGAATAAAATTTCTATAAAACTAAAAATATAGTACTCAACCTCACATTTCGTTACACGTGGTCCTGGCAAGGCCAGTTGGTTAGTGCGCTCAACTCGCAATCTTGGGGTCACGGATTCGAATCCCTATCACACCAAATACACTCGCCCTTTCAGCCATGGGGGCTATATAATGTTATGGTCAATCTCATTATTCATTGGTAAAAAAAATAGCCCAAGAGTTGGCTGTGGGTGGTGATAACTAGTTGCCTTCTTTCTAGTCTTACGCTGCTAAATAAAGGATGGCTAGCTCAGATAGCCCTCATGTAGCTTTGTGCAAAATTTAAAAACAAAGAAACAAACGTTATGTCTTAATAGGGTATTAAGTGTTTTATTGTCTTGTACGTTAGCTAATTTTGTAATTAAAGAAAGACTGAAAACTAAAACATAAGACTGTAAATAAACACACACAAAGATGATACAAATTTGTTTCGAAAATTATTTTATTTTGATTTTTCCATCGTTAAATAATTAAAAAACAGATCTCTCAATCTTATAAAGCACGTGTGTTGAAGAGCTTTAAATGCAGCTAATAAAAAGAGACATTTAAACCTTCAAACATATTGTAATTTTAACAAAAAGCTGGTTGAGAAATGTTGACGCATGATTAACTACAAGAACTCTGAAGGAAGATTGAGTTTTTCTTGATCTCTCATTCAGATTCTGGTAGGTAAGTGTTTTCCCGATGGTTATCACTGTTAACCTTCTTCCTGCCCAACCCTCAATTCCTTTTGAGTAACGTCGGACCAATCTGTTTATCTTGAACGGTTGCGGTTAGTTTTATCTCCAGTTTTAAAGTACTTTTCACCTGTGTTTTTATTATCCAAGTTCAAATTGTACGGTTATTCACTAGAGGACGCTACAACTATACTGCAGTCTTTTTGCTTCATCGCGAAACTAGGAACTTCGGTGAGCCTTGTCTATCGTTGGTTGTTAGGTGGCAACCACTCGCTTTGGCCAGCTGCTAATATTGTTTACATTCTCGAAAGCAGACGTGTATGTCAGAAAAAAACAACAAAAAACTAGCACTCCACCTATCAATAATAAAAAAGGAATCACCAAAGTTGCTGGTAAAAATAATTGATACAAATTTATGAAGGGGATTGTCTGAAACCTATAACTTTAAGTAGACAAAGTTTATCAACATAAATATCGAACAGTGAAATGATCATACTACAGAAAGAAGTAATACGTGGATATGGCAAAATACGAAGCTTTATATTCACTTAAGAATGATTTAACATAACAATGAAGGTTGAAAATAATGTTAAAACTTTGTTATTTACTAGTCAAATTACGTTGGAAATTCAACTGATTGCCTCTATAAACGTACATAACAAAGGCATATTGAATTAAATACCTCCTCTTATCCAGATAATGGTATTGTTTGTTTTAAACCAAGACCACCTTCGGGCTGTTGTTGGGCTCTCAAAAGGTAATCGACCGCTGCTTATTCACTGGCGGAAATAAGCGGTATTGCTTATTTGTTTGTTTTTAATTTTGCTACACAAAGCTACACAAGGGTTTTCTGCGTTTTCCGTCCCTAATTTTGCAGTGAGTAAACTAAAGGGACGACATCTAGTCACCACCGCCCACCACCAACTCTTTTATCAACGAATAGTGGAATTAAACATCATATTATAACATCCCTATGTCTGCAGGATCGAGTATCTTCGGTTCCCTAATCACCTGGTATTCTATCAGCCTCTAATGAAGCTCAAAAATACTACAAATTATGGTATTTCATAATAGTTTGAGTGTTTTCATGCCACTATAAACTTATAATACTTTTCAAAATACATAGTTATATTTTTAGCAGTGGAATATTGGTTGGAGAGAAGAAGTTTATCATAAAAGAATATTTATTGTTGTTAGTGGTTTGGTTTGTTTTGAATTTCGCGCAAAGTTACACGAGGGTTATCTGCACTAGCCGTCCCTAATTTAGCAGTGTAAGACTAGAAGGTAGGCAGTTAATCATCACCACCCACTGCCATCTCTTGGGCCACTATTTTGCCAACGAACAGTGGGAATGACCGTCACATTACAACGCCCCCACGGCTGAGAAGGCGAGCATGTTTGGTGTGACGGGAATTCGAACCCGCGACCTTCAGATTACGAGTCGACAGTAACAGAAGTCCAGCGAGTTTTGTTTGTTTGTACTTATGCACAAAGCTACACAATGGGTTATCTGTGCCTTGCCCACCACGGGTACTGAAACCCGGTTTCTAGCGGCGCGAGTCTGCAGACGTACTGCTGCGCCACCGGAGATCGTCCAGTGAATTATCTGGCAAAGCAAAATCAGTGCTATGAAACGAGTTCTTCCCTCTTTAACTAACATATCTAAATATATTTCACTCACACATCATAGAAACAAGTGAAGTGTACAGTAGATTTGATACACAGTTAGAATTCACTTCAAACTAAAATAACTTACGTATTTCTTTACACTGAAGCCATAAAACTGTCATTCATAAACGCAGACAGAAACAATGACCAAAGGAACGACGAAAACGGAGGACCAGATGAAGATAATCAGCTGTTTAAAAAAAAAGTTGGAATTTATATGCAGTTCAAAGCAAAATTACTAATGAAACTAATTTATCTTCAGTTCTTTTTTATAATACCTTATACTCTCATAAAAAATACGTTTTTTTTTGTTGTTCTTTTGAAATATAGAGCTACACAATGAAATATATACTGTGTCTGCCATGAATATGGAAATACAAATGTTACTGTTATAAGTTCGCAGACTTTCCGCTGAGGGGAGGATGTGCATATAGAAACTGTTATGATATTCAGTATTTAATTTCAACACGAGTGGTATGTTATACGACATGTACATTAAACGACCAGGTCAGAGACTCTTAAGACTTAAACGTAGTTATTTTAAATTAAAAACTGCGAACCAGGGGGAGAGTGACTAGTCATGAACACTACTCTTAATCTGAAAACGGAATCGCCTGTTGCATTTACTACGCCCCCACAACTGAAATTTCTAAACGTATTTTGCGGAGTATCGCTGCTCATATATTGGGGGCCTTCTGATCCATGGGCCGTCACATTAACCGCTAAGGCCACGCCAGGCCCTTGTAACATTTGACCATTGCACGTGAGTCAAAACAATACGAATAAATGCCGTAAGTTTAAAATATTATGATTCGTGAACTGTACCAAGATAATAAGTTCCAGAAGGTATCAAAACTTTTTCGTTCCAAAACGTGACACGAGACACAACTTTAAACCTAGAGCTAAAAAAAACAACAAAAAACAATGGTGTTTTTTGTATGTTTATGAATTTCACACAAAGCTACACGAGAGCTATCTGCTCTAGCCGTCCCTAATTTAGTAGTGTAAGACTAGAGGGAAGGCAGCTAGTCATCACCAACCACCGCCAACTCTTGGGCTACTCTTTTACCAACGAATAGTGGGATTGACCGTCACATTATAACGCCCCCACGGCTGAAAGGGCGAACATGTTTGGTGCGACGGGGATGCGAACCCGCGACCCTCAGATTACGAGTCGCACGCCTTAACACGCTTGGTCATGCCGGGCCCCAAAAAAAAAAAAAAATGGTAATCAGGCATGGCAATCGATTTCGCAATTGGCCTTTAAAATTTAATGGCAGGCTAATTAAACATTGGGAGAGATGGTCAAGGTGGTATTTGGGAAGTTTTGACAAAATCTAATATTAAAACACCAATAAATACACAAAATGACCCAACCAATGAATACTAGAAAAATGATTTAGTGTATTTTTTATTTTAGGCTTAAAGTAAAAAACAGACCGTGCCGTATGAACTGACTGTTTGTGATTTTTGCTCGTGTAGTACAATTGGAATTATTGCAGTCGTCTTTTCTTTGTGCATTGTAAGTTTATTGTACAATCAATAACAAAGGAGGTTTTTCTCGAGTATACATATTTAGACCAATTTTACGCCCACAGTACTTTGAGTCTTCAGTGTTACAGTGAAATGTCTCTGGACTTATACTGCTAGAAACCAAGTTCCGATACTCCTGGTAGGCAAAGCCCAGATAGCCCATTGTTTTGCTGTGTGCTTAACTTTAATCAGTCAGAACTCTGAAATACTCCACAAGAGAAAAAATTCGAGTATTTCTTTAAAATGTTATACTCTCTTGAATTGTTTATAACTTACCGTTAGAGACTGCATGATATTGTTGCACTAATGGTGAATAAAATACAACCACAATGATGATCAAAGACTTTAACGTAGTCTTTGACAATGGATATTGTAAACACATCTTCAGTTTTTGAGATTAAATACATTTTACACTTAAGATATTGCTTTTTATTTGAATGCTGTCAAGCCCAATGTTCTGCCTACTGCGAGTGTCGAAACCTAATTATAAGCGTCAAATTTCTCATTTGAAAGCAAAATAGAAACATCTTATCTAATATTAAATATCACTTTCACCAGACAGATGGTTTAGAGGTGAAGAGAAACGCCTGAAACATTATTGACCACTTGTATTATATACAATATTGTAAATATGAAGAAAGGCGCCTGAGTCACCAGATGGACTATTGTCAAAATCTCAGCAGCGCCACTATGCGGTGGTGACTGAAATACGGTGTCCAGAGGGTCACGTTTCTCAAAGAAACGTTTTAAGGTATTCGTCATCCAATAAAGCTTTTATTGACAACTGTAACCTGGTCATGAAGTTAATTAAACCGGTAGACACAGATACACGTCATCCAATCATTATAAAACACAAAGAGTCGACGTTACCTCTTGCTAGAGCCAAACATTGTATTACACCTGTTTCACTTTTTATCTCGCATCATCTCATGAAAACAAGATTGATATACGTATTTACTAAATAGCTTTAAATGTTCTTGCTAGATCATTTATTAATGTATTAAATATTTGCGAAAACTAACTTATATTGATAACTAACATAAAATATCCACGTTCCACTAATTCTAATGTCCTCCGATAATTTACAGAGGCGTCAACGTACCAGTTAAGCGTTTCGTTTGTCTGTTTGATTTTTCAACTTAGTGTAAAACTACATGTGAGCTATCTGCGTTAGCCGTCCCTAATTTTGTAATGTAAGACTAGAGGGAAGGCAGCTAGTCATTACCACCCACCGCCAGGACTTGGACTACTCTTTTATCAATGAATAGTGGGATTGACCGTCACGCTATAATGCCCCTACCACTGAAAGGGCAAGCGTGTTTGGTGGAACGAATATTTCAAAAATTAACCCTCAAATTACGAGTCGAACGCCCCAACCACTTAGCCATGTAAGGCTGCAAAGGTCTCTATTATCTTAGTTACTACTATAGTTGCGCCAATTATTTACATGATTGTTCTGTTGCCATTTCCTAAACTTAATTCAAATGAACTCAATATAAAAGCAAATAATTTTTATTTGGATTCTAGGATTTGTTTCTATATTTTTATTTGAATTCCTTTCATTCTCCGAATTTTTCAATATTTTCTTATTCATATTTTATCTCCCGACTTTTTGCTGTTTCTCAAACAATTCTCAGATTTGTATTTTTTCCCTTCTTTGTGTTTCAATATTTTTCGTTCGCCAATATTATTTGACTGTTTTTGTTTGGTGTCGTTTCCTGAACTTTTTATCTAAATCTGAGCGTCTATTCTATGGGTCCTGGGAGGTCCTGATGCCTTTGTTTCCCTCCCTCTTGTCTTTGACTGGCTAACAAATATTTGATCTATTGAATTTTGATCATGTTGGTAAAAATATGTTCATTCTTTCCCACTTTTACGATTTTGTATTTTTTTTTATAGTATTTGCCGCGGCCCGGCATGGCCAGGTGGTTAAGGCACTCTACTCTCAATCTGAAGGTCGCGGGTTCGAATCCTCGTCACACCAAACATGTTCGCCCTTTCAGCCATGTGGGCATTATAATGTGACGGTCAATCCCACTATTTGTTGGTAAAAGAGTAGCCCAAGAGTTGGCGGTGGGTGGTGATGACTAGCTGCCTTCTCTCTAGTCTTACTCTGCAAAATTAGGGACGGCTAGCGCAGATACCTCTCGTGTAGCTTTGCGCGAAATTCAAAACAAACCAAACCAGTATTTGCCAGAAAACCTCCACATATCCTTCATTTCGAAAGTACGAATTGGGAAAAGTATATAGTTTTACAGATTTTTTGAAGCAGAATTATGAGGCTTAAGGGGCTATGGGGTAAATTTTGGCCAACATGTTTTTGGGTCAAGCCTAAAAAAATAATACCCACGTGCACACCCTCAGAATCCCCTTAATATGCGTGCATAGGTTTATGGTCTTTTCTCTTGGAGCTATGGAGGACAAACAGACAGTATATTTTATTATTACAGAAATAATATAAATAATAGTACCGAGGTTCCCCTCTGAAGCTCCTTAGTACACGTGCAAAGTTGTAGTTCTCTAGGTTCTTGCCCCATAGTGATACAGTGGTGTGTATGTCTACAAAGTCATACTGCGAGAAGTTGAGTTTCTGTATTCGTGGTGAGCAGAGCATAAATAGCTCACTAAGTAGCTTTGAGCTTAATTTTAAACAAACAAACTATAGGTTCATTCCTCTTGGCGGTCACACGAACAGACTTTTGTTGGCGCTTGACTCATAATCTGAGAGTCGCGGGTTCGAATCCCCATTACACCAAACAAGCTTTCCCTTTCAGCCCTGTGGCGTTATAATGTGACAGTTAATCTCACTAATCGTTGGTAAAAGAGTAGCCCAAGAGTTGGTGGTGGGTGATGATGACTAGCTGCCTTCCATCTTGTGTTACAGTTCTAAATTAAGAATGGTTAACGCACATAACTATCGTGTAGTTTTGCGCAAAAATTCAAAAGAAAATATGAAAAATAAATAAACAGCTCTTGTGTAATTATAGATTGAATTGCATTGAATTAGTCAAGAGACTCATTTCTTGAAAACTGCTGGCCCGGTAATAATGAATATCAATTTATCATTTGTTTATAAAACTATATAAAGGGTTTAATACGTTATACTAAATAATTTGGAGACCTCACCACAAGTATAAATTACAACGTCCATTTATGCACTATCTGACAATTATGTTTCTTCAGAATAATACTGCAGTGCAGTTTCCATCGCAAAAGTCTTCATCGTAAAGTTGTCATGTCTAAAGCACACCACCCCACTTTGCAGTTTTTCATATTCCAGTTAATTTACTAGTACGACGATTTTTCAGTGCTTACCTAAGAAGAGTTATCATACAGAAATGCATGGGCGATTTGACCGGGTTATAATTTTATAGAACTGCATGAAGAACCGTTTCGTTTTTCAACTGTTTAGAGGGGTGGGGGTATAACTGGAATCCTTTAATTAATAAACCTATATCTCATTGAGCTTGTTTCCTGACTGAGATCCTTTTTTAATATGTTTGGTACAGCTGTTTGAGACACGTGGGTGGTTTTGTCACTGATCTTTTAGTTTACAAATTAACAACTGTTACAAGACGCCGTAATCTGCTCACTACAACTGGAGTATAACTTGTTGCAAGTTGCATTCTCGATTGCTCCGATCTCCCAGTTTGATCCATATTCCTTTGTTCTCTAATTCAGTTAAAGTTCAAGGATATCCATTTCTTTGAAACACCAAATTCTCAATTTTAACACATATGATATGAGTGTGTGAATATTTTGGATGGGCAAGGACTATTATATACCTACTTCATAAATTATTAGTTTGCGATGACATTAAACTACTCACGAATAACAATGCCAAAATTTAGTTTTGAAAGATATCGTTGAACAACAAAATTATATCGATTGTGGTCACTTGCTGATTACATATTTAAAATCGTTTTAATTTAAGATATCCAACCTTGTAAAAAAAAAAAAAAAAAAAACACTAGTAAGAAGTTGTTTTTTGTTATTGTTTTGAATTAAGCACAAAGCTACACAATGGGATAACTGTTCTCTGCCCACCACGGGTATTGAAACCCGGTTTTTAGCGTTGTAACTCTGTAGACATACCGCTGAGCCACTGGGGTACTAAAGTAAGAAGTAGAGAAGCCACAAGAATGAATAAGAAATTATAATAGCAAAGCAAAACCAACTTCGTTTGTTAGATTTATTTCGTACTTCTATGATTTTTCGTCTATATTATTAGAGATTATAACAAAAATATTAGGCGTCGATGCCAGCGGTGGACAATAACGAATTGAACGAAACGAGAAATAAGTACGTTAAACACACAACAGAGTTAATATAATTTTAGTGCTGCCATCTGTAGACAGTAAAATTAACTTATCAGTGTGAGACCGCAGACATACCACTGTGCCGGTGGGTGGCGAAAGAGATAGAGAAATCATTCCAATTGGGCCCGGCATAACCAGGTGGCTAAGTCACTCGAGTCCTAATCTGAGGGTCGCGGGTTCGAATCCCCGTCACACCAAACTTGCTCGCCCTTTCAGCCGTGGGGGCGTCTTTATGTTTCGGTCAATCCTACTATTCGTTCGTAAAAGACTAGCCCCTCTAGTCTTATACTGCTAAATTAGGGACGGTTAGCACACATTGCTCTCGTGTAGCTTTGCGCGGAATTAAAAACAAAGCAAACCAATCATTCCTATTGTACGATTATAATATTGTTTATTTGACATTTTTATTGAAAAATATTTTAATTTTCTGATAATCTATCAGTATGTAACAATAAAACAATAATTACCAGGAACAAAATTGTTTTGCGTGATTTCTATGAACTCTTTTTTTAATGTGATTGAAGGAAGTAATGCCAAGTTTAAATAAATTAGTAACAGTTGCCTGTCAAAAACATCTTTGATATGCCATGAAACTTTCAATGAATAGCAGAGAATTAACACGAAAGTTTAACAGTTTTTCCAGCTCAGACTAAATAATTTTTAAAGAACTTGCTTGAAAACTGTTATCCAATGCTTCGTTCTAAATTGTTTAAACTTTGAACTAACTGAAAAACAGAGTTTCTAATCATGTTAAAGGTCATTTATCTAACAGAATTATTCTAAAGAAGACCGTTAAAGTACATAAAGCTATTCACGATCAGTAGAAGATACGTGTATGAAAAGACACATTAACTCAAGTTAAAAAGAAAGTTAGAAAACTATTGATGTCCAATTTAAAGCGACCGCAGGACACCATTGCCAGCTTTTAACGATGGATATAAACGTTAACGAGGCGTGAAATCTAACCACCAACTGTTGAAATATGTTCACAGAAGCCATAAAAATAATATTTGAAATGTATAGTCATGTGACTGGTGATTTATGATAGTACATTAAAAGATTTATCTACTATTAGGTTTATACGTTTCCGCTTTGAACTAAAATGATGTCTTTCTTCATAATTTTACCGATCTCATAAAATATCATGAAGCCACGCAACTTCTGTGAAAATAGATAATTTTTAATGAGTTGACAATTTATGGTTTCTATATGTTCCTGCTAAGGAAGTGAGAATTTCTTTTTTGTTGACGAGAATTCCAAGCAAAACCGTAACATGTACGAAACGTATACAACTTATTGCAACGACGGCAAACACTCCCTGAAGATATAAGGGATAAATTATTCCAAGATTTTTTGCCTTTCACGTGTAGTTACCTTTATTGATATGATAAGTCTCACAATTTCTGCTATCCGCAATACCTTGTTCTCTAACATTAACAAGTAACCGTGAAATCACGTGATAAAACCGATCATGTAAGTATTTTAACGTATCTCAGTACGGCTTGTATGGTTATTAACACTTTTATTGACAAGGAGAGAACAACGTTTCGAACCTTCCTAGGCCATCTTCAGGTGAAGAAAGAGAGAGTTTGAATGTGACCGGTGCCGGACACATGTCTTAGGGACGAGAATATAAACGGGTACAGGATTGTAGGGGCATTGCAGGTGTATGTTAGGTTATTAACTGATAGAGATGTAAAGGTGTTTCTTTATATTGGTTTAATTTTGGTTTTAGTAGCTGTATAAGTAGGGTTCTATTGATTTTGTGTTTGTTTATATATGTTTTCCGACTTATTATCTGGGTATTTTTCTATGGTTATGTTATGTTTATTTGAATTGCAGTGTTCAAAAACGTATAAAGGTGTGTTTTTTTATGTTCTTTGAATCTAGTTTCAATTTTTCTGCTTGTTTCTCCAATATAGAAGTCATGGGAGTTGTTGCATTAAATTTTATAAATTATGTTGGTGTTGTGTTTGTCAGTGTAGTTTTTATATAGTATGGACTTTAGTTTTTACCCGGTTTTTGAATAAATTTGGTGTTTACTGGAATGTTGTGTTTTGTTATAAGTTTGTTTTTTTTCCAAATGTTGGTTATTTTTTCGCTGATGTCGGGAACATATGGTATGTTGCAATGTAATATTTTGTAGTTTGTTGCACCGTGGGATTTATTGTTGTTTGTCTGTTGTTGGTCTAGGTGTGTGCGTATAATTTTTTCCACGGTGTTTTGAGAAAATTTGTTGATGTTGATGAAGTGTTGTTTTATTTTGTTGATTTTATCGTTAATATTATGGGGTGAACATAGTTTTGTGGCTATGTTTATTTGGTTTCATGTGCTGAGTCCCAGGGAATGTATAGGTCAGTATGGGTGATTTTTCTGTGGATTTTTGTTTTGAATTGTGTGTCAATTCTTGTGATCATGAAAATAAGAAATGCTATTTGGTTAGTTTTTTCCTGTTTACAGATGAACTTAATGTTGGGATGTATAGAATTAATGTGATTGAAAAAATTAAGTGTGTGTTCTGTAGATGTGAATCCAGCAATTGTATCATGATCATGCCTGTACCAGTATAGTGGTGGGTGTAAGGTTGAACTGATCACTTGAGAATCAATCTATGTCATAATAATGTTGTCTAGAACTGGTGACACGGAATTCCCCATACGTAGGCCATTTATTTACAGGTAGTTTTGGTTATTGAACATAAAGTTAGTTTTGGTGGTAGCGAATTATTTAAGGGTTGCTAATTGGTTGCTGGGGGTGTGTTTCAATGATTTGTGTCTTGGATATAAGGTTCTAAAGCTATCTTGCAGCCTTCAGTTCTTGGGACTTCTGTGAAGAGGGAGATTACATCAGAACTGACCATTAAGACTAACATAACTTATAAAATACAATGTAACAACTGCCACGACTTCTATATTGGAGAAACAGTCAGAAAAATTAAAACTAGATTCAAAAAACATAAAAAATACCTTCACAGATTTTTGAACATGCAAATCAAATAAACACAGCATAACCATAGAAAACACCCAGATATTAAGTAGGGAAACAAATATAAACAAACAAAAATCAAAGAAGTCATACTAATACAACAGCTAAAACCAAAATTAAACCAATATAAAGGAACACCTTTACACCTATACTTGTTAATGACCTAACATCCACCTGCAACGCCCCATACAATTTTGTACCCGTTTATACTCTCGTCCCTAAGACATATGTCTGTTAACGGTCACATTCAAACTCTCTCTTTCTTAACCGAAAGACGACCTAGGAAGGTCGAAACGTTATTCTCTCCTTATGAATAAAAGTGTTGATACCCATACCAGCCGTTCTGAGATATGTTTTTATTTCAAGTAGATTTCGCGTCATCAAGAATTACTTCACCACGTAAGTATTTGTGTGAAGCTCCGAGGGCAAAATAATTAGTGATGTTTCTGACAGGGACTCAAAGGGTAAGACAGTTGGGAAAGTACAATAAATATCTTGAAGTAAGATGTAAGCGAACTGTAGCTCTCTGACTTTTAACCATTGGCTGAATCCTTTCAGCCATTAGGCCTGGCATGGCCAGGTGGTTAAGGCACTCGACTTCAAATCTCCGGGTTCAAATCTCCGTCACACCAAACATGTTTGCCCTTTCAGCTGTAGATGCGTTATAACGTAACGCTCAATCCCACTATTCGTTGATAAAAGAGTAGCCCAAGAGTTGGCGGTGGGTGGTGATGACTAGCTGCCTTCCCTCTAGCCTTACACTGCTAAATTAGGGACAGATAGTGCAGATAGCCCTCGTGTAGCTTTGCGTGAAATTTAAAACAAACCAAACCTCTTGTTCTGCCACT
Organism: Tachypleus tridentatus; assembly: GCF_004210375.1. Lineage (NCBI taxonomy): Eukaryota > Metazoa > Arthropoda > Merostomata > Xiphosura > Limulidae > Tachypleus > Tachypleus tridentatus. Next base: position 80,693,947 of record NC_134837.1, read on the forward strand.
GGACTCCTATTTTAAGACGAGCAGACCTAAATTTGAAACTTTTCACAGTCTGGACTCTATACTAGCTGACAAAACCCTGGTGAAATCCTTTGCTATGTATATGTCGAATCAGGATTTGTAATATTTTACATCTATCTCTTTTCTTCTCCTGGTTTTCACCGCAGTCTTTCAGTGAAGAACAGCAGCTCGTAGTTTCATTAAAATCCCTGATGACGTGTTTATAGTGAGAGTGAGATTTCGTTTCAAATCAAGTCTTGAATTTCCAGTGGACCAAGGAGTGATTAATTCTATGCTTCTAGTCAGAAATGCCCTGTTAACCTGATCTTCCATTTCTTCAGAACGTTGCTCAGAGGGGATGTGAGTGTAGGTTGATAAGCTAGTGTAAGTCCAGCACTTATTCTATTAACACTCTATTGAATAAACACTCATAAGCTCTTTTCCTTCTAGCATCTCAATTTTAACTGACTGTGAGTGACAGATACAAACATTTATAAACTCTACACAGCACTGTGCTACTGAATCCAGATACCCATTCGTTAGGAAGGACCCTTTATTTCCTGGAGTTGCTCAGTCCCAGTGTTTTTGATGATATAGAACAAAAATATATATTAATGCAAATTTCCATGATGAATATTAATACTCCTGGCAAAGGAAGGTTTAGCCGTAGGGTTTATCATAATTTAACTTCTGTTACATTTTAATCAGTTCTTTCTTTATTACATTTAATGTTTTGGATTTTAGAATTTTTATTAATTTAAACCTTGCTATCAAGAAGATAACTATTCTTTTTCTAGGCACCTTCTTAATACACATACTTGTAGTTTTATTCTAAGTAATTTCATAGTAAGAAATATAATTAAGTTATATCAGATGAATGAATGAATGCCGAATGAGGAATTATCACACATATATATGAATGGGCTAATGCACTTGTTAAAATATTATAATTTAATATTTCTATAAGTAGAAGTAACATAATGTGTTTAGGTAATATATTTATTAATTTTTTCTGCAGATCAATTTCTTGAATATTTGCAAGCAGCGCTTCATTCTAAATTTCTCGAACTCTGAAAAAACTGAAAATCAGGGCCCATAATAAAGTTTAAATATCTTTTATCTAATGGAATTATTCTATAAAGACCGTTAATGTGTATTGAACTATTTGCGCCGAGTTTAAAATTATTATTATTATTTTACTTAGTTGATACTGATGTATGCTGATGTCTTATTTTTTCTGATTTCGAACAAAGAATTACATGAAACATCAAACTCTGGAAAGCAAATAACTTTTCTAAGACGGTCATGAACGAAAAACACACAGACACTAAACTTTATTCACACAAATCACAGATCTTTACCCATACTCTTATGCGTTTATTATATGAGATTGCTAGAATAAAGGCTTAACAGTATAGGTGAAGCAGGGCCAATAATAAGGCGATCTTACCCTTGAAGACCATACGATTTTACTGACCATGAGAAAATCGTGGTTGTTTGAGAAACAATCCAGCAACTTTCATACTTTGACCTTGGATCCGTTTAGAATACTCAACGAGTCTAAAGCATCATCCAGACAAGGTTGTTTGATATTGACTCGATAGGCTTGAGTAATTAGCCAACAAGCTTTACAAAATAAAAATAGGGTTAAGTTCAGTTTTAACCCTTTTAGGACATTTTTTACACTTCTTAGTGTTTACATACAAATTTTAGTTGAGGTTGGCCCAAACAGGTTCAGAATAGTTATGGTGTAAACAGACACACATTTTGTGTTAACAACATTTCTTAAATAACTTAAATGCGGCACCTTTTACTTCTACTATTCCCATGTTTTATGCAGCAGTTAACCAAGCAAAATGCAATTTTCATCGAGAAAAGTCCAAATTTTATTATGCTTCATGTTATTTATAGTGAAATAAATCACGCAAGGCATTTAAAGTATTTTCTGCTTGTTTTGTTTAAAATCTAATCTATAACAATAATAGGGTATATCTGTGAGTCTGCCATAAATTCAAGAGGGAAACAAATCTAGAAACCTGAAGTTTTGCATTCATACTAAGTGAACCATAAGGGTGTTTATGTGAGTATTATTACTTATCCATATATGTACGCGCATGTGCGTGCGCGTCTTTTTATGAGGCAAGCTAGCGAAAAAAACACATTAAAAGAAGTGTTACTGCCACTTTTTGAAGAAAAACAACAACTTAGTAACCTATAATTCTTCATTCATATTAAGTGTACCCTGATGGTGTTCATCTGGGTATTACTTAACTTATTAATTTATCTGTATGTATGTGCATCTTTTTAATAGGCAAGATAGCGAAAAATGACATAGAAAAGAAATGTGACCGCCACAGCTCGAAGAGAAAAGAACCTAAAGGGCTGAAATTTTGAACACATATGAATCGGACCCTGAGGGTATGCACTAGAATCTTATTACTCATCCACGAGCATATGCCCCGTCACAAATGACGGTGTTACTGCTCCATAGTATACCCTAACCTCACATTTGATAGCTAATTTAAATAAACAAAATTTGCGAAATCAAGAACAAGTGCAGTCGAAGCAGTCAAACGTCGATAAATTCTTTATAATGAAGTAAGCTAGGGAAAAATCACATAAGAAAGAAGTGATTCATTATGTAATAACTACAAGTATACAGAAACAAGCCAGTACGTTTTGTTAACAATGAGCTACAACAGTGACTTTTATGCCAAGTTACTTAGCAACAAAAGTATAAAAGATTGTTTGTTTGGAATTAAGCACAAAGCTACACAATGGGCTCTGCCCATTACGGATATCAAAACCTGGTTTCTAACTGTGTGAGTTCACTAACATACCGTTGCGCCACTGAGAAGAGGGAGTCTAAAATGAGTTCAGAATACCCACACTATAAACCTAATAACGCGAGCGAAACCGGGTGCTTTCGCTAGTTGTTAAATAAAGCTTAAATAAACCTGAAAAAGCTTCTATCGTAAAACTGTCTATTGCATTATTATGCAAACCAGTCATTTTAAAGTTATGAATGCTAGTCACAAATAATAACTCACAATGACAGAATGCTTATAATAGCTCACCAAAACATTGCCATGCAGCTGCTTAGATTGTTTCGACAAAATTAATTAATGTATGATAAAAAGGCTTAGATAGAAGTTTCTTCTAATATATGGAAATTAAATTTAAAAGTTTTCTTCTTTTCTTCATCGCTAAATTTTGTAATTTCTAGGTGGCGTTGGTAAGAGAAAAGTGTATACCTGGCTCAGTTCAGAGATGCGTTCAGTTAAAATAAGAACTGGAATAATCCACTTGAATAACGCATTAAGCGTACGTGAGCTATACAACTAAGAGGTCCGTAACCCTTAGGATTGAGATGCAATCTTCACTAATTTTGAATTAGATAGAAACAAAGTTGTTCATTAGCGCATCTGTTCTTTTTTTAACTGAGTAATGTAACTGATTGTAAATTTTGTAATATAGAGCTTGCTGAGCAGCATCCCCTTTCGAACCCTGGAAAGTTTGATCAGCAGTCTGTAGGAAATTGGCGAAGCCTGTCCTACAAGAATAGACTACAACTCATCAAAACCATCAAACATCTAACAGAACAAGAATAATCTGTTAATTAAGATAGGAAGTTTTCTTTCTTCTTGTACTTAAGTAAATTGCTAATGGTTAGAATGTTTTAAATATATACACTGCTGGCCAAAATTAAGGCCAATGAACATAAAGAAAAAATATGCATTTTGCGTTGTTAGACTCAACCACTTATTTGAGTAGAGCTTCGAAAGACGAAAATAAGAAAAGGGAAAATAAAAATAAAAAACTTTTTCAGCATTTAATAGGGAAAATGTGAACACTATGAAATTAGCCTAAATACTAGCTGGTCAAAAGTTTAAGACCATACTAAAACGAAGCGTTAATTGGTAAACATGTAACGAAATTTAGTCATTTGTGTTCAAGCATTAGCGTTGTCAACATTTCCCACTGACATCTCCTGTGTTACATTGGGTAAAAACATGGCAAAGGCTAAAATGTTGACAGAGTTTGAACGTGGCAGAATTGTCAAGCTGCAAAAGAAAGGTCTCTCTCAACGTGCCATCGCTGGTGAGATTGGGCGTAGTAAAACTGCTGTTGCAAATTTCTTAAAATACTCTGAGATATACGGAACGAGAATTTCAAGCGGTCGGCTCAAAAAAATTTCGTCGATGTTGAGCAAGAGGATTCGACGGGCTGTCCAGCATGACACCAGCCGATCGTCTAACCAGATTAATGCCCTTACGGACGCAGAATGCAGCTCAAGAACAATAAGACGGCATCTACGAGAGAAGGGCTTTAAAATCCGTAAACGTCTTCAAAGGCCACGCCTCCTTTCACACCACGAAACAGCTCGGTTAAATTTTGCTGAGAAGCACCAAACATGGAACTTAGAAAATTGGACGAAAGTTTTGTTCTCTGATCAGAAAATAATTAACCTGGATGGTCCAGATGGCTTCTAACGTTACTGGCACGATAAGGATATCCCACCGAAGACACTTTCTACACGACACAGTGGAGGAGGTTCCATCATGATCTAGGGTGCTTTCTCCTTCCATGGAACAATGGAGCTTCAGGTTATACACAGGCGTCAAACTGCAGCTGGCTACATTGGCATGTTGGAGAGAGCATCCTTATTGACTGAAGGCTCTCGCTTGTCTGGGAATGACTGGATCTTTCAGCAGGACAACGCTGCAATCCACAATACCTGTAGGACAAAGGACTTTTTCATAGCAAATAACGTGATTCTTTTGGACTATCCAGCGTGTTCGCCCGAACTAAACCCCATTGAAAATGTTTGGGGTTAGATGGCAAGGGAAATATATAGAAATGGACGTCAATTCTAAACAGTGCATGATCTTCGTGAAGCCATCTTCACCACTTGGAATAACATTCCAGCCATTCTGCAAACGTTTATATCGACCATACCAAAGCGAATGTTTGAAATTATTCGCAATGACGGTCGTGCAACTCACTACTGAGACCTCTTGTTGGGCATTTCCTACACTGTTTACAACTTCTTTTCGGTATGGTCTTAAACTTTTGACCAGCTAGTATTTAGGCTAATTTCATAGTGTTCATATTTTCCATATTAAATACTAAAAGAGTTTTTATTTTTATTTTCCCTTTTCTTATTTTCATCTTTTGAAGTTCTACTCAAATAAGTGGTTGAGTCTAACAACGCAAAACGCATATTTTTTTCTTTATGTTCATTGACCTTAATATTTTGGCCAGCAGTGTATATATATTTAATGCTGATAAGCCTGTATAATAAACTATGTACCAATTAAATCGGTGAAATAAATGCTCATTTGAAATAACTACACTAACAAAATGTTCGAAATAAAAACACTGAACTGGAATTGCTGTTTTTAATCTGTTTTCTTTCTGCTTGTTTTTAAATATCAAGTAATCAACAGCTGTTCTTTTGAGTTGAAATAATTTGTTGTGTTTTTGTTGTTGTTGCGTGCAAAATGTGTCATATAAACACACATAATAATTACTACACGACGTTTTAAACGTCTGAAACCCCAGACACTTCAACGAATTTGACGGAGTGTGTTCCACTTGCTGTCCTTGTAATTCGAAATAAGCTTGGGAATATTATTTCTATTCTTTCTTCAACAGTGCATAGCATACTCGTTCCATGGTCAGTGGTTCGACCCTCGTCACGAATTCGTTGTTTCAGAAGTTTGTTGTGTCTGATCTTATCTTTGTGCACACTTGCCTTGAGCAGTCTCCAAAGAAATAGTAGTCTATGAGAGTCAAGAAAAGGGGATTCGCTCTTGGAGACCACGTTTGTCAATCCAGTGTCCTGGGAAGGTGGCATATAACCAAGCTATGAAATTTAAAAAGAAGTTGTAAACCACCCATGGTTCCAAATATTTCGGACATCTTGAATAACTCTTGGCCGTGAATTGGACTTTAAATTTATTACATAAAAGGCTTATTCTTCTAAACCCTTGGAGATTTATGAGTGTCTTGGATAGTTTGTGTTGAAATTGTCACACAAAACATTGAGTTTAAACTTTTCCTCTAAAAAAATCTCTGTTACAGCGAAAGATAAGGATGACCATGTGACGTAAAAGAATTAAAGAGTTAGGGTTAGTGAATGTAGATCTGCAAGGTGTGAAAAGTGGGATTTCAGTTAATCTTATTCATAAATCGTTCTACAGTAGTTTCTAAATCTTATTGCATATATTATTTTTATAATTATTATGTACAAACTACTTAACATGCAAGACAAGTACTACACGTGGATATAAGTTAAACAAATTAAACGAGTGCTCCCACCATATTTATAACGTCATCAACAAAATGTTTACTTCATTGTCCACCGGTGGCTCTTTATAACGCTAAAATTTAAGGTTCTATCCTTACGGTAAGCACGGTACAAGTAACCCCTTGCGTCGCTTTGTGCGAACAATACAAGAAACAAATTACTTGCATCAAACTATTATTAAAAGTGTTTGCTACAAATACTGCAAAACCAGCATTAATAGCAAGTGAAAGTTATGAACGCAACGTTTCTGTCACATCCTTATTTTAACTTTGGTGTTATTGTTCTATAGTTGTGTTTTAGTTAATATTTTAAAGACGTTATTTAGTTAGTTATAAAACTTCTTCACTTCCCATGGTAACGTAAAATAACATTTTAAAATAATACTGTTGAGACTAAGTCACTTAATCTTGTCCAAACCATAACAATGGTTGTTCATGAAAGTTCTTGATATATAGAGCATGTAGAACAATGTTAAGTCTATCAAATCCCAGCCGACCGAGGAAACCCTGGTATCGGACGAAAGGTTTTGTTGCCATGGGTATTGTAGACGTTGTTGGTTGAATTATTATAATATATTCTTTATTTTTGCTCGTAGGCTCTTGAATTTAAATGTAAACTACTTCAAATTTAAAAATACAAAACGTCGCATCTGAAACGAAGCAATTATATTAACACTATTATTTAACTAAAAGTTAACAATTAATTAAAAGCAAGCAGTTTAAAAGTATAAACAATATTAAGGAGTTTCTCAGTGACAACTTCCTTTATTCATTTAACAAAACTATTCAAAGCCTTATTAACGAGACATTGTCTGAAGAAAAACAATAGGAATTTAAAAGTTGGGGCGTTTTTTCATGTTTAATTTCGTTAAATAAAACTGAGAATTCCTTTTTTGTTCTGATTACCGTCATCTAATACCAAGTTAGAAGATTAAATAATGATTTGGAAGAATATCTTTGAAATCTTTGCTAATTAGTTGAATATTCTCTTGGTACACAACTTGCTATATTTTACACACCCTTTGTAAATATTTTGAGAATTACATTTTTTTTCTCCATACTAACTGCACTATAAAAAATTTGAAAACATGTACAGTTAGAAATTGCTTTTCTACTACACATTTAAATTTTATAATGTAGAAAAGTACTGTATAATTTGTAGGACTAGAATAAAATAAATTGTTTTCTTTACAACACATTTACATGTTATAACGCTTCCCGCTAATACAGCGGTAAGTCTACGGATTTACATCGCTAAAATCAGGGGTTCGATTCCCCTCGTTGGGCTTAGCAGATAGCCTGATGTGGCTTTGCTATAAGAAAAGGAGAAAAGCACATTTTATAATGCAAAAAAGAAATTAAAATAACTTTTAATTAATCAGTTGTGTTAGTGATATATTATGATATCCGACATGCTGTGAAGTTTTATAGTGCTGTTATTATTATAATTAGTGTTAAACCTTTCCCATAGCTTCTTGATTGCTGAATTGCAAGTTGATATTGATGTTATACCGTTGTTAGTGAGGTAAAGACATTAATATTGCTTTTTTCTTTTATCATTAAGCCTAACACTGCAGGTCATTGATGCGCTACAAATGTAACGGCCAAATTGTGCTGTTTGTCTGTTAAAGAGAGTTAATGACGACTAGATGCCTTGCTTACGCGCCAAAATGCTGCAAGAAGAAAATTATTTTTTTATCATTTTATAGGTGTCGCTACCGTTTGTATACAAAACGTTTATTGTTGTTTTGAATTAAGCACAAAGCTACTCAGTGGGCTATCTGTGTTCTGCCCACCACGGGTATCGAAACCCGGTTTTTAGCGTTGTAAGTCCAGTAACTTATCGCTGTTCAACCAGGAGACTTAATGGCTAACGAATGACGTAGATCTTTTTAAAATAGTTGTGAAACAAGTTGATTATCATTCTCAAGTTGAACCTATTATACATATACTGTTACTACATTCTACAAAATGTTTATATATTAAACAGCGCCATTACATATTTATCTGCGTTAACAACATTAATACGGCAAGCGCTTACTTTGACGATTTCTTTCAGCAACTTTTGAAACACCTGGATATTACATTTGGCACAATGCCTTGGTTCTATAAATAAAGATAATTTTCATTCGTAGTCAACGGCTGTAGCCATAGGTTTATGCTTTTGGTTTTTACGTGTACGGATTTTCACTGCATGAATTATAGGAACGTCGGCTGTTTCCAAAGGGCTATTCGTTTTCCTCATGTTGTGTTTAGATATACTGCGATATTTCTTAGCATAAGAACATCATTAATTTCAATACAGTAACTATAGTTAGTAATATATGAGAATGGTTAATTTTTAAACTAAAACGATACTTAAACAACAACAAAAACGGTTACAGTAATACAATGACGAAAATCGTTTTGATTAATTTTTCATTTCACTATAGGCAAAATTACTCACTCAGTAATATGTTTGTAGGAAAATAATTCATTTAACGAATCTATTATTTTAAATTTCTAAAAAACATGAATGTAACTTTATTAAATTATACTATATTATTACGTTTTCGGTTATATAGATCCTTGTCTAGGTTTACTGTACCACTTAGAAAGATCCTGGAAGACATAAGGCTCTGTCCCAGGGAATTTTGTCTCAACCTGATGTTGGTTTGTTTCCTTATCTATGGATTTCGAGTTCGAAGAATCACTAATTTTTCTAGAAAATATGAAATTAGCACAAAGTTCCGATTGAGATTTGCTTGTCGTCACGGGGTGCCCTCTGCAGGGCGTTGCTTCAAACTCTTCTTCGTCGACTTCCTTGATTTCGTCAAACGTTACCGGTTGCGTACGAAACCTGTGGCCACGGCGATCTCGTAATTTCCTTTTTTGTGATCTTTTCAAAGGCTGAGGATATTCTGTCATTGCTAATTTATAAAACCAATCTTTATGATCCGATGAAGTAGTTTCGTTTAAATTCCCAGTATATGTCATTTGAGACATTGATGGATCTTTGCAATTAGCCATATACTTTAGTTTTCTGTATTTTCTTGTTTCTAACGAAAATATTAATGATGACAGTATCTTGTATCCTGGATAAATAGAATATGTAACGATTATATGACGTCAAAGTTCTCTGACAACCAATCAAACTTCTGGAATTCACAGGAACACTTTGAATTGTTTCCTTAAAGCAACCAAATCATGACACTTTGTTATGAAGACTATGAAAAAAAAATTCTTTCGCACTTTTTAAGCACGTACTAAGGGGTTTTAATGAAATTTCAAATGTCTTTTTTTCTAAGTTCTACAAAGTGCATATAACTTTACAATATCAAACAACGGTTAGGAAATACGTTCTCGATAAGCTTAAAATGGATCTCGTATCATAAATGAAGATCCTTGGCCGATGAAAACCTGTCAAGATCCACATCTGGAAGAAAAGAAAAATACATAGATATATGAAGGTATGAAAAGCTGCCAGTCTGTATACATACATATATATATTTAAAGACCAAACTTAGAAAGTTAGGAATTGTGCCAAAATGTATTACTATGCTTTGCTGGGTTACTCTTCGCAAGAATAAAAACAAATAGATAAGGTTGTTAGATACATGTATTAAAGAACTTTGTGATTTTAATGTATCTACTGTTTATTTGCGTAGAATATGGGTGATGTTATGGGTTCTTAGAGTGTCGGGTCACTAATAATATTTATTTTTAGCCTGTTCGGCAGCCAGACAGAATATCACGCTCCTTTTGGTGACTGTAAATACGTACAGTCTGGGAACTTCACATCATAACCAGTAAACAGCTTTATTATGACTGAGGAAACAACATTTTTACAAACGTTTCCAAAAGAGCTAAAGAAGTTTCAATTTATTAACATCATTATTGATATGATTTTAATATTATCAGATGAAATATCGCGCAATGTAACTGCTATCACAGCTAACGAAACACCATTTGTTTTAGGATTGTGTTTTTTTTTAAATGAAAAAAAATATGTTTGTTGTAGCTCAACTGAGGAAAGACTAACGTAAAAAAATACAATTTTGGCAAATATTACACTTGTTTAGAATACTTAAAGGGCAGTTTTAATTCCTTTAGCTTCCTTTTAAACACTCTGGGACAAGCAGGCCACTTTTTTAAACATTTCGGTACAAATTTGTTAGTTTGTTTGTTTTGGAATTTCGCACAAAGCTACTCGAGGGCTATCTGTGCTAGCCATCCCTAATTTAGCAGTGTAAGACTAGAGGGAAGGCAGCTAGTCATCATCACCCACCGCCACCTCTTTTACCAACGAATAGCGGGATTGACCGTAACATTATAACGCCCCCACGGCTGAAAGGGCGAGTATGTTTGGCACGACGGGGATGCTAACCCGCGACCCTCAGATTACTAGTCGCACGCCTTAACACGCTTGGCCATGCCGAGCCCTTTCGAGACAAGCATGCCACATTTATAATTCCTGTCAGAAGTAGAAATGACCTCAATCTAAGTTTGACTGTGTGGGTATTTGGGTATTGATGTTGTTAAATACCCAGGAGGGTCAGGTACATTTGACCTCTTCCTCCCTCCCGAACGATTATAGCGTCTGTCTTTAGGGTGTTTTTGTTTTTTTTAAAGCTTTGGGCCAGAGTAAAAGTATAACATCATACTCAGGTCCATTTCAGGGCTCAGTCCATGCATGGACGAACAAGAAGTTCCTCAATCTAAACGGGAGCTTGTTTGTTTGGTTTGAATTTCCCGCAAAGCTACAATAGGGCTATGCACTCTACCCGTTTTTAATTTAGCAGTGAAAAACCACCCACTGCTAACGCTTGCACTACTATTTTACCAAAGAACAGTGAAATTCACCGTAAAGTTATAACGTCCCTAACTACTCAGCCATGCTTGTCCAGCTAAATGAGAGCACCCTCAAATGTTTATACAGATTTTTGCCTAATTACACACAACCAGCTTTGAATGAATGTTTTATGTGCTATGTTTTGCTCTCAAAGTTTGCCCAGGATCGATGTGGTTCCTTCTTTTTGTTTTGTTTTTAGTTAGGGAAGATTGTTATATTACAAATTGAATTAAATTAGATTATTATGATGCGCCCGGTTTTAAAAGTATAGAAATATAAGAATAGTGATATATAAGATATGTATATGAAATAAAAAGATATCAAATTAATTGTAGTATTCGATATTTTAGTAGTTGCGTTCATTACAGATACACAGTTGTATGAAAAGTTGTATCCTTTTTCATAAATATATATGTATGCTCTGTTTAACAATGATAACAAAACCAAAACCAGTGCATCTAACAAATCAGAAAAGTTGGTTATCTTATGTCAATATAATTACAGACAGTGTTAAAGTGTGTAATTTAGGTCTTGTGGACTTGAAAAGTTACCACGTGAAAGCTGAGCTTAACAGCTAAGTAGACAAATCCATTTCAAATTAAGAACCAAAAAAGTGGAAAAATATGTTGAAGACATTCAAGCCAGACAACAAAAAAACATATTATAATTTGTAAGAAACAAAAAAGTATTTAATGGATAAAAATACGAATTACAATAAAACTAATGCTGCTTTGAGTATTTTTAGCCTGAAGATTAGCTTGCTACAACTCAGTTAAACATTCAGACCGAAGACTCATACTAAAGTTCAATCTCAACAACCACTTATCTAGAACTGGCGATTACAAAGAAATCAGTCTTCCTGACACATACAATGATACTTTCAAGCAGCTTGAAGAACTAACTGTCACGATTATTTGTTTGTTTGTTTTTGGATTTTGCACAAAGCTACACGAGGGCTATCTGCACTAGCCGTCCTTAATTTAGCAGTGTAAAACTAGAGAGAAGACAGCTGGTCATCACCACCCAACGCCAACTCTTGGGCTACAATTTTACCAAAGAATAGTGGGATTGACCGTTACATTAGAACTCCCCCAAGACTGAAAGAGCGAGCATGTTTGGTGCAAGGAGGATTCGAACCCGCGACCCTCAGATTACGAGTCGAGTGCTTTAACCACCTGGCCATGCCGGGCCGTCACGATTATAACACCCTTGCTGTGGACACTTTGAATCTTCAATATATAGATATATATATATATCTTGCCTCCCGCTAGTACAGCGGTAAGTCTACGGACTTCCAACGCTAAAATCAGGAGCTCGATTCCCCTCGGTGGGCTTAGCAGATAGCCTGATGCGGCTTTACTATTAAAAACACACACACTTTCTTTATATATATATATATACATACACACACACATATACATATATGTATATGATATATTATTAACTATAACTGAATATAATTTTTTTTTTCTTTTTCTGATCATTATCGTTTACGACAGATATAATATCCAAATTTTTGTCTTAGGCGCTCATATAAACATAACTTAGTAACCTTCAATAAGTATGTTAAATTCCTGAATGTTAAAGTTCGCAATATGCGACTCATAGATTAGCTATGAGCTTTGTTTCAGAATTATCGTTCGTTGTTGTAACACGTATTAATTGACTTGTAAAATCATACACAGATAACTTGTTGATTTGCTATTCTACGAAATCAATACATTTGCTAATAACACTACTATTTGATTAAACTCAAAATGTTTAATAAGGTCACTTTGGCTTGATTCAACTCAAAATTCCACTGTGTTTACTATAACTTGATTGGGAGAACTAGTTCAGAATGGTCATTAAGCTCAACATTGATTGGCTAAATTCAATTTGTTAAAAATGTTAATAAAAGTTACTCTTGGTGACTAAAATTAACAGTTCAACACATTCATTGAAGTTGCATTTTTTGGTTAAACTACCCGCTCAAAATGTTCGTTAAGCTCACTGTTGTTAGTTCATTAAAAACTATCAGCTCAAAATGTTCGCCAAATTTCTTTTTGCTTGTTTAATATACTAACTCAAAATGTTTTCTAAGTTCATTATTTTTTGGTAAAATTTGCACATTCGAAATATTTACTACGTCCAGTGCTGATTAGACAAATTACCGCTTCACATTGTTCACGATGTTCATTGTTGTTTGGTTAAGCTTTCAATTCAAAATGGTTTGCCCGGCATGGCCAGGTGGGTTAAGGCGTTCGACTCGTAGACTGAGGGCTGCGGGTTCGAATCTCCGTAACACCAAATATGCTCGCCCTTTAAGCCATTATAATGTGACGGTCAATCCTACTATACGTTGGTAAAAGAGTAGTTCAAGAGTTGGCGGTGGGTGGTGATAACTAGCTGCCTTCCCTCTTGTCTTACACTGCTAAATTAGGGACGGCTAGCGCACATAGCCCTCGAGTAGCTTTGCGCGAAATTAAAAAAAAAACAAAAACAAACAAAACAATCAAAATGGTTACTAAATTTTCTGTTGCTTCATTCAACTACCTAGTTAAGTGAGTTCATTGTTGCTTATTTAAACTACCTAGTTAAGTGAGTTCATTGTTGCTTATTTAAACTATCTAGTTAAGTGAGTTCATTGTTGCTTATTTAAGCTACCTAGTTAAGTGAGTTCATTGTTGCTTATTTAAACTACCTAGTTAAGTGAGTTCATTGTTGCTTATTTAAACTATCTAGTTAAGTGAGTTCATTGTTGCTTATTTAAGCTACCTAGTTAAGTGAGTTAATTGTTGTTTATTTAAAATACCTAGTTAAGTGAGTTCATTGTTGCTTAGTTAAATTACCTAGTTAAGTGAGTTCGTTGTTGCTTATTTAAACTACAAATTCAAAATAATTACTTAATGCTCTACTGTTTGGTTAAACAGCGTTCGGTGTTGTTTTGTTAGGCTATCGATTCAAATTGGTTAATAAATTGTTTGTTCTTGGTTAAACTATCAGTTTAGGTAAGTCGTCTATGAGGTATATTTACCTTCATCTGGGGGTTTAAAACGTGGTTTCTACACCCCGTTAATATACACGTTGTATATTACATTTGAGGGAAAGATTTACACCTGTATCTTAGACAGGAGCTACCTTCCTTCACTTTATGAATTGCTTATGAAATATTTGCTATGATGTTAAATAATTAATATCTTACAACGTGAATGGTTTGACATTTATACAAATAGTAGAGATGGGTGATTTGCCTGAAAATACCACGAGAAGGAGTAATTTATCTAAACGCTATGAGCAGCCATAATAGAGTATTATAGAGTTTGAATACAGAGCTAAGATATTCATTTGCAACTTTTATTCAGAGTTCACTTTGATGAGGTAATGAATTTATTAATTTGTAAAAGATAGTTTTCCCTTCATCTTGGGCACATTTTTGTATCTTTCATTTCTTTTGTCCTGTTGAGTCTTTTTTTCTTCTATTACATTTTGTATTAGTCTACTAGTCCTGACTCACAAAACATGTTCATGTCCTTCACTTAAACTTCCTTTATTCTATTATTTTCACGCACAACATTTAAGCTACGCTTTCTTACAGGCAGTGTGCATTAGATCGATAAATCTTCGTCTATTTGAAACGTTTTTCGCAATCAGACAAACAAACTCACGTATATATAGTTGTAGTTAATAAACCTACGTATACGTAACTTTGTTTTATAAAACTACACATGATGTAATCAGTAAAGTAGAGTACTAGTATTTATAATAGGTTATTAAACAGGTTATTCAGTGTATGTATGACACAGTTTTATGAGTTGAAACAAAGAAGCCTACAAAAGCGTTGTGTAGAAAAGAAAAAGAGGTGTTTATAGCCGTCTATGAAACGAATCGAAACTAAATTATTGCAAAGTAAAGTACATGTAAAGTTGTAATAAACGCAAACTTAGCTGATTATGCAAAACGTCTGAATACATGTTCACAAAGTGATAAGCATATGGTTTAAGATGAACTACATGCATATTTTAGACCTAAATAATGTTTGATTTGTTTTAAAATTCACGCAAAGCGACACGAGGACTATTTGCGCTAGCAGCCCCTAATTTAGCAGGGAGGACAACTAGTTAACACCTCCCACTGCTAACTTTTGGGATACTTTTTTACCAACGAATAGATTGAGATTGACCGTCACAGTCTAACACACAGCTGAAAAGGCGAGCCTGTTTAGTGTATTCGAACTCGCCACCCACAGGTGCGGTCCCCCGCTGGTACAGCAGTAAGTTTACGAATTTATAACAGTAAAATCAAGCGTTCGATTCCAGTCGATGGACTCAGCAAATAGCCCGATGCGGTTTTGCTATAACAAAACACACACACCCGCAGGTGCGAGTCAAGTACCCTAACCACAAGGACATGCCGGGACTAGACACGAATACGTCGAGAAATTGTATTTATTACAATATTCATTTATTTTCTTCAAGGAAAATACACGAGGGTTAAGTGTTGTTTGTGTGAAATAATTTGGAAATAATACTAATTAAAAAAAACAACTAAAGTTGAAATCGAAGGCAGTAGTCAGTTGACCATGACGTCATTGTGCCACCGAGAAACATACTCGTTTTACATTAACAAAACTGACTAAGCAACAAGTAGGCAAGGTAATCTGAATTGAAAAGCCAATAATCAATCAATCCTCGCACAAAGGCCTAACTAACGATATGAGGTTTGTAGTATTTGATAGAGAAATTTACGACAAAAGTTTCGGACAGAAAACACAAACGCATTATTTATTAGATTATTTAAACTTTTTTACTAGCCACACACATATTTTTAACAACAGAGTGTTGAAATGACTAAAACGTTGTTAAAGATAATTTGTTTAACTGTTCATTGAGTGGTTTGTACAAATACTTATTAAAACGTCACATCAAGGCAGCGTTGAAAAGCAAACACATGGCCATCCCGGTATTACGTTATTTAAATTAAACAGAAGTTAAAAATTACACATACATAAATGGATCGATTTAAATTGTGCTAACATATCTCTTTACTTGGCATAATCAGTTATATATATGTGTGTTTTTCTGTTATCAGAATAAGGCTCTTTCTCTCAGTGAGTCAGTGCATCACAGACATCTCAATTCAGCTCCGAGCTATTTTGATGCCCAGTTATATTAAGTTCAGCATCTGAGTTTTCTCAGCAGTAACCATATCGTTAAACTATTTACAAAAGTAAACGTTGTCACATTTAACGAGTTAACTGGTTCACATTACGGCACCCAGCCACTATTAACACAGTTTATATCTGGCTTACAATGTCAGTCCACACAGTCTAATCCCCTTTGTTGCCAAATAAAGCGTTCAAAAGAAATGAGAGACAGAGCAGCAAAAAAAAAAAAAAATGTATATCTCTTCATGAAGTAACTGTGCAGAATTATTAAGTAATATTACACTGGTACACATATTTTCAAACAAAAATATTACTTACTAAATTAGAGATCACATGTAACCAGAACCCTTGATCATTTCCCTTCTATTATGAGATCTGCTGGCAGTTGTTGCATATTTTCTTTCAAAGCGTACTATTATAAGAAAATCGTGTCACAAGCTTCCCGAGTCACCTGTACGCCCAAATACAAGTGCTGTAATAAAGCACAGCTTCCCATACGTCTGGGTTAGCAGTAATCCACAAAGATAATCTTTGGTTGTCACTTTCCCGGATGTTCGCGAAGGAGAGTTCTACACGAGAGAGCAGTGCCAATAAAAGCACGCGCTAAATTTACTCTACGGATTTGTATCAGTTGAAGGCAACGACCGTTCAATACGCTGTGAGTGAATGTTGTTTTCAATACATATCCGTTTGTTACTGTATGTCCATGTAAGGACGCTTAAAAGTTTGACTGATCGCGTAAATATGGAGGAATTGTAAACACACGCTAATGGTTAATAGGTTGTTGTTTTTTGTATTACTATACAGCACATATCACCAATGTTGCTGTTTTAGTTAAAACTAGTAGTTTTTATTGTTCTGAAATAGTTTTAAAATAGCCGTATGTCTAATATACTAATCTATTGTGCATATTGTTTGAACTAACTTCTTGAAGTCAGTGTCTGTTAGTTTCTTTGATAATTTTTAAAGAAAATATTCGTTAAGGATATGTAAATTAAAATCTTCCATATTGAAGATGACAATAACATTCCTAGAATGAATGACTAAGAAACTTAGGCTGTTCTTGTAGTGTCTGTTCATTGCATATCACTAATTGTAAATCATGTATTTAAACAAGGAGCTTTGGGTAAGTTGTTTATTACCCCAACAGCATAATGCTCTCTATTCTGTCAGTTTTGCCCCGGCATGGCCAGGTGGTTAAGGCGCTCGACTCGTAATCTGAAGGTCGCTGGTTCAAATCCCTGTCACATCAAACATGCTTGCCCTTTTAGCCGTGGAGGCGTTATAATATAACGGTCAATCTTACTATTCGTTGGTAAAAGAGTAGCCCAAAGGTTGGCGGTGGGTGGTGATGACTAGCTGCCTTCCCTCTAGTCTTATACTGCTAAATTAGGGACGGCTAGCAAAGGTAATCCTCGTGCAGTTTTACGCGAAATTCAAATAACAAACAAACAATCTACCAGCTTTAAACACTTTCAATTCATAACATACAAGGGTTTGGATATTCAGCAATTTTTAAAAGAACAGGCTTAAGGAATGGGATAATAAATATTATACCAGTGTCTCTTATTTTTAACTATTATATTACAGTTTATTTTTAATAAGTCTCTTTCTTGTTTAAACTATTACAGTGCACAGACTTCCTATATTTTTCAGAATTGTAATACACAGATAGATGAAGGATTGTTCAAAAGTAAATATCAGTAGAAAGAAATGCTATAACAAACGTGGACTAAAAAAAAAGATTACAACAAATCTTTACTACAGACTAAGTGACTGACTAAATCACTTAAAAGTTGACTAAATCTGTTCACCATTTTTTTCGACGACTAAAAGTACTAATACTATAATTAACTAAAACTGACCGACTAAAGCTGTAGTAAAAATCTACTAATTTTGGCCAACGAGACTAAGTGTTTGACCAAAGGAAGAAAATGCTGACTAAATCGATGTTGCTGGTCAATAGCTCGAAACTCTATATGACGCAGTTTTCACTTAAACACCGAAAAATATTTTTAAAAGACATGTTCAAATTCCTCGCTCACACTGATGTGTATATATGTGAAACATGTTATTTCCATTTTTTTCAGACCGCAATAAAAACTCAAATATCATAAACAAAATAAAAATATTTAATTTATTCTCATATTCTACATCTAATAGAAGAACAGTTTAGGGATACATGAGTAGTTTACGTGAATACGTCGCCTGTTGTAGTTCTTCGATTAATAAGATACCAATCCTTTCATACCCATTGTAATGCAAAATACAAGACCTAAGCTTAAGTTCTTATAAATGTATCTCAAACATTAACTCTCCACCACAGCTCATAATTACAAAATTGTAATTTTTTCACTTCAAAATTATCTAAAATAATATGCACTACTTTCCAACTAGCTTTGATTTTGAATTTTGCACAAAGCTCGACGAGGGCTGTATATGGTAGCCGTTCCTAATTTAGCAGGAATCGACTGGAGAGAAGGCAGCTAGTCATCATCACCCACTCTTGGGCTGCTCTTTTACCAACGAAAGGTGGGGTTGACCAACTCACCATCTTAGCCTTATGTTTGACATTATTGAACGTCGTAAAACAACAAGACAAAGACATCATTGATCCAGGTTTGATGATTAAGGAAAAGAAAATCTTTATCTTTGTTAATCCTTCAATTCTTTATAGGCATTATTTTAAAGTTTTAATTTTAAGACATCAATATGGTTACATTACAAAAGTTATAAGATATAACAAACTACATTTAAAGTTCTATTAATCTGTTCGACGGGTCGTAAAACCAGGTGTTATAATCCAGTCACAATGTTTGTAACAACTAGTGTTAATGACTCATCAATACTGCTTCAATATACTTCATTACGAACCAGTCTGTGTTGTCTTAATACAAGTTTCACTAACCAATAAGATTTGCCGTAATGTCAAATGTAACTAGCTGACCAGAAAGTTCATCCATTGCATTAACTTTAATACCCTTGCTTAGTGGTCATCATTGTATTGTGCTCATAGTGGATAGATTCAACGAGTTAAACCTATCCATGGTAATTAGCACGGTTTAAACACTTACTAAAACCAATGTTGCATGTTGCATTCACGTGCTTACCAATCAGTGTGGCTTTAGCACTCATTTACAAATAACTAAGCACGTAGACTGCGACGTTTCCAGTGCCCAGAATTGTCATAATGTAAATTTATCATAATGAAAAATCTTATCAACTACTCAGGATAGCGTTAGATTTTAATTACTGTTATCTCATATCCCGCTCAAAGAGGATCAGTATCAAAGGTCATTAGCTATCAGTGAAGCCATTCTACGTTATTGGTCAATCATAATGGCATGAATATCTTAGAGTCAATCAAGCCATAACACTCTACGTTATTGGTCAATCAAAATGGCATGAATATCTTAGAGTCAGTGAAGTCATAACACTCTACGTTATTGGTCAATCAAAATGGCATGAATATTTAACATTTTCCAGTCAATCAAACATGGGATATCTTGTTAGCCAATTAGCACCTTCATAACATTGGGTTTAAAGGCATTTTTCACATTCCACTTATGGACAGTAGGTTAAAAGAAAAATATATTTTACACGTTTGAAAATAACCAAAAATTCATCATGGTAGAAGTAAACCAGTTTACGAAATTTTAAGTGTTTTTTGTTATAGTTTGCCAAACTAAAAAAGTTCTACGGCCAACAATAGTACTATAGCATTTATATAATGTATACATCCCATAATAAGTGTTCGACATACTTCTGAAATCTAGCAATTAATGTGTGCTTGTGAGAGATGTTTTGAGGCCCTCATTATTTATTCATGTTTATATCATCATGTGGATAAACTCCAATAGTAATAATTCAAACTAAACACATTGAAACACAAGGTTATATCTGTGCGTGGATTACATCAGTGATGTCATTGTGAATGCTTGAATAAATGTACTAATTCGAAGCCATTCTTATTAGAGCGAATCGTTTCTTGTTTTGGTCCTGGCCAGGAGAGCGTTCTCTTTCTGTATAGAAAGTAGTACACGGTAATTGTTCATACAATGATTAGTTGAATTTTGCTCAAAGCTATTCGAGGACTATCTGAGCTACCACTTTCTAATTTTGAAGCAAGACTCTAGAAAAGGTCAACTAGTCAACCTCACTCGCCGCCAACTCGTGGGTTACTTTAATTAGAAAATGATGTTTGGCCGTCACTATCATAATATACCGACGGTTCTAAAGTGCGTGAGGCGTTTCTTTTTGACATCTAAGGAGCACAAACCACGGAACCTGGATTCACTAACTATTGGGTCTAAGGAGCACGAACCACGGAATTCGGATTCACTAACTATTGGGTCTAAGGAACACGAACCACGGAACCCGGATTCACTATCTATTGGGTCTAAGGAGCACGAACCACGGAATTCGGATTCACTAACTATTGGGTCTAAGGAGCACGAACCACGGAACCCGGATTCACTATCTATTGGGTCTAAGGAGCACGAACCACGGAATCCGGATTCACTAACTATTGGGTTTTTCTTGGCTCTGTTTACATGTATCGTTGAAGTGACTTCAAGCGCGAACTAAACTGATTCGGACATTATTGTTAGACTTTTAACCTTTGTCAACTCTACCTATCTAATAATTCCACAAGAGAAAAAATCAACTCAGTGAAACTAAATTAAAAGGCTTAGTTGTGGTGCATCACAATACACAATACAGAACGTAATAGCCTCCTAGTGGCTTAGCGGTAAGTTCGAGGGCTTATAACACTAAGAAACCCGAATTTCGATACCCGTGGTGGTCACAGCGGCACTGACATCTCATCGTGTAGCTGGGTTTAACAAGAAACAATAAACCTGACCGTTACTAAGTGTCCATAAGCAATAACAACCATGGCAACATAATAAAAAGAAGTAACAAGTAAAATAAAATACAACCTTAAGAAATATATTGTTTTCAAGTTACAGTACAATACCAAATAAATTACTTAGTGACTGCATAGTGACTACTGAAGAAGTATTCCTTGGTCTGTTTCAGTCACAGGAAGAGTAGTTGGGTAAAATTCACTATTTTTTTGAGCACTTTTATTGTAAAACATTTGATTTGAGGAACCAAAGGATGATAAAGGAGAGAATAAAATTCAGAATAATTTCAGTGTTTCCACTATTATAATGAAATTCAGAGGAAGAACCAACGGTTTAATTTGGATTTCGCGCAAAGCTACACGAGAACTATTTTCCCTAGCCATCCTTAGTTTAGCAGTGAAAAACAAGAGGAAAGCAACTAGTCATCACCACCCATTGCCAACTCTTGGGCTTGTCTTTCATCAAATAACAATTGGATTGTTCGTTACGTTATAACGCCTCCGTGGCTGAAAGAGAAAGCGGGTTTGGTGGAACAGGAATTCGAACCCCAAACACCCATCCAACATACGAAGAAGTTATTTAGCTAAAAAAAAACTGGAGTTATTCAAATTATACAATGGCCCCAACAGAGACCTGATCTTAACCCGATTAAACAGATATGGGATTTGATAGATCAAAACTTGACAAGTCAAAAGTTACTTCCAAAGAAACTTTATAGAAGTGTATAAGAGGCACCTGGAGTAAATTTCCAAAGGACACTTTGATTAAATATGTTGCAACAGTGCCTGAAAGACTGACTGCAGTTATTAAAACAAAAGGAGAACTCTCAAAGTATTAACTGTTTGCTAAACTCAAGCACTTCCACTGAATTTCTTTTGTACTAAATATGAAGATTAGTAAAATGATAATGTTTCATCTGTGATTTACCTTATTCTATTATTCTTTGAAGGTAACCTTAAATATAATTTCTGACTTTGTCCTAATACTTCTGTACAATAATGGGTATTTAAATTGGACGCTAGGGGAACTTAAAGAATGACAAAAACTAGACTTTCCTGATATCAGATTTTTCACCGTACATTTAGATCACCAACACAGTGAATGTTAAAAGAAAAATATTTAATTTCTCTCTGATTCTGATCATACATTTGGTTTCGGAACTTAGATATTAAAGAAAGACAAAAATAGCATAATTTTTTTTCAGTATCATTATTATGTTCTTTGATGCTAGAGGAATTATTTATTATTTTTGAATTTCGCGCAAAGCTACACGAGGGCTATCTGCGCTAGTCGTCCCTAATTTATCAGTGTAAGACTAGCGGGAAAGTAGCTAGACAATACGAGTGTGATGGATTTTTGTACCGTCCTATTGGAAGATCTCTTGCTGTGCAACTGTTTGCGATTTTTTTTTAACTTAGCTTGTTGGACATGGTCAGTTCTTGAACACCGTTGAAATTGTTGATCTAATGAAAGATCTCTAATGAATATTTCTCTTTACAAACTTTATAAATCTAATGAGTGGTTCATGTGGTACAAACTGTATATATAAATATATAGGTATAGCAGTGAGTGATTTATGTGGTACAAACTGTATATATAAGTATATAGATATAGCAGTGAGTGATTCATGTGGTACAAACTGTGTATACAAATATACAGATATAGCAGAGAGTGATTCTGCTACAAGAATATATATATATATATATATATAGATATAGCAGAGAGTGATTCTTGTAGTAGAAACTGTATATATGTACATATGTATATGACAGTGAGTGATATATATATATATGCATACTGTAGCTTTGTACTTGACAACGACTATAAAAAACGTGCATAAGTTAGCCAATTTTTATAAGTGTGGGCTTCAAATGTATTTTAAACGTTTTTGCGAGTGGTGTTCACTGGATAATTCCTTTGTTTCGATATGTTTGTGAATTGTGAAAAGGGCGATTTGGTTAACTAGATCTCTTTCCACAAACTTAAAGACTCAGGGAGACAAAAGTAATAAAGAAAATAAACTTCGAAACTCGGAGAGACTACGTAGCTAATAAATACCACAAATCTATAAACTCAGAGAGACCATGTAGTTAATACTACAAATTTAAAAACTCAGAAAGACTACGTAGCTAATACCACAAATTTAAAAACTCGGAGAGACAGAGTAATGAACGAAATATACAAAGGTCGAGAGATACTAGAGTTGTTTTAACGTTCTTGTTGAGTTTGTTGTAATGAAGCACAAAGTTACACAATTAGCTATATTTACTCTGTCTATCACAGGTTTGAAAACCCTGTTCCTAGAGTTGCGCAGACACTCTGCTATGCCACTGTTTTCGGTTGTTATTTTCTATTGTTGTGATTTTTTTTTTCTATGATCCAGCGTTCAATAATGATACATAAGAACACCTACACGCACAGGTGCACGCGCGCACGTGTTTAACAAAATATCACTCATTTATGTAAACGTATGTACTACTATTCTTAGTCAGAATTTCGCGACAACACTAAAACCTCCGTCTGTTGAACTCAACTGTTCTAGAACTTTCTGCACTATCCCCCACCCTTTTCAGCTTACAAGTTCCGTGAAAATGACTGGTAAAACTGAAATAGGAATTCCCCCAGGGGCGAGAGATGCGCGTGTCATTTTTTTGACTGTCATCGAAACTCCTAATCATGTTCAAAAATAATCTAACTATTGGGGAAATACTATAATTCGCGAAATTTTTGCGAGACGATCAAGAGCCAGATTTAGTATTTTTCCTGCTCAACACTGTACAATTTAGTGCTTGATTGTGTAGATAACAACAAATTAAAATAAGATAACAGTACGCGTGTTCCCACCAGAGGTGAGTAAACGTTAACATGAGGCTGATAATACGCATACAAACATTTTCAAAATTTTGTCTGCTCAGTTGAGTGAAGGTTAACATACGGCTAATAACAAGATACATACAATCATTTTTACACCTGTCTTCTGCTTAGGAATGTTTCAATAAACATATTCAACATCATATAGACGGCTCCATTAATAGACTTATAAAACTAAAAATTGGTAGTATTCTCCAAAGCAAACCTGTGAAAGCTCGTATCTATCAGAATCCAGAATACCATTAGTACAATGGTCATAATAGAAATTTTACTATGTAATGACTCATTCATTTTTCTTTCGAGCCCAGCATGATCAGATGGTTAAGGCACTCGACTGGTAATCCGAGGAACGGCGGGTCGAATCCCCTTCATACAAAACATGTTCGCCTTCTCAGCCCTGGGGCGTTATAATGTAACGATCAATCCCACTATTCGTTGGTGAAAGGGTAGTTCAAGAGTTGGCAATGGGTGGTGATGACTATCTAGCTTCCCTCTAGTCTTACACTGCTAAATTAGGGACGGTGAGCACAGATAGCCCTCGTATAGCTTTACGCGAAATTCAAAACAAACATTCTTCTTTTACTTACAGACATATTCAGTGGCATTTCGTTGTTGTAAGTAAACTACAATGAATAATTTTATAAAGTTATATATATATATACATTTCATGAATTTAACCGTATGGTAAAAGCAAGCTCACATCAGTTCAAATGTTTTCGTTTAAAAAATATTATTATGAAATTATGACGTTATAGCTGGATAGATGGCAGCACAAAATAAGATTGGATTTATTGTGAAATTATTGTAATTCTTAACCATGTTGGCTGTAACACTTCCTTTTTTTTATCAGAAAGCAACACCTTTTGTTGTATTTCATTTATTGTAAATTCTTTCATTCAAATGTGCGCGATTCAAATATGACATAAATTATGTGTGTTACGTTTTAAATACGATTTTTCCATTTTGAACAGAGCGATTAAGCCTGGTCTAACTATAAATCATGTCTCAGTTAAAATATTTCTTTAATTAACAAAATGGAAGCGACAATAAGCTCTTGATTTTCGGTTAGAAATATCTTGTTCTCTTTCGTAACTACATCCTAATTATTCTATTGTTATTAAGTCCTTGTTTTTGAGAATAGTTGTTTGCACTCACTTCATTTTATATATTATTTTAAAGCGTTTTGATAAAGTCATACAAAACTTCTATTACTAATAACAACATGTCTCAGATGCTATTCTGCGGAAAACCAAATCTGTTACCAACTAATTACAATATGTTTGATTTGTGTCTTATGATTTTAAAGAGTTCGATCTACTGAAAATCATTTCTCAGTATGAGATTAAGGAGCCTCATTAATCATATTGAAATGTTATATTTGAATTCAGTATTTCAACCTTTTTATTTGAACTAATAGTATACGGTTGTCTATATTAGACTTGGTGTTATTGAAACTATATATAGGAAAAAATTGGCTTATGGATTCTTTCTTAGTTTCGAAATCACAAAATTAATCGACATCTTTTGCCACACTTATCTTTTAAAGTCTGTTAAAACAGATCCACCCCAAATATAGCATTTTTCTACTTAATGTCATCTGTTGAAAAATCAGTGTTCTGTTACATCAATACGTTGTTTCAAATTCTGTAATTGAAATTTTTATTCGTAGCGCCATCTAATGACAACAGGAGAGAAGGAGGAACATATTCACAGTGAAAATAATACGCGAAACTCATAACATAAACCGACAGCTTCACAAACTATTTGCACCACCAAACCACAGTAATTAAACTCTCATAATATTCCAGACAGATTTCTCAATATATCATAATCGTCTCCTTTTAACATGTTGGAAGAATTAAACCTACTGAATGCTGTTTTTTTTTTCTAACAAAAAAGTGTTAAAACGTACGAGCATATTCTATAAAAATACATGTATTGTATACGTATCAACTTTCTATAACTAACTTTCGTTGACAGAATGAAGCGATTCAAACAAATTTCAAAGTGTGTGACTTACGATATTTGTAGACCAGTTGTTTAATGTAGTAATAGTAACTTTTGGAACATTCTATCTAAAAATTAATCTTTTTTTTTGTGTGTGTTTCCATGAATAAAGAAATGTAAGAAGGCAGTTACGTTGGTTATAAGTAAGCGTGATTTTTAGCTTATAATTTTGTCTACTGGCGTCTTATTTCAATATTTACTAAATGCAAATTTACTAAGCTCTTCTTATTTTCTAGAATAGATTTTTAAAAACTTTAGCTTAAAGCACTCAAGTTTTATTTCTAACTCAAAACGGTGGACACAGCAGATAGCCCGATATGGTTTTGCTATAAGGAAGCATACGCACGCACGCACACACCCTAACTAAATTGGCGCTGAAGTGATATTTCCTACTCTTAGGTAAACCCTAATTGCATTTCAAAATTATATGACCTTTGATATCTATCATTGACCATTTAATTAATCAAATAATTCATCTTCGTGTTGAAATATAAAGACAGGGATTTATAGAAAAAAAATTCGTTACTGTAATTATTGAATAACACTTTATATTCAACACCTTATAAACTTAATAAACTTAGAATGTGAGGTTAGATATTTGATATTCCCACGACTCCTGAGTTACTTTGTTTTTCACTTATACACCGTACATTTTTTATAGCATAACCATCAGTAATGCAAAAACGATGCCATCTGTTACATGTGGGTGGCAATCAACAAAACAAAAATCTCAACAGCTGCTGGATGTCTCGACGGGTGCAAAACCACATCAAGCTATCTGCTGTGCCTACCAAGGTGAACCGAGCTCCTGATTTTAGCGTTGTAAACCTGAAGACATACTGCTGTGCAACCGAGTGACAGGTCTTGATGGATATTTGTTGTTAAGGGTTATGCATTACTTGGGTTGTGGGATAACACTCTACATTGACTACCGTTAATTGTACGGCTCTTTAGCTGGAAATACGTTGTCATTTTGTACAGTCAGCTGAATTAAGGAAAATATAAACAATGAAATATTTGAAGACTGTTTTTATTTTTTAACAAAGTGCGTAATATTTAATTACTCACTTTCATCAATTGCCAAGAACAAATAGATTATACAAAAAAACTATTTTTGATCCCTTCTATCTGAGGGCCAAGGTAAGCTTCTGTATTTAGAATGTTAAATTCCTAGGTTCGATTCCACGATATGGAGAGAGAGCGCAATTAGCTTTATCCTAAACAAGTAAAGCAAATTACTGGTAACACCCTCAGATATACATATAAATATATATGATACGTAATATTTCTGGGTATAGCAGAAATGTTCCTGGATACGGACATGTGATATATTCAGCACTTGCATGTTCATTTTAAAACGGGAGTTATGAACTTATTTTTTTGAGATACAGGTGAGGATTTGTGACATGGAAAATTTCGGTATACAAATATATATGAGTACGTACGGAATACATTGAAAGAACAACGTGGCATCACTGTTCCATGCACGGGCAGATATTGCACTCAGGTCTCGAGCAAGTCCAAACCTACGTTCTGCCGGCGGCTTTTCGTGTTTAAAGCTTCAATCATCTCTAATCCTAGTTAAAATTTGACAAGGTTTTGACTCGTGGCTACGCGTTTTATTCCCTCTGCATGAAAATCGAACACGTCATTTTCTCTTTAACAAAATTAGTTACTGCAATAAATCTAGAAACGCGTGATTAAAAGGAAAGCATTCCGAAAACCCAATAGCTCACGACCAAGCGCGTTAACAATTTTTTCATCAGACAGAGGTCAGACTAGTTTATATATATTAGACATGATGAACGGGGTTTACTTGTTTCGAAATGACTAGTGTATAAAACACAGGTGGTCCGAAGAAAGGTTTTACTGTTATCTAGTGAGTTACCCTTCAAAGAAACGTTTATTTCACCTTTACACCTATTAATTTGAGGTGTATCGTGTACTGTAGAAGGATTTGCGTACAAAATAGAGCGTTACTGTCGTATTAAGCAAAAGAAATTACGACGTTAGTTCAGCTGGTACTCGCTAACATGTAATTAACAGGCCATACTTGATGATTTCAATACGAGTACGAGAAACTGTCATTGATAATTTGTTTTCCTTCGCAACCTGAATGCTTACAAAATTTGCTTTGTTTGTACGGGTGGATGATCCATAAGGACGATCACTGAAATCATGATTATAACCCGGTATTCCAAAGGACCAGTATTCAAAATATTGAACGTAAAAGAAATTCAGCATGCAGGACTAATGTTCATTCAGGCTGTTATATAACATAAACAGCAAAATATGTTCGAAGTTATACTAGGAACATAAGCTTATAACAATTTGAGGTATACTTGTAATCATCCCAGAGATATATATTATTGTTACTCACAATTAAAGTTTTCAATATTTTCAAAAATTATGTGAAAATTTTCATAATATTATTATTGTAGAAACAGAATGAAAAAAAAAAAGAATAATAATAATGAGAATAATATATATTCCAGTATTAGTAGCAGGACATTTTGTGGAATATCTAATGTATTCCAGTGTTAGTTGCAGGACATTTTGTGGAATATCTAATGTATTCCAGTATTAGTTGCAGGACATTTTGTGGAATATCTAATGTAATCCAATATTAGTAGCAGGACATTTTGTTGAATATCTAATGTAATCCAGTATTAGTTGCAGGACATTTTGTGGAATATCTAATGTAATCCAATATTAGTAGCAGGACATTTTGTTGAATATCTAATGTAATCCAGTATTAGTTGCAGGACATTTTGTGGAATATCTAATGTAATCCAGTATTAGTAGCAGGACATTTTGTTGAATATCTAATGTAATCCAGTATTAGTAGCAGGACATTTTGTTGAATATCTAATGTAATCCAGTATTAGTAGCAGGACATTTTGTTGAATATCTAATGTAATCCAGTATTAGTTGCAGGACATTTTGTTGAATATCTAATGTAATCCAGTATTAGTTGTAGGACATTTTGTGGAATATCTAATGTAATCCAGTATTAGTAGCAGGACGTTTTGTGGTATATCTATCGTTTAGAGTAAAGAATATTATATACTTATACAAAAAGAAAGCAACAGCAAAAATGGAAAGATTAACATCGCCACTAAAATTTGTATAACGAACCTTTGTTTATTAGCTGGTGGTTTTATCGTAAAACTAAGTAGCTACCAAAACTCGTGGGTTAATGTTTTGGGTTTTGTTTGAATATTGCGCAAAGCTACACGAGGGCTATCTGCGCTAGCCGTCCCTTATTTAGCAGTATAAGACAAGAGGAAAGAGAGCTAGTCATCCCCACACACCGCCAAGTCTTGGGCTACTCTTTTACTAATGAATAGTGGAATTGATCGTTCCACTATAACGCCCCCACCGCTGAAAGGGCAAGCATGTTTGGTGTGACGAGGATTCGAACCTGCGACCCTCAGATTACAAGTCAAGTGCCTTAACCACCTGGCCATGCCGGGCCTACATGTTTTGTGAAATGTGTGTGAGTGTTATACAGGTTTCCTGAGTTAAGTGAAACAGACTTACCGTAGTGGATAATATATCAATTTGGAGATTGACACTGGTCATAGGTTCGAGACCTGTGAGAATATAAAGGTCTCTCACTTTATAAAAAACAAACCGAATCTCTGATTTCAGTTGTTCAGTCGTAACCTTGAGTTGTGCATAATACACCATTGAAACATTTGTTCAGTTAAATAAACAATTTAAAAAGTTATTTCCTTTTCATAATTTCTCGAACATTAAAACCCTCAGAACAACAACAAACGTATTCACGAAACTAAAAAGCAGTTTCTTATTTGAATATTCAAACAGCCAATAAGTCAAAATTCGTCCAGTAAATTAAAATGACAAGAGCAGTAATTTCCTTAATTAACTGTGCCTGTTAGTATGTCACGAGGAATAGTAATAAAAATTTGCCTAGCAAGTTGTTAATTAATGACAAAATACATACTCAACTGGGTAATAATTCGTTGGTGTAAGATGTAGAAACCTATCCAATAAATTGCTAATTCGTGTCAATATATGGACTAAAGTATATATGAATAATTCGTTCGTATTAAATGTAATATATTTATCTAGCAAGTTGTCACTTCATGTGAAAACATAAACTGAACTAATGAGTTATTTGTTCATATAAACTTTAAAAACTTGCTTAATAAATTATGAATTCATGTCGAAACATAAGCATATTTTTTTAGTTCAATCTCTCAGGAAAACATTGGTTGTTTTAACAACTTCTTTTCGGAACCGGAAATCTAAGTATTAACTTTAACCTTCTTGTTTAAATAATACTCAACTACTTTACTGATCAGAGAATGTGTGAGACACTTTCTGCAGGATGTTATTTGTATGGACGCTATGTTAAAACGTATATAGTCAGATAAAAATACTGTGCAGCTGTTAGAAGCGTTGAACTGCAGTTTATTCTATGTATGGATTTACGACCTTGGGTTTTTTTATCCACATCTATCCAACCGTTTTAAACAGGTTCATTAAATAAATGGATCCGTCTTTACTTCACTATACGTTGAAGCCTATAATGTACAACCTAGCTCTACACAACGAGAAAGCTTATCCGAATTTATGAATGGAATTCTTTGTATATTATTATACATGTATTTATTTGTAACAAAGACCAAAATGTTCAAATTCCCTTGTAGGATGGGACGATTGTGGCCTGCAGGCTTAGTGTGCCAGAATATGAATCTAAGAGTTTAGGTTCGTGTCCCGTTCTGAAAATAAACTACATTTAACGGTTACAGATGAAAAGTCACAATGACAACAATAATGAATAATTTCATTAACTCCTTCAAATACTTTTAATCTATTATCCTAAAAACGTGAACAACATTTTAAAGCATCATGTAATGATGTCATGTTCAGTATTTATAATTAAGTCGGTAGTGACAAGTGACACGATGAGTTCAGACCATGATAAAAGTGGTATCGATAACCTTTTAACACTTCAGATAAAACTCAACCTCAAGGCGTGAGAAACTGAAAACAAAGGTTGCCTGGGGCACATTTTGAATAACACTCACTTAGCTGAGAACCTTTCAGATATTACTGATTTAAAAAAAAACTGAATTTTTGTAATGAAAATCAGCTCAAATATTTAAGTACAATAACACAGTATGTACCAATAAAATTACATCTGCGTTGACAAATAACTAGTTGGACTTTTTAATTTTGAAAAAATAAAGTTTGTAATATAAAACCAAGAAAATATATGAATTTCATCAACTACGGAGATCTAACTTCTGACACAAAGAAAATCCCAGGTGGTTAAGACGTTGGGCTCGTAATCCGAGGGTCACGGGTTCGAATCTCCGACACACCAAACATGTTCACCCTTTCAGCCGTGGGGGCGTTATAATGTCACGGTCAATCCCACTATTCGTTGGTAAAAATGTAGTCCAAGAGTTGGCGGTAATGACTGGCTGCCTTCCCTCTAGTTTTAAGCTGCTAAATTAGGGATGACTAGCGCAGATAGCTCTCGTGTAGCTTTTCACGAAATTCAAAACAACCCAAAACAAACAAATGAAATCGTATTTTTCTCAGATCAATTCATTTAAAACTAAATTTGGATTGTTTATATTATTACACTTTCAATTTAAAGCACACCGACATAGAAACTGATGGGTGAAAGCTAAATTGTTTTTATTGTGAGAAAAGTATTCTCACTTTAGAAATACAACGATTCGATCAGAATCTACGTGAGCAATAAAGTATGTATATTTGCTATAAACATATTTTAATACCGTAATCTTTCTCACTTTGATCTTCAAGCCAAAATTTAAGTTTCAAGAAAAATGTATTAGTTACGTAATTAATTCATCAAACTATCGTGTAATACTCATCAATTACATAATCAGACTGTCATGTAATACTCGCCAATAACATATTCAGGCTGCCATGCAATACTCACCAATAACATAATCAGACTATCATGTAATACACACCAATTACATAATCAGACTGTCATGCAATACTCACCAACTACATAATCAGACTGTCATGTAATACTCACCAATTACATAATCAGACTGTCATGTAATACTCACCAATAACATATTCAGACTGTCATGCAATACTCACCAACTACATAAGCACACTGTCATGTAATACTCACGAATTACATAATTAGACTATCATGTAATACTTATCATTTGCATAATCACACCGTTGTGTAACAGCCATAGAGTACATCACCAGAATATCGATAATGTAGCAGTCATTGCATCAGTACTACGTTACTGTAAACCTGATTTCTCATGTGTAGATCTGTAGAGTGTGCGTGTTTTAGATTACTGTACTTAATATTTTAAACTTAAATGTGTGTCGCCCCCCAGTGACACAACCACATGTATGTCTGTGGACTCACACCGCTAAAAACCGAGTTTCGATGCCCGTGGTCGGCAGACCACAGATATCTCATTCTGTAGTTTTTGTGCGTAATTACAAACTAACAAACAAACTGAGTGTGTTTTAATTTACTGTAGATTTGATATCTTAAGTTTAGGATTTTGAGGATGTGCGCCCATTAGGTTACTATAGATTTGAGGTTTCACGTGTAGGATCTGAGTGGTATAAGTACTCTAGATTACTGCAGACTTGATAACTGAAGTGTTTCTTGAAAATTTGATTTCCTTTCAGTGATAACGTGTAGAAAACTTATAAATATTAGTAGATAACACAACTATTATCAGGTCGATACTTTACGTGTTTCGTTGATTAAGTTATTAACCAGCACACATAAGTTTGCTTAGATAGGCAGATAGATAAAGAGATGGATAGATGGATCCCTAAGTGTAGAAACTGTTTTAATATTTTGGATATGCTCCTTTATTATATAATTGTTTACGATACGGTTCACAGATGGCGCTATCAACGATAAAAATTGCATGTTGTTGTATTTTCAGACATATTGTGCTTCTACATTAAGAAAAAAAAAAAAGACTCAAAATCCGACGTTTTTTGGAGAAATAGAAAGTAAAATTTTTATCATCATCTATAGAGGACTAGTTTCGGTAACACATTTAACATCATGGAGGCTTACCAAAGGTCATAATGTTGTTAGAAGTATTTCAGAAGCATTTAGGATGTTTAAAGGAGAAAAATTCTTGGAATTCTGAAGCACAAATCATTCAAATAATAAGACTTACGTCAACGCTGGCCTGGCATGGCCTAGTGCGTAAGGCGTGCGACTCGTAATTCGCAGGTTCGCGCCCGCGTCGCGCCAAACATGCTCGCCCTCCCAGCCGTGGGGGTGTTATAATATGACAGTCAATCCCACTATTCGTTGGTAAAAGAGTAGCCCAAGAGTTGGCGGTGGGTGGTGATGACTAGCTGCCTTCCCTCTAGTCTTACACTGCTAAATTAGGGACGGCAAGCACAGATAACCCTCGAGTAGCTTTGTGCAAAATTTCAAAACAAACAAACAATACGTCCACGTTGACTCAGTGCTGAAATTCTTTACTATCAGAGCAGATTATTGGAATACTGACGTGCCATACTGGCTTATAAATTTAACATTAAAGAAGGATATCCTAGAAATACTACAGTATCATATTAGTATGCAAATCCACAGGAAAAGAAGCCGGTAGATTTTTAATCTACCATATTATCTGAAATATAAATCTAATTAATATGCAGCGTTAGAGAAGATTCTAAAAACATCCATTAACCATTATGTAAACAAACCCTTTGAATACTTATAACCGAAAAATATAAAGAATCTGAGGAGAAAGTCCTAAACATATTAATTAACATAGAGCAGAAAATACTGGAAATACTTTACTAAACAAATATATAGAAATTGAGGAGAAGATCCCGGAATTACGGAGATATTTTATATGAACAAGACCTTATGAATAACAAAGTACTAAATTTTATTTGTTTTTGAATTTCGCGCAAAGCTACACGAGGGCTATCTGCGCTAGCCGTCCCTAATTTACCAGTTTAAGACTAGAGGTAAGGCAGCTAGTCATCACAACCACCGCCAACTCTTGGCTACTCTTTTACCAACAAATAGTGGGATTGACCATCACACTGTAACGCCCCCACGACTGAAAGGGCGAGCATGTTTGGTGTGACGGGAATTCGAACCCGTTACCCTCGAATGACGAGTCGAGTGCCTTATCCACCTGAGCATGCAGAGCCAAAGTACTAAGTAAGCATATTATGGGTTTATATTCGGGTAACAAGCAAATTAATAGAGAATGCAATGAAGAGGTTTGTTCTTGTTGACAATCAGAATTATCATATATCTGTTAGAAGTTTACTAATCTGTAACATACGCAGGGACTTTACTTATTTTATCAGCTTTTATGAGAAGTACTTCTTTTCAACACTAGTTTCGTGCTTTAACTTTCAACAGTTCTTCCTAGAAACTCAGTGTTCATAAATACCTTTTGTATGTTTATTATCATACAAGGCATTGACCTGGAATTGGTGGGAAAAAGGAAGTTTCTCGTCTTCTGGACTGAGTAAATAGCTCTCTCGTTAAGGACAAAGGTATACTGCTTTAGTAAATGTCATACGAATTCATACATTTTTCATACTTCCTGTAGAAGTACTAGTGGTTTAGCTGTTTGTCTACATAAATCTTTTTTGCCGGTACCCTCTTGAAGAACGACAACGTTTTTGTTCGATTCCCCCTCCTAGTTTCTTTCGATGATCTTTCCGGTAAAACGGCGTTTAGATCGTTGGAGTTACATAAATCTAGAGACGTGACAGGTTTAGACCGCAGCGACACAAAGTCTACATTTCGATAACTGGATGTTTCCTTCTTCCTCCCTGTTGAGAAGATCGTTTTAACAATCGGTGAGTAGAATGATAGGAAAACAAATAGAAATAATTAGACAGAATTATTTTCCTTTTAAAATAAACCACTAGTGTTGATGAACGGACTTAACTCTTTATTACAGTGAAGGGCCCGGCATGGCCAAGCGTGTTAAGGCATTCGACTCGTAATCCCAGGGTCGCGGGTTCGAATCCCGGTCACACCAAACATGCTCGCCCTTTCAGTCGTGGGGGCGTTATAATATGACGGTCAACCCCACTATTCGTTAGTAAAAGAGTAGCCCAAGAGTTGGCGGTGGGTGGTGATGACTAGCTGCTTTTCCTCTAGCCTTTACACTGCTAAATTAGGGACGGCTAGCGCAGATAGCCCTCGAGTAGCTTTGCGCGAAATTCAAAAATCAAACAAACAAATATTACAGTGAAAAATAACGATATTAATTTTTAGTAAATCCTCGCCAGACGAAGGGTGGTCTGGTGTTCAAAGCGCTTGACAAGCAATCTGCGGGTCTTGTGATAAAAACTTGGTGCCAAACATTCTCGCCCTTCCACTCGTAGTGATGGTATAATGTAGCGGTAAATTCCACAACAAGAATTGGTAGTAGGCGTAGACTGCTGATTGCCTTCTTTGCGATTGGTGGTTTGAATTTATCAACGGCGCAGGCAGCCTTAGTGACTTTGTCAGAAACAAAAAAAAAAAATCCATTAATCTCTTCTTTACCCACTGGTGGCTCAGCGTTAAGTTTAAGGGTTCGTGACGCTAAAAACCGGTGTTTGTATACTTGCAGTGGTAACTAAGCACGTGGCCTACGTTTAGCTTTGCGCTTAAAACCTAAATAAAAATAACGATTTCTCCTCTGTTGAAATCATTACAAAATGTGTTTGTAACTACAATTTGCCAAAATTCAAATATTCTTCCAGCGTTTTATTAGTATTTGTTAAAAGACAAAGCAATAAAAATATCACAGCTGCTAACCCTAATTACGGTTTTTGCTACCAGTTATACGTTCTATTGGGAGGTGGTTTTTAACTTTTCAGACTACACATATACGAGTTTCATACGTACAAAACAAACCAGCGTATCTCTCTTTGGACATTTTATATAACTTTATCGCTTATTTTTAGTTGCTGGTATAAAATATCTACTTTCTACTCTTTCACCTTCGCCCCCATAGTGGCAGAGTGGTGTCTGCGGACATAAAATAATATAAACCAGGTTTCAATGCAAGTGGTAGGCAGATACCTCATTGTGTAGTTTTGTACTAAACTTCAAACACCAAAAAAAAAAAAGAACTTTTTGTTTTAACAGCTTCTTTATCACAATCTATTTGTCATACAGCTTCTTAAAGCCCGGCATGGCCAGGTGGTTAAGGCACTCGACTCGTAATCTGAGGGTCGCGCGTTCGAATTCCTGTCACACTAAACATGCTCGCCCTTTTAGCCGTGGGGGCTTTATAAAGTTACGGTCAATCCCACTATTCGTTGGTAAAAGAGTAGCCCAAGAGTTGGCGGTGAGTAGCGATGACTAGGGAGGGTAAGCGCAGATAGCCCTCGTGTAGCTTTGCGCGAAATTCAAAAACAAAGAAACAAAGCTTCTTAAAACTCTTTATATACATTTTAATTATCAAAGCTTTCAGTTAGTATTTCACGAGACCACGGCCGCGCGTGTTTCCAAGTAAAGGAAATTATTGATGGTTTTGTATAGTCGGCAATAACTTTACGACATACCATAACACTGGCAGTAGTAATCTCATCACGCTGGGAACTGGCGAGAAGGGAAGTTTATCGTTCTAAAATCTATAGTGGAGGATAGAGACGACACGTGGAAGCTTCTGGGATGTGCTACAAATACAAACGCTCGGCTGGACCCTGATCAGATTGGAGCACTAACCAACCAAACGTCGGGCTGGGGTCAGAGCTTGGTCTGTCACCAAACCATTAATTAGTTTTACGACAGCTTCTGGTCTCCTTTCGTGCAGCACGAAGGAGGGGGGAGGGCTGAACTCAGTGTAGGGACGAGATTCAGGAAGACGTAGAGCTAATATTAAACAACACATTTTTAGGTTCGGTATTGTTTCCCGGAGCTAGTATTACGTTACAACAAAACAAAACTGTACAGTGAGTAGTTAGGGCAGCGTGTAGGAAGGGGTTGATTTTTTTGTTTTGAAAGCTACACGAGAGCTATCTGCTTTAGCCGTTTCTAATTTAACAGTGCAAAACTAGAGGAAAGACAGCTAGTCATAACCACCCACAGCCAACTCTTGGGATACTCTTTTACCAACGAATAGTGGGATTGATCGTCCCATTATAACGTCTCCACGACTGAAAGAGCAAACATGTTTGGAGTGACGCGGATTCGAATCCGAGACCCTCAGGCTGTGGCTTGAGCGCCCCTGACCATGCAGGGCCAGATGGATCAGTTAAGTGTGTATTTAAACATGCAGGTTTTACAGTGATGGATTTGAAGTATAAGGAGCTGTTACAAGTAGTTATATCTAGGAGTGTCTGAAAACATGCTCTCCAGAAAGTAAATATATCAATGTAATTTACAGTTTCTATACATAAGTCAAATGTGTGTAAGTAGAGTACTACAGCACCCTCGGTTCTGACATCTCTGAAGAGTTACGTTTACACCAGGTTCTCGGCCTGGCATGGCCAGGTGCTAAGGTACTCGATTCGTCATTCGAGGGTCACGGGTTCGAATCCCCGTTGCACCAAACATGCTTGCCCTTTCAATCGTGGGGGTGTTATAATGTTACGGTCAATCCCACTATTCGTTGGTAAAAAAGTAGCCCAAGAGTTGGCGGTGGGTGGTAATGACTAGCTTGCTTCCCTCTAGTCTTACACTGCTAAATTAGGGACAGCTAGCGAGTAGCTTTGCGTGAAATTCAAAACAAAATAAATCCATCCAGTTCTTTTTTCTTACAATTTAATGGTTCCTAAATATCATCCAGAGCATTAACAGTGTTTGAGAAACAAAAATTTGTTGTTAAGCAACAAAACTATACGCCATGTTATCTGCGCTATGCCCAACACGGTCAACATGCTCTTATAAACTACTTAACCAAACATTTCTGTGAAATATCAAAACAGTATTTAATGCGAAACGTTTGGTCAGAGAGGTCCTTCTCTTGCTAATTAATGGCATGATTCTACGAAGACATTTGGTGATTAATTACTTAATTAAAGTAAGAATGTAGAGCCGCTTACATAAGATATACATATGTATTTATATTATGTTTGCTTTTATACTTTACATTAGAAAAACAAACAAACTTTTAAAATTTTATATGTTGATATAAAATAAAGGCAGATTAACAAAAGTAAAGTGAACGCGTTCTGAAGCATTTTCAGAAGTATAAGTCGCTATTTGAGTATCGCAGACAACTGAAAAAAAAACCAACAACAACAGAAAATATTACTATATTTTTATCTGTAAAATGCCTAGAAGCTGTCTGAATAATAGACATCTAACGATGAAATCCATTCTTTATGGAAGATAGGTTGACAAGTTAACGAAATAGGGCGTCCGTCGGTGAGGAGGCTATAAATTTACGAACTCACAACGCTAAAATATGTGGTTCAATTCCCCACACTGGACACAACAGACAGCCAAATGCGATTTTCCTCTCAAAATAACGACAAACAAAAATTACAATCTACATTAAACCACCTATGATTGTTAAACTGTATCATAAAATTAAAAGCTCCACATAGCTTTATAAAAATGAGTATAAGTTTATTGTAAATATGTGCCATACGTTACTGATTTGAACTGTAATAATCTGTCATATCCTAACACAAAAAAAGCTAGGATTTGTAAACAAGCGGCTTGACTTTTAACCTAAGGCATTTCTAAACAGTTAAAGTTCTCCGCTTTGTGTTCAAGAAACTTTTCTTTGATGAAATTAACCATATTTTGACTCAGCTATGTAACATTGTTTCAATATTAAATCTAGCGTTTTTCAAATATAAGTTTAAAATACACAGTTTCTCAAAACCTTTCAAACTAATATACGTTTATTCGTTTCTTTTTTTAAGAAGCCTGATAATAAACAAGCAAAATTAATTGAACCTATGCTGCCACCTAGAGCACTATTGTATACTTTATATGTACTACTAACTTCGAAAAAGTAACACCTAGAAAAGTTGGTATGGTAGTGAGAAAAATTAGTTTGATCTCTTTGTAAGGTAAACCTAATTATAAACAATAATTTAATCTCAAATTATTCCCCCTAGCTATCTATAACTATAAATAAGTAAAAGTTGAAGCCTTAAGCAAAGAGATAGACTCTGGTAAAATGAAATAGATATACTAAAGGTCAGCTTTTAAAAATCCAGAAGTTTTTCAATCAGGATTTAAAGCAATAAAGTACAAGTTCTTGAGTTTTAATTTTTCCTTTCAGATCAGTTTTTTGTGTCATGAACAGATTTTAAAATATCGATCATCGAACACTTTAAACTCTTTTCTTACCGTCGTATCTGATGTTTGTAGTTCTGTTAAGACTGAAATAAGTAACTTTTATTAATAGCAGGAAAAATGGCCTTGAGACAATGGGACGTTGAAATATAGTGTAACAACAAAACTTATACTCTGACCTTGTTCAAAAGGTGAGGCCTACTGTTTATTTCAGTCGTCATGTAAGTTGCTTAAAGAACACCCAGAGAGTTTTGTACCCTGCTTAATTGATGATCAGTAGGTAGGAAAATCAGGTTGCTAAAACTCTGAGCAATCAGTGCGTTGTAATTATACATTACTAATGACGTAGACGAATCAGAAAAGAAGTGCATGACGATTTTGCTGTATGCCACTTATGGCAGGCTATCAATAAGTAAAATATGATAATCCTCGGCAGAACACGAACTATGTGCGCAAATTGTCTTTTTTTTTTACGAGCAGTGGCTTATTTTCGTTTTTTTTACTGTTAATGAATAATTATAGGTTATAATCGATTGAGCAAAGCCAGACCACCAGCGATGAAATATAGGGGGAAATCTATATAAAAACAGCTTGAAGGACATTGTGAATAGTTCTCCAGGTCCATGCATATTGAACTAAATATGTTAATATCAGACATTTCAGGTTACCCATGGTTAGGGATAATAAAATTAGATGTTTAAATATTTACAACAAGAGGAAAAAGGATTTTTTTTTCATTTTCTAAAATTAATAGAAAGTGAACGATTACGTGAAGTCAGATGAATTTTCAATGCGAGTACATTTTTATTTATTTTATTAGACGACCAAAACCTGACGTCTTTTGTTATGATATTGTGAACCGCTTCCACTAACTGTATGATGAAATGGACTATTTTTAAGAGAGGTGGACAGTAGATTCTCACAATATTATCATAAAAGCCGAGCGGTATTATGAATGGTCTGTTTGAGAAAGAAGCCATACGCTATATCTTTTATATTAATATTTATATACCTGTTTACTCTACCAAAGCTCAGCCATGTAATTACTTACACCTATTAGGAAGAAAATATTTTATGTCGAATAGCCAGTGTAATGGATTCAAAAAATACCTTTCACTTATTAATATTTGGTCTAGTTTATCATCCACTGATCGAACAGCCAATGTAATGGATTCAATACCTTTCACTTATTAATATTTGGTCTAGTTTATCATCCACTGATCGAATAGCCAATGTAATGGATTCAAGAAATACCTTTCACTTATTAATATTTGGTCTAGTTTATCATCCACTGATCGAATAGCCAATGTAATGGATTCAAGAAATACCTTTCACTTATTAATATTTGGTCTAGTTTATCACCCACTGATCGAATAGCCAGTGTAATGGATTCAAGAAATACCTTTCACTTATTAATATTTGGTAGTTTATTACCCTCACTAATCGAACAGTCAGTGTAGTGGATTCAAGAAATACCTTTCACTTATTAATATCTGGTAGTTTATTGCCCACACCAATCGTATTTCCTATAAAAAAACATCTAATTGCCTTTAGAACACATGGAAATTATTTATGAGAAAAGATAGATTTGATTAATTATTTTTAATTTTTGAATATGTTAATGATAAAGTCAAGAAACTTACGATTTCAAGGTTCTATCTGTCAGTTTACAGATAGGCTATCAATATTTTTTGTTTGTTTGTAGTTTAGGACAAACTAAACAATGGGCTATCTGTGGTGGGTTTATAGCCTTATAAGAATTCAGACCTGCTACTTAGCTACTAAAACTGGGTTTCGATATCCGTGGTTGGCACAGCACACATAGCTCATTGTGTAGCCTGGCGTTTAACAACAATTAAACATAAAATTATACATGCTTGCCCTTTTATTCGTGGGGGTGTTATAATGTGACTGTCAATTCCACTATTCGTTGGTAAAAGAGTAGGCGGTGGGTGGTAATGACTAGCTGCCTTCCATCTAGTCTTACACTGCTAAATTAGGGACGGCTAGCGCAGATAGCTCTTGAATAGCTTTGTGCGAAATTCAAAACAAAAAAACAAGCAAACCATTAATATACGACGAGGAGAATTGGTTACACAGAGAATGGGGGGGGGGATTGGGGCTCATGGTTAAAGTTTTTCATTTAACAGTTGTTATACAACTTATATTTTAGTTGAAAGGTTTAAAAGAAATGCTTGTTTCTTTTGTCTTTCACCTGTGGATACACGAAGCTCGATGAAGCGTGCTCGTACGTGTTTTTCTCGTAAGCTTCGACGAACAGGAGTAAGAGAAAACTTCTCTTCATCGTAGAGTAATTTATGTCCTAGGGGATCGGTTCTTGATTCTTACCGTTGGTGTGAACAACTGCTTGTCAGTGAATCTTATATATTGTTCCTGTGAGATACTGTGACGTTATGGGCTATGAAGTCTGTGTTCAAATAGCTCTTACTTTAAAACGTTTCTCTTGACGTTTACTGTGTTATTATTCCAAGCTCTATCAAAAGACTTGCTAGACAAAATTATAACAGTTCCGGTTCAGACCACGTACACCAGTCAACAGCATTTTGGCGTGTCCTTGTTGAACTGATGGAGAATGTCAAATGTCCTGTTAGGCACCGGAAATAATATGTTTAAGGGGTGGTAAAAGTTCCCGTCAAGCATCTAGCTTGACCATTCTTGTAGAAACATATTTAACAAGAAAGCACCTTCCCCAAAAACAAAACGTATTAGGGATTTATTTTTATCTTTTCTATGGCTTTTTACGCAACACTCTGGGAAAAATATATATTTCATATGAACAGTAATATTAACAGAGTTTCGATACCAGTGATGGGCAGAGCACAGATAGCTTTGTGTTGAGCTTCAAACTAGAACATCATTATAAACCCATGTTTTGTTTCACTGTAAAAGTGCTAATATTTGATTTTAAGTGATATTAAAGATTTGTCATGACGTGATTGGCCGTAAATTCCCCTGCGTATGATCATATACGTATATGATCCAACGTTAGAACATCAGTCGACTAGCTAAAATATATCTTATCACATCCTAAATCTGGTATATATAGATATGTGAAAACTAATAAGAAAGCTTGTGTTGAACTACGTATTATATTTTTATTCACATTTCTTCTATTTACAAACAATGTAAACAAGCGAAACTTACTTTTAAAACTAACAAGAAAACAAAAATCACAGCAACTG
The DNA here is from genome assembly GCF_004210375.1 of Tachypleus tridentatus. NCBI lineage: Eukaryota > Metazoa > Arthropoda > Merostomata > Xiphosura > Limulidae > Tachypleus > Tachypleus tridentatus. Next base: position 80,736,422 of record NC_134837.1, read on the forward strand.
CTGAGTCCACATTTACGTGCAATTCACAATGAACTGTTTGTTTACGTATTTGACAGTTGTGTTTTCGTAACATTACTTCTCATTTACCCAGCGCACTCTCGTTCTAAGGCCAGGAATTCACCGACTGTCTTGGTCTGCAAGCCAAGCCGGTGTTCCACTATTCTAAGTATTGTGTTGCTTTGACTGTGCATCCTCTCCTATTCTATTACCCGAAGATCAATTGACTTCTTACCACAGTGTCCAGTCAGTTCTATAGTAGTTTCACCACCTACGTGAAGTGACATCTAGGGCTTGGCTGACATCTCGGGACAACTGGTTACTAAATTCACGAGCTAATGAATCAACATTGGGAAAAGCAGACCATCTTTTAACACATTATACGCCCACTCACCACCCTCCACCTTTTGTTATAGAAGGCGTGATTCACGGTTACAGATAGAGACGTTCACAAGTGATCAAAAGGCTGACATGCAGGTTTACCAGTTTATCATTCGATTCAGCGGGAGATGTGTTCATAATCAATAAAAGAAATCAGATAGGTGAGGTGGAAACTTAGTTTCACTTACTGTGAAACTTACGTCTCAACCAGACATTGTCTTACTACCATTGCTTGACTGAATACTAAATAATATTTCGTTAAAATATCAGGTCTTTTGACATCAGTTTTCGATGAGAAAGAGCGAAATTGTCGTGACAAGGGAAGATCACAGGAAATTAAACTTTTTCGTGCACAACTATAAGTATTTTTTGTCACATACAGGATATTCTAAAAACTAACAACAGCTATAAAATGGTTAATAGGTAAATTTTATATTCACTAAACACTTTTGCAGCAGCTCTAATTAATATGCTCGAACAACAAAAAACCAAGGAAAGAACTGAAACTTTTTCAAGGCCTTTTAATAAAATGTGTGAAAACATAATTATTTCGATAAAATAATTAAAAGGTAGTTTCTTTAGTTCTTGTTTCTTCCGGAGGATTTATTTGTTTTAGAGCAAAGCCAGGTCGGTTGTGTGCACCACGGGGAATCGAACCCCGCCTTTTAACATAGTATGTCATTAAACTTTCCGTTGTTTCACCGGAAACCTCTTCGGCATGAAATCACAAGTGTCCTTCTGAGTTACAGTTATACCACCAGAAAGCGCAAGTGTCCTTCTGAGTTACAGTTATACCACCAGGTAGCGTTACATAACGTTCAAAATCCATTAAGGCCCTCTTACAAACGCATTTTCTAAAAAAAAAAAAAACAACAACAAAAATATCATGTCGTAAATACGTGGGATTCTTCTTTCTGTTTCCTTCTTCTTTGGCAAAATGCCATCAAACTACATCAGAATATACATACACATGTATAATACTCGTAAAATCCCCAAAGGTCTCTCGCCTTGCTATGAAATCTGTGAGACACTTGGAGACCATAATAAGAGAGCGACCAACTACTTGAGTTACGGATTAAAACGTCATATTTAGATATCTCTTCCTTCAAAGACCTGTTGGTGGTAGTAGAACGTTACATATTTATTAAGTTATTAAAATATATAAAAAGACATCTACTGGAAGACGTGTATATGATAACCTTGTGATAACGTCATTTTAACTATTTCAAGAAATTCCTTCTTTGGGTGTTCTTCTTTGTTTTACTTCTTTCTAAGTAGCTATTAATAAGCCAGATTGAAGAACAATTGAAATTTTAATAGATTCAACCAGGTATGCCTTGTATAATGTACGATATATTTTTTAGTGATTAAAGTATCACACAATAGAATGAGTTGTTTAAATGAAACATTTGTTGCTGTTCATTTTGTTGGTCGTCGAGAGTCTTACTCAGTTGAACTCAGATAGTTACGACCCGGATCCTAAAAGTACGCTTCACACTGTGGGACTCTGCAGTCAACCATACTTGCTATCCGCGGCATAAGCGAAGACCGATTCATTCAAAGATGATAAAGTTCTTGTTGAGTCTGTATCAATATATCCTGGTTTCACTCGAACGTAACGATTGTTGTGGACGATCATATTTGTTGTTCCTGCGTGATTGTTTGTAAGTGGGTAATTAACATCTGTTGAGCCCTACTGCCAGCACGGAAAGGTGTGGCTCTAACTGCACGAGCAGATCTAAACCCAGTTACTGGCTCGTGCAACCTTGATAACCCAGCAGCTGATAAATTAGCGAACGAGGTCACCGCAGTGCAGATCTCTGTTATTAAAGGCGAACACACGCAGACCTAGACAGAACACGGGGAAAGAAGAAAGTATCGTAGCGATGAAAGCGAGAAATATAACAGATTATAGTGTTAACTAAGATAACAGCGGATAAACGATTTACGCGTTTAGTAGATCACTAGTTGTTTTGCATAAATCTCCTTGTGTATCATATTATTCTACATTATTAAATGTATGAGAGCGGTTTTATCGCCATGTATTATGATAATATAGTGATATTTGGAACAGTTTGGAACAACTAAAACTATAGATACTGCTAAGGTCCTGTACTCTTTCACATATTGAAAAATTCGCACTTTAAAGTCTCTTTGATTAGCATCAGAAGAGCATTACAATTGACAATATGTTTACTTTTCCGTATATCAGAAGAGCATTACAATTGACAATATCTCTACTTTTCCGTATATCAGAAGAGCATTACAATTGACAATATCTTTACTTTTCCGTACATCAGAAAAGCATTACAATTGACAATATGTTTACTTTTCCGTTCTAATCTAGCAAGTTAATTTCGGAAACCGACTGTTAATTGACCGTAGATATTCTATTATACGAATATTATTTTAAGTCTCCTTTTATTCAATAAAATAAAAAAAACAGAGCTTCAAAGAAAAAAACGAAATATCTTATTCTATGTATTCTTTCTGAATGGAAGTTTAACCTTACTTTTGTAGTTTAAGTAAGTAAGTCACAAGTTTGAGTGTGGATGTTTAATATTTACACTCAGTTTCTTTAGTACTCAACAATTCAGGCTGAATTGGTTTCATATTAAGGTTTCAACATTAATAAATTGAAAATTTTAGTCAGATATTAATCCAAGTCTGACCACTCGTTGTTTTCTTCATCTAATAATTTACTGTTTCTTGCCTAACAGTTTAATATTTTTAATTAGGTAGTTCACTATCTATTCTCAGTTGGTAATGTAAGTTTCTGAGAGTATGCTGACTGCTCATATCAGTCGATTTGTTTTTACATATTCAGTCTTAAAATGTAGAGATACACTGATGTCATTGTACTCGTGAAATCTGTATTTATATAACTAATACTCCAGACATGACTATTCTCCAGATTTATATGTAAAAACATCTGGTTTGGGTTACGAAAGTTTTTATGTAGAGGAGCGAACAACGTTTCGACCTTCTTCGTTCGTCGTCAGATTCAGATTGTTTGGCACTATTACAATCCTGTTTGCATTGTATAATATTTACTTTAGATATTACTATACTCGAAATTGTTGGATACTACTGTAACTCAGTTCGTGTTATATAACTAATATTCTAGACGTGACTATTCTCTAGATTGTTTGGCGCTACTATATTCGCTGGGTATACGTAGTTTTATTTGACTGTTTCTCCATGGTCTTTGGTTCTTTTTCGTAAATGTAATATTTTTTACCTGATATGTCTACAATTATTTGTAACCACGACGAATTCATATCGTTTGTCAAAATTCCCCACTTTTCGTGTTTAGCGAAACGGGAATAATATTTCTTACAAATTCTGTTTTTATTTCAATCGTCTAAGATAAATAGTGAACTTAACCCCAGCTAAGTACAAAGAAAGATCATAAAAGACCTAAAAAACCAGTTCTTTTTTGTGGTATATTTCTCATACACCAATAGTGCGTCACATCTGTAGGAGTCAGGTCTCCTTCATTACCTCTCCTACCAGAACTTCGAAAAGATTACTAAGAAAATGGGTAAATCCCTTGGACACGGTACGCCACGCGTCCTTCCCGTGCCGCCAGTAAACGAACACCTGCGTTCGTCTGTGGCCGCATAAGAAGCGTCGTGCAGACATTTTATCTTTATTTTTTATATATTTTATATCCGACAATATGTGTGTGTGAAAAGATGGTGGGTGACATTGGAAGGTGGGGAGTGATCTGAATTGAATAATGCCGAGTAGAAGACGCCTTTGATGGGGAATGCAACCCCGATCAGTCGGGTTTTCCTTCTTTTTCTTTCAAAAAGTACGGAGAAACTAGGAAAAGAAAGAAGCTGGCGTTATTACGCGTAACGCTTTGACAATACCTATCAAAAAATCTAGAAAGCTAACAAAATGAAGGGTAAACTGTTTCGATAATATAGGCTTCCCTCCTCCTTCCCAGATTTCTGATTCATATTTAGATTTTACACAGAAAAATACCTTGATTCTTATCTACAACATATTTACCGTAAAAGCTAAAGTTTCTAACACTGTTCTTAACACTATTTCTAACTGCTTCTAACACTGTTCCTAACACTATTCCTAACTGTTTCTAACACTCTTCCTAACACTATTCCTAACTGCTTCTTACACTGTTCGCTTCCGTTAGATATGATTTGCTTTATTCGAACATGCATCCACAGGTCATCTATAAACACCACGAGCGAAACAGTCTTATTTCTTTCTATGTTTATGTTCCTCATAAGGAATTTTACTTATGATTTCACTTATGACTTCATTTTTCAATGAGAATAATAAGTTTTTTGTTTGTTTTTTTATATTACTGGATTGCGGTTACTTAGTCTGACGCCTGTACTCCTTTTTTGGCTCTGACGTTTTTCTCCCTAAATTTGGATCCGTTTTTCACGTCCGAGGATTTTAAATTGCCGATGACTATGTTTAAATCTGGACTTCTTTTACCCAGATTATGGGACTGTAAGATACCATTCAGGTTGAAAATGCCAAATTCGTTAAATACGATAAATCAACAGAATTTAAAATTCTAAAAGATGCTGTATTACAAGGCAGTTTACAGTTGGAAACACAACGAAAGACCTTTTGTGATAATTAAAAATAAAATGCGATATATACATAAGATGAAAATACACAAATTGTATTTGAAAAAAGTAGTTAGATGATTTTTGGAATGTAAATCACTCATACAAAGTCTATAGGAAACTGAAGTAAAACAAAACTATTATATGACATATTTTGAGAGATTACAAGATCAAAGAGGAAACTGAAGTAAAACATCACTGTTGGATCGCACATTTTGAGACATTACAAAACTACAGGAAAGGAAACTAGTATATGACACATTTTGAAAGGCTACAACACTACAGGAACGGATGCTGTCACACAATGTTTTGTTACTGTGACGAATTCTAGACATTTGGGTACCAAACCTCGTTGTATATTAACTTTATATGATCTAGGCTTGACGGGAAAAAAGTGCGAAACTGTCATTCATAAAAATGTACCTCAGATGAAGGTGATAAGTTAAATGACAGGCGCTACAGAAACTCTTTCTTTATATTTTTTATCTCTCACATGAGACCTTGAAGCGCCCTGTGCTGTATCGTATAACACACAGTAGGGTATTTCGTCTTTATACACTTCTCTTACAGAAGGTCATAACATATGTGGGATTATGTTTTCAAACTTTATGTGTGTATGTGTATGATGGGTGTACAGAACTAGGATGTTACAGCACTGATGTAAAACATTATTACAGCTTTGGATACGCGACTATACTTATATATAGCGATGTAGTAGTTTTTACCTGAGATTGTTGAGTGTGTGAACTTCATGTTACATAAAGGAAGACAGAGTGTGACACGAGCATAGTAGACATAGTAATACCAACTGCCATTTTTCTGACAGCCAGATTAAGCTGACGAGAAATATTTGTCTCTCAGAATGTACAGGGCGAGGAAATATACGGTAGTATATCTACGCTGTTCCCATTAAGGAATCTAACACCGAATTTTAGCGTTATAAGACCCGAATCTAACCGTTAAGCCACCGAAGGACGTATTATAGAAGGAAATCTAATGATAGAGTTGAAGGTCAAAAACAGGTGTTGACCACTTTCTTCGAGGTTTTTTCTGTAGAAAAATCAATTGATTCATGATAATTAAGCAATAACGAACAGCGTTCAATTAATTATTTTTTATATGAAAAGAAATCTGCCATTATTTCCAGTAGTCGAGAACCGACTTAATAGGATTTGACAAGCTGTAGTCTCTCGTTGACGGCATTCTGAAAGATCTCATAACTGTCAATAAAAATTATCTCTGCTACACACGTGCAACAATAATAATTATTATGTTAATATTCGTAAGCAATCTCTGCGCATGTCCGACCACCAAAAATGATTTTATCGATTCATTTAAAAACAAAGCAGAAAACCGTTTGGAAAACGAAACGCTTATATACAGGGCGTTTACCTGCATATAAATATGTAGCTTTGAATCTATTATTTATAACAGAGCTATCTTTCAATGGGTTGTTTTGACGCTGTTAGAGATACAGTCAACGTTTGACAACTTTAACATGGTAAAATGTATGTTGTTCGCGCGTTCATTTTGCTTAGAAATGGCATTCTAATTATCTGGGAAAACTTTCCACATGTCAGCACGGTGTGTAAACAGTTTTTATTCTTTAAATAAGAGAACAGTTGTGATTCTAGAATTCTATGTTGGGAACTAATTCATACGAAATTTCAAAGCGTACAGCAAAATTCCCAAAGATAGAGACCACTCAGTTGAGACGTACATATACACATATACATACACAAAAAAAAACCTGGGGTGAGAGTGAGAGATTTGTACCTGCTAGTGAACAACGGACGGCGGGCAAGTCCAGGGGCAACAGATGGTTAGTCGTCACAAGAGAGAGAAAAATCCATAGCAATATTACGTATATGTCGTATCAATATTCCTGCCTCGCGTGCGTGAGCAGCTAAACAACAACAGAAAACGTCTGGTCCTCGTGTGGGAACCTCATTTGTGACAAATATTTTCAATAGAGAGCGATGCCCGTAATATTGCATGCCCTATTTTGGAATTATGTTTAATGTTATCACTGTAGAAATAGTGACAAAAGAAAATACAGCTTGCTCACGTAGATAACTACTGTTACACTTTTTCATATGTGTTCATGTGCTAAGGTCCAACAGTTTCGATACTTTACACATTTGTTTCTAGTATACTGTGAGATGTTGCGTTAGTTCCAAGATAAGCTCATATTCAAAGATATTTAAAGAACAAATTCACGTCCTAAGACGCATAAGTACGCAACTCATATTATTAATATTCAATGGAATGGATATTAATGTTAGGGTAATGTAAAATTTACACCATAAGGCACTAGCTTAACATTATCTAATGTAAAATTAAAACTTAGTGCACGCTGCGATTCTATTTCATTATCTGTGCCATATATAACGAAACCAAAACCATACATGCCATGACATTTGAAATCCATTTCTTCCAACATTCGTTTATTTGTTTTCGTTTTAATACAAAGCTCTGTTTGAACTATATACAGTGTCTGCCGTGAATATCGAAACTCAAATTTTAGTGTTTTAAGCACTCAAGCATTGTGCTGTGCTACTTGAGGATCATTCAGACACACTTAATTTATAAGTCCATTACTTTTATCCATTCATCAAAAACTTTGAAGTTTGCAATTTCCAAAGTCCCTTAGGCCTAATTTAGCTAATTCCTCAAAGATAGAAAATATATTATATAATTGCCAAGTTTTGAAATAACTGATGTGTTGTTAAAAAGGAATACGATACTTTTGTATCGGTCAGAAATAAAACGGTTTCTCTTGAATGTTCTAATTTAGTTCTTGGTGTTAGATTAAGATAAATGTCCCATTTTCGTTTGGTTTAGATCAAGTTACTACTTTTGTCTTACTATAATGTTGAACGTCACTTTACGAAAAAAAAAGAAAGTCTTGGACTTCATATTAATTTAAAGTTATCAAATCAAACATCCAAAATACCTTCGTGCAGCTCACGTGAGATTAACCATATTTAACACTTCTATTTAAAGAGGAATAGAACACAAGAACATGAAATTGACATAAGTGGCCACATGAGACCGCTTATTTGGTTCAGTATTCAATTTTAAAACAGTTCTCATGGAATGAAATTGTTCATAAAGTGTCCTTCACTTAATAAAAATTCATGTGCGAGCATTGTTTATGTGTAGAAGACTCAAAGGTAACGTGCACGCCTAAACATCTGTTACAACAGTATTCTAATATAAAGCGGAATTTTAAAATTTCATAACTATCCCTTAACGATTTACTTATTTGAAATATCGGTTTCACAACACATTGAAATGGATTCCAACACCACATGATGTCGCATTAGTTTAGGGTGACTTTCAAAACGGACGATGTTTCTTATCTTCCTTTTTAGTGTTCTCACTTGAAACACTCACACTATATCATCTCGACATAAAAGATATCGATAACACTTTAAGTTGTCTTCAGCGTTTCAGTGGTACCCTAAGGACTTTAATCATAAAATTCGGAGCTGTATTCGATTTGTGGAGCTTTGTAATTAAAAACAAACACTTATTATATTTAGAAATTACGAAAGTTTTATCACTGTATTACTAATGGTTTTGACATCATTTTTCAAACAATAATACAAAAGGAGCCACCCACTTGTAAATTTGCTGCCTATAACGCTTGAAACTTAGTTTCGATACTAGTGGTGGGCAAAACGCAGATGGTTCATTGGGAATTTTTGCTCTTAGCGACGAACAAATACACTAATGCAAAAGGCTAAACTATTGTCCCATTCAGTGCTACACACTCCATAAGTTGATGTCTTAGGGCTCATGAGACGTTACCATTGATGTCTAAAGACTCATCAAACAATGAAAATAATTATTAATAAATA